>NC_134122.1:2547142-3182678 GCF_040939455.1 Microcebus murinus | reverse complement strand
ACGAATGCTGATAGTGTCTTGAGGTTGTAAAACAGAGTTGATGGTTGCTTATATATAATGACTCTCCTTTGAGTCAACTGTCCCCCCACAGTAAATGCCTTCATTCTCTCACCCTTAAGTACTTGTGTCATTTCATCTACTAGCATCATTTGGACTTCAAATTGGGCTATGCTTAAATGTCAGAGACCTTCCTTATTTGTCTGTAATTTATTTTCCTTGCTTCTGTATTGTTAGAAACACCAAGGTCCAAGTGCTCACTTGTCTTCTGACAGGTGTATTTTCTTTTAAAATAAAAATATAATAATATTTACATTTAGTAAATAAACACTTTTAACACAAACAAATTACAGTGACTATGTCAGCAGCTTTCATGGGAGGCGTTTGTGAATGTGAGGTCCTGGCTGCCCCATAAGTGGCCGTGGGCATAGGAATGGCATTCATGGTAAGCGGGGATGTCGGGGGCCAAGTGATGGCATTGGGGAAGTGGGGATGAAAGGGCAACATAGCAGGAAGAAATTGATAAAGAACAGCTATTGCCTCTTTACCCAGAAACCGAAGGCCACACGGATACTTTGTTTCTTTAAGTTTCTCTCCACAGTTCATCACTGTGTGTATCAAATGTAGTCTAGGTCTCTTCTTCCTTATACCACAAGGTAATAGAAAAATAAACTGTCCCTACCATTATTAACTTCCTTTCTACATCATAACACTTTTAAAAAATGTAGGGTGTCTGTTTAAGAAGTATGACAGACACGTGTTTAAAGTTTGGGGAAGTGGTAACTACTACACAGAACACTTCTAAAGGTATTGTACATGACTTATTTCAGCTACACACTTGTCACAAAGTGTACCTTGGGAATTACTTTTCATTTATAGTAATGAGGTGCTTAGTGTGAGTAATTGTGTCTAATGAGTGTTAATGAATTTGAGATCTGAATATCCTTATTAGAAACGTTAATAGTATGGAATGTATAATTACCAAGAATTTTTTTCCACACATTTTGGTTTAATTAAGTTGCTCTGATAAGTGTATTTGAGTTGTGTATTATAGTTGCACTAATGATTAAATATGTGAATATTACTGTTACACATAGTGGTCTGAATTTGAAAGAAAGGCTTTGCGATAGCATTTATATATCAAAAATCATATATTACAGTATCAACTTTATAAGTTGCTGTTATTAACATGACTCTAATGTTTGTGGAAATTAGAAAGAAAGGAACCCTTAAGAATAAGAATAAATAGTATGACATAAGGCTTCTGCCAACGTGGCAAATATGAAATGAGAACATTTGAGTGGATGGATAGATGGACAGACTGGTGGGTGAGTGGATAAATGGAACTTGAAGTGACCAGGGTGATGTAAGCTTGGGGTCATCTCTCAGTTACCTTGAAAGCCTTTGGAATGGAGATCTTTATGTCAACTAGTTTTTTACTTAGTCTCCTGGGGTTAGCCAGCGAGATGGGGCAGCTGCCCTGCAAGCTACTGGAGGCTACTGGGTAGTGGAAGCTGATGAGGCAGAGCCAGTTCCTGCATATCAGTGTACTGAGGATAAATGAAAACTCAAGCAGATTTGCCAGGCCTCACTCTGTCCCTTAATTTCACCCAGGTCAGTCAGTCAAGTACAGTATTTCTTGACCAGCTTCATATGGTCAGAGAGCTCAGCATGGTGCTTTCCCTGCGTGGGAATCTTGTAGGAAAGGCTTGTTGTTAATGCTGGCATTGTCTGAGTAAGTTTTGAGGAGTTAATGATTTTATTATTTGGAAGATCACATCTTAGATTTGTTAATAAAAAGTGACCGACCAGGTAGCTCCTCTTCTGCTAATCCCTCTGCCCTGTGTGGGCCAGCAGTGCAGGGGGAGGGCAGCTGCGGAGGGACGCTCCTCATTCACCTCCCAAGTGGCTGCTGGCCCCCAGAGAAGCAAGCACTTTTCCCTTGTCACACATGCATCGTTCCTTGGGACTGACTGCTTAGGAATCTCTAGACTTTAAATACACGCTAATTTTTATTAAGTGATCTCTGAAAGATTTTACTCTAAGATAGAAACTTGAATTTTCTCTAGCTTTTTGTTCCTCAGCTACTGCCAGGCAAAATAAATGAGAAGAATAGAATTTTCTTTCCTTCAGCACAGCCCCTTTCTTGATAGCCTTGTTTTAGTGCTTTATGAGATATACATGTATAGTCTTTTGGTAAAATTTTATTTTATTTATTTGCTTCTCAGTTTTTAAATCATTTGTGGGCTTCTTCTTTTACTTACCTTGTTTATTTGTCTGTTTCTTTGTTGTTGTAGCCATCCTGGGGTCTCCAGCTAGTGGAATTCAAAACACAATTGGTTCTGTTGGCTCAGGGCAGCAGAACGCCACTTCTTTAAGTAACCCAAACCCCATAGACCCCAGCTCCATGCAGCGAGCCTATGCTGCCCTCGGACTCCCCTACATGAACCAGCCGCAGACGCAGCTGCAGCCTCAGGTTCCTGGCCAGCAGCCAGCACAGCCGCAGCCCCACCAGCAGATGAGGAGCCTCAACCCCCTGGGTAGGTGGAGAAGCTCTCAAGACTCCTTTGTCCACACGCAGCCTGCAGAAGACGCCTCACACTGGAGCGAGCCCAAGGCAGTTTGCAGTTACTGTTTTTACTTCAGATTCAGTGGTTGAAATAAAAACCTTCCAGGAAAAAGCTAACGTTTCTGATACAAGGAAAATGTTACGCACTTATAAAAAGAATTAGAGCAGCATTTGTGTTGCCTGCTGCACCAGCTTTGCACACTTTTCACAAAGGGATGTGTCTTGTGGTTTAGAATGTAGAATCTTACAAGTTAGGCTTATGGTTGGACCACTTGGGTTGACTCTCATCATTTATTTTATGGAGAGCTTGTGGGTGTTCTGCCAGTTCCTAACATCTCTTGGTTATGGTTTACCCCGCAACTGGGAGTGACCAGCCTGGACTTGGTGGTCCAGGTTGAAACAACAGGAGTTTCAGAAACTCTCGCCTATCTCAGGCTTCTAGATATATCAGCATTTGCTGTTGTCACCTGAGTCATTATATGCCAGCCTTTGGTCATTAGCTCATACATCTACCCAGTTTTCACTATTTTTGCAAATTGTTCCTTAACATTTTCCTTTATATTGACATGGTTTTTTAAAACTTAGGCTTAAGCTGAGCAGTGATATTTGTAAGGTCAAGGCTTGTGGTATTAGTTTTGTTCTTATCCTAACAGATTAATAAGTATTTTTCACTTAAAGATGATTCTTAAAAAAAAAAATGACCAATTAAAATCATCTCATTTGTTGCTTTTTAGAAAACAACTACCCTAATGAGTATCTAATTAATACTGGCCATGAAACTGGGTTGGAGTACTAAGATAAAGTTCTAATCTGACTCCACTCCTGTGAATGCCTAGTTTGGCTTACAGAGCGGAGTGGGAAGGAGCCTACACTGGATTTTTACAAGTCAGTTACCATTATTAAAGATACTGCTTGCAAGTTCCTGCCATGCCTTTTATTATTACAACTTAGAAGAATCACTAATTTATGTGATGGCATGATGTTTATCTAGGAGTTAGTTGGTTGATTTCTTTTCTTTCTATCCTTAAAGGAAATAACCCAATGAACATTCCAGCAGGAGGAATAGCAACAGATCAGCAGCCACCAAACTTGATTCCAGAATCTGCTCTTCCAGCTGCCCTTGGGGCCACAAAGTAAGATCTGTGTTTCGGTTGGCTTCTCTGGGTGAGTGCTGGGCACAAGAGTGGGCTGGAATCACACTCGGCTCTGTGATTCTAAATGTGTGGCAGAGGAAGTAGTTTAAATGGGGCAGTAGGGGGGTGGTGAATGCTGTTTTTCTTTTCTTTTTTTAAAAATTATAAATGTAGAACAGGTAATAGATTAAACATAGTTTGTTTTTTTTGTCTGTACATCACTTGCTTCCCGTGTAAGTGTTGCCTCCCTGATAAGTCATGTATGTTTGAAGAAGAACCTTATTTAGATGAAGCACATTTGAGTCACTTCTTCAGTAGATGGATAAAGCATTCTTGTTTCCCCCTTAGCCCACTGATGAACGATGGTTCAAACTCTGGTAACATTGGAACCCTCAGCACTATCCCTACGGCGGCACCTCCTTCCAGCACCGGCGTTCGCAAAGGCTGGCACGAGCACGTCACTCAGGACCTGCGGAGCCATCTAGTGCATAAGCTGTATGTACCCACTCCCACCTGTTATTCCCATCTTGTGGATGAAGGCAGTGTAACAGTTTTCCAGTTTCATAGATGTTTGATTTTGTTCCTATGTCACCCATTGGCCCCCAGGTGACAGTACCTTAAGAGCTAACAAGAGTCGCGTGCTTGTTTTAGGGAGCCACCCCTACTACTAGGAGAGCTCTAGCCCAGGGATTCATGTGTCCCCATGTGGCAGGGGTGTCAGGGCACTGGTGGCTCTGCACTGCAGAGGGGCACTGACCTCCATTGTGTTACAGAAGCAAAGGCCCCCAGTGCAACCTGACCTTCACGAGGTGGCCAGAATTGGTTCAAGAGCTTTGCCTGATTGTGTGGCTCAAGATTATAGTTGTGAGGACCCCGAAGAATGGGGGGAGTTTGGGATTAGTGGGTACAGATGACATGACATTGCCACTATACAGCTAGTTAACATAACAGAAAGTTAACAGTTGACTTTCTTGAGCTAGTTTTCTTAAATTGAAGGTGAAGTTAACCAACTAGATTCCCTTTGAGTTTTTTTACCTTACTTTTTTTTTTCACTTTTTTACCCGGGCTCGAGTGCAGTGACATAGTCATAGTTCACTGCAGCCATAAACCCTTGGGCTCAAGCTATATCCTCCTGCCTCAGCCTCCTGAATAGCTAGGACTGCAGGCATGCACCACCACACCTAGCTAATCTTTAAAATTTTAAAATAGAGACAGGGTCTCACTGTTGCCCAGGCTGGTCTTGAACTTCAGGGCTCAAGCAGTCCTCCCACCTCAGCCTCCCAGAATGCTAGGATTACAGGTGTGAGCCTCCATGCCTGGATCAAACTTTTTTGTAATACATAGTTTAAAACGTAGGAATTTGAAATCATATTATTCTTGAAATGACTCAACACACATTTGTTAATAACAAAATATTGGTGTATTTGCTGTGTAGATGAGTTGATAGGTCAAGATTGTTTCTAGGGAGTGACTTCATTGTGTTTATATACCGGGCAAGAGAGATTTGGGGTTTCTCTCAACACTATATAGCCATCATAGGTAGATGGATCCTTGTTTTGTAGTTCTCATTCAAAATTTCTTTGAAATTGGATTGATAGAATGTGTGTTGTCCTTTTAGTGTCCAAGCCATCTTCCCAACACCTGATCCCGCAGCTCTAAAGGATCGCCGCATGGAGAACCTGGTAGCTTACGCTAAGAAAGTGGAAGGGGACATGTATGAGTCTGCTAACAGCAGGGTAGGTGGCCATACAGTGTGTTGCAGCCTATATAACACCTGCAGTAGAGAGAACTGCATCTGTCTGGTTTGTTACCCGGAAATATGGTGATCTGTGTAGTTTGGGAAGATGCCTTACCTTGAGGATGTTTACCAGGGAAACTTCCCAGATAAGACATGAGATCCTTTCATAACTCTCTTGGTTAACTACAAATGTTACCACTGCAGTAGTAAATGAGAGGTTATATTATGTCCATGGAATATTCTTTTCACAATGGATGTTTTTTATAATGCTTATATTATTGCCAGCATCAGCGAATAGCCAAGAAGAGGTTCAATCGTGGAATGAAATGTAATATGCATTTAATACCTACTGTTGGATAAGTCCCATAAAGTCACTAGGAACTCTGCAAGAATTTGGGCTTTTGGTTTATTGGACATGTTGAATACTTCCTTTGCCAGTGCATTTAATAAAGAAGTTCATTACTTTGTTAGAATATACAAAACAGATCATTCATTTGCTTTTACAGTTTTAGCTGCTTAATATTGAATGCTATTTCTTTTTAGGATGAATATTATCACTTATTAGCAGAGAAAATCTACAAGATACAAAAAGAACTAGAAGAAAAACGGAGATCACGTTTACATAAACAAGGCATCTTGGGGAACCAGCCGGCCTTACCAGCCCCAGGGGCCCAGCCCCCTGTAATTCCACAGGCACAGCCTGTGCGACCTCCAAGTAAGGACTTCATTTCCTTCTACGAACCCTTAGCTTTGCTTGGTTTTTCTTCTGTGTTTGGGCTGTATTTCTAAGAATATGGAATTGTGGTCTCTGAGAGCCTGCCCCTTGGGAACTATTTGTTGGCTGTAGCCCAGACCACCTGCATTGGGCTGTGCTGTGATGCTGCATTTCTCTCATGGGAGGACCCTTTAAAAGGTGCACTGGCATCAGAACACAGGGGTTTCTGGACCTATTGACTGCTTTTCCCTTTAAGTTTGAAAGTCCTCAATAGGAAATTCTTTATTTCTAAATCAAGGATTATTTTAAATAACCAGGGTTGGTTTTTTTGTTTTTGCCATTCTAGATGGGCCCCTGCCCCTGTCAGTGAATCGCGTGCAGGTTTCTCAAGGTATTTAACTATTTGTTGTGAATCATATTTTAGTTTAACACTCAATAGCCATAACCTTTATTGGTTTTTCCCCTTCTTCTCCTATGTATTTCTTTGTAACTTTTCTTCCATTCTTTTTTGCTGATGAGCAGAATTTAGTGCTACAGGTAGTATGAATCTTATAGGTAAGATCACCATAGATATCAGAAGTAGAATTTTGCTGATTTTTTAAATGGAGGTGTAGCGACATTACTCTTAGGAAGCATCCAAAAAAGCAGCATTTCAGATTGGGGGAGAAAGCACTTCAGAATGCTTAGAAGAAGAATCGTGCAAGCCAATCCTATGGCAGTGAGCACCTGCAGGGTATGGGGGCACAGGTGCAGTGGCTTCAGGGAATGTATATATGGAGATCTCGCACCAGATTGAGGTGGCAGCAGCTGTCTAAATCTTTAAGGGTTCTTTCTGAAGTAGAGATTCTCTGGCTTTTGCTTGGTTGAAGCAGTCATTTTTGTTTTGGGGGAGGGGACATTTGAAAGTCTGTTGCTCTTGACACATTGATACCTGAGCAGTAGGACATTTTTCCAGGGTGCAAAAATAAGGTGGTGATGTTACCCAAAAGATTCTAAGGAAAGCAGCCTTGCTGCGGTGTGCAGAGTAGTTTCGGGGAAGAGAAGAGATCATTTTAAAAGTTGTAATCTTACTGCATACTGAAAAAGACATGGTAGATGAAGTGACACTATGGAGGAAACTTTTTAGGGACTTGTTTTGAAGGACTAGATTTGAAGGGTAAAAGAAATTAAGAAGTCAGAGAAATTGAGCCTTAGGAGAAGGGCTGAATGCTGTGTTGGGGATTGGTCTAGATAGGAAGATGCTGCTGGTTTGGGGTATGATGAGATAGCTGTTTCACAGTGGAATATTGAAAAAGATGTTTTCGACGTAAGCAATTATCAACCTCCCTACTAGTACCTCTAGGTCTGGGTAAATATGGATTGCTTTAGGCACTGTGTCTTAATACATCCTATCTATCTATCTATCTTTTTTTTTTTTTTTTTTTTTTGAGACAGAGTCTCACTTTTTGTTGCCCAGGCTAGAATGCTGTGGCATCAGCCTAGCTCACAGCAACCTCAAACTCCTGGGCTCAAGCAATCCTTCTGCCTCAGCCTCCCATGTAGCTGGGACTACAGGCATGCACCACCATGCCTGGCTAATTTTTTCTATATATTTTTAGTTGTCCGGCTAATTTCTTTCTATTTTAGTAGAGACAGGGTCTCACTCTTGCTCAGGCTGGTTTCAAACTCCTGACCCTGAGCGATCCTCCTGCCTCGGCCTCCCAGAGTGCTAGGATTATAGGCACTTTTCTTTTATTTAGTTAATAAAAATTCTCAAGGAGAGGGGAGACTTTTACATTATAGGCTCCCTGGAAAGTCCTCCTGGCACCCGGTTATTTGAGGATGACATTTCTAGGCAGTCTTGAAGGTAGTGTTCAGTGAGGCAGATGTTCTTTGAGCCTTCTCACAGCTACAAAATAGTAAGGCAACGCCTCTCAGAAATTTTTTAAAGGATTCTATTAGATTCCAGTGTTGGTCCTAAGACTCACTTGAACCAACATTTATTTAGAGCTCAGAGTTTGCAGAGTATTGTTGGAAAATAGAAAGAACTAAACATCGTGGTCTAGAGACACTTACTGGCCAGTGAAGTCTCTTTCAGTGGTATGACATTCCTGCAAACTACGGGAGGCTGGGGTTGAGAACTGCTGGCCCTTGGGTACTTCCAAACGCTTAAAGTGCTTGCAAATTAAAACAATGTTTAGAGTCTTAGCACAGATTCTAACAATAAACATAAACCCAGCCAAGGAGCTTGGAAGCCTGGGATGATGGGAGCCAGCTGCTCCAAAAGGCTTCGAGTAGGGGTGTGCTCAGAAGCTCGCCCGGGTCTTAGGAAATGTCTCTTCTGTAGAAGGGGGGCTGGGGCACTGTCCTGGCAGGTTGAGCCTTGTTCCTTCATGCCACTCCTCACCCCCTTTGTTGCTTCAGTGCCTTGTACAATGTGCAGCCTCCTGGGTCAGCTCTGCCCCAGCCTTGCTGGCACTTGTTCCCTGTTTGTTTTACCTAACCCTCTGCCCCCATGTCCTCCACCTTCCCTAGCACCCCCCCATACCACCCTTACCACCACCACCACCACGTTGGTGCCATTTTCCCTGGATATGGGAAGGTCTGTTACTTAACCATCTTCTCTGATTAATTGGGTGATTTCCTTTCAGTTGTCTGTGTTGCATATGTGTTGCATTTTACTTTACTTAGAGTTTATTTGATGAGTTGTAATTCTGTTTTCCTTTGGGTGCTTTTCCTAATGAACCATTATGGGTACATTTACAGGGATGAATTCATTTAACCCAATGTCCTTGGGAAACGTCCAGTTGCCACAAGCACCCATGGGACCCCGTGCAGCCTCCCCCATGAACCACTCCGTCCAGATGAACAGCATGGGCTCGGTTCCAGGGGTAAGTGCTTCTCCTTTTTTTAACTGCTGCTGAAAGCCCTTACTCCCATGTGGAACCTTCTCTAAGCGGTGAAATTCCTATATCATCTCAAAGTCCTCTGGTTCTTGTTCCTTTGAATTTGGGTTGTGCTTTATTTCCTTTCTCTCTATTGTTTTTTTTAAAGTAAAAGTGAGATTTATTCAGAAAACATGGAAAGTCTACTCCACAGAGCAGAAGCAAGTTCTCCCTGCAGAAGAGAACCAGCCCGGTGGTTCCTGTTGCCTTTGTATTTAAGAAACTGCTTCATTATAGCCTAAACAAGGGAGGAATAATCATGGCAGGGGTGGTATTTCTGTACCACATCTCTCTCTTTTAAAAATCTTCATTACTATAGTGAGAATTATTTGACTGTTATTTATTTTTATTGGAATAAAAAATTCATAGGACTTTGTGGCTTTGAGAGAAGATGGGAGTTTTTAGGATGGAGTAGGCAACTTGGACACATGGCCAAGGGGAACTGTCAGCATCTGTGAACTTGAGAGCTCACTCTCTAAGGCTGTTTTTTCTAAACACTTGAGAGACCTCACAAAACTTGAAATTATAGCATGTTACTGATTTCTATTCAGGGGACAGTTTGAAGTTGGCTGGTTTGAGAGACTGTCTGAGAAAGTGTGCAGAGTGCCTAGGATCCAGGGAGTTCTTGGCAAGTTATGGTCCCTTCTCTCAAGGAAGGGCAGGATTGAGCCCTGTGCTTTGTATCCTCTGTGGTTTTGAGGCCTTTGGTCTTTCTGGTTGCTCCCTTCATCTTAAAGACTGTCCCTCGACTTCTGAACTGCAGCTGTCATGGTTCTTGTTGTCTTATAGATGGCCATTTCTCCCTCCCGGATGCCTCAGCCTCCGAGCATGATGAACACACATGCCAATAACATGATGGCCCAGGCGCCCACTCAGAACCAGTTCCTGCCGCAGAACCAGTTTCCATCATCCAGTGGGGCGATGAGCGTGAACAGTGTGGGGATGGGGCAGTCGGCGCCCCAGACAAGCGTGTCGCAGGTACTGTGCCCTGCTGGGACTGTGGCCACCAATGTTCGTGTAGCCCAGCTTCCTTTGACCTTAGCCTGTCTTATTTTATGGAAGGTAGAATTCTGGAATACACAGTTCGCTTTCATGTATCACAGTCTCTTTATTTTAACACACTTTGTCCTATAATTTTTAACTGACTGGAAATTCCTCTTACTGTCTCTGGGTGAAGTACGCACAAAAGTGAAATGGGTTGTGATTTTTGGTTTGTGTGTTTTATGTTTTGAGCTTTGGGTGTTTAGTTGTTTCATTTTATTTTTTGTTTGTGTGTTTTAAATTCTAAGTTTAACATGTGATCCTGAGAGACATCAGGATTTTAGAAAGGGAATGAGAAAGGTCCCATGAGTGCACTCCTAATGATTGGTGTGTCCTGTTACCTGTCTGTCAGCCGCCCAGGTGAAGTCAAACTAACTGATTCATTTGAGTATGTCTCTTCTTGTTAAATCTGTTTTTAATTATTCAATCTAAAGCTGAAGAAAACTATTTGCCATTCATATTGCTGCTTTTTTTTCTGCTTTTGTTAATTGTAGTTCATCAGATTGCAACTATACACAAATTTTACATGTATTTGAAGCAGGTCAATCTTCCATGAAAGATAAAATTAATGTCATAATTTTTTAATATGAAGTAATGCTGAATAAGTCATTAAATGTATTAAATTTACTCACTAATAATTATTCTTAATTTTTCATAATATCTCATTTTTCTAGAATAAGGATTAATAACCATTCTGTTAAAGGTTCAGATGGTAAATATTTTCAGCTTTGTGGACCATACAGTCTTGGTTTTAATTATTCAGCTCTGTTGTTACAGTACAAAAGCAGCCATAGACAGTACACATATGTATGTGGCTGTGTTGCAGTAACGCTTTATTTACAGAAACATGGAGCTGGCTGCATTTGGCACATAGGCAATAGTTTGTCAGCCTCTACTCTAGAACAGATTCAGAATCATTTTTTTAAAAGTTCCACAAATAATTCTGAAATATCTCTCCAGTGAAAAACCACGTCAGTGAAATATTTCAGTGTTTCAATAACTAACTTTTTAAAAAGATATACTTTTTTCTGTGGTGTAAGCTATGGATGAATGTTATAGAACATAAAGCTAACAAGCCAAATAAATGAAAACTAGATAGCCCCCTTACCCAGGGTTTCACTTTGCAAGGTTTCAGTTCCCCACAGTCCAAAAATATTGAATGGAAAATTTCCAAAATAAACAATTCATACATTTTAAATTGAGTGCGATTCTGAGTTGCATGATGAAATCTCACTCTGTCCCGCTCCGTGCTACCCAGCACGTGAATCATCCCTTTGTCCAGCATTTCCACCCATAGACACTACCTGCCTATCAGTCACTTAGTATCTGTCTTGGTTATCAAAGTATGAGAAACTTTTGCAGTGTTAACTTTATTGGAAAGTGTACCTTATTATAAGTGTACAGCTTGATGAGTTTTTACAAACAGAACATTCCTATGAAACCAGCAGAACTCATCAAGAAACCGTGATTAGATTTCCATACATTTGATTCTTCAAATCTATTGTCAATTTTCAAATGAGGGAGATAATTTTAACACACTGTTTGTTTCTGGTAGGGACAGGTACCTGGTGCTCTTCCTAACCCTCTGAACATGCTGGGGCCCCAGGCCAACCAGCTGCCTTGCCCTCCAGTGACACAGTCACCCTTGCACCCGACGCCACCTCCTGCCTCCACGGCCGCTGGCATGCCGCCTCTCCAGCACCCGACGCCACCTGGGATGACTCCTCCCCAGCCAGCAGCTCCCACTCAGCCCTCAACTCCCGTGTCGTCTTCCGGGCAGACCCCGACCCCGACTCCTGGCTCAGTGCCCAGTGCCACCCAGACCCAGAGCACCCCTACGGTCCAGGCAGCAGCCCAGGCCCAGGCAACCCCGCAGCCTCAAACCCCAGTCCAGCCCCCCTCTGTGGCCACCCCTCAGTCCTCTCAGCAACAGCCGACGCCTGTGCACACCCAGCCTCCTGGCACACCGGTAAGCCTCTCGGTCTGCTGTCTTCCAGCCAAGAGTCGTAGATGATAACTTTCCCATAAAAATTTTCTGTCATGAGGTTGCTGCAGCATCTTGGTACAACCTCAAAAAGTATCTGTACCGTAATAGGACTGTGATGAGCTGTGTTTTGTTTCCGGTATTGGTTCCAGAGGCTGTGTTTGGCAGGGTGTGACTTATGATTATCCTCCTAATTAAAGGAATTTGCAGAAATCAGTAATTATAAAGAAATCATACATGGTCATATGTAGTTGAGGTTTTTTTCTTTTGTTTTTTTTGTAAAGACAAGGTTTCACTATGTTGCCCAGGCTGGACTTGAATTCCTGACCTCAAATGATCCTCCCACCTAGGCCTCCCAAAGTGCTAGGATTACAGGCGTGAGCTGCCATGCCTGGGGCACATGTAGAATTTTTAACTTTATAAGGGACCATTAACTGTCCTAGATTGGTGTCTTCCAAGTTTATAATCATTTTTCTGCTAATGTTTTGTGGGTTTGGTAAACTGCCACACTCCTAATGATATGTCCTTTGACCTGGTCTGTCAGCCTTGTTTTCAGACTAGAGAAGCCTTTCTTTTTATGACAAAATGACAGATCTAGGTTAGTGCTGCCTGTGGCTCACACCTGCCTGCTCCTTCATGGGGGTGGAAGTGAGGTGATATGGTGGATTACAGCTTTGAGCATGTCTGAGGCCTGCCTTGGTGCCAGGCTTGGGACCTTCTAGTCTGGACTGCCTCCCACTGTGCCCGTCCCCTCCACACTCCTCTGCCAAGTTTCTCTGAAATCTTAGTATCCATTTTCTTACCAGTCTGCCTTAGACCCCCTGCCTCCTGAAATACCTCCTTAACTTTATTCTTACACACTGAGGATATTTGGGCCATGTCATCAAATGTTCAAGGAAGGGGCTACATGCAGTGGCTCATACCTATAATCCCAGCACTTTGAGAGACTGAAGCAGGAGGATCACTTAAGGCCATTAGGTGAAGATGTACTGAGGATGTTTATTTATTAAATGTTCAAATTAATCGCAAAAACCCCAAGATGACATTATTATTCATATTTCTCCATAGGGGAATGTACTTATTATCCTTATCATATATTTTTGTCTTTAACCACTTCAGTACAGCACTCACCAGCCGCGAAACCTAGCCCACAGCCGGCACTCATAGTCTGCACGATAGTGTGTGCTGTGCATTGACGATGGATCCGTTTTGCTCTTGTGATGAGGAAAGCTTGAAAGCATGAAAGCTTGTTTTACTTTACAGGCAGCTTTACTTGTAATGTAAATCAGAATAGGTAACATATACATATATGTTTTCATTATGTTATTTTTAAATGTTCACAATTTTATTTTGATAAATGAAAAATTAGAAAAGTGATATCACGGCTGTCGGCTAAGATCGACGCTTGGCTGTGCATGTTCATCTATGGCTGTCCACTATTGTCAACGCTCGTACTGAAGTGGTTAAATAAGATCCCTTTGTAACCTTATGTTATCTTCTGTTTGTTTACTTAAAACTCCATTGGGCAAGAGTTTGCAGGTCAAGAATTCTCTTCGTGGTTCCTCTCTGAATGTATGCTTATTCCACTATCACCACTGTTCCTGTAACTGACATAGCTAATTATACACTGTTTCCATATTGGCACTTGATTCTCCCCTTCATATCTGCTTAAACATTTATAATTCAGCCTTTACCATAAACATTAGCAGCCTTACTGAATGAAATTAATTTTAAAACAGGAGGTTCCGTGGCTTAGCTAGAAAACTTTGAGAAAGTAATATTATATCAAAATTTTTAAAGTTCTGTCCTTCCCTCTCTGAATTCTTGGCAAGCAGTGAGTTATGTTTCTGGCTGATGATGACTTCCTCTAGAACTCACTCCTGTTTTAACTTATGTTGCTCTGTTCTCTCAAATCAGGGTGCCTAGTAGGTTAGTATTAAGAAATGTTGGCCGGGCGCTGTGGCTCACGCCTGTAATCCTAGCTCTTGGGAGGCCGAGGCGGGCGGATTGCTCGAGGTCAGGAGTTCAAAACCAGCCTGAGCGAGACCCCGTCTCTACTATAAATAGAAAGAAATTAATTGGCCAACTGATATATATATATATAAAATTAGCCGGGCATGGTGGCGCATGCCTGTAGTCCCAGCTACCCGGGAGGCTGAGGCAGAAGGATCACTCGAGCCCAGGAGTTTGAGGTTGCTGTGAGCTAGGCTGACGCCACGGCACTCACTCTAGCCCGGGCAACAAAGTGAGACTCTGTCTCAAAAAAAAAAAAAAAAAAAAAAAAAGAAATGTTAACAAGAAATTGTAACTTGGATGAGTGAAAGAGTTGGAGGTCATTATATTGTCTGTTTACAGAGGTGAATGATTTGGGTTTCTTCACAGCTTTCCCAGGCAGCAGCCAGCATTGATAACAGGGTCCCCACCCCCTCCTCGGTGGCCAGCGCTGAAACCAACTCCCAGCAACCAGGTCCCGACGTGCCTGTGCTGGAAATGAAGGCAGAGGTCCCATCCGAGGACACAGAGCCTGACCCTGGCGAATCCAAGGGAGAGCCTCGGTCTGAGGTGGGTGCCAGGCCTGGGGTGAGGCGATGGCCGTGTGTGGAAGCTCTACCCTGGCAGCGCCAGGGGTCTGCATGGATGTCCCTGGATTTTGTTTTAAGATTCTGTTTGATGTGACTTCAAATTGCAGTGTTTTAAAAACAGATTGGTTATTCACTTTAAAATGTAAGGTATGGGTTTATTTTATTTTGTCAGAAATGAAGAGCACTAGCTTATATTTTAAATGTTTGAATCTTCCAACGACCTTTTCTTTAACGTTCTTTATTCATTTCTAGTTCTGCAGAGGTACACTGCAGAAGGGGTGGTGGATTCATTTACTAATTAACCTGTGGCAGAAGCTGAAAACTGGCAGACCATGGGCAGGATCCAGCCTGTAAATGTGTTTGTTTGGCCCATACAATGTTATAAAAATCAGGAAATTGCAAATAAAACTGTAGATTTCTGGCTTTTCTTAAAAAGTGAGAAGCTTTCAGCATTGTGCTTGCATCCCTGTGTGACAGCAGTCTGGTTGTGATCACCAGCTGTGGCCTTCAGATGGGACACTGGCTCTCCAGTCAGTCAAAGTCTCTGCCACTCCTTGCTGTCTCATACCTCACCTCCTGCCTCTGAGCAAGGGCTTTGGATCCTGTTTCAGTTTTCAAAGAGATTCTTATTCCAAATTAGAAATATTTATCTGTGAAAATACTGAGCATGTATAATTTTAAGCACTTTTACATTTAAACATTTTCAAATTTAGGACTGATTACACGGTACTTGTATTGAAGTGCCTTGCTGTACACTAGTGCTCCCTTCCTTCTTCTGACAGAGAAGACACTGACAAATGCAATTTTGTTTTTCTCAAGATGATGGAGGAGGATTTACAAGGATCTTCCCAGGTTAAAGAAGAAACAGACACAACAGAGCAGAAATCAGAACCAATGGAAGTGGATGAAAAGAAACCTGAGGTGAAAGTAGAAGCTAAGGAGGAGGAGGAGAGCAGTACTAATGGTACAGCCTCCCAGTCAACGTCTCCGTCACAGCCACGCAAGAAAAGTAGGTCTCTTTTAAACTTATCGACCTGTGCTGCTTTTCCATTGTGTCATGAGTCCACACAAAGGATTAAAAGCTAAAGCAAACAAGTAATCCCATCTCCGTTATTTTCCTTCCCTGCCATTCCCCAAGTTTTACCTCTTAGAAATGAACTCCAGCCCTGTGACCCACAGGGTTTATAGTGTGAATGAAGCCAAGCTGCAGCTCCAAGGGCTCCCAGAGTACAGGGCTGTCTTCTGAGATGGCACCGCCTGGGGCCTAGCATTGAAAATATGTCTGAGTCCTTAAATGGGCTAAGAAGTTTGGGCTCTCTTTGGCAAGGTGTGAAGAACCAATGAAATGATTGAATAGGAAAATGACCAAAAAGCTGTGATTTTAGGAGAATGATCATTATAGCAGCACATGTGTGTGCCGGAGATGGTTGGTTTCTGCTGATGCAATTAGGAAACAGTCAGAGCAGTGGAGTGAGGCGGCGCCTAGTGACCTGTGCAGCAGGATGGGGAAGAGGAAGGAGGTGGGAAGCTTTGGGTTCTGAGAGGTGTGGGGTAAGCCAGACTTGAAGTGGAAGTTGAGTGGAATCCATTTGAGATGTGTCCAAAGTTAAGAGGTAACATGGTGTTGGAAAATTATCAAAAGACCCTTGAAAATGTGTGCTGAAACTCAGAAAGTTCAGGGCTGCAGGCAACACATTTGAGAAAGATTACAGAGCAGCATTAAAGGCTGAGACTGCAGCTGTGCAGAACGCTGGAGGTCATGGAGTACGAGCCTCAGACTCATTATACTCTTAAGAATTTAGGGCCCTAGAGAGATTTTGTGTGGATTACCTATCACTGTCTATTCTATTAGAATTAAAACTGAGACATTTTTAAATACTTAATTTATTTAAAATAAATATGTTACATAGTACCCATAAGTAATGCATTTTTATTAAAAATAACTTTTCTGAAACAAAAAGTGAGAATAGTGACATCATTTTACAATTTTGCAACTCTTTAAAGGGAGTTAAGGAAACAGCTGGATTGCACATCTGCCTCTGGTGCACTTTTTTGCAATAATGTTGTTTTGAAGTATATGAAGAAAATCCAATCTCAGATGAGTAGTTGATAAAGGGAATATTTTAATGACCCTATCAGGTAATTGTGGATGTTCTTTGATACTGTACCAAAATTCAACAAGAGAAGGTTTCTAAAAGGTTAGTCACAGCCTGGAACCTAAATGTATGGCACTGGATTCTTCATACTCTGACATTAGAATCCATTGGCCTATCTTATACTTTGAATGGATCTTTTGTCCTTGGATGAGTTTTGTTTTGTTTTGTTTTTGTTTTGTTTTTGTGACACTATCCTTTGGTCATGTGGAAAATTTTTGTTCACTGAGTTATGCAGGTTTTTCATCCTTGTTAATATCACCATCAGTTTCTTCAAACAAGTCTTACAAGTTTTGAGAAGCTGTAAAGCTTATGAGGCAGATACAAGTTTTCCAAAACTCTTAATTTTTGATGAAAGCCCAAATTTTATCATTGGGAAAAATACTGTCCATTGTCCTTGAAGGTGACTGGCCATATTTGTTCATATTTGAGAAGATGTCTACCATATACCATCAAAACAAGGCACTACTTCAGCTCTCGATCCCAGCACCCACACACGTGCCGTTTCCCAAGATGGCCATTGTACACAGGGTGTGTGCTTTATGCAGACATTTCATCACACAGAATAAAAGACATGGGCCAGGCATGGTAGCTCATGCCTGTAATCTTAGCACTCTGGGAGGCTGAGTGGGAGGATTGCTTGAGCTCAGAAGTGCAAGACCAGCCTGAGCAAGAATGAGACCCCATTTCCAAAAAAAAAAAAAAAAGGAAAAAAAATTATCTGGGTAACTAAACATAGAAAAAAGTAGCTGGACTACTTTAGTGACATGTACTTGTAGTTGCAGCTACTCAGGAGGGTGAAGCAGCAGAATAGCTTGAGCCCAGAAGTGTGAGGTTGCTGTGAGCTACACCGACATCACAGCACTCTAGTCCGGGCAACAGAGCAAGACTCTGTCTCAAAAAAGAATAAAAGATATGTACCAGTACCAAAGGTGGAGATTTAGTAAAAGTAATACTTTTTACTACCTTATCAAGGGTATCTTTCTCAAGTGTGGCTAGCATTTTTTTCTCAGAGTGCACAGCAGCAGCAAAGAATGTGACACTGAGTAGAGTTTGATGCCTCTGCCTTTCTTTTTCTTTGGTTTTGTTTTTTGTTTTGTTTTGCTAAGATATTAGCAATTTTACTCACCATTACTTTTGCCCTATCTATGCAAATAGCAACATGTGCAAAAGGCAGATGATGACTTGGTGTTGTTATGAAAATCATGTTAGACTTAGTAAAATAATTTTGATGTTACAGACCCATAGAAAGGGCCTAGGACAGTGCTAGAACTTTCTGCAGTGATGGTAATATTCTGTATCTGTGCTCTCAGTGTGGTAGCCACCAGCCGCTTATGATTCTTGAGCACTGAAAATGTGACAAAGGTGACTAAGGAAATGAATCTTTTATCTTATGATATTGCTTCATTTAGATTTCAGTAAGGGCCGGGCGCCGTGGCTCATGCCTGTAATCCTAGCAGTCTGGGAGGCCGAGACGGGTGGATTGCTTGAGGTCAGGAGTTCAAAACCAGCCTGAGCAAGAGCGAGACCCCGTCTCTAGTATAAATAGAAAGAAATTAATTGGCCAACTAATATTTAGAGAAAAAATTAGCCAGGCATGGTGGCGCATGCCTGTAGTCCCAGCTACTCGGGAGGCTGAGGCAGGAGGATTGCTTGAGCCCAGGAGTTTGAGGTTGCTGTGAGCTAGGCTGATGCCACAGCACTCACTCTAGCCTGGGCAACAAAGAGAGACTCTGTCTCAACAAAAAAAGATTTCAGTAGGTATATACAGCTGGTGACTACCATATGAGACAGCATGAGGGTCTCCAAGGGGTCTGTGAACCATTTTGAGAACTGCTGATGTGGCACACAGTCCTAATTGAGTGGAGAAGGTTTTGAGGCCAGAGAGGTGGGGTGACAAGCTCCATGGTACTCCACACTGATTGGTAGCAGAGAATTTGATTCAAATACAGCTTTTGACTGTTACTTTAGCTCATTTGGAGTCTTATTACATAAATGTAGTGGTTTAAGACAGGAGTTTGAAAATGCTTTTCTCAGCATAGATTTTAACCATTGTTTAATGAATGAGTGAGTGAATGAATGGTCAGCCACCAAAGAGAGACCCATTTAAGGCCTTATCACATTTGATTACCACCAGGGAGAAGATAGGGTTTAGAGCAGGAATCAGCAGACTTTTTCTGTAAAGGGCCAGATAGTCCATGTTTTAGGCTTTGTGTCTCAAGGTCTGTGTCACAACTGCTCAACTCTGCCATTGTGCAGAAGCAGTCATAGATCATCTATAAATGAATTAGCATGGCTGTGTGCCAATAAGGCTTTATTTTTGGAGACTAAAATTTGAATTTTGTCTAATTTTCATGTGTCATGAAATACTCTTTTCTTTTTTTTCCCAATCATTAAAAAATGTAAAATCCATTCTTGGCTCTCAGACCAGAAAAAGAAAAGCAGCTGGCCAGATTTGGCCTGTTGGTCATAATTTCCCAACCCCTCAACTAGGGGAATGAAAAGCTGTTCGTTAAATAATTATTTTCTTATAAAGAGTTATTCAAAGAACACCAAGTGCTACTTCATCTCTGTATAAAGCAGAATAGAAGAAAAGGAGTTAGCAGGAAGCGAGATGCACATGTGTTTCCAACACTACTAGAGGGCATGCCTGCTCACTAGGCCTGGCCTTCGTGCTTCGTGTGCTGGGAATGTGTGCTTGGGGAGTGCTGCATTTGGATTTTTACTTGCTAACCCAGATCTCAAGCAGCAGTCTGCGGTCTCAAGCATCCAGGTGTCCCAGCGAGGAGGCAGGGTCTGCTGGAGGTTGGTCAGTCTCTGGCTGAGATGAGAACAAACTCTGGGGAAACTTTTTGGTGCTACTGTTTTCATTTCTAGAGTGAGGGTGTTAGTTGGATTTTACCTTTAACCTTTACTTTCACCTGGTGGAAATCAGATGGTGCCTTCCAGAATTTGGCTAGTTAGACCACCCCTAGCCCAGACAGAAATGACAATGGGCCCAAATACCAGATGCATGCTACTTCCCAACTGGAACTTTAAATGTTATCCTATGTTAATCTGATTTTTAAATTGTGGTTTACTACATATCTGTTGCAGAAAGTCTTTTCGAGATACACTTTGTATCACTTATGACCTAAGTCATCAGAACTCCTTAGCTGTATTTGCCTTGTCTTTTTTCTGTGCAAAAGTGCATATGAGCCACATGGGGGCACGACACACTGATTGCTCACTCAACTCCGTCCAGCACTGAAGAGTTTTGAATTTGGCAGCTAATGTTTATTTTTGTATTGGTGACAACAGAAAGTGTGGTAGGAAACAAGATGGCTGAGAGGTTGGAGAAATTGGCATTGGTAATACGGGAGGGAACATTATAGAATTTTTTTAGAAAGTTTACTTTTGTAGCTCTGTTGCTGTATACATTGTTTATGAGGTTGTAATTCAAAACAATTTGTCTCAAGTAGCCTCAGTTTAATTTAGCCAAGGACAGAAAAGTTGCGTCAGAGGATTTTTTAAGGTCTCTTCCAGTGAAATGGCTTGATTTACTACCCAGTTTGATCAGTAAAGCAGATTTGGAAGTTAGCTTTATTTTCTATTTCAGCAAATTTTTAATATTGGAAATCCATTCATGTGTCTTATTTTACCTGGGGACCTGAATATAGTTTTTTACACACTAATGCCACTGTGCTTCGGAATCACTGAATTATGGCTTTAGTCCAGAGACTCTTGTGATGATGGACAAGAGCCCCTTGAGTGCCTTGGAGGTGTGTGGCTGGAGGTAGCAGCAGCCGGGCTTCCATTGTAACTGTGATGTAGGAGGGGCCTGAGCACCTTCTACATGGTGTCTTTTCTTGATGTTTTCTGACTGCAGTCTTTAAACCAGAGGAGTTACGCCAAGCCCTCATGCCTACTCTAGAAGCGCTGTACCGACAGGATCCAGAGTCCTTGCCTTTCCGGCAGCCTGTAGATCCCCAGCTCCTAGGAATTCCGGTAAGTTAATATATTATATTAATTTATGTTAATAAGTAAAAGTATATTAACTGTTGTCTGTCAGCGGTTATCCATGGAAACGTTTATTTCTTTCAGTTTCACCATCAGTAGAGCCCCAGGTCCGAGGAGGGGCACATTAAGTTGGGGGGGGCATGCACTGGGGCCCCAACCACTCACTTTAGCCTGGGCCCCTGGGGCCTCACTTCTTATTTGGGGCTTTGGGTAAACCTCTGTCTAAAAGGAACAGCTTAAAAGAATTGGTGAGCATCGATTATAAAATGCTTTGGCT
Source organism: Microcebus murinus (assembly GCF_040939455.1). Taxonomy (NCBI): domain Eukaryota; kingdom Metazoa; phylum Chordata; class Mammalia; order Primates; family Cheirogaleidae; genus Microcebus; species Microcebus murinus. Next base: position 3,161,566 of record NC_134122.1, on the reverse strand, counting down.
TATCTGATACTCCTGAATAGACTTGCAAAGGCCATGAGGACCCAATAAATTCTGTTTAGTAGTAGTTACTAGTTTTATGTTTATTTTGGAATTTCATTCTGCTTGCTAGGATCAAGAGCAAATCTCTAGCCAGGCGCAGTGGCTTACCCCTGTAATACTGGCACTTTGGGAGGCTGAGGTGGGAGGATCACTTGAAGCCAGGAGTTTGAGGCCAGTCTGGGCAATAGTGAGACCTCATCTCTATAAAAAATAAAAAGAAATTAGCCAGGTGTGATGGCGCACGCCCGTGGTTTCAGCTACTCAGGAGGCTTAGGCAGGAGGGTCACTCAAACCCAGGAGTTTGAGGCTGCAGTGAGCTATGATCACTTCATTGCACTCCAGTCTGGATGACAGAGTGAGACACTATCTGGGGAGAGGCAGGAGAGGGCAGTGAATCTCTAGAAATACACATTGTATGATAAATTTGTTCACTGTTTTAATTCAGTGAATTAAAATCTTTATTTTAAAATTTTTTTATTAAAAGTATCTTTTTTAACATTTTATTTTCTTTAACTTTCCTTTGAAGTAATTTGATCATACCTGAAAATATTGGGCCAGGTGTGGTGCCTCATGCCTGTAATCCTGGCACTTAAGCACTATAGGAGACCAAGGTAGGAGGATCACTTGAGGCCAGGAGTTTGAGACCAGCCTGGGCAACATAGTGAGACCCTGTCTTTACAAAAGAAAAAATTAGCCAGGTATGGTGGTGGCACCTATAGTCCCAGCTTCATGGCTAAAGCAGGAAAATTGCCTTTGCCTGGGAGTTTGAGGCTGCAGTGAGCTATGATCTTGCCACTGTACTCTAGCCTATGCAACAGAGTCAAGACCCTGTCTCTTAAAAAAGAAAGAAAAGAAAAGAAAAAAATTAATTACAGTTTTTAACATGTAAAATCAGAGGAACATCAGAGGTTTTTTTTTTTCCCACTTCCTGTTTCTTACTATTGAGAACAGAAGTTCTTCTGGTACTTTCTATTTCTAATGTATTTTAGCATAAAGCTGCCAGATAAGGCTGGCATTTGGAATTTGGCGTGTCCCCTAGACTGAGACCATTTTGTTTTTAAGGATTATTTTGACATTGTGAAGAATCCCATGGACCTTTCTACCATTAAGCGGAAGCTGGACACAGGGCAATACCAAGAGCCCTGGCAGTATGTGGATGATGTCTGGCTTATGTTCAACAATGCCTGGCTTTATAATCGTAAGACCTCCCGGGTCTATAAGTTTTGCAGTAAACTCGCAGAAGTTTTTGAGCAAGAAATTGACCCTGTCATGCAGTCCCTTGGATATTGCTGTGGACGCAAGGTACAGTTTTAAGTTTTTTTGAAAAATGAATTTTCCTGGTTAATACAGCCAAAAAGGGTGTTACGGTAACATGAGAGACTCAACATTCTGACCACACTGTGTGCTGGGATGTACACACGTGCGGTACATGTGGTACCTAACACAATCGGTACCTGCAGAAGCAGTGTCATGGGTGCTGACGGGGAGGCTTGGATTAAAGCATTTCTGACTGTCCTGTGTCCATTTCATATGTCTGTGATATGTATCTCCTAAAGCCAATGCTACACTAATTGTGTCACTTTTTATCCCAAATTGTCTTTCAGTAGTTACTAAAATTGTACTAACAAAAGTAATTTACTAGCTAAATCTAACTCTGTGGTAGACTAGAACATTATAGGACAGTAAATGGACTATATCTCTATATAAAAGTGTTTCTCCTTTGTTTTTGCAGTATGAGTTTTCCCCACAGACTTTGTGCTGCTATGGGAAGCAGCTGTGTACGATTCCTCGAGATGCTGCCTACTACAGCTATCAGAATAGGTAAGCACCGAGCAGTTCCCTGCATTGTGGGGCAGAATCGGAAGATCTTAGAGCAAGGCATGCTCATCTCATGGTAGCTCAGGCACATTATTTCTTTGCTGAAGCTCAAAAAAAAAAATGTGCTTCGTAGTCACTCAGATAGACCTGTGGTCTCTTAAATTATAAAGCATTTGCCACTCTACTTGTATTAGGCACATTCATTCGTAAGGCAGTCTTTCTCAAATGTAAGCAAGAGTCTGAAGTTGAGAGTAATTCTAATAAAGGTTGACATGCCCTTTTTTTTTTAATACAAGTAGAAAGTTTATTTGGGCCAAGCTTGATAATTGCAACCTGGGAGCATAAATTCAAGTTGCCCTGAATGTACATATACTCCCAATCTTTTTCAAGATACTCATAGAGTAGAAAACTTGTATTTTACTCTTCTGCGTGCATATATTTGCCTGGATTAATTTGGCCTGATCAGTCTGAAGGAAAGACATGCATGAGTGCTACTTCCTTCAAAAAAGAAAAAAAAAATCTGTGATTTTTATTTTAATTACTTTTATATTTTAAATTAGCACAATACAAAATGAGATCTGGTGTTTTTATTGAGTTCAAGAATAACTCTCCTATTATCATATGGCTGTTTGCGGGTTTTGTGAATGGTGGATCTGCTTGAGAATTATTTGCTATTCTTTTGGAATATGAAGATAGCTGAAGAATAGATCTCCTGTCTTAAGTAGAGGGAGAGTGAAAATATTTTTTATTGTTGATTCCCCACACAAATACAACTTAAGTGGCCGCATGTTGCCATTGCGTGAGGACAGCATGCCTTGAAGCCCAAGCAATGACTCTTGGTCAAACTCCATAATGTTGCCTCCATGTCATGAACCAGAAACTGGACTTTATGTGACCAAGATGGAGCTCGATGCCTAGTCTTTGCCTTTACGTTCAAGTATTAAATGTCAACATTAGGGTTTTGCTGTTTGGATTATTTTGTTCTTGTTTAGTCATAGTAATTACAAATGTGCTAATAGTTCAAAGAAGATAGAGGACTTTTTGTTATTTGTTCAAAGGTACATGCACAGATCTGAAAAATTTGGAATTTTGCAATGATTTTTTCCTCCAATTATTTTTTTTAATATTTTTAAAAAACTAACCATGTACAAGATAACTTCTGTCAAAATCCTGTTTTTTTTTTTTTTGTTTTTTTTTTTAAGAACTATTATTGACACACAAACATCTCAAGAAAAGGTTTCTAATCCTCTCCTGGCCCACTTAGTCCTAATACTGTTCAGTGTAGTGAAATGCTGGTGCATGGGGGAGAGATGGACCCCAGAGAGCATCTCTGCTGGAAGTGTAGCCTTGTATGGCTGTCCTGCTGAAAATAGTGTGACGTTTAGAGCCTGATTTCTGTCTGAACTTCCCCTTTTTTCAATGGAAGCATTGTAAGGCAAAGTTTGAAATTATAGCATAGCCCTTCACAGTGGGATCCCCCCACAATGACTTGGTGTTGTCCTGGAAGTTCTGGCCCCTCCATTTAGTTTTAGTCATGTGACCTTCAGCACATCCCATAATGTATTAAGTTTACCCTGTCCATTAAACAGATACAGTAATGTCTTCCCTGACAGCCTCATGTTGTCAGGTCCCCACTGAAATAATGAATAGGAATGCACTTTGAAAACTGGATGTGCTAAGCAAAAAAGTTATGCTATTTTAAGAGAACAGATTAACATTTAATATTAGCCATACCCTGAAAACATGCCACCTCCAGGCTATGTTGCCCAACACAGTTTTGGTCCTGAAAACGGAACAGATTTGCCACTTCTCTGAAGTATTTGGGTCCTTTTGTGATTGGTTTCCCTGTTCCTGGGCCCTTTAGGACCCTTCCTTTGCTGATTTGCACAGATTTTGGCCTTATAAGTTGAGAGGAATTAAAGTCCAATAGAATTGATAGGATCAGGGCATCACTGATGTGGTGCAGACACAGGACCATTTTGAAAGTTCTGAAATGTCAAATTTTATTTCTATATAGAACTTCATTTTTACTAAACAAAAGTAATGTATTTTCTTAAGAGTGGAAATGCAAATAAAGGAGTTCTGTTTTATTAATGATACATTTTAAAAGTGTAAGCATGCCTCAGCTGATTTCACAGGTGTGTTCTGTAGAATACTGTACTTTAGTAGATTAACATGTTGTAATTATGAGAAAGCAGTGGCCTAATTCTATAGTGAACATTTTAACTGCTTACATTTTTATTTTCAGTTTGACTATCTATGAACACCGTGGTGTTCTTATGAATAATTGTTTTGGCACTTATAATTGTCCTAAACTGTTTGGGCACTTAGAACAATAGAAAATCTTATAGTCCATTTTAAACAAGTGAAATTCTAATATATAAACTAGTGTATAGTTACATTTTCACTTGTTTCCATACTTTGAAAATTTGAAAGTAACTCATGTTGGGAAAACTGTTCTAGCGTTTTTCCAGTTAATATCTATAGATAATACCCCAGTTATTCAAATATAGTGATATGGGTCTTAAAACAATCTGCATTTGAAAACTTACTCCATATATTAAATTACCCTTATTGATAAACTGTGCAGTTACATTGTTCTAACTTTAGCAACCCAAATAAGCATCATCATTGGATTATGTGAAGTATTTCTCCTTTGCAATTCCATATTCATCAAACTGCTTCCTTCACACAGACTTCTTAGAGTTGAAAAGTGAATTTCTGAAACTTTATGTATTTCCAGGGAGAATAAAGTTTGGACTAGGTAATAAGATAGGAGCAGTCTGGCATTAACATCTTCCTCTGACAGTGCTTTGAGACAGACACTAGAGTCTAACATTCTGTCCCTCCCAGTTTCTGACCTTAAAGTCTCCAGGGTGGGTTACACTGAGAGCCCTTTGGTTTCCTCGACCCTCCAGGGGCTGCCATTCTTCGTTAGCGCTTCCTTCTGTGTTATTTTCCTCTGGGAGAATGATAGGTTTACAGTTCTTGTTTCCTTGATGTTGCTCGGCTTGGTGTTCTGCTTGAATAACAGCAAAGAATTTGTCCAGAGTTTTAAAACCATTTAGACTCAAATGTGATTATCATGGTAAAGTAATTTCATTTCAAAATATGTTCAGCAGTCCTCTTCTAGCTGTCCCATAGCGCTGCGTGTTTGCATCACGAGTGGAGCACTCAACTCTGAGTTTTATTTTTAAAGGGGAGATATCTGACGTCGGAATGTCACTTTTGTGTATTGTTTTGGTTGCCAATGAATTGGTTTATAGTTTCTGTACTTGAATTCTTTCTTGCTATCGATGACCATGCCTTCTTGAACAATGAAAATTCTTTTCAATACAGGATTTTAAGACTATAAGAATATTTACAAAACAGTGAATGGCCAAAATATTGCTATAGTTCATTCAGAAAAAAACAAGCAAACAAAAAATGTTAATCTGCCTGTTCTTGGTCAGAGTTTTTAATCTTGGCAGAATTTATTAATTGAATTGAATTAGTCCCAATTAAATTAGTCCCAGCAAGAAACTTTCATTACTTTGCTTGTTACCCACGGTGAATCTGTCATATTCCTCATCAGCCAAATGTGAAGAATTGGATAATCTTGAGATGTTGTGCATGCTCTGAAGTTTTATGCTTTAAAATTTGCTACATGTATTTGGTTAGTGAAATATAACAGACAAATGCTCAGCGTACTGAATTAAGATTAGAGTTGGAACTTGTGGGGGACCTGTCCTAGTGGTAACGAAGACAAACTGGCCATACGGTGGCTGTGTGTATGCATGCGTGGAACTGCAGTGCCCTGCGCCGTTCCACACTTGGTGGCTCAGTGTGGTGCTACAAGTCTCATCACAGTGTTTCAATACTAATCCTTCCTGGCACCTTGTAGACGTAGTTTTGAGCACTAAACCTTGTTTCATTGTGCTGCCGCCGCTGCCTTATGCTCATCTTTTTGCTTGTATACTTCACCTCCATTCAGCTTGTTTATTTTTACAGCATTCCTGTGTACTCATCTTGTTTTATGCAGCATCAGCCTGCATTTTTGTTGATTTCTCATTTATGTCCTTTCCAAACATTTTATCGTTTTTATTTTAATTGTTCTTATTTGATAGCTTGAGCACTGGCTCTATATTATCTTATGAGAAATTGGGGTGATGGATAATTTCTCAAATGCAGATTGTTCTTTAAAGATTAACTTTCTAAATTTGCTTAACTTGGATTGTCACCAAGTCAGAACAGTCATTCACTAAGTATCTCAGATTGATGAATGATTGGTCCCAGTCCCAAAAATCTCAAATCAAAGCCTATAATTGAATTTTCAAAGTCTTTGATATTGTTCATGGATTTACATATATTGTATTGTTTATACAATATATCACAATTTTTTTCTTTATACTTATTGATAAATGGCTGGAAAGTCTTTGACCCCGATTACATTTCTGTTCAATGTTTGTCTAGAATATGGATTTGGTTTCATTTGTATTGTAACACAGTTAACTGAGTGATTAACATGAGAAAAATAACAGGAAAAAATTAAAACCAGTTCTGGGTTCATATATTCATTTTAAGATCTGGCTTAATACTGGAAATAAAATCTCTGAATTGCTGTCAAGCATAAATTTTCCATTTTGAAAAATAAAGCTATTTCAGTTTAAATTGCTTTTGTAAGGCCTTTTGTCAGACTGTTATGTTCAAGTAAATTTTTCCATCTCAAACCCTGGAGTTATATTTTACTTTCTCTGAGTAGTAACAAAATTCAGATTCCTAAATTTAGGCTCCATGCAATTCTAGTATTAACAACTCCTTGAAAACATTTGCCTCTTGGAGCCGGACAAGCCTGTCATTGTTAGTGATGATGGCCTGTGACGTGTGCAATGAGACCGAATGCTAATCAATGCTTTGCCTTGGCTTTCTGCTCTGTGTTGTCTTGGTGTTTGCGTCTTACCTTTGTGTCTGTGCTATTTGTCCCTTCCCTGTTCTCTAATCCTGCCCTTCCCTACCTGCCCCTGTTCCTTTCATTGTCCTCACTGACCCATCAATCAACCAACAACGCCCCCCCTTCGTCGTGGTGCTCTGCCCTGCTCTGATTGGTGGCTTCGTTGCTTGGGTGGCTGTGTGTTATGATGGACCAGTTCACCCAAGTATGGCCTTCTTGCTGACAGGTATCATTTCTGTGAGAAGTGTTTCACAGAGATCCAGGGCGAGAATGTGACCCTGGGTGACGACCCTTCACAACCCCAGACGTAAGTACTGTCCTTTGTTTTTCTTGGGGGGTGACCCTTAATTATTTTTCCTCTTGTCCATGATTAAAAGGGAAGCACCACTGCCATTTTGACTTTTGTGCAGCGTTTTTTTTTTTTCCATATTACCTGTGCCCACATTTAATTTGAATGTGTGTCATACACGTTTGTAGTGAAGATGTAGGAGTTTTAGCTGAACCCCAGTGCCACCTCTGCCTTCTTCCTCCATTCAGGGCAGTGTCCTAGAGCCTCCCACTGTAGTTCAGTGGACTCTCTTGACCTTGGTCTATCTCTTCTTCTAAAGGAATTGATTTTTCCTAGGGGTTGTCAACCCGTACTTGGGGAAATTGTTAATTTTTATTTACATTTTACAAAAGCAGGTAGCCCTATTCATAGAACTGGTAGTAGCAAAAAGTAAGTTTTATATACATACCCTGTCTTTTACATTTAGTTTGTCTTCCACTCAAACTGCCATCCTTTAGGTTGCTGAACTCTAATGCAGATTGATGAGATTCCAGTGTTCTCCAACCCCATTTTTGGTCCTGAAGTGTAAATGTGTCTCCTTCCTTGCTGGTAGTTTAACTCTTGCTCACTAGCTCCAAAGTAGACAGATGTGACCTCACTGGGTTAACTTTCTCCTTTCCAGTGTTTCCCCTAGAGTTAGTCTTTTTTTTTTTTTTTTTTTTTTTTTTTTTTTGAGACAGAGTCTCACTTTGTTGCCCAGGCTAGAGTGAGTGCTGTGACATCAGCCTAGCTCACAGCAACCTCAGTCTCCTGGGCTCAAGTAATCCTGCTCCCTCAGCCTCCCGAGAAGCTGGGACTACAGGCATGCACCACCATGCCCGGCTAATTTTTTCTATATATATTAGTTGGCCAATTAATTTCTTTTTATTTATAGTAGAGACGGGGTCTCGCTCTTGCTCAGGCGGGTTTCGAACTCCTGACCTCGAGCAATCCACCTGCCTCGGCCTCCCAGACTGTTAGGATTACAGGCGTGAGCCTCCACGCCTGGCCTAGAGTTAAGTCTTTACAAGGGCCAGAGTGTGGCAAGAAAAGCCAAGTGCACAAACTGGATGATGAACTCATTTCGATACTTGAAATACCTCAAGGGAAAAAATAAAACTCTGGTAGCCACCACATCTGCCTAGGTCTGCCAGCGTTCTGTGGTTCTCTCTTTTCTCCAGACCAGTTTCCCAGTCTTCCATGATTCCTACCCTACAGGCAGGAAGGCTGGCCACCACAGCAGTTGTAGCAGTGCCTAACTCACTCTGTAGCTCCCTTTTACTTTATTAAAATGCAAAACAAACTAGCAACTAGTAACATAAACCAAAATGACTGAAATTCTATATATTCGATTTATTTTTTTCCCTTGTCATCCTCATTCATTGTTCTAATTGTGTGGCTAATAATTGGATTGTATAATTCTGTGAATCAGAAATAATTGACATACACTGATCATAACATTAAGGACAGTAGAAACCCAGATACCCAACCCTTTCAAAGCAAAATAAAATATCCCCAAGTGGATGTTATCTTGTTGCATAGAGGAAATATTGTAGTTAAAATAATTGGTTACACTAGTACCAAATTCAGTAGCTGTTCACTATATGGATTTGATTAGAAATTAACAAGTTTGAATCTCAACACAGCTTTGCCATTTTATATATATATTTACATATTTTATATATTGACTAGTTTTAATTAAATCTTGTAAAAATGCCGGGCACAGTGGCTCACTCCTGTAATCCTAGCACTCTGGGAGGCCGAGGCAGAAGGATCACTTGAGCTCAGGAGACCCCGTCTCTACTAAAAATAGAAAAATTAGCCAAGCAAGATGGTGCATGCCTATAGTACCAGCTACTCAGGAGGCTGAGGCAGGAGGATCACTTGAGCCCAGGAGTTTGAGGTTGCTGTGAGCTAGGCTGACACCACGGCACTCAAGCCTGGGCAACAGAGTGAGACTCCATTCATTCATTCATTCATTCATAGATAGATAGATAGATAGATAGATAGATAGATAGATAGATAGATAGATAGATAGATAGATAGATATTATATTAAATGCTGATAGTATTTGGGAGTAAATATTCTAAGAAAGAAAATATATGGGCCGGGCATGGTGGCTCACGCCTGTAATCCTAGCACTCTGGGAGGCTGAGGCGGGCGGATTGCTCGAGGTTAGGAGTTCGAAATCAGCCTGAGCCAGACCCCATCTCTACTAAAAATAGAAAGAAATTAATTGACCAACTAAAAATATATATACAAAAAATTAGCGGGGCATAGTGGCACATGCCTGTAGTCCTAGCTACTTGGGAGGCTGAGGCAGCAGGATTGCTTGAGCCCAGGAGTTTGAGGTTGCTGTGAGCTAGGCTGACGCTATGGCACTCACTCTAGCCTGGGCAACAAGGTGAGACTCTGTCTCAAAAAAAAAAAAAAATAGAAAGAAAGAAGGAAAATATATGGAAAATAAGTGGTAGTGTAGTATATGGAAAAATAAATGGTAGTGCTTTCTGTGGAATGAAATTATTTGTTCATTCCATGATTACATGTACTTGAGATTTCATTTGACCATCATGTGTTTTATTTGAAGAACTAGTTACAAAATATCATTTTGTATATATATACTCAAACTGATAGATTTTAGTTAATAAAACATTTTTCTTTTTTTTTAAAAACAAGGACAATTTCAAAGGATCAGTTTGAAAAGAAGAAAAATGATACCTTAGACCCTGAACCGTGAGTATATAGCTATTTCTTTTTGACTTTTAATTTTAGTTTCAGATCAGGAAAGTTACTCCATATGATTGCATTATGGCAAGAAACATTTGAAATACATTGCCGTGAGTGGAATTTCTTTGTGAAGTTACTTTTAGATATAGATTCTTTTTTAACTCACACAAAATATATATGTCTGTATAATATTAATATGTTCTCCGGTTACTGAATTTTAACAATGATACGTTAGATGGATGTTTTGGTTCTTTAAGAACCTCTCTAATAATTTGGTCACAGGTGTCTTTAAGAAGCCATTTAGGGTAAATCTTCAGAGTCCAAAGGTTGGAATATCTGGTAGAATAGTACTAGTATCATTTAAAGGGAAGTGTCAGAAAGGAAACGTGTTATAAACCACTTTCTAAAAGTAACTAAAGTAAAGCTTAGCATATATTCTTGCCACTATCTTTGGTATAGTATATTTTCAAAAGCCATTGTCAAATGTTTTACTTTTCTACAGTGATAAATGAGAAGACTGCATTTGCAGAGCTTGCTTTGTAATAGCCTCTAAGGAGACCTTAGAGTTCCCTCAGTGTGGTACCTCCTCCCAGGTCCCCACAGTAGCGTCCTGAAGGCACCCCAGTGTGGCAGTGCCAACTGTTTTCTGTCTCCTTGGTGGATGCCTGCCTGGGGCTGCTTGGTGAGCACAGGCCTCTGCAGCTTTGAGTGTCTGGGAAGTGTGGACTGTGACATACCCAGAGTGGAAGGACAGGTGCTGTCCCCTAGCCTGGATCCTCCCCACCCTAGGGAGGCCAGTGGCTACAGAGGCAGACACAGACTTTCCACCCAGGCTACATCTGGAAACTCAGCTTTTACTTTTGGCAGTTCCTTAGTCTCTACTACTGCCTGGTAGCTGAGTGTGGGGATTACATTAATCACTAGGGCTGTGGCCTTGGTAGAGCACTGGGGTGTGCAGAGACTTCCCCAAAATAGCCACCTACACCTTTGATGACCAGTGGATTGTTTTTCCTGACTTTCCACCTCCCTTTTCCCATTATGGCTTTCCCTGCACAGTTTTTAAGTCTCATTACAACTTATATTCACTTTTCACTTTCAAATACTAGGTGCCAGGCATTTGGAATACAGGGATGAGTGAAGGGGGTCTCCTCCTTCCACTGTTGGTAGTCTGAAGAGACAGATGAATCAGCACTGACAACAGGGGACAGTGCAAATGATCCCAGAGGCAAGGGTCCCCAGCCTGGGCAGAGTGGCATCATGGTAGCTGGGCTCAGCTTCCTGGAAAGGTGACACTCATCTGGAGGCCCAGGTGTTGGGAGCAGCTACGGAACATTCTGGACACAGGGATGGAAGAACACAGGGTGTTCAACAGAGCTACAGGGCACCTAGAGTGGTTGGTAGGTAGGAACATGGGTGAAGCCTCACAAGATGCAGCCTCACAAGAAGGGCCATTGTGCTATTTTTTGACATTTAGATTTTATCCTGTATGTGTGCCATGGAGTTTTAAAGAACAGCATTGGTTTCTGGTGTAGAAAGATCACCCTTAGTCTGTGAGGTGAATTGATCAGAAGAGGAAAATACTTTTTTCTTCAGTAGGACCTAGTTAGGAGACTTAATGGCAGCAACCCAGACAAGAAATTGAAACTTAAACTACAGCAAGAGCTCTCGGAGGCAGAAGAGACCCCACTGTGGAAGATGGGAGCAGGGGAGCCAGTGATTGGTTAAGAATCATAATTGGGAGGGGAGAAGGGTTGAAATTCAAAATTTATGTCATGAGGTCTAGAACACATAGCATATATTTTTGACATTCCTTTTCTCTGGCATGGGAGGGAAGAATTGCAAGTGGGGTATCTTGGGGCATTACTTGCCAACCTTGTACATTCCTAGTATAGAAGATGAGCTCAATTGTGGATTCTTCAGAGACAGAGCTGGTTAGGGGTGGTGCAGGGCCCTGGAGGAAAAGAGTGAAGATGCGGGACAGCTGCCACGTAGAGCGAGCGAGGGAGCCATGGGCAGAACTGTTGGAGAGTCCTAGAGAACCATGAATTGGTGTTGCTGCAGGTTGGCAGTTGTGTGAGTGTCTGTGTGTCCCGCCCCCTCCCCCAACAGAACAGGGGCAGAGAAGATGGGTTAGGGTAGATTGGCTGAAGGCTTGCCTAGCTGCGTGGTAGGGAGGTAAAGGAGGGAGCTGGCATTGGCAAAAGCATGGGTCATGGTGCAGAAGAGCCTGAGCACAGGAATGCGTGAGGAAACTGTGACACTTGCTACTCCCTTAAGCCTTTGGGGAGGTGGGAGTTGGGATGGCAGCAAGGGAGTGAGCTAAAGAATTGAAGGTTTTGACCTCAGAGCACCTTGGTGTTTAGACCCCCAGGTGAGGTGGTTCCTGGAGATGACAAGACCCTGTTGTGCTGCGGTGGGGGCTAGCCTCGGGGCTGCGTAGGGAATGGGGTGGTACATCCTAGCGCTTTGCTAGTATTTACTTGTGTAAAGCCCTGTGGACTTATCAGTAGCCATGACACTTTCCACCCTTTATAAGGAACTCAGAATAGGCATTTTCTGTGACTCTGGTCTAGTATGGCAGCTCTGACCTAGCCATGTTTCCTGGTCAGTATCCTAAACGGTTTTAGACTTAAGAGCAAGTGTTGATAACACTAAAAGTATTTCTCAGCTTAGCCTCATCTGAAATAATCTAGAGAAGGGCATTGGTCTTGAAAATGTGTAGTACTGTCAGAAATACTGGCCTGATCTACCCAAAAGATCAAATGACACTCTACAGATGGGACACCCGCACTTGAATGTTTATAGCAGCAAGTTCACAATCGCAAAGTTGTGGAAACAACCCAGGTGCCCATCAATACATGAGTGGATTAATAAAATGTGGTATATGTATACCATGGAGTACTGTTCAGCTTTAAGAAACAATGGTGATATAGCGCCTCTTATATTTTCCTGGGTAGAGCTGGAACCCATTCTAAGTGAAGTATCTCAAGAATGGAAAAACAAGTACCACATGTACTCACCAGCAAATTGGTATTGTCGGATCAACACTTAAGTGGACATATAGGAGTAACATTTATGGGGGGGGAGGGGGACATGGGCAATATACGTAACCTTAACATTTGTACCCCCATAGTATGCTGAAATAAAAAAATTAAATTTTTTTAAAAAAGAAATACTGGCCTGTATATTATGGCTTTGTCACAGTAATTTTTAAAAATAAAGTTTCATTTCTCATTACTAAGGGAGATTGGGAGAAAAAAGGAATGAGGCACTTATATACAAAGAAGGAAAGTCAGTTTTCTCCTATGGAAAGGATTATATAGGTGCCTTGTAAAATACAGCTGGATCGCACAACACTCGAATTACTGTCAGCAGTACTTAAGAAAACCAGAGAACAAAGTGTGGACAGGCACACAGGCTCCTACGAGGGACTCCAGTTGTGTGATTCTGTGTGCATCACGTGCACCTTCTTTGTCTCCTAGTTTCGTTGATTGCAAGGAGTGTGGCCGGAAGATGCATCAGATTTGTGTTCTGCACTATGACATCATCTGGCCTTCGGGGTGAGTGATTTCCTGTGATCTGGGGAAAGGGAGAGTAGTTCCGCACAAAGCCTACAGGAGGGCAGCTGTGGCTGCTGCTGCATCTCGTTAGTAGTTGTCAGCAAGAATTCAGCAATTAAGAGAGATGGCAGTTGGTTCTAAATTTAAGTCAAGTGTTTACTCGCTTTAGGAATTACAGACTCAAAGCAGTCTGCCTCTTCACTCTTTAATTTTATAATAATGTGATTTAAGCCACCAATAAAGTATCTTAATGCTACCTTTTATTGGTTTGACAATACACACTATTGTGTATAATCTCATCATACCTTTTTTTTTTTTTTTTTGCAGCTTTGTGTGCGACAACTGCTTGAAGAAAACTGGCAGACCTCGAAAAGAGAACAAATTCAGTGCTAAGAGTAAGTTTGTGGAAGATTTCTGTTTCCTGGACTGCACATTTTAGAAACTTGTATAAATTTTCCCAGTTTTCCTGTGGTTACCTCTTAACACATAGTTTAAGAGCTCAATTGTCAAAGGTTTTTATCTATGAGATTTTTTTCCTAATACTTTGTATTTTTGTTTTCTTGCCCTTAAAGAGAATATTTGGCTTCATCTTTATATGAAAGTCCTCTTTTATGATCAGGGCATGTTTTAGATGAAAGTTTAGGAAGCTTAGGTATAATGTAAACTGAGAGAGTATATTTGTCAGCAGATTATTCTCAAGTGGCTTAGAACTAAGATTCCTACATACACACACACACACACACACACACCCACTCTCTCTCTCTCTCCCTCTCTCTCTCTCTCTCTCTCTCTCTCTCTCTCTCTCTCTCTCTCTCTCTCTCTCTCTCTCTCTCACACACACACACACACACACACACACCCACACACACACCCTAGGCCCCTGTATGGGCTGCTGTGGCCCAGCACGTGGGTATTGGACCCCACTGAAGTGGAGGCAATGAGCTCTTGGGCCTACTGGGAATTGGCTGCCATTTATCCAGGCGTGGTAACCTGGTCTGCATGAAGACCTGCTGAGCATGTTGCTGCAGCTTATGGTGCCTGTCCATAAATAAAAAGAGTAGTGTGTTGCCATTAGAAGTAACTTTTCATATATAGATTTTATATTTTTTAAAGATAGCATTCTTTTCAGAAGTTTACGATGACTTAATATTTATGGAATCAGTTCCCAAGTACTGGGACCACCTTCTGCAGCTTACTGTTCCCAGCCTGTCCTGTCGCTGAGTTAACTTACAGTCCACATGCAAGGAAGCCAACTGCAGCAGCGCTCTAAAGTTCACTTGCCTGCTGCTCCCTGCAGCTGTCACTTTACTGTAGCAGGACAGGTGACTGTCATGTTGCTCAGGGAACCCCCAACAAGAACCAGTGCTGTTTGAAGAGCTGAGAGTGGAAGAGAGATGGACATGTAGGGACAGTCACATGGGGGAAAGGAAAAGGAAAGCCCTCTCTGTGGGCTTCTCAGTGGGTTTTAATTAAAGTTCAAACTCTATTATTAACCAAAATCCAGAGTTACCCTATAACTAGACTGCCCCTGTTAAAACCTTTTGAGATATTAATTGATAAACTCACCGACTATTGTAATATTTCTCTTTAGATCAGTTTCTCAACTGAGCTGCTATTTACATTTGGGGCCAGATAATTCTTTGTTATGAGGGCTGCTCTGTGCATTGTAGGATTTTAGCAGCATCCCTGGCCTGTACCCACTAGACAACAGTAATAGCCTAGCCCCATGAATTATGTCTATCAGAAATGTCTCCAGATAGAGGAGTGGGGGCACTTGCCTCCAGTTGAGAATCCCTGCTTTCAAGGATCCATTCTGAGTGAGATCACCAAAGCAGTTCAGCAAGTTAGAAACTCAGTTTCCTGGGGCATTGCTTCAGTAGTCAAAACAGAATTGCCCATCGAGCTAAGCCTCAGTGGAACAGCAGTTACTGCTGGAAGGGGCAGGAGGCGAGTGTGTGTGGCCCCAAGAGCTGGCCCAGCCTGCCCCTCCCACCCTAGCATCCGGAGAGCGGTGGAGAAAGATGCTGGAGCCTTTGGTGGGTGAGCTTGTGTGTCCTGGGGGTGGAACATTAAAAGAAAGAAGGGCCTGAGGAGACAGTTGTCAACTGTGTTGGTGTGAACATGTGTCGGCACAGCCTGTGCCATTGTCTGTAGGTCATAGAGTAGAGGTTTGATGCGTTAAAATTTGCACTGTTTAAAATATCTTCCAATAGACTGGTCAGAAATGATATTGGAACAACTGACCATCCATTAAAAGCGATATCCATGCCACACACTATAGACAAAATTAAATTTGGGTAGATTAAAAGGGGGAAAAGTAAACAAAACTGCAAATGGGTTCTAGGTGAAAGAAAGAGAATAATTTTACTATGTTGAATTAAGAAAAGCCTTCCTAAAAGAGATACAGCTTGGGGATCAGAATGGAAAAGGCCCTAAGGCCCCCTGTCCTGTGCTGGGGATGAATATGTCAGTTGATCATCAGGAAGTGGGGGGCACACTTAAAATGTTTAATTGTAGACATATCAGTTCTGCTTTAATGCACGTATCCTACAAAAACATTTGCACACACGCATAAAGGCACAAATAAGGACATCCACTGCAGCGTGGCCAGAATGATGGAAGCTCAGGGCCGAGTAACATGGTCCAGAGGCTGGGAAGGAAGCACCGAGGAGGGAGGGGCTGCCCCTCTGAGGTGCCTCCAAAGCTAACCAGGAAAAACGGGTTTTTAAAACACTTATGAACAGAACCCTTCTTTCACCCTGGAGAATCTGAGCGCCTAGCATTTTTGTTTCTGGGTATGTGCAGCCCTCCTCCCTCCACTGTGCCTGCCTGCACCTAAGGCCTTGCTGCCCCTCAGCAGGGACACACCCTGTGCCTACGCAGTGGTCAGGAGCCTCTTCTGCCACAACACTGTTTGGTGCTTGTGACGAGATTGTTAAAAATTGTCCTCTGTAGGCTGGGCTCAGTGGCTCACGCCTGTAGTCCTAGCACTCTGGGAGGCCGAGGCAGGAGGATCGTTTGAGCTCAGGAATTTGAGACCAGCCTGAGCAAAAGCGAGACCCTGTCTCTACTAAAAATAGAAAGAAATTAGCCAGACAACTAAAAATCTATAGAAAAATTAGCGAAGCATGGTGGTGCATGCCTGTAGTCCCAGCTATTCAGGAGGCTGAGGCAGGAGGATTGCCTGAGCCCAGGAGTTTGAGGTCGCTGTGAGCAAGGCTTATGCCACGGCACTCTAGCCCAGGCAACAGAGTGAGACACTGTCTCAAAAAAAAAAAAAATTGTCCTGTTTAAACACCTGTTTATATAACATAGTTAATTCAAGTGGTTTGAAGAAAAAAGTAAAGACCTGTAAAAGATTGATTCCTTCTGTTTGCTATTTGAAAATCATACTATGTGGGGTCGTCTTTCCACAAGGGGTAGGTGTTTGGCTGCTCTGCTACAGGGCGGCCCTTCTTAGTTGTGTCTTAACCTTTTTGACTGGAAGTTTCCTCATGAGGGAGCAAAATTTGCTCAGCAGCTGCACAGGGGTGAGAACTTGAGAATTTTCTCCAGGAGTTTCCCCAAGAATAGGCGATGCTGCCTGTGAGTGCCTTCACACCTGGGTCCCTTTCTCAGAATGGTTGTCCCAGCCCCTGGGGAGTGCTGAGTGTGGGGACCCAGAGCCTGACTACATGGCAGGGCAAAGGGTCAGTCTTCTCAAAGTATAAGGTAGATCTCAAATCCACTTTCCCCTTATTTTTATAGCTTTACAAATTTTTTTTCATAGAGTTTTTATTTCTTTGCCACTGTACTTTTTTTCTTTTTAGAGTTTAGGTACAACTTATATACTCAAAAAAGCACCACCATTGGTTTGTTTATTGCAGAAAAATGAAATTTAGAAAGTTAGTCTAAGTTTTTCAGATCTTTCTTGATCTCAGTAAGGAATCTTCTAAAAATCCCAAATAGATTTTATGACGTTAGTAAAGACAAAACTTTAAAATCCTATTATTTGTAAATAATCAAGATGAACTAGCCAAGCAACGTGGCTCATGCCTCTGATCCTACTCTGGGAGGCTGAGGCAGGAGAAGGATCATTTGAGGTCAGGAGTTTGAGACAAGCCTGAGCAAGAATGAGACCCCATCTCTACAAAAAATAGAAAAAAATAGCCAGATGTGGTGCTGCATGCCTGTAGTCCTAGCTACTCAGGAAGCTGAGGCAGGAGGACCACTTGAGCCCAGGAGTTTTAGGTTGCATCGAACTATGATGATGCCCCTGCACTCTAGCCAGGATGACAGAGTAAAACTGTGTCTCAAAAAAAGAAAAAGAAAAAGAAAAAACTTCTGCAGTTTTCCCTTCTAGCCTTTTTACCCATGTGTAAGGAGTTCTTTGTACAGCAGTGATATTTTACCTCTGGGCAGCTCCTATCATAGTCAGTGGCCAGGGCTATCCCTGGCCAGAGGGTGGGGAGGAGGAGGAGCCAGCCCAGGAAAGGCTGTCCCCATTTGAGCTCGGAGACTTCATTTGTACATACATCAAGGCGGCAGGCTAAGGGCCAGATTTGGTTACTGACACAGTGTCCTGCCTCCAGATGATTGTACTGCTCTTAAAGCACTAGTCCTTGGCTGGTGCTTAATTTAGTCAGCCCTGGAATACCCTGTGCTCATTTTAGACTTTGTAGTAGGGGCTCTCCTCAGAGATGGGCAGGGGTGTCACCCAGCACACTTGTACCATTCCTTCCCAAAGAGTACACCAGGCCTTCCCTAGCCCCGCCCTCCTGGAAAAGCAGCAGTAAGCTCCCCGTTGACATTAGAGGTCCTAACGTGTGGTTCTGGGGCAGAACGCAGCCTGGCTAGTACAGTCTGGGAGACAGCTATGAGATGGCTGCCAGTGCAGGATCCCAGGGCACCACTGCCTCCTGCCACTCCAGGGCCTGGGGTGGAAGAGCAGGAGGTGGAGTGGGCGCAGCTTGGGCCCTCCTTGTGCCTGGCTCCCTCCACTCTACCCCTACAGCCCCTGTGAGATTCAGGGCCACCTCTGTGGCTCTTTTGCCCCTTACTGTTAGAAGAAGATGCAAGTATCTGGGCATGTCAGAACCGTTTTCAGGATGCACTTTTCCATTATAAAACACTCATGCCCCAGGGCAGGATGAGATGCCTTCTGTGTTTGTAGAACAATAATCCTTTAAAATACCTGACTGTGCAGTGAAGAGGTGGATTCTGTTAGTCTCAGCCACTGTGGCAGTGGCCCTTCCACAGCCCTTTCACCTGCTCCTTCTGGACTTCCTAGGACTGCAGACCACTCGATTGGGAAACCACTTGGAAGACCGAGTAAACAAATTTTTGCGGCGCCAGAATCACCCTGAAGCCGGGGAGGTGTTCGTCAGAGTGGTGGCCAGCTCGGACAAGACTGTGGAGGTCAAGCCCGGGATGAAGTCACGGTTTGTGTGCTCTGTTGTCTGAGACGCTGCTTGCCCCACACCTGCAGGACACTCAAGTTTGATGTCCTCATTCACCATGGCTAACACATACCGTGGTCCCCTTTAGCCTCGGTTTCACTTTCTGTAGTTTCAGTTACCTGAGAGACAGTACAATGAGATATTTTGCAAGATAGAGACTACATTGGCATGACATTTATTACAGTGTATTGTTATTCTATTTTATTACTGTTACTCTTAATTTCATACTGTGCCTAATTTATAAATTACACTTTATCA
This sequence comes from Microcebus murinus, assembly GCF_040939455.1. NCBI lineage: Eukaryota > Metazoa > Chordata > Mammalia > Primates > Cheirogaleidae > Microcebus > Microcebus murinus. Next base: position 3,142,489 of record NC_134122.1, on the reverse strand, counting down.
TGGGTGTGTATACATAGGGGAAAACATGGTTTATCCAGGGTTCAGAAGTATCTATAGTTTCAGGTATCTGCGGGTGGTCTCAGAACATGTCCCGTGTGAATCAGTGAGCACTACTGGATAGCCAGTCCTTCTCTCAGAATCCCGTATTTGTTAGCTAGCAGAGGTACAATACCCCAGCAAGTGAAACAGTCAGAAGAATTAAATCCCAGCTCTGAGGCTTCTCAGGCCAGTGGGGAGAGCTCGCGGCCATAATCCCAAGAGGTGGCCACAATTTAAGCCCTGCTGCACTGACTGGGTTTAGGGCAACAGATCTGGTTTTTAAAAGTACCTTGTAGACAATAGCATTTGGAAACATCAGGCTCTGGCTTTTATTTCAGGTTTGTGGATTCTGGGGAAATGTCTGAATCTTTCCCATATCGAACCAAAGCACTCTTTGCTTTTGAGGAAATAGACGGAGTAGATGTGTGCTTTTTTGGAATGCACGTCCAGGAATATGGCTCTGATTGCCCCCCTCCAAACACAAGGTACACCATCTCCTTTCTGGGTGTGCGCGTCTTAGAGGAACCAGTGTATTTTAGTAGTGGGGCTAGGCGTGGTGGCTCACACCTGTTATGCTAGCACTCTGGAGGCTGAGGTGGGAGGATTGCTTGAGTTCAGGAGTTTGAAACCAGTCTGAGCAAGAGTGAGACCCTGTCTCTACTAAAAACAGAAAGAAATTAGCCAAACAACTAAAAATTTTAAGAAATTAGCCGGGCACGGTGGGGCGTGCCTGTAGTCCCAGCTACCTGGGAGGCTGAGGCAGGAGAATTGCTTGAGCCCAGGAGTTTGAGGTTGCTATGAGCTAGCTGATGCCACAGCACTCTAGCCCAGGCAAGAGAGCGAGATTCTGTCCCCAAAAAAAGAGATAGATAGTATTGGGTTAAAATTAAGTCCGTACTAGTTAGTTTTGTTTTCTACTAAGCTAATAGTAAACGCAGGATTTAGGTAACTGTGGCAAGCATGTGTGTGAGCAGACATGGGCCCCAGTCTTGCCATTATCTCTGTCTTACTTGAGGCAGGTAGATCTGGGGAGCCCGCGGAGGGGACAGCTTGATACACCAATACAAGGGAGCCTGTCTGCTGAGAGTCACTTCATGTTTAGTCAAGAATCTGGGTGAGGGGGACCCAAAAGTGATTTTCTCAATTTGCCCTGATCTTCATGGCTCTCCATGTTGCATGGCACCTTGCTTCTTTTATTCAGCAAAAAAACTAAATTCCATTTCATTGGTTGGCAGCGCGATCAGTGATTGGTGTTTTATCACATCCTGTTTGGTAGACAGTGTAAATGGTACCAGAGAAAAACCAACTTCTGGTGGGGGGGGTTGGATGCTTGTGTTTGGGTTCAAGCTTAAGGGGTACCCTGAATTAAAAACAAACCTTCCTCCCTGCCCCACAGGCGTGTGTACATATCTTACCTGGACAGTATTCATTTCTTCCGGCCCCGTTGCCTCCGGACAGCCGTTTACCATGAGATCCTTATTGGATATCTCGAGTATGTGAAGAAATTGGGGTGAGTTTGAATTAAATTATTCAGAATTAATAAAAACTCTTTATTTTTTCTTATATGGTTATTTTGTGAAATGAGGCTTTTTTTCCAAGTTTTATGTGTTTTTATATCCTGACAATTCAAAAGTCTCCAAAGCCCCTTTCCAAGTGCCCCAGGCCCTCAAGTGTCTGCTCCTGTGCACACTGCTCACTCTTCCCTGCCTTTACTGTCCTGTCATTTTTTTCTCATTTGAGTCTTTTTTTTTAACTTTATTAAGGCAAAATTTACATATCATAAATTTCACCTATTTCAGATGTACAATTCAGTGGTTTTAGTAATTATTACTGAGTGGTGCAGCCATCACCGTAAGTCAGTTTCAGAACATTTGCATCCTCCCTACAAGATCCCTTGTGCCTCTTCGCTGTTAATCCCTGTCCCAACTCTGCCCTAGGCAACCACAAACTGACTTTTTGTCTCTATGATTGTGTCTTTCTGGATTCTTCCTATAAATGCAATCCTGTGATGTGTGCTTTCTTGGGTCTGGCTTCTTTTTCTAACACTTTGTTTTTATACTCTAGATCTGTCATTTTCCTTTCCCAAACTTGAAAAGGTTAGAGGTATTTGATCAAGAGTCTTGAACAGAATGAATGAGATTCATGTTGACATTAACCCCTTAGAAATGCTTGGCCAAGTTGCCTATGCCGTGCACATGGACGATTCAGCCCCTCGTTCCAACGTGCCTCGATGAGCGTCATGTTCTGGGCCCTTAATGAGGCTACACGTTTCCTCTGCAGCCTCAGCCCTGCCCTGTTTGCGCACCCTGTGTTTCAGGGCAGCATCCAGGCTTGCTTCCTCACCCCCAGCATGCTGGTTGGGAACCTCTCTGCGTCTCTAGCAAGTTCTGCCATAAGCATTATGGTCATTTCTTTGTTTTTTTCTTTCTTTTTTATTACCTGTGTCTTCACTTCAATCCCTGCTCCTCAGCTATAACTCCTTGAAGTTAGGGCCCATTTCCCTGACACTTTCATCTGACTTGTGTGCACATGTCCTGCAGGTATGTAACAGGGCACATCTGGGCCTGTCCCCCAAGTGAAGGAGACGACTACATCTTCCATTGCCACCCCCCTGATCAAAAAATCCCGAAACCAAAACGGCTGCAGGAATGGTACAAAAAGATGCTGGACAAGGCATTTGCAGAGCGGATCATTCATGACTACAAGGTACCCAGTGCTGAGGGATGGTGGTGGCTCTTGTCACAATTGAGTGAAATATATTGTGTCTTTCTCTTGCATCTACATACTCTATAATAATGTTCACTTATAAGGATTAGAAAGCAGAAATACAAAAGCATAGTCTGTAGAAGCATTTTCAGTAGTCCATCAGGATTTCTACCTGGTCATCTGAGAACCTGTTTAAATTGGCTGGTGTTGGTAACCCAGGCGGCATGTGTATGGTCCCCAGGAGCACCCCATGGACCCCTCATCTCACTGCTGTGCTTTGCTCACTCGCAGGACATTTTCAAACAAGCAACTGAAGACAGGCTCACCAGCGCTAAGGAACTGCCCTATTTTGAAGGTGATTTCTGGCCCAATGTGTTGGAAGAAAGCATTAAAGAACTAGAACAAGAAGAAGAAGAGAGGAAGAAAGAAGAGAGCACAGCAGCAAGCGAAACCACCGAGGTATGGACCTTCCCCCAAGGCCCCCTTCCCACGTGTCCCTCTAGAGCTGCAGGAGGTAGACCTGGGGCGTGCTCAGGGAGGCAGGCTGGGAAGCGTGTGTGCTGCTAGGTTCTTTCAGTGGCGATGGTTTCATTCACACAGGCACGGCGTCACCTTCTGCAGCAGAGGGACATTGGGAGGCAGAAGTGTGGGCTCTGGGGTCTCTGCATGGCTGGTTGAGGGGGCAGCTTAGACCCGGGGAGCAGAGAGGGGAAGGCAGATGCAGATGGGATGTGGCATGGTCAGGAACCAATCTCCTAATTTAAGAAGGTACTTTAGGAGCTGCCAGGCCGGTGTTTTGTGCCTCCCTCACTCAGCCTGCTGTGCAGCACTGTCCCTGCTTCCGTGGGGGCGAATAGCAAGACTCACAGACACGTCACAGTGTGCTTTGAGGGAGCAGTGGAGCCCTGAACAGGAAGGAGCTCCTGGTAAAGAGGATTTGGGAGGATGTTTTGTTGGGTTGGGGGCCCATCGGGGAGGGAGTTCGTGGGCCAAGACCCACCTGCCGCAGGAAGGTGCAGGAGAAGGACCTTCCAGGCAGCGGGAAGAAGCATGCCATGTTTGGGATCTGAAACTTCTTGCATCTGTCCAAGGAAGAGGTGATGGTGGCATAAATTCAGTTCACAGCAGCAGATGTGTGGAAAATGATGAATTTTGAGGGTAGCAACCCCAGAACTTGGGATAGGTCTCTGTGGCCTGTGAGGAAGAGCCATGAGTTGAGACTGTTCCTATGAGTCAGTGTTGCAGGAGCTGCCCTGAGGAAGCTGGGGCTGTGGGTGCAAGACCTGGCGGAGGACGTAGTGCTCCGCATCCTAGAGGGGGAGGGGTGGGAGATGGGGCCTCTGGGTGAGCTGCACTGCCTGTCACACTCACACTTGGCGCACAAGTGATTGTCGAGTGGCTGCCACATGCCAGACACTGCGCCTTAGAGCAGGCATCCTCAAACTATAGCCCACGGGCCACATGTGGGTGTTTTTGCCCATTTGGTTTTTTACTTCAAAATAAGATATGTGCAGTGTGCATATGAATTTGTTCATAGTTTTTTAAAACTATAGCCCGGCCCTCCAATGGTCTGAAGGACAGTGAACTGGCCCCGTTTAAAAAGTTTGAGACCCCTGCCTTAGAGCATGTCGCTTGTAGGACAGCCCTTAGCCTCTAGCAGAACAGAGAAAACATGGACCAGGATGTGACACCAGTTTATGTCCAGGTGGTTCCTGAGAAGAGCTCTAGGACTGTTATTTTTTTACTTCTTCTCGCTGAGGCCTCCCGAGCAGATCCATCTTCTGCTCACTCTTTGGAGTGAGGCTGGTCCTCACCAGTGTCTGGTGACTTAATGCTTGAGCAGTTCTTCCTCCTCCTCAGGCCGATTCGGGAGGGTGTCCGGAAGCCCACACTCACGCCGACCTTTGAAAGGTGGGCAGAATTTCAGTGGCCTGCTTAGAGTACAGCATAAGAGAGAAATAGATGTTGCAGAAACCGGGGGCTTTCTGAACTGTGCCAGACGTCTCAGGGAGGTGGCCTGGGTCAAAACTGTGCATCCGGGGCCTGCACGGGGCAGAGGTAGAATGAATGCAGGGAAGGGAATGTAGGCCACCAGGCGTGGAAGCCTCTGGTGCCAGGTTAGAGTCAGTACCCTGACTGCTGAGCTCTTGGAAACGCAGAGCACAGGGATGCAGCGCAGGTCCTGCTGTGTGAGGAGGGCTCTGCGGAGGATGCAGGCCTGAACTGTGTCCCACCCAGGGAGGGCACACCTGCCGTGGCAGGTCGGTGATGGGGCTGTCGAGAAGATGGAGATAGACAGGGGAGGGCAGGATGCCCAGGTGTTGGCAGATAGGCCTGCTGCTCCGCGTGTGTCCAGTTTGTAGCGGCGGTGGCGAGGACTAGCCTTTCTCAGTGCGAGTTAACTTCAGTTGTGGCCAGCTCTTGAGGTGGAATGCTGCTTTGCCATTAAAAATTATGTTCTCAAGTCAGGGAAACAGGGAAATGCTTGCAGTAGTGTTAAGTGGGAAAACAAACAGGATGTACCTTCATATATATAATCCCAACTTTATGAAGAAAAATTACATACACAAATACAGATGTGCACAGGTAAAATTCTAAGAGGAAAAAGATAAAATGCCATTGTACTCAATAGCCAAAAAAACCCACTTTTTTTTGTTATCTGACAGTATTTTCTTAATTTTATGCAGTGGATATTTTTCTTTTTCTTTCTTTCTTTCGTTCTTTTTTTTTTTTTTTTTTTGAGACAGAGTCTCGCTTTGTTGCCCAGGCTAGAGTGAGTGCCATGGCGTCAGCCTAGCTCACAGCAACCTCAAACTCCTGGGCTCAAGCAATCCTCCTGCCTCAGCCTCCCCAAGTAGCTGGGACTACAGGCATGCGCCACCATGCCCGGCTAATTTTTTCTATATATATTAGTTGGCCAATTAATTTCTTTGTATTTATAATAGAGACGGGGTCTCGCTCTTGCTCAGGCTGATTTCGAACTCCTGACCTCGAGCAATCCGCCCGCCTCAGCCTCCCAGAGAGCTAGGATTACAGGCGTGAGCCACCGCGCCCGGCTCTTTCGTTCTTTTTTTTTTTTTTTTTTTTTTTTTGAGACAGAGTCTCACTTTGTTGCCCAGGCTAGAGTGAGTGCCATGGCATCAGCCTAGCTCACAGCAACCTCAAACTCCTGGGCTCAAGCAATTTTTCTGCCTCAGCCTCCTGAGTAGCTGGGACTACAGGCATGTACCACCATACCCGGCTAATTTTTTCTCTATATATTAGTTGGCCAATTAATTTCTTTGTATTTATAGTAGAGACGGGGGTCTCGCTCTTGCTCGGGCTGGTTTCGAACTCCCGACCTCGAGCAATCCGCCCACCTCAGCCTCTCAGAGAGCTAGGATTACAGGCGTGAGCCACCACGCCCGGCCAGTAGTGGATGTTTTTCTTTTGTAATTTCTTAAAAATAGGGTGACAGAGCGAGACCTTGTCTCTTAAAAAAAGAAATAGATTTAATTTGACCAGGTGTGGTGGCTCATGCCTATAATCTCAATACTTTGGTAGGCCGAGATCAGAGGATCATTTGAGGCCAGAAGTTCAAGACCAGCCTCAGAAACATAGCAAGACCCTATCTCTACAAAAAATTAAAAAAATTAGCTGAGCCTGATGGCACACACCTATAGTCCCAGCTACTTGGGAGGCTAAGGTGGGAGGATGACCTGAGCCCAGGAGTTGGAGGCTGCAGTGAGCTATGATGATGCCACTGCACTCCAATCTGGGTGACACAGTGAGAGAGACACTGTCTCTCAAAAAAAAAATTTAAAAAGAGACTTCATTCTTTAGAAGAGTTGTAAGGCTTACAGAAAAATTGAGCGAAGTTGTCTAGTATGCTCCAGTGCCCAATTTCTCGTGTTACTAATATCTTACATTTGTTGCAATTAATGATCCAATATTGATACATTATTATTAACTAAAGTTCACACTTTGTTCAGATTTCCTCTGTTTCTCCTTGCTCTCCCTTTTGTGTCCCAGAATCCCACTCAGGACCCCACACAACATTCAATCATGTCTCTTCAGGCTCCTTTCTGTGCAGGCACTGGCCCAGGCTCCTGCCCGTGCCATGGGGTGCAGTTAGGTTCCTCCCCTGAACTGACATTCATTTTGTGCACCCAGAATTTGTCTCTCCTCTTGTTAAAAATGAAATTCTCTCAATCCTATGAGTAAAAAAAAAGAAAAAAGAAAGTAGATTAATTTAAAATAAGCCGGGTGCGGTGGCTCACACCTGTAATCCTAGCTCTCTGGGAGGCCGAGGTGGGCAGATTGTTTGAGTCCAGGAGTTCAAAACTAACCTGAGCAAGAGCGAGACCCCGTCTCTACTATAAATAGAAAGAAATTAATTGGCCAACTAATATATAGAGAAAAAATTAGCCGGGCATGGTGGCGCATGCCTGTAGTCCCAGCACTGAGGCAGCAGGATTGCTTGAGCCCAGGAGTTTGAGGTTGCTGTGAGCTAGGCTGACGCCACGGCACTCACTCTAGCCTGGGCAACAGAGTGAGCCTCTGTCTCAAAAATAAAATAATAATAATAAAAAAATGAAGTTCCCTGGGCCAAATCTGGTTTAAGTTTTCTACCTCAAAATCTAAACAAATAACAAGCCCAAGTTCTTTCAGAGGAGGAGCACTTGGACTGAGGAGTGAGACCCTTTTGGAATAAAGTGCAGTGGAAGGCGCGCTGGGTGGGGTAGGCCCAGCGGAAGGACTGTGGGGGGTCGTGCCCTGGGGTGGGCCTTGAGTGGGCCCTGCAGAGCTGCTGGAGTCCCTGCGCCTACCAGTGTGGCTACCCAGCACCTTTGTCTCTGCCAAACACTCACGCTGGCTGCATAGAGCCTTTCTCGAGCAGAAAAGCTACTGACGTGTGAGCTGTGATATAGAACCTCCAATGGCCTCCCCTTTTTCTCATTTGTTAGTTTCTGAACTAGCGTTCCAGATCTGTTCTTCCCTGTAGAGGGAATGTGAAATAGAATTGAAAATGGCACTGGCCTGTCGGAGGACAGCCTTGCTTTTGCAGACAGCGGTGTGCCTGCAGCCCACATGTGGCTGTGTACAGGTGGGCACCTGCCCAGTGGTCACCTGCCTTGGGCTGGGCTTCCTGGAGACCCCATGGCCTAGGAGCTGGGCCTCAAAGCTAGGCATGTAGAGGAAGCTGGCCTTATGACATTGTTGCCTGTTGTTGCAGGGCAGTCAGGGTGACAGCAAGAATGCCAAGAAAAAGAACAACAAGAAAACCAACAAGAATAAAAGCAGCATCAGCCGAGCCAACAAGAAGAAGCCCAGCATGCCCAACGTGTCCAACGACCTGTCGCAGAAGCTCTATGCCACCATGGAGAAGCACAAGGAGGTAGAGGCACAGGCAGCCAAGGGTCTCAGGCTTGTCAGGGCCCAGAGGAGGGGAAGGCGTGTGACTGTGAGACCTGGGCTCCCCGTGCGGGGCTGCGGTGGGAGGGAGGGCCAGCCCTGAGGAGGCAGATCTAGCGTTTGGTGATGTCACATGACATGTCAGCAGTTCTGTTGTATCCAGGGAGCGGGGCCCCTCAGGCAGACCTTGGGCTCAGCCGCCTTCCCGTTCTGCAGGCAGGTAGCCCTGCGCCTGCGCGGAGCTCGCCGTCAGGGTGCCACCACCTCTCTGTGGGGCTACAGCTGCTCCTCTCCTGCAGGTCTTCTTTGTGATCCACCTGCACGCTGGGCCTGTCATCAACACCCTGCCCCCCATCGTTGACCCCGACCCCCTGCTCAGCTGTGACCTTATGGATGGGCGCGACGCCTTCCTCACCCTCGCCAGAGACAAGCACTGGGAATTCTCCTCCTTGCGCCGCTCCAAGTGGTCCACACTGTGTATGTTGGTGGAGCTGCACACCCAGGGCCAGGACCGCTTCGTCTACACCTGCAACGAGTGCAAGCACCATGTGGAGACACGCTGGCACTGCACTGTGTGCGAGGTAGGCCCCGCCCTCCCTCACCCCAACAGCCTGTGCTAGGTCTTTTGACGGCGTCCCTTCCCATGGATGCCGGAGCTGGTGTCCATGCTCAGCGGTGTTCACATGGACTCCCCCAGAACGAGCAGACAGCCAGGAGGCCGGAGGCTCATCCTCCTGTGTTTCATTAACATCCGCTCGGTGTCGGGAGCAGGCGTGGAGAAAGGGCTCAGGGCACTTGGCTTCTTTTGGGAATTCTGACCTGTCTGCCCCCTTCTCATGCCTCCATTTCCAGCCCTGCTGAGGGGTTGGGGTGCGCTCTGCCCTACTGGCAGGTTGGGCACCTTTGCTCAGGGTCAGGAACCCCCTCCTGCTTATCCTGCTGGACCGTGGCCGTGCTCACTGGTTGCCTCTGCAGAAGTCTGGCCCCATTGTGAAGTGGTTTCGGCCTTCCCTCCTGTAGGCTGAGCCAGCTGTGCTGGCCCTCTGCCTTCCTTTGTACAGACAGTTACAGGAACCCCCCTCCCCACTGTCACCTCCTTCCTTTCAGGACAATTCATAGTCACCTGCCAGACTAGAGCAGCTTTAATCTCTGGGGAGAGCAGGGCAAGGGCCTTCTTTCCCCACTTTTAAATGCCTCTTCTGTTTTTCCAACTTCAGCCTCCTGTGTCATCTTACTGATTCTTCATCCTGGGATTTTCATGTCTTTTCTGTGGACATGGTTATCATACCTGGCCTTGGGGCTCCAGACTTCAGATTTAGTGCTTCATTTTCTCAGTTTACAGGAACAAGCAGTTTTTAGAAACTTGGGCTTCTACACTGGGGAAGGACCATTTGGCACTCTGAGCCCGCAGCCTTCTTCCTGGGGAAAGGCACTTTGTGGCTTTTGGCAGCACTTCGGAAGAAATGGCCACAGCATCCCTCATCCTCTGACTGCTGGGCTGCACGGTGTGGACTTAGGGGCGGGATGGGACATGGCAGTGTCCTGATGCAGGTCACAGGACACACAGGCTGGTGTCCACTGTGCGTGAGCCTCAAGCAGATACCAAGTCCATGAGCTGGCAAGTCAGGAGGGTCTCAGAACACAGGTCAGATTGTCTTGGGAGCCTTCTGAGCTGTTCCCAGGAGCGAAGGTCCTGAGTGGGTGACACGTTCGCCATCTGATCCTGTCCCAGGCACAGGCCTGGTGGTGGGGAGGGGCGGCCAGAGTGTCTGGTCATGTGGGCTCATGCTGATGCTGTCTGTCCCTCCTCTGCTTGCAGGACTATGACCTCTGCATCAACTGCTACAACACGAAGAGCCACGCCCACAAGATGGTGAAGTGGGGGCTGGGCCTGGACGATGAGGGCAGCAGCCAGGGTGAGCCGCAGTCCAAGAGCCCCCAGGAGTCGCGGCGGCTGAGCATCCAGCGCTGCATCCAGTCGCTGGTGCACGCGTGCCAGTGCCGCAACGCCAACTGCTCGCTGCCGTCCTGCCAGAAGATGAAGCGGGTAGTGCAGCACACCAAGGGCTGCAAGCGCAAGACCAACGGGGGCTGCCCGGTGTGCAAACAGCTCATCGCCCTGTGCTGCTACCACGCCAAACACTGCCAAGAGAACAAATGCCCCGTGCCCTTCTGCCTCAACATCAAACACAAGCTCCGCCAGCAGCAGATCCAGCACCGCCTGCAGCAAGCCCAGCTCATGCGCCGGCGGATGGCCACCATGAACACCCGCAATGTGCCTCAGCAGAGTTTGCCTTCTCCTACCTCAGCACCGCCCGGCACCCCCACACAGCAGCCCAGTACACCCCAGACGCCACAGCCCCCTGCCCAGCCCCAGCCCTCGCCTGTGAGCATGTCACCAGCCGGCTTCCCCAGCGTGGCCCGGACTCAGCCCCCCACGACGGTGTCCGCAGGGAAGCCCACCAGCCAGGTGCCGGCGCCCCCACCCCCCGCCCAGCCCCCGCCTGCGGCAGTGGAAGCGGCGCGGCAGATCGAGCGTGAGGCCCAGCAGCAGCAGCACCTGTACCGGGTGAACATCAACAACGGCATGCCCCCGGGGCGCACGGGCATGGGGACCCCAGGGAGCCAGATGGCCCCCGTGGGCCTAAATGTGCCCCGACCTAACCAGGTGAGCGGGCCTGTCATGCCCAGCATGCCACCTGGGCAGTGGCAGCAGGCGCCCATCCCCCAGCAGCAGCCAATGCCAGGAATGCCCAGGCCTGTGATGTCCATGCAGGCACAGGCGGCCGTGGCCGGGCCCCGGATGCCCAATGTGCAGCCACCCAGAAGCATCTCACCCAGCGCTCTGCAAGACTTGCTGCGGACCCTGAAGTCGCCCAGCTCCCCTCAGCAGCAGCAGCAGGTGCTGAATATTCTCAAATCAAATCCACAGCTAATGGCAGCTTTCATCAAACAGCGCACAGCCAAGTACGTGGCCAACCAGCCCGGCATGCAGCCCCAGCCCGGCCTCCAGCCCCAGCCCGGCCTCCAGTCCCAGCCCGGCATGCACCAACAGCCTGGCCTGCAGAACCTGAATGCCATGCAAGCCGGCGTACCGCGGCCCGGTGTGCCTCCACAGCAGCAGACGATGGGGGGCCTGAACCCCCAGGGCCAGGCCCTGAACATCATGAACCCAGGACACAACCCCAACATGGCGAGTATGAATCCACAGTACCGAGAAATGCTGAGGAGGCAGCTGCTGCAGCAGCAGCAACAACAGCAGCAACAGCAGCAGCAGCAGCAGCAGCAGCAACAGCAACAGCAACAGCTGCAGCAAGGGAGTGCTGGCATGGCCGGGGGCATGGCAGGGCACAGCCAGTTCCAGCAGCCTCAAGGACCCGGAGGCTACCCGCCGTCCATGCAGCAGCAGCGGATGCAACAACATCTCCCTATCCAGGGCAGCTCCATGGGCCAGATGGCGGCTCAGATGGGACAGCTCGGCCAGATGGGGCAGCCGGGGCTGGGGGCAGACAGCACCCCCAACATCCAGCAGGCCCTGCAGCAGCGGATTCTGCAGCAGCAGCAGATGAAGCAGCAGATCGGGTCCCCGGGCCAGCCCAACCCCAGGAGCCCCCAGCAGCACATGCTCTCAGGACAGCCACAAGCCTCGCACCTCCCTGGCCAGCAGATCGCCACGTCCCTTAGTAACCAGGTGCGGTCTCCAGCCCCTGTCCAGTCTCCGCGGCCCCAGTCCCAGCCTCCACATTCCAGCCCATCACCACGGATACAGCCCCAGCCTTCACCACACCACGTCTCGCCCCAGACTGGTTCCCCCCACCCCGGACTCGCAGTCACCATGGCCAGCTCCATAGATCAGGGACACTTGGGGAACCCCGAACAGAGTGCAATGCTCCCTCAGCTGAACACCCCTAGCAGGAGCGCACTGTCCAATGAACTGTCCCTGGTTGGGGACACCACAGGAGACACGTTAGAGAAGTTTGTGGAGGGCTTGTAGCATTATGAGAGCATCACTTTTTTTCCCTTTCATGTTCTTGGACTTTTTGTACTGAAAATCCAGGCATCTAGGATCTTTTTATTCCTAGATGGAACTGCTACTTCCAAGCCGTGGAAGGGTGGATTGATGTTTAAAGAAACAATACAAAGAATATATTTTTTTGTTAAAAACCAGTTGATTTAAATATCTGGTCTCTCTCTTTTTTTTTTCCGTTTTGTTTTTGTTTGGGGGGAGGGGGGTTTTGTTTGGATTCTTTTTGTCGTCATTGCTGGTGACTCATGCCTTTTTTTAATGGGAAAAAACAGTTCATTATATTCATATTTTTTATTTGTATTTTCAAGACTTTAAACATTTATGTTTAAAAGTGAGAAGAAAAATAATATTCAGAAACTGATTCCTGAAATAATGCAAACTTATAATGTATCCCGGTAACTTTCTGATGTTTCGGGAAGATTTTTTTCTATAGTGAACTCTGTGGGCGTCTCCAAGTATTACCCCTGGACGATAGGAATTGACTCCGGCGTGCACACACACGTACACACACCCACACACATCTATCTATACATACTGGCTTAAGCCAAACTCTTGTCTTGCAGATGTAGAAATTGTTGCTTTGTTTCTCTGATAAAACTGGTTTTAGTCAAAAAATAGGGATGATCACTCTCTTAGACCATGCTGATGTTAATAGAGAAGAGCATTCTTTTCTTTCTTCTACGTGAAACTTGAAATGAGGAAAAGCAATTCTAGTGTAAATCATGCAAGCGCTATAATTACTATAAATAAGAAAATTCGAGAAGATTCAATCACTGTATAGAATGGTAAAGTACCAACTCATTTCTTATATCATATTGTTAAATAAACTGTGTGCAACAGACAAAAAGGGTGGTCCTTCTTGAATTCATGTACATGGTATTAACACTTAGTGTTCGGGGTTTTTTTTGTTATGAAAATGCTGTTTTCAACATTGTATTTGGACTATGCATGTGTTTTTTTCCCCATTGTATATAAAGTACCGCTTAAAATTGATATAAATTACTGAAGTTTTTAACATGTATTCTGTTCTTTAAGATCCCTGTAAGAATGTTTAAGGTTTTTATTTATTTATATATATTTTTGGAGTCTGTTCTTTGTAAGACATGGTTCTGGTTGTTCACTCACAGCGGAGAGACCGGGGCTGTGGTCGTGGTGGCGACACGGGTGGCAACTGGGAAACGTGTCCCGGGCTGAGCAGCCGCCTGAAGGGTTTTCTTCCCAGAGACTGAGACAGGCAGCTTGGCGCTGGCCCCACACGTTGGATGCTCACAGGTGAATGTCACTCACACGGTCAGCGACACAGTTGGTCTGAAACAGCACTTTGCTTCCCGCCCCCTCCCTGTAGCTGCTTCTGTCTGCGAGGGTTTCCTGCGCTGCATTCAGGCAGCTCCCACCCCTGTACCTAAATCCCAGAACTGATGCAAAGGGTGCTCCAGGGGTTCAAGGTGCTTCCTGACTTCCCCCAACATCCTGCTTCCCCACGTGGGACACACCGCGTGGCCTGACCCTGGGGCCCACCCTCCTTGAGAAAACACGGGCAAGTGCCAGCCTGGAGACTGCTGAGGGGCAGGCGCTCTGGAGCACAGGTCTCTCCAGTCCTTGATGTGGGAAAAGGCCCCCACTTAAAGGACACTGGTACTCAGCCACGTGGTCCCACCATCTCCCCTGGGGGTCCAATTCCAGGTCCCCTGGCTGGGGACAAGTCCACAAAAAAATGTAAGACTCACTTCTAAGAGGAGGATGGTCACAGAAGAGCTGAAGTTAATCTCCAGTCTGTGGCCCCCAGGGGACTCTTCATCCCTCGTCTTCCAACCGAAGGGTGGTCTGGACGCAGACATGGAGGGGCTGTGTGGTAAATGTAGAAATCGTGGCCCAAATAGCTTCCCTTTGGGCCCTTATGTTCACAGAGATATTTTTAAAATACTTGAATTCTTGGTTTGGGAATCTAAATTTGAGGAAAGCTAAGAAATTGGAAGAGTGCAATCTAGTTTTAGCACAGTTTTGAATCTTGAGTTTTAAAATGTAACTTGGTTAAACCAGGTAAGAAAAAGACCATTTAGCACCCCTACCAACCCCCATCTCCTTTTTTATCCCAAAAGGGAAGGTCTGTTGTCCTTGTTCAGTTTGCTGGGTTCTTGCACAGTCAACCGTTGTCTTCACAATCGCCTTTTCCACCAGTGGGGAAACCTAGGTCCTGTGTTCAGACGAGGCAGGTCGGAGCCCTAGAGGGGCTGCAGGCCCACGCTCGGAAAGCGGCGCGCTCCTGGATGTGCAGCGTTTGGTTTTGGGCGGTGGGGGGCATCTTTTTCAGGTTATCTTGGGATTCAAAACTTTATGTACCAACCTCATCTTGGGAGTTTGCATCCTGTGCAACTGTCTTGGGCAATCCAGATGTCAAAGGATGTGGCTGAGGGTGTGGTCTGTGGATACTAACCCTAAGCTTGTCCTGGGGAAATTTCTGTAAGAAAGCTGGAAAGCCCCTACGCTGTGTCTCATGCTGTATACTTAAGAGGAGAAGAAAAAAGTCCTATATTTGTGATCACAAAAAGGAAACTTGAAATGTGCTGGTGTTTATAATAAAAGCTGGTAAAACTGCTTGGATTCAAAGATGGTTCAAATTGGCTAATGACTTAGAGTGAGCTCAGCAGCTAGTCATTAGATTGAAGGTGCTCAGTTGTGTTTTGGTCTCATCTGAGATGTGTTTGGTGCTGTCTTTGAAATTCTAACATGTTAAATAGAATGAGATGTCCTGGATACCCTGATATGAAGAGGCTGCTGCTGCTTCTAAGATCTCAGATTGAAGACATGTCACTTTCTATTTTCTTTTTTTATTTCTTTTTTTGTTTTGTTTTGTTTTTGTTTGTTTGTTTTGAGACAGGATCTTGTTCTTGCTCTGTTGCCTAGGCTGGAGTGCAGTGGCATCATCATAGCTCACAGCGGGCTCAGGCAACCCTCCTGCCTCAGCCTCCTGAGCAGCTGGGACTAAAGGTGCACACCATGCCTGGCTAAATTTTTTTTTTTTTTTTTTTTTGTAGAGATGGGGTCTCACTGTTGCCCAGGCTAGCTATTTCTTTTGAATGCTGTAACATGGAACCAAAGATTTCATTTGAACCAAAACAAGCTTTTAGCATTGGATGGCAAAATAAGCTACTGTTAAACACAAAACACCTTTCATTAAGGAGATGATGGCACGTTAGTAGTCATTTGCTACCAGGAAGTACTGCGGCACAGGGCAGCGTGCTGGGAGGCAGACGCCACAGGTGCAACACTAACGAACAGGTGTGCAGGAGCTCAGTGTGAGAATAAAGTCTTCATCTCAGACCACAAAGACACACCTTCCTCGCAGGTTAGTTCCATGTGTGTTACTCCCAAAAATATTTCATAATGAAGTAGAAATCAAGGGTAGGGAAACAGATCAATTGTAACGAAATTTGGGTGAATGTATTGCCAGACTGACAAAGCCTCCAAGGAGCTTTGGTGAGTAGGTAAGAATGGTTTGCAGCTGGTCTCAGCTGCACGTAAGACAGTGCTACGACATGCTCACATCTTTTATGGAGGGTTTACTAGGAATCTTTTGGCTCTGGTATCACCGGTAATTCACTACACTGAAAAATTCAAAGGGAGCAGACAGCTGTGAGACACCTTGATTTAGAAAGTATCGCAGGCACGTTTAAGGGGCTTAGCAGGAGAGTGGAGGAGAGATCAGATCGTGCAAAGCGTGGCTGTGGGCTCAGAGGTTGAGGGGATGGAGGACCCTTGAAGCATCACTCATAGCTTCGGGCAGGGGCCTCGGCCTTAACTTTGAGTTCTCCAAATTCTGCTTTCCTCATGTGGGTAGTCGAGTGCAGAGATGGAAACATCACTGTGATTTGTGAAATGCTGCTTAAATGAGGCCGGGCGTGGTGGCTCACGCCTGTAATCCTAGCACTCTGGGAGGCTGAGGCAGGCAGATTGCTCAAGGTCAGGAGTTCGAAACCAGCCTGAGCAAGAGTAAGACCCCCGTCTCTACTAAAAATAGAAATTAATTGACCAACTAAAAATATACAGGAAAAAATTATCCGGGCATGGTGGCACATGCCTGCCCGGCTACTTGGGAAGCTGAGGCAGAAGGATCACTTGAGCTCACGAGTTTGAGGTTGCCGTGAGCTAGGCTGACATCACAGCACTCTAGCCCGGGCAACAGAGTGAGACTCTGTCTCAAAAAAAAAAAAAAAAAAAAAAAAAGCTGTTTAAATGTATTCACAGAGGAAAGCAGAGGCGATTAACTTAGCGAGTTCCCAGAGCAGCAAGGGGCAGACTAGGAGCTTGGCCCGTTCACCCTTGCGCGGAGGAGCCTTCCTTCCAGCCTCGAGAGCCGTCCTCACCCCACCTCTCATCTGTACTCCACAAATTCACCTGGAGCCCACTTTGGGGATGCCTTGGGGAAGTGGGAGAATTTATAATGTGCTGTAAACCCCTCCAGTACCATGTAGACAGTAAGTGGTAACCAAGTCCATACAAAGGCCTGTTTGGGACCATCCTGCCTGTTTGGTCCCCACTGGTTAGCTTTGTCACTGGAGCAAAGGGAACACTGACAGCCCTAGTGCTGGGCAACCCTAGTGACTGACCACAGCATCCTGCTGTGGGTGACCCTTGTCCATTCCCCACCAGGGCCTGCGAGAGGGCTAAGTGACTGAAGCAGTCATGGGTGTATCCATGGAATTCAGAATAAAGGATGTTCAAGGGAAGTGGTGATGTTTAGGGAATGTTCCCAGCCGGGGTGAGAATCCGGGTCTAGAGGTCCTGGGGTGGGGATGCAGAGTCTGGGATGGGTGGTGGCTTGCTGTGTTCCTGCCAGGGCTGTGCAGGGGTCCCCCTTTCTCCTGGCAGCCAGGCTTTCTGCTGCCAAGACCCCTTCCTCATCGTCTCTGGCCCCACCTGGCATTCGAACCTGATGGGTTGGGCGGCTGGGGCTGGAGCACAGACGCAGCTTCATGGGACGCTGATTCCTGCTGCTCCTGACCCTTGAGAGATGTGTCGGGTCCAAATTCTAATTTTCTGGGTGAGGAAAAGGGGTCCCGTGTGGGAAGAGGGCAGCCAGTGTCCGAAACAGTGTGACTGATGTGAGTGTGCCGGGGCTGAGGCCTCGCTCCCGCCAGAATGGGCGACTCTGAGGACCGCCATGATGCAAGCCTGCCACTGCCTGCAGCGCGCTGTGGTTGGCAGGCTCGCCAGGCCCTGGCCTGTTCACCCGGAAGCTCCGGATGAGCAGCCTCGGGTGGAGACGGGTCCTAGAGGAAGGGTGAGAGGACCCGAGGCCAGGAGAGCCACACCTGGTTCCTCCTGCTGGAAACAAGGAAAATGTCTCTTCATCAGGGGCTGTTGGTTGCCTGGGCTCTGCAGCGTAGGTGATGCACCTGTCCTTTGCCTGGGCACTGCGTGTTCCTCAGAGAGTGTTTCCCCAGCTGTACCTCGCGGGCACCGAGGTCCAGGGCAGGGCTGAACAGGCAGAGTTTCCCCCAGGCGAGGCCCACACCGCCGGCCTTGACCACACTCAGAGTAGCAAGGCCTTGGGGGACCAAGAACCCACATGGGGACTTGGAAGCTGCCTTAGAACGTTCATGATAGATGTGGGTGCAGGGAGAGCGGTTGGCCAGGTAGCTGTCTGGCTTCATTCACTGCATGAATTCTAAGCTGGAACCTCCTGTCCCCTCTGCCCTCCTGACCTCCCAATCCTTCCTCAGTTTCCTGAGTAAGAACATGGCACCCACTGGCACCCTCAGGTCCTCTGCAGCCAGACAGGAGACTGGGCAAAGCCAAGGCTGAGAAGTGCTGGGGTTGGTCAATAGTGTCCCCGTGGGGTAACCCCAAGTTACCTGGAAAGAGCTCCCTGACCATGTAGTTTGTCCCAGGGAATAAAGAGGTGCAGGGAGATGTCCTTCCCCACTGTTTACTTCTGGAAAATGCAGGTTGTGAGGGAAATAAAACAGGAAGTCAAGTCATGCTTGCTTTTACAAAGTAGTGGGGAGGGGTGCCTTGCTCCCCTACGGCCACCTGCCCAACTGATGTGAAATGCATATTTCCGTCCTTCATGTATCATGAGCTGCAGGCCCCATGCCTGGGGGAGTTGGCACCTTCAGGGCCAGACGTCAGGGAAAATACCTGACAGTCTGCATTTCCACCTGCTCAAAGCCCTTTATTGCCACATCCCATTGGACCCGCACGAGAGCCCTGACCATGGGGCCTCTTTACACCCAAGGAGGCTGCGAATATGGCAGGCGCTGCTCAGGACACTGCGCGGTCTGGAATCCAGGCGGTCAGTGCCCAAGCAAAGGGGCAATCCCCAAGGATGTCAGGGCCTTGGAGACATGGAGCCACCAGGAAGCCGTACTGAGCAGAGAATGTGCCCTTGCAAAGCTGCTGGAAAAATGATGGCTCTAGGAATTAGCCATAGGCTCGGCTCTCCCCTACCCCACAAAGAGAACTAGTTGCTTTTGACTCTCCAGCCTCAGACCAAACTAATTCTTACTTGTCTTCACTCATCATAAGCAACAGACTTGAGAGTTGGTGAACATTTTTTATTCTGTGCCTATAGTGACCTCATCTACAAGCAGGGAAACAACTGTGATCTGAACTCTGCCAGCCCAGGAGGTACCTTTCAAAAGATGCCATAAAAGCTGCTTTCCCAAGCCACGTTCCTGGATGGAAGTTTCCAGGAGTAAATGCAGGGGAGAGGTTGCTGCCTCCGGAGAGCCAGAGCTTCTCAAAACAGTGAGATTTCAAGGATGCCTGAGTCAGCCCTGTCTTAGTTTATCCTCCTGGACCAGGAGGCTGGGGGCTGGCAGGGGTGGCTGCATCCTGCTCCCTCCCTGCAAGGAGCACAGGCCACTGTAGGAATTGCCAAGGGCCACCCAGCCATTGGGTGGCCAGCCATTGGGTGGCCATGGTGCCCTCAGAGAGGCCTGGACTGCCACTCTGCAAGTGCTGCCCTGGGCAGGTCTCTGAAGCTGGCAGGAGATTGACATTCATCAAACATCCTGAGAAACAATGTCAAAATCAGCAAAATAAACTCAAAGCTACAGCTGGGGTGGGAAGGAGGACTCAGCAAAATACTAGATTTCTGAATCCCAACCCATGCTGAGTTGATGTCAAAGTCCTGCAAAAGAGCGCTATGGCTCATGCTTGTAATCCTAGCACTCTGGGAGGCTGAGGCAGGAGGATCGTTTGAGCTCAGGAGTTCAAGATCAGCCTGAGCAAGAGTGAGACCCTGTCTCTACTAAAAGTAGAAAATAATTAGCTGCACAACTAAAAGTAGAAACCAAAAATTAGCTGGACATGGTGGCTTGCATCTGTAGTCCCAGCTACTTGAGAAGCTGAGGCAAAAGGATCCTTAAGCCCAGGAGTTTGAGGTTGCTGTGAGCTAAGCTAATGCCGTGGCACTCTAGCCTGGGTGACAGAGTGAGACTCTGTCTCAAAAAAAAAAAAAAAGAAAAGAAAAAATTGTGGTGAAAGACAATTTACCATCTTAAGCATTTTTAAGTGTACAGGTCAGTAGTGTTAAGTACATTCACATTGTTGTGCAACCACCACTTATATTTAGCTCCAGAATTTTTTCAACACCCTAAAGGCAAAGCCTAAGCCCATTAGCAGTCACTCTCCAATCCCCCACCCCCAGCCCCTGGAAATCACTAATCCATTCCCTCTCTATGGATTTGCCTATTTTGGGTATTCCATGTAAATGGAATCACACAATATGTGGCTTTTTGTGTCTGTCTGCCTTCACTTAGTATAATGTTTTCCAGATTCATCCATGCTGTAGCATGTGTCAGTGCCTCATTCCTTTCTATGGGTGAATAATATTCCACTGTATGGATGGATCACATTTTGTTTAGCCACTCATCTGACCATGGAGACTTGAGTTGCTTCCATGTTGACTGTTGTGAACAATGCAATGGGTATTATTCACAGCCCTCAGTTCACCGCAGCAGAAGACAGTGACTTCTGGAGAAGGAATGGGAAGCCTCATACTGGCCACAATAGTGTTCAGGGTACTTGGGAGGGTCTACCCTCTCCCTCCACTTCTCTGTCTGTCCTACCCAAGCAATCACCAGTCATTCTCCACTAATTCAACTCCTGTATGTCTGCCTGTGTTCCTTCTTTCCTCCTTCCAGATTCCTTGTCTACACAGGGGCTGACATCTGCATGTGGCCCCCTCAAGATATGGTTTGGATCCCTAGGTACCTTAAAAAGACACAGTTCTCTGGACCCACAGAGGACCCAGTGCCACAAAGATGTGAGGCTGAGGCTGAAGGTATGTCTCTGAAGGCTACAAGCCAAGAGAGGACAGAAGGCTCTGGTTTGTCTGGAACTTGGTGGGTTTGCCTCCCCACAGAGCCTGGGTCCTGCTTGTCTCAGCAGCAGCCTCCTCATCCCTAATTGAAGCCCAGGTTTCTGTCCCTTTGCCAAATATTTCTTCCCCTTGTTGAAATAAAACCAGATATATTGCCAATGTGTCAGCTCTTATAAAAGAGATTATTTCCTGAATAGGGTGAAAAATGAATGAAATGTGAAGCTGAGACCCCTTGATTCCCCTCACATCGGGATAGGGCTCTGCCTGGGTATGGTGAGGGGAACAGAGGCAAGTGTTGGTTATGCAGGGCCTGAGGGAGGCAGGAGTTTAGAATTGCTCCCAAGTGTGTGTCAGGGGAGACCATTGGAGGACTGGGAGTGAGGGAGTATGATCTGGGTGCTGTGCACAATGGGGGCTGGCAAGAGTGGAAGCAGGGGGCCACTTAGGAGGCTGCCGATGTCGTCCAGGTGAGAGGACTCCTGCTCCTCCATCCAAATCTGCCAACTATTTTTTCCATTCCCTTTCTCAGTTGCTTAAGCCGGGAATTTGGGGGTCATCCTTGACATTTCCACCTGGAAACATTTCTTGACACGCCCTCTCCCAACCCTGTCCAAGCCCCACTGATGGACACTCTCTGGGCTCCTGTGCCTCTTTGCAGCACCTGTCACAAGTTCAGGTAATTCTTGTACAATTATTTGATCGTGGCAGCGACTCTCCAGTGCCTCAGAATCATCTGGGAACCTGTCCAAATGGGGCCGTCTGGGCCCCCTCCGGGACAGAGGAGGTGCCGGGAAATCTGCATGATGAAGGAGCAGCCGGGATTGGAGCAAATGCTAGAGAGTCAACTAGACTCATCTCCAGCAGAGCAAGAGAATCGCTATAAACGAATAAGCCCAGTTTCGCGTTTGTGTTGTGGGTTACTGAGTTCGCGTTTGGTCAAGCCTGGACTTCCCTTTCTCTTTCCTTTTAGCTTTTAGGCTTGCCTTAGTTTGCAAGAGACTGGCAGCGGCTTAGCCAGCGGGCCGGGATTTATAAAGACCGCAGAATGTCCACTGCTTCTTCCCGAGCGCCGCCTTCCACCCCCTCGCGTGGGTACTGACGTCCGCCCCATTCTAGGGATGCACAGAGTCGCTGCTGGCCACCGTGGTCCCAGGTCACGGGGACCACCTCCCCTGGCTCTGCAAGCACTGGCCGTCGCCCTTGACAACGCGACCCAAGGTCACCGAGGTCCCGCCCCCAGGCCCGACCATCCGCGCGCGGGGCCGGTCCTGCCCACGCGCCCGTTCAGGCAACAGCGAGGTAGCCCGGCGCGCTCCGTGACGTCACCGTGCCGCGCCCGCGGAAGGCCCGCCCGCCGGCCCCGCCCCTCCGGCCTGGCCCCGCGGCCCCGCCCCTCCCGCGTGGCTGCGCGCGGCGCTCGGGAAGGACGACATGGCGCGCGAGCTGCGGGCGCTTCTGCTGTGGGGACGCCGCCTGCGGTCTCCGCTGCAGGCGCCGGTGTTGGCGGCCGCCCCGGGAGGTGAGGGCGGCGGGGCCGAACGGGCAGTGGGCGGGGCGGGCCGCGGAGACGGGGTAAGGGCGCGAGGCTGCGGCGGCGGCACCTGCCTCACAGGCGTGCGCCGGGCAGGTGCGTTTCGTTTCGCCCACTCCTCGTCGGCCCCGGCCGGACTCTTCTGGCCGCGTGACTCCGCGGCGCCCTGACGGAGGCCGGCTTCGGGCCACGGTCTGGGAGTTCGCGGGGACGGCGCGGAGGGACTGCGGGCTCGTGCCTCCCGGCGCTTAAGCCCCGCCGAGAGCAGGCGCCTGGAGTCGGTAGGGTGCATGTGCTTTGGGGAACTGGCGTGGGAGCCCCCAGGTTGTGCTTTTATTCCTCCTCGCCCCCTAAGTGATGCATAAACCGTTTATTTGTCCGTTCGTTTATTGGACGCACGCCTGAGCCAGCACGGGTTCAGATTGTGGGGACGCGACAGTGAACAAAACCAGCTATGGTCACCGAGCCCTCAGGGAGCCGGTGGACTCTGGGTGGTTGCCCGCTGCAGCCCCAGGGCCTGGAATGGGTTGTTACTTCAATAAATGTTTGTTGTTTTTTCCTTAAGGAGAAAATCACCTTAACCTGTGCTTTCCCGCTCCCCACTCGGAAATAACATCAGTGAACATCTTGGTGTTCCTTCCGGGCTCAGCACGCTCAGTTACACACATACGAATATAAATATACATTATTACCATTTTTGCGTAAAAAAGGTTAAACCATATACGCATTGTGCTACAGAATTTTATTTTAGCGCTTCCAGCATTCCTTACGCGTCTTTTCGCGTCCTTGTACACGTGTCCAGGGGCTTTCCAGTGGCTACACAGTATTCTATATTATGAAGATACCATTTGCTTAACATTGTCTTATTAGTGGACACACTAAAGGTTATTGTGGGATTTTATTTTTATTACAATGCTGTATAGAATGGGCGAGTACTTGGAATCTTTGTGCACACGTGTGGTATTTCTTTAGATTTACAGAATTAGAGTTTTAGAATTGTTTCAGAGCCTGTGCATTTTTGAAATGTCAGCTGATAGGCTTTTTCAAGCCTTTTTAATTATATCAATTTATATTCCCATTAATAGGCATCAAGCCTGTCTATTCCATGGTATCTTCTTCAACACTAAATATTATGATTTCTCAAAACCATTTGTCTGTAAAAGATACTTTGTTTAATTTTCATTTGTGATACTAGGAGTAAGAATGTTTTCACTTGTTTAATGGCCTTTTATATACCCTCTTCATATCTTTTATACTTTTTTTTTTTTTTTAGAGACAGTTTTACTCTGTCTCCTTGGGTAGAGTGCAAAGGCATCATCCTAGCTCATTGCAACCTCAAACTCCTGGGCTCTATCGATCCTCCTGCCTCAGGTTCCTGAGCACCTGGGACTATAGGTGCACGCCACCACACCCAACTGATTTTTTTCTATTTTTGGTAAAGACGGGGTCTCGCTCTTACAGGCTGGTCTTGAACTTCTGACCTCAAGTAATCCTCCTGCCTCAGCCTCCCAGAGTGTTAGTATTAACAGGAGTGAGCCACCTTTTCCGGCCTCTTTTGTACCTTTTTTTTGTTACCTGAGTTTTTAATTTTGTTGTAGTCTTTAACCCTGGTTTTTTTTTTTTTTTTTTTTTTGAGACAGAGTCTCGCTTTCTTGCCTAGGCTAGAGTGAGTGCCGTGGCGTCAGCCTAGCTCACAGCAACCTCAAACTCCTGGGCTCAAGCAATCCTGCTGCCTCAGCCTCCCGAGTTGCTGGGACTACAGGCACGAGCCACCATGCCCGGCTAATTTTTTATATATATATATTAGTTGGCCAATTGATTTCTTTCTATTTTTATAGTAGAGACGGGGTCTCGCTCAGGCTGGTTTTGAACTCCTGACCTTGAGCAATCCGCCTGCCTCGGCCTCCCAGAGTGCTAGGATTACAAGCGTGAGCCACCACGCCCGGCAACCCTGGTTTTTAAAAATAACATTTATTCACTGATAAGACAACTGTAAGCTTTACTGCTTTATTATTGTAGCTTTTGGGCCACATTTTCCTTTTTTGTATTTATTTTGTTTTACCAGAGTATACCTTTGTGTTAGTTTTACAGAAAAAGTCTGTGGGTTGTACAGTTTCTAAGCCCATTGTATCTAAAAAGATTTTTTTTTTTTTTTTTTTTTGAGACAGAGTCTCACTTTGTTGCCCAGGCTAGAGTGAGTGCCATGGTGTCAGCCTAGCTCACAGCAACCTCAAACTCCTGGGCTCAAGCGATCCTCCTGCCTCAGCCTCCCGAGTAGCTGGGACTACAGGCATGTGCCACCATGCCCGGCTAATTTTTTCTATATATATTAGTTGGCCAATTAATTTCTTTCTATTTATAGTAGAGACGGGGTCTTGCTCTTGCTCAGGCTGGTTTCGAACACCTGACCTTGAGCAATCCACCCGCCTCGGCCTCCCAGAGAGCTAGGATTACAGGCGTGAGCCACCGCGCCCGGCTAAAAAGATTTTTATTTTGCCCTTGTGTAGTAGTTTGGCTGGGTATCGCATTCCAAGTTAAAATAATTTTCCTTCAGAAAGCAATGCTATTGCTCTGTTGTCTTCTCATACCGTTCTTTTTTTTTTTTTTTTTTTTTTTTTTTTGAGACAGAGTCTCACTTTGTTGCCCAGGCTAGAGTGAGTGCCGTGGCGTCAGCCTGGCTCACAGCAACCTCAATCTCCGGGGCTCAGCGATCCTACTGCCTCAGCCTCCCGAGTAGCTGGGACTACAGGCATGCGCCACCATGCCCGGCTAATTTTTTGTATATATATTTTTAGTTGGCCAATTAATTTATTTCTATTTTTGGTAGAGACGGGGTCTCGCTCAGGCTGGTTTCGAACTCCTGACCTTGAGCAATCCGCCCGCCTCGGCCTCCCAAAGTGCTAGGATTACAGGCGTGAGCCACCGCGCCCGGCCTTCTCATACCGTTCTTATAGCAGTCGTATCAGTTTGCTTTTTGTTCCTATGGTGAATCTTAAATTGGTGGTAATTGGGAACCACCAGTATTACAAACAACAGAATCCCAACCAGGTAATTCTCTCCCCTGGTAAATGTTCTTCATTGTAGGGAGTAGGGATGGCAGGCCATAGGTTACCTGGAAAATGTAATGTTAATAAAAACGTGAACTGCTATCAAACCTTTTTGCCAGTGCCCCAGCACGTGTGGGAAGTGCGGATTTGCTAGTAGACTAATGAGGCTCCTCCCAAAGGCGAGATGTGACCTGGAAGAATCAATAGCAGACTGAGGCAGGTAGGGCAGTGGGTTGGTCATTTTTTGTGGCCAGGTAACTGCCACACACCAAAGCTGCCCAGCCCAGTCTCCTGATCATGCCAGTTGCTTGTGGCTGAAGTTGCTAGAACATGACTGGCACAGTAGGACTGGTTGATGTTGGAGTTAATGGCTTGGGCCTCTTCGTTCTCTGTAAGCTGGAGACGTTGCTGGAAAAGAGAGTTGTAACGATGGGCTGCGAGCAACGGAAGGCTGGAAGAGCTGGCCTCCTGGGTGGCGTAGGGCTCAAGCATCAGTAGGTTTGTTTCCTCTTCCCAAAGGAACTTCTCCTGGACCCGGCTCCTGAGGGCAGCAGCTGCCTGGCCCCAGCCTGCCAGTTAGTACTGTATTCTATGGACTTATTTTGCTTCCTTCCTCTGTTCTCCCTTTGTGTGGAGCCCATGCTATTTAATTTCTACACCTCTTGTGCTGCAGCCTTAGCAGAAATTCTTGTGTTTCCAGGCTGGTGGTGAGTCTGGGCAGTCTGGTGAGTCTGGGCAGTCTGGTGGTTTCCAGGCAGGTGGTGAATAGGGCAGTCTGGTGTTTCCAGGCTGCCCTATTTAAGAGGGAGGGGATAGTGCTTGCTGGTCAGATTCTGCTCTGTGAAACAGCTTTTTATATTGCTAAGGTGACATGGCAGTATAGGTTTAGCATCCTGGACGCCTTTGCCATCTGTGTCAACCGTGGTGCTGGGACTTGGATGAAGGCCGAGGAGGGAGGCATGGCCCAGCTACCCAGGATGTACCAGGTAGGCCTTCGGCTTGGGTAGGACCCAGGGGGCTGAGCTATCTGAAGAGGCCAATCAGCCCCAGTGTAGCAGATTAGCAAAGACCTTGTTAGTTACCGGCTGAGTAGTTGGCCAGAGCTAAGCTGAAAGAGAAATCTCCAAGTGTTCTGCTACCGCTTGGCAAGAAGAGGAGGAGTGCAGCTTGAAGGAGCAGGGAATGTCAAGTTGATGAGAAAACAGGGTAAGAAAATAAACATTTCTCACTCCCCTCAAAATGTCAGTTAAATACCATGTGACAAAGGTGGGTTCCATAAAAGACCATTACCGAGGCCAGTGATGCTTGCTTGTCTTAAAATACTGACAAAAGTCTTTAAAGTGAAGGAAAATGTATTCGGTTCACATTCAAATGAAATGCTCTAGGTTCAAAGCTGGAGAATGTTCTTAGATTGCATTTCTGGTGCCCTCAAATACAGCCAGCTAGAACTTTTTGTAAGCACCATCCTGCTCAGTCCTATGGAAGAATTGCCTCTTGCTAGGAAGCTGTTTTTGCTTATTCACAGGGACCTCCCTGTGGATTTCAGAAGGTTTATTTATGGTTTGGCTGGTTATTTCTGCTAAAGCTAGGAATTACCATAAAAGCTGTAGCCTGGAGACCCAGTGTCTACTTGGGTGGCATCATTGCTACCTGCTTTTTAACCAGGTGAGTTCCCATAGATCAGGTGAATTGAAAGCAGGTGTAGCTGAGTCATGGGTTTTAAAATAATGGCCATTATTTAGCAGCCATATAATTAAGAAATGTGATTAGAATATAAAGAATAAATTTTGAGATAGCCAAAATAAATAGCAGAAGACAATACAACATCATTAACAAAATAGAAGGTCTTTACATACACGTGCAGGTGTATTGATAGAATGAAGTCCCCGAATAGGAATGCTAGATTAGAGGGCAAATGCATTTGCAGTCTTGCCCGATATGGGTCACCTTCCAATGGGCTCAGGCCATTTTGCACTGCCCTGAGCAGGTCCCCACAGGGGCCCCAGAGTTACTCTCTGAAAGTTGCCCCTGCAAGTACTACTGGACTGTTCTTTTGGCATCTCTCCCTTCATCTGAGCTAGTGCAGTAACCGTGGTTTGAATTGGAGCGAAATGCAGACTCGGGGGCCTTACATCAGCGGTGCTGGGCTGCCCTCACCTGGTCCCTGGGGGCCAGCACCACCTGGTGTACACACCACTCCCGGTGGGTGAAGGGGGCCGGTCCCCTGTGGTACCGCATTGCAGTCAGCCAGCTTCCTGTCCGCCTCTGCTCTTGAGCTTTGATTCACCAATTGTGAATCCACGCTGTGTTCCTGAGATCCCACCTGGTAACCCAGCCTACCTTGGTGACCTCCTTATGTCAGTCCCTGCAGGACTAGAGGCCTGCTGTGGGTGCCTGCCCCTCTCAGGGACAGCACCCTGTGCCCAGCGGCTTTTCAGAGCCCAGTTGTCAGATTGGCTCTTGGGCTGCCACCTGCTCCTGGACTCCCGCAGCCTGAGCCTGCTGCCACAACTTCACATGGCGCTTTGGCCAGTGCCACCCCGCCCAGCTGCCCAGGCCTGGCCATCTGTCCCAGAGGTGGCCGCAGGAGCCCCTCTGCCTAGGCCAGGCTGGGTATGCATCTGACAGCAGGTTCACAGCGACCTGGGAACGAAGCTTGAGTTTCTCTCCTCCTCTGCCTCCTTTCTCTTCCTCCTCTTTCTTTGGGTGAAATGCGTCATGTATGTGCAGCTTTAAAGAGAACAGTGAGAACTCCCATGTACCTGTTCCCAGTTTAAGAAATAAGAACCGTCGGCGCCCCCACAGCCGCGTGCCCCCTTCCCTGGCACATCCCCTCCCAGAGGTAGCTGCTGACCTGAATTTCTTGGTTTTCATTCCTTTTCTTTACATTTCTCTCTGTGTGTGTAAACATAAATACACACACAGAAACAGTTTGTTGATACGGTGTGTATTCTGCTGGGACTTGCCACCAGCATTGTGTTTCCTTAGCTTTGTCCTGGCCAGTGCTTTAGCTCGTAGTTTTCACTGCCTTCTGTGTTCCCTTGTTTTCATGCACCTGCATTCCTTTATGTATAATCCCTGCTATGATAGATACCTGTGTGAATTGCTGCATCGTTTGATGTGCTCCAGCCTGCGCAGTCAGACCCAATCGCCTCCTGAGACGAGTCAGCTGCTTTCTCCTCCCCCAGCTAAGTCTGAGCGTCCCCTTCGACCCCACACCCTTGCGCCTGGTCTCAGACGTTTTCACCTTTTAGAGTCTGCTGAGTGTTAAATGGCATCTGGTGTCTGTGTGTGTTTCATTATGGGATATGCACCAGAAAACGCATACGACACACGTACAGCTCGAGGAAGCAGTGTTGTATCTGTAAGCTCGGCCCATGCCGCCATTCCGGCGTGCCATCGCGCGGACTCGCAGACGGCAACGTGTTTGCTCTCTTGTTGGCAGACATTTGGGCTTTTGTAAACACAGCGACTCTGAACTTTGTTGTGCACAAATCCTGCTTTGTGGGGTGTGTGACGCGGAAGGGAACTGCTGGGTTTTGAGTATGCGTATTTACTAATAGCGACTGTTTTCCAAAGTGGGGCCTGGTCCACGTCCTCGCCTCCCTGCCACGTGTGAGCACGCCCGCTGCGCGGTGCTCGCGGACACCTGGGTTTCAGACTTTTTAAAATGCTTGTCAGTGTGACGGTTATGAAAGATGTTTTGCTTGCGATTTTAATTAACTACTCATGAAGTTGACCGCCTTTTCCCCATGGTTTATTTGTTTGTTTCCTTTTCTTTTAAATGTTGTTCATGTCTTTTGCCCTGGTTTTTTCTTCTGGACTGCTTGGCTTTTTCTCACTATGTATTTTTGCATGTATTATTTATGGGTCTTCATCTTTTATCAGTTAATCCTTTGTCAGTAATACATGTTGCAAATATATCTCCTTTTTCGGAGAGCAGTTTACCCTCACCGTTTTGTTCTCATTGTGGTGCCTTTTTTTTTCTTAATGAACGGAAGTTCTTAGTTTTAATGAAGTCACATTTATCATTCTTTTCTTTTACGTTTCACCCCAGGGATCTGCAGGCTAAGACCAAATCACCTCCCTGCCTGTCTTTGTTAGTAAAGTTTTCTTGGGACATGGACACTTGCCTGTTCTTTCACATGTTGTTTCCGGTGGCTGTCCTGCTACAGTGGCAGAGTTGAGTAGTGCAGGAGAGACCACATGGTCCACAGATCTGAAACTATTTACTGTCTGACCCTTTGCTGAAGAGCTCTGCCAGCCTCTGGTTTATCCCAAGGTCACAGAGATCATCTACATTTGTCATAAAAGTTGTTCCCTGATGAGTTTCTACCAAACAGGAGTATGAGCCTGTGTTTTGAAGTTTTGCCCTTTTTCTCTTATTGCTGGCAGACTTTCTCATGGGCATAATTTTCCAGGTTAAAAAAGAGAGTTGCAAGCCAGCCACGATAGGCTAATTCTAGACTATAAACAAATTTTATTTGATACAAACATTTAAAAAAATTAATTACAACATTTAAAGTTGGGAGAGTTCACATAAATATTTGAGTTTCTTGTTTCTTTTGAAATTAAAAGTTCTTTAACTGGACATTATGGGGTGAGCCTATAGTCCCAGCTATTTGGGAGGCTGAGACAGGAGGAAGATCACTTGAGGCCAGGAGTTCGAGGCTGCAGTGAGCCAAGAGCGAGACCTTGTCTTTTAAAAAAAAAGTTCTAAGTCTTTAGAACTTGAAACTAAGTTGTTGGCAGGGCCTTGCTGAATTGTCCAGGCTGGAGTGCAGTGGCTATTGATAGATGCGATCATAGTGCCGCTACTCATGGTTGGTTTTTTCATTCTGAGCCCCGATAGTGCTATCTCTTTCGCTCTTATTGTTTTGTATAGTAAATTATACCAATCAATTATGTAGTGTTAAACCAACCTTGCATCCTCTGCTTGGTCATGATGTATTATCATTTTAATATACCGCTGGATTTGATGTGCTGGTATTTTATTAAGAACTTCCATGTATGTTTGTGAGGGATATTCGTCTATTATTTTTATTGTGTATGTGTAATGTGTTTGTCAGGTTTTGATATTAGGGTTATGCTGCTGTTATAAAACTTGTGTGCAAGTATTTCCTCTTTTTTTATTTTCTGAAAATATGTGTTACTTCTTTCTCACATATTTGATAGAATTCAGTAAAAATTCTGGGCCTAGAATTTTATTCATGCAAATATTTTTTTTAATTGGCTTTCTTTCTTTCTTTTTTTTTTTTTTTTGAGACAGAGTCTCGCTTTGTTGCCCAGGCTAGAGTGAGTGCCGTGGTGTCAGCCTAGCTCACAGCAACCTCAAACTCCTGGGCTCAAGCGATCCTCCTGCCTCAGCCTCCCGAGTAGCTGGGACTACAGGCATGTGCCACCATGCCCAGCTAATTTTTTCTATATAATTAGTTGGCCAATTAATTTCTTTCTATTTATGGTAGAGACGGAGTCTCACTCTTGCTCAGGCTGGTTTCGAACTCCTGACCTCGAGCAATCAGCCTGCCTTGGCCTCTCAGAGGCCAAGCAGAGGCTAGGATTACAGGCGTGAGCCACTGCGCCTGGCCAGTTGACTTTCTTTATTACATATAAAGCAATTCAGATTTTCTCTTTCATGTTCTGTCACTTTGGATAAATTTCGTATTTTTTTCAAGGGATTTGTTTATGTTGTCAAATACCTTGGCAAAAATATGTTCATAATGTGTTATTATCCTTTCAATGTCTGTAGGATTTATAATGGTAACCTGCCTTCATTCCTGATACTGGCAATTGGTGTTCTCACTTTTCATCTTGATGGGTCTAGCTAGAGGTTTATCAATTTTGTTCATTTTTTTAAAGAATCCATTTTAGGCTGGGCGCAGTGGCTCACGCCTGTAATCCTGGCACTCAGGGAGGCTGAGGCAGGTGGATTGTTTGAGCTCAGGAGTTCGAAACCAGCCTGAGCAAGAGCGAGACCCCGTCTCTAATAAAAATAGAAAGAAATTAGCTGGACAACTAAAAATATATAGAAAAAATTAGCCGGGCATGGTGGTGCATGCTTGTAGTCCCAGCTACTCGGGACGCTGAGGCAGGAGGATTGCATGAGCCCAGGAGTTTGAGGTTGCTGTGAGCTAGGCTGACGCCTTGGCACTCACTCTAGCCCAGGCAACAAAGTGAGACTCTGTCTCAAAAAAAAAGACTCAACTTTGGCTTTAACTTTCTCCATTGTTTGCTTTCTTTTCTTTTCTTTTCTTTTCTTTTCTTTTCTTTTCTTTTCTTTTCTTTTCTTTTCTTTTCTTTTCTTTTCCTTTTCTTTCTTTCTTTCTTTCTTTCTTTCTTTCTTTCTTTCTTTCTTTCTTTCTCTCTCTCTCTCTCTTTTCTTTTCTTTTCTTTTCTTTTCTTTTCTTTTCTTTTCTTTTCTTTTCTTTTCTTTTCTTTTCTTTTCTTTTCTTTTCTTTTCTTTCTTGACAGAGTCTCACTTTGTTGCTCAGGATAGAGTGAGTGCTGTGGCCTGATTATAGGTCACTGCAAGCTTGAACTTCTGGGCTCAAGTGATCCTTCAGCCTTGGCCTCCCTAAGTGCCAGGATTATAGGCATGAGCCACTGTGCCTGACCTGTGCTTTTTTTTTTTTTTAGTCAGAGTCTCACTCTGTTGCCTGGGCCAGAGTGCCGTGGTGTCAGCCTTGCTCATAGCAACCTCAAACTCCTGGGCTCAAAAGATCCTCCTGCCTCAGCCTCCCGAGTAGCTGGGACAGGTGTGTGCCACCAGGCCCAGCCAAAATATTTATCTTTTTGATTCCAACATCTGGATCTTCTTGGGATTGGTCTCCATTAATTGACTCTTCTCTTGAGCGGGGGTCACATTTTTTCATTTCTCTTTATGTCAAGTAATTTTTTTTTTTTTTTTTTTTTTTTTTTTTTAAGACAGAGTCTCACTTTGTTGTCCAGGCTAGAGTGAGTGCCGTGGCGTCAGCCTAGCTCACAGCAACCTCAAACTCCTGGGCTCAAGTGATCCTTCTGCCTCAGCCTCCCGAGTAGCTGGGACTACAGGCATGTGCCACTATGCCCGGCTAATTTTTTATATATATATATCAGTTGGCCAATTAATTTCTTTCTGTTTATAGTAGAGACGGGGTCTCGCTCTTGCTCAGGCTGGTTTTGAACTCCTGACCTTGAGCAATCCGCCCGCCTCGGCCTCCCAAGAGCTAGGATTACAGGCGTGAGCCACAGCGCCCGGCCTGTCAAGTAATTTTTTATTGCATCTTGGACATTGTGGATGCTATCTTGTGGAGTCTCTGGACTTTGTTATATTCCTCTGAAAAGTTGTTGTACTAAAATGGAATATTAACTTGGCTGGACTCAAACTGCAAACACTTTCTCTTAGGCAACAGTTCAATTTTTTATACTTAGCCCCATATGTGCATGGTTCAGGGGGTCAGTCCTGAGAAAATTTATTTGCAGAATCTTGGGCTCCCTTTCTCTGACTTTCATTTCAGGGATTTCCCCTCACTTTCCACCTTCTAATCACTCCTCTGGTTCTTTGGGCCAGAGAAAGTATACATGGTGTACATTTCCTCCTGTTCAGCCGCTCTGTTGAGATGATTGCAACTGGCCCTCGTTTTGTGCTGTTCCCTCCTTTCAAGTGTCTGCTCTCTTCCAGAATCTGCCTGCTTTTGCTGATTCTCCAGCCTCTTACTTTGTTGTTCCCAGGTTGGTGGTGGTTACCTGTAGGAGGTTTGGTGTGGAGAGTACAACTCAGCCTTGCAGGAAGCAGCACTCCAGGAGGTAGAGTTAAATCTACATGTGAAATAGTTCTCTGCATCACACAGTGAAACTGCAGATTGTCTGATTGGAACACATAATTCCAGAAATAATCAACATATTTCTCAGAGCTGGAAATACTAAGCATGTCTATATCTAAAGTGCATAACTTAAGATACCATTATGAAACAAAACCACCGTAAGAACTGTGACTGATTTATAGGAAAGATGGGTGATTTTTTAAAAAGCAAAAGAGCATACCCAGTGCGGTTTTACTCATTTGCCTTAATTGGCCGACTCCTGTAGGCAGTTGCTTTTTAATTCCTGGGAGCTAGTTTAAAATGACCCTGCAGGACCACTGACACCACCTGTTGGCTGTCTGTGCTTCTGCATGAGAATAGTGATGTTTGTATTTATGAAATGTTTTATGTTTGTAAAACAAGCTGCTTTTATAGTGGATGCTTTGGCTTACCAAGAAATAAGGATGTTCTTGCCTTCAAAGAGTTCGATACCTAGAAATATAAGCTTGTCTTTGCCCTAACTGGGTGAGATAAATTATGAATTAATAAAATTAATAGTATAAGAAATACCGCCGGGCGCGGTGGCTCACGCCTGTAATCCTAGCTCTCTGGGAGGCTGAGGCGGGCGGATTGCTCAAGGTCAGGAGTTCAAAACCAGCCTGAGCAAGAGCGAGACCCCGTCTCTACTATAAATAGAAAGAAATTAATTGGCCAACTGATATATATATAAAAAATTAGCCGGGCATGGTGGCGCATGCCTGTAGTCCCAGCTACTTGGGAGGCTGAGGCAGAAGGATCGCTTGAGCCCAGGAGTTTGAGGTTGCTGTGAGCTAGGCTGACGCCACGGCACTCACTCTAGCCTGGGCAACAAAGTGAGACTCTGTCTCAAAAAAGAAATACCGTAAGCTGGCATATAACTGCTGTTTTAAATGAACAACAGAGAACAGCATAGAAATAAGTGCTTTGAATTCATGGTAGGGAGAGATTATTGTGAACCACAGGGGACAGGAAGGCACTTAGAAGAGAGGGCCTCAAGTGGGTCCTGGAGCAGTTCCGAGGGAAAGAAGGGGTGTGTTTTGCAGGTTGGAGGAGCAGCCCGAGCACTGCTAGAGTGTGGGGGGGTCACATTCAAACTGTCAGTGCTTCCCATTTTGTGTGATCCCAAACCACCCGATAATTTAACATTAAGGCTTGACATTGAGGTTTGTGGTTTTTCCTTTCGTGTGTAGGGGAAACATGGAGAGAGATACTGTGCAGATAGTGTATTTGGTATCTGGTTTAGACAGATTTATTCCACTATTGGTTTATTCTGACAGTCATTGTAGAACAACATTCAGTGAGGTCAAATCTGCTTTTAATAGTGCTGTCAATTAATGTAATCTTGGAATCATGATGCAGAAGTCTTAAAATCCTGGTTGAAAATATGGATTACTTTTTTTCCCCTTTTCCCACGTATGAGATATTACGTATACTTCCATTATAAACAATATATTAAAACTTTTCAAAAGTATTCTGAGTATTAAATGGGAAAAAAAAAACCAAAAGGACTAGAAAAAATAAGACATGGGGAAATGGTGTTTAATCCTGGAGTAGGGAAGGCCTTAAAAAACAAAAGACTATTTCCTTAATATATAAAAAGCTCTAACTAATCAATAAGAAAAATATTTAAAATGTAGTAAAAAAAATCATCGGAGTAGGCCGGGCACAGTGGCTCACACTTATAATCCTAGCACTCTGGGAGGCAGAGGCGAGAGGATCGCTCAAGGTCAGGAGTTCAAAATCAGCCTGAGCAAGAGCGAGACCCGCCTCTACTATAAATAGAAATTAATTGGCCAACTAAAAGTATATAGAAAAAATAAGCTGGGCATGGTGGCACATGCCTGTAGTCCCAGCTACTTGGGAGGCTGAGGCAGAAGGATCGCTTGAGCCCAGGAGTTTGAGGTTGCTGTGAGCTTGGCTGATGCCATGGCACTCCAGCCCGGGCAACAGAGTGAGACTCTGTCTCAAAAAAAATAAAAAATAAAGATCATCAGAGTATATCAATAGTCTGTTTGCGAAAGGAAATAAATATTTTAAAATATGGAAAAGTGATCAATCTTGCACATCATAAGAGAAATGTAAATAAAAATACAGTGAAAGTTTTACCTGACCAGTAGGCAAGGAGCCAAGCGTTTGGTCACAGCACTGTCTTGGGGTGACACGTTCTCTAGCTCGTCGCTGGTGGGAGCGTGAGCCGACACAGTCTCTGTGGAGGGTAATTTAGCATCTACCACAGTTTAAAATACGTAAACTTGGACCTGGCAATTCCACTTCTAGATGTATGCTTGTGCATAAATGAAGTGGAACGTGTGTAAGAGTATTCCTTAGAGTACTGCTTTTTATCTTGAAATAATTGTTTACTGACAGATGTCACAGAAATAGTCCAGAGGTCTACTCTGGTGTTAACACTGTGGTCAGGTCTCCTCCCTCCTCAGTCTGTGTTTGTCTTCCAGGACCCTTTTGAAGAGCACTGGCCAGTTATTTTACAGGATGCTCCTCAGTTTGGGTTTGGCATTTCCTTGTGATTAGGTAGAGGAGCGAGTTTGGCAGGAAGGCAGCAGGGGGGCTGTTCCTCTCACCGTGTGTCAGGAGCTGCATGGCGACTGGTTGCTTAATGTGCACCTGCCTCTTTGTTCGTGGGAAAGTTACTGCTTTTTTTCTTTAAAACCAGTAAGTAGGCCGGGCGCTGTGGCTCACGCCTGTAATCCTAGCTCTTGGGAGGCCGAGGCGGGCGGATTGCTCAAGGTCAGGAGTTCAAAACCAGCCTGAGCAAGAGCGAGACCCCGTCTCTACTATAAATAGAAAGAAATTAATTGGCCAACTGATATATATATAAAAAAATTAGCCGGGCATAGTGGCGCATGCCTGTAGTCCCAGCTACTCGGGAGGCTGAGGCAGAAGGATCACTCGAGCCCAGGAGTTTGAGGTTGCTGTGAGCTAGTCTGACGCCACGGCACTCACTCTAGCCTGGACAACAAAGCGAGACTCTGTCTCAAAAAAAAAAAAAAAAAACCCAGTAAGTATTCTGAGGGAGATACTTTAAAATTATGCAAATAGTCTGTTTCTGGTAAACATCCATCAGGAATTTATACCTGTCACAATCATTCCTGCGGTGTTTGCCCAATGGCAATTTTTCTATTTTCCATCATTCCTTATACCTTCATTCATTGCAATTCTACTATAAGAAAGAGGTGCTGCTTCTCCCATATTTATGTATGGGCTAATATTTATTTGCTGGGTTACAATTTACAGTCCATTACTATTATTATTTATTTTGTTGCTCAGATTGTCCTGGATTCTGCCATTGGAGCCCCTTGGAGTTGGAGCCTGTGTCCTCCTGACACACCCCTGTCCTTTCTGAGTCCTTTGTCACTTTCTGGCACTGCAGGGTGTTCCTGGCTCATTTTGTGTGTTCTCCAAAGAGCTCTGGTTCCTTTTGTTGGAGAATGGTATTCACAAGCCAAGATCTGGTTGCCGGGCAGAGTGACCAGCCTTCCCAGTTTGCCAGCACTCAGGTGTTCCCTGGGAACTTCAGGTACTTTCAGGTTCCCTGGGAACTTCATGGGACTTTCAGGTACTAAAGCTGGGATGGCTCTTGGACGGTCACTCCCCGTATCCTCAGAATACTCGTTGCTCCTGGGTCTTGTCACTCCTTGGCCCTGTCAGTGGGCAGAGCTGGGAAATGTGTGCACGCCCATGTGTTCACATCCACACTCCATGGTCGTTTCTGTGGCCGTTCTGTACGTGTGCAGCAGGTCACGTGGCCACACCGTTCCTCCCTCTCAGTGCGGCGCCATAGGGTGTGCCCAGCCCCCTTGTTTGCAACTCCTTTCTCCACCAGCAAGGAGCTTCATTCTTTGGCCACTGTATTTGCTTGGTCTTAGTATATACACAAAGCAGCTTCAGACTTGCTAACCCATATGATGGGCACATTTACTAACTCGAGTACAATAATTGTGTACTGTCCTTTGAAGTTAGTTTTACAGTATATAGTCAAATACCATTTTTTAGCCAGGCGCGGTGGCTCAAGCCTGTAATCCTAACACTCTGGGAGACCAAGGTGTGAGGATTGCTTGAGGTCAGGAGTTCGAGACCAGCCTGAGTAAGAGTGAGACCCCGTCTCCACTAAAAATAGAGAAAATTAACTGGACGTGGTGGCTCACGCCTGTAATCCCAGCTCCTCAGGAGGATTGCTTGCGCCCAGGAGTTTGAGGTTGCTGTGAGCTAGGCTGATGCCACTCTAGCCCGGACAACAGAGTCAGACTCTGTATCACCAAAAAAAAAAAGAAAAAGAAAAAGATCTACTCAGAAATGTCATGTTCCTCTCAGCTCTGCTACCCTGTCCCATATCCCTGTTCTTTCCATTCTGTTGACACACACCTGTGGGGGTTTGAATTGTGTCCCCTCAAAAGATGAAGTCCCAACTCCACTACTTGTGAATGTGACCCTATTTGGAAATGAGGTCTTGGTGGATGATCAAGTTAAGATGAGATCATTAGGGTGACCCGTATGCCAGCGTGACCGTGTCTTTATAAAACGGGGAAATTTGAACAGACATGCGTGCAGGGAAGAGCTTGTGCAGGGAAGGCACACAGGCAGGCAATGCCCACGGCTGTGGAAGCTGGAGAGGCTGGAATGGATCCTCACCGGCAACCTCAGTAGGAACCAACCCTGCTTGCACCTTGATTGTGGACCTCTGGCCTCCAGAACTTTCGGTTGTTTCAAGTCACCCAGTTAGTGGTTCTTTGTTCCAGCAGCCCTAGGAAATGAACACACGGTCTCCTTAGTTTCTGGGTTTTCCTTCCTATGTTTCTTTTGTACAAATGAGCAGAAACATGAATATTTTCCCCTACCCCCTTCTTTTCCCTGAAGGATAGCATAGAGTAGATAACTCTTTAGCACTTAGGAGCAGTATTATTATTTTTGAGACATGGTCTTGCTCTGTCGCCTAGGCTAGAGTGCTGTGGCGTCGTCATAGCTCACTGCAGCCTCGAACTCCTGGGCTCAAGTGATCCTCCTGCCTCGGCCTCCCACAGTGCTGAGACTACAGGCCTGAGCCCTACTGTGTGCCCACCCAGTAGCTTTATTTTTGATACCAAAAGACTAAAAATAGTTTAAACATCTACCCATTGGGCATTAGCTAAGTACATACCCATTACCCTGGAATACTGTGTGTTCATTAAAAAGAATAAGCAGTTGTATATGTACTAATATGGAAGGGTCTCTAAGATGTGTTCTTTTTTTTTTTCTTTTGTGAGACAGAGGCTCACTCTGTTGCCTGGGCTAGAGTGCCGTGGTGTCAGCCTCGCTCACAGCAACCTCAAACTTCTGGGCTCAAGCGATCCTCCTGCCTCAGCCTCCCCAGTAGCTGGGACTACAGGCCCTTGTGCCCAGATAGTTTTTTCTATTTTTAGTTGTTTGGCTAATTTCTTTCTATTTATAGTAGAGATGGGGTCTCAGTCTTGCTCAGGCTGGTCTTGAGCTCCTGAGCTCAAACGATCCACCCACCTCGGCCTCCCAGAGTGCTAGGATTACAGGCGTGAGCCACCACGCCCGGCCTCTAAGATGTGTTCTTGATTAAAATATTTATGCATAGAAGATGAAATAAAAAGCATATGCTGGCCATTAGTCCACTCTCCCCTCCTCCTGGGAGGCCCGTTTAGAACAGGTAGTTCATACGCTTATGCTCATGTTTTTATGTCCTGGAGTCGTGCTCCATGTAGAACTTTGTCTCAAAAAAAAAAAAAAAAAAGAGTCTCGCTTTGCTGCCCAGGCTAGAGTGAGTGCCGTGGCGTCAGCCTAGCTCACAGCAACCTCAAACTCCTGGGCTCAAGCGATCCTACTGCCTCAGCCTCCCAAGTAGCTGGGACTACAGGCATGCGCCACCATGCCCGGCTAATTTTTTCTTTTTTTTTTTTTTTCTTTTTTTTTTTTGAGACAGAATCTCACTTTGTTGCCCAGGCTAGAGTGAGTGCTGTGGCGTCAGCCTGGCTCACAGCAACCTCAATCTCCAGGGCTCAGCGATCCTACTGCCTCAGCCTCCCGAGTAGCTGGGACTACAGGCATGTGCCACCATGCCCGGCTAATTTTTTGTATATATATTTTTAGTTGGTCAATTAATTTATTTCTACTTTTGGTAGAGACGGGGTCTCGCTCAGGCTGGTTTCGAACTCCTAACCTTGAGCAATCTGCCGCCTCGCCCTCCCAAAGTGCTAGGATTACAGGCGTGAGCCACCACGCCCGGCTAATTTTTTCTATATATATTAGCTGGCCAATTAATTTCTTTCTATTTATAGTAGAGAGAGGGTCTTGCTCTTGCTCAGGCTGGTTTTGAACTCCTGACCTTGAGCAATCCGCCCGCCTCGGCCTCCCAGAGTGCTAGGATTACAGGCGTGAGAGCCACTGCGCCCGGCCTCCATGTAGAACTTGAATCCAAATCCTGTCCCAGAGACTGAACTCCGGTCTTACCCCCATGAACATCTTTATTCCAGTCCTTAACAATTTCCTTTCTGAAGTCCTGCAGTACTGTAAGCAGAGGGTCCACAGCCTCACTCGGGTCTGAACGTGTGCTCGGGGCTGTGCCTGGCAGCAGCGAGGCGGCGTGGCCACTGGGTTCTGTGGTGGGTGGGTGGCGCCGAGACCCTTCCCACCGTGCTCCAGGGGCTGGCTCTGCCTGGGCTGGGACGCTGGGTAGGGGCACGGGGACTTTAGCACCTTGGCCTAGTGTGGACTCTTGATGAAATCCTCTGATACCAAATATTTAATTCCAGAAGAAATGCCCCAGCTTTTCTTTTTTTTTTAACTGTATGGATAAAGTGAACAGTGCAATCAGGTAGGCCTAGAGGATTCAGTATTTATGCTGTTTGGAAATTGAATATTTTCTGAATTGGGGTAGATGTTTTTAAGGTATTCTACACTAAGGTAAAGGCTAGGTTCGTGTTTTTTATAAATCCAGGAATAAGCCATAAGAATAGGCAAATTTTTATATCTTGTAGGAATGTGGATATTGATATGTTAATTTTTAAAACCTGCAACCTATTTCTGGATGTTCTACATCACTCCTTCCCGTGTGTTACAAATTTGCAAGGAAGAATAGCACCTAACGGGCAGATGCGGTTCCTTTAGGTCTGGATGTCCTCCTGGCTGACCGTGTGTCCTTGAAACCGTCATGTAATAAGCATCTGACCAGGGCCATTCCCTGTCGTGGTGCTCCCTGACCTCACGGGGGGGGGGGGGGGGGCCGGATGCGGGACGTGGCGTCAGAAGCCACTGCCCACCCCTGCAGCTTTGCCCCTGAGGTTCCACTGAGCCCTAGCATATTCCAGTGACGTGACATGTGTGACAGCAGGTTGCCAAAACTGCACCCCGACACAGCAGCAGCTGTATGATGTTCAGTCACTTGTCATTTCTCTTTTGAGCAGCGGCCTGAGGTAGAGGAATCCGCAGGGCTGGGCAGACTAGTTGTGAAGAGAGCGTGGTGTTCTGTGTCCAACGTCTTTCTAATGCTTGTTCTTTTTCTGCATGTTTGTCCTTTCAGGAAAACCGGTCCTGTGTCCCCGGAGGACCACAGTCCAGTTCGGGAGCCCCGGGCGAAGCCTGGCCTCGTGCTTTCACGCCACGCAGCCGTACAGCACGCAGGCGGCAGAGGACAAGGCAGAGGCCCTACACTCCATCATAAGCAGCACCGAGGCCGTGCAGGGTAGCGTGTTCGGCCACAGGGGGTCTGGGACGTCTGTCTGGTTCATTGCGGGCTTGTAAGGGGGAGTTCTTTTGAGGTGGAGGTGGTGACGGATGGAGCCGCCTACTCGCTGCAGGAGTTGGAAGGTCCTGGTCGCAGGGAGTGTTGCCCTGAGTCATGTATCCTCCATTTCTGTCCCAGCGTGGGCCTCCCGCTTTATCCTGGGGTGTGCTGCCCCCTCTGGTGGTCGCCCGTGAATTCGCCATGTGGCACCTTCCCTGGTGATTCACAGCACATCTGCTAACAATCAGGAGGCTGGACGCAAGCTCGGTGCTGGCCCAGCTCGTGGGGCACTGAATCCTCTAGTCGTCTTCCTGCTCCCCCGGGAGGATAGGAGAGCAGCCTTCTTCAGAGCCTGTCCCTGAAGTGGTTCTGTTTCTGGCTTTTAAATGAGGCGAAAAGAACAGAATCTTTGAAGTTGAGCTAAGAGAAATGAGGTTTTCTTGTTTTGCTTTTTTTTTTTTTTTTTTTAGATTAAAAATGTCAGATGAATTGTTTTGCTTTTTGAATAAAAAACGTGGAAACCATTTTTTTGAAGAACACAATATGGGGTCTAGTGAGAGCCAGCCCATTCTTGTGCCTGAGTACGTAGGGAAGTCCACCTCCAGGGTCACCAGCAGTGACCCAAGGTGCGTGGCCATAGCAGTGGGAGCATTCTTTTCACGTGTGTCCCTTTCTGTGGAAAGAGGAGCCGCTCGATTCGTTCTGCCCTGAGACCTCCTTACCTGAGAGATCATTTCTGTCCCTTTCTTTATTTCTGTTCATTCTTTTAAAAAATGTTTAAAACGCATAACCTTAAACATTCTTTTGAATGTTACGTAGCATGTTCTTACACAGAAATAGAAACTGAATTTTATTGGCCACGTCTGTGATTCATTACTAGGTTCCGTTTCCAAACACGAGTTCCAGGCTGAGACAAAGAAGCTTTTGGACATCGTTGCCCGTTCCTTATACTCAGAGAAAGAGGTACGCTACCTGCCGATCGCTGCCGATGCTAGCAGGGTTTCTTTTGGCAAAACTAATTTGATGCCATTCTGGGGAAATGCCAGACAGTATATTAGCTGTGAGAATGCATTAAACTTTGGATAGGTCCCCATCTTAAGCGTCCAGTGAGAGTATTTTCTACCAAAATCTGTTTTGGGTTTTGTGGATAAGTGTATCCAGATGATTCTTTGGGCCAGATGAACTCTGGGAATTAATTGAATTTTGCCAATAATTGCAGAAGTCCCCAAATACTGGCGTGGGGCTCCACCGAGATCCATTTCTGCAGAGCTGTCGAAGTGCCTGAGGCCCCTGTGTTTTCCCCCTCATCTCTTGTGGCCACTTGCAGGTCTCGTTGGGGGCGTTGGTGGCTGGAGGAAGAAGGTTCCGTGGTCCTGTGTGTGTAGAGCAGGGAGGGTCACACGGAGATTTCTGAGGCAGTTAAAACTCAGAGGTGACAGGACATGGAAAACTGGAGAACAATCAGACCGTGGCTGTTTACATACCGATTATTGCTAGAATGCAAAGAAGAATTCTGAAGGAAGGGTAAAGCACAATATTACAGAGTTCAGAGAGACTTTTCAGGAAACATTTCCAGGTGTTGTACTGTTACGTGCTATATTCCTGGATCCCAACGCCT
This sequence comes from Microcebus murinus, assembly GCF_040939455.1. Classification (NCBI taxonomy): domain Eukaryota; kingdom Metazoa; phylum Chordata; class Mammalia; order Primates; family Cheirogaleidae; genus Microcebus; species Microcebus murinus. The sequence continues at coordinate 3,100,237 of NC_134122.1, read as the reverse complement.
TCAGTTGGGAAGGTCACTCACTTACTCTCGCCTGGGTGTCGTCGCTCACTTTAAATAGAAGCTCTGTTTGAGGTCAAGGTGCTTTTCAGGTCCTGAGAGGATAGTTGGGGTTGAGCTGTGTGGCCCTTTTTTCTCCGAGATGTGGTATGTCTGGTGTATGTCGCTATCCCTATGCAAGAGTTGAGAAAGGAGTGGTCCCTCAGGGGTTCTTGTTAAAGTTTGAGCCGACAAATGGATACAACTTGAGGCCTGATGGAGCATCTGGAAAGAAAAGAGTAGTAGCTTATGTGAAGCCATGTGGGGAGAAGTGATACACCATTAGTCACTCTGTGACCTGCCCAGAGGAACTGCCTTTGACTAAAGCAGAAAATCTTTATGTTTAGAGAACTGAGTGTTCCATGGCAATTCTTGGACTTTTAACAATTGTTGCAAATGCAGAGTCAGACTCCTTTGTTCTCCATTCCTCTCCTTTCTGCTCCTGCAGGTGTTCATACGCGAGCTGATCTCCAATGCCAGCGATGCTTTGGAAAAACTGCGTCATAAACTGGTGTCTGACGGCCAGACGCTGCCAGAAATGGAGATTCACTTGCAGACCGACTCTGAGAAAGGCACCATCACGATCCAGGTACCGGCTCTCCTGTCCAGGCGTGCGCAGTGCAGGGCTCGCAGAGGAGACGGCACCTGCCCTCCGGTGACGTCTCTAGCTCCTATTGACGTGCTGTCTTTACTGTTAGGAGGGCTCTGGTTTTAATTTACTGCTAAAATCGCACCCATTCATTATAGAAAATTTGGAAGACATAGGTGAGCAGAAAAGAAAATTAAAATCACCCATCATCCAAAGATTACTGCTAGTAACATTTTAGCACGTGTCTATGTAAGGTTTGGTACGTGCAGTTGTTAACATCACTAAACATATTTTTAATGTACTCTTTTCGTGTTTTTAAGCTGTGCTTCCCCCTCGTAACACAGAAGAAGCAGCACTTGTGGTTGCTGTTGTGAGAATTTTAAGGTCAAAGAGTTAGAAAGGCAAAGGGGTTTTGTGAGGCAGTGGCCCTGGGGACTTTGTGTTCCAGAGACAGCTGCCTGGGGACCTTCCGTCCCAGGGTCTCAGCGTGACTGAGGTCTGGCACAGGCCTGGGTGGGTCTGAGCGTCTCTTGCTGGAACACCGACTCGTTCCTAAGGCCATGCCAGATGGGTGAGTGTGTGCGTGCGTGCGTGCGTGAGTGGATGAGCCACCTTGGCGCGTGCAAGCTGTTTGTCACCAGGATTGGGTGGGGCATGGGTTTCTTTCCTTTGCCTCTCCCTGAGCTGGCCTGTGGCAGGGCAGGGGGCACAGGGCTGGGATGTGCGAAGGGGCCGCCTGCACTTCCCTGCCGTTTACAGCCTGGGGCCCTTGGAGTGAATGAGGGATGGATGTGCTGGGGACAGGGGCCGTGGGGACGTGAGCAGAGAGGCTTGTCCTCCTGTTCCACTGCTTCCTGGGATTGTTTATGTCATGAAAAGTAGTTTTGTTTTCTTTTGTCTTTTGTCGTCTTTAGAAAAAAAAAGAACAGTTCTAGATTTCCAGAAAATTTGAGCAGATAGGACAAAGAGTTCTGATATACCCCTGGCACTCAGTTTCCCCTAACACCTGATGTGGATGGTCCGTTGTTACCATTAATTAACCGTTATCGATACATTATTCTATGTAAAGTTTTATCAGAGGCAGGGCTTTTGTGGGGCTCAGGTATTGTGCCAGTCTCTCTCCCCTACTGACATTTTAGCTTCATTGCTTTTTGTTAGTTTTAGAGGATTCTTCCAGTAATAAAATATGTAGCCTTACTTTATCACTGTCTAGCTTGATTTGATATTTACCACTTCATTTATAATGTAAGAATCTTAGAACGATATCATTCCAATGACAAAACCCTCTTTTTCTTTTGATGTCAAATATTTTGCATACACACCTGTCTTAAACCCTTGCAGATTCCTTTCAAAATCTTACATGGTGCATTGGCTCAGCAAGTGATCTCTGCCTGTATCAGAAATATCTGTACTTCAACATTATTTATTTTATTTTTGAGCAGATTTAAAATTTTAAAGCAGTACAAAAGTTGCCATATACTCCACACCCAGCTTCGTTTATGATTAAAGTCTTACGTTAGATTAGTGTATTGTGTTGGCTACAGTTAATGAACCAGGATTAATGTGTTTTTTCTTTCGTTTTTTTGAGACAGTATCTTTCTGTCGCCCAGGCTAGAGTGCAGTATTATCATAGCTCACAGCAATCTCAAATTCTTAGGCTCAAGCGATCCTCCTGCCTCAGCCTCCCAGGGTGTTGAGACTACCGGCGGGAGCCACTGCGCCTGGCCTGTGTCTTGTTCTTAAGCAGAGCTGTTCAAGCTTCCCCATTTCCCCCGATGCTCCTTTTCTGTCCCAGGATCCCCTTGGGATCCCACATGACACAGTCACTGTTTTCCTTAGGCTCCTCGTGACTGTGTCTCAGATTCTCCTTGTCTTTGGTGGCCTGGGCAGTTTTTTTTTGTTTTGTTTTGTTTTTTTAATGAGATAGAGTCTCAGTCTGTTGCCTGGGCTAGAGTGCCATGTCAGCCTAGTTCACAGCAACCTCTAAGTCCTGGGCTCAGCCGATCCTTCTGCCTCAGCCTCCTGAGTAGCTGGGACTACAGGCATGCGCCACCATGCCCGGCTGATTTTTTTCTATATATATTTAGTTGGCCAATTAATTTCTTTCTATTTTTAGTAGAGATGGGGTCTCACTCTTGCTCAGGCTGGTTTTGAACTCCTGACCTTGAGCGATCCTCCCGCCTTGGCCTCCCAGAGTGCTAGGATTATAGGTGTGAGCCACCTCACCCAGCCAAAATTCACCGTGTTCGATGAGTTTTGACCAGTGTATACGCCCACATGGCCCCCATTCGATCATGGTGCCAACCCCGGTGTTCCCTCAGGTCCCTCTAAAGTCAGTTCCTTTCCCCATTCCCAACCCAAAGCAACCACCGATCTGCTTTCTGTCACTGTGGTTTTGTTTTTTCTAGAATTTCATCTCCGTAGAATTACCCAGTGCGTAGTCTTTTAAGTCTGGCTGCTGCCACTCATCATGGAGCTTTGCAACTGACCCATGCTGTTGCCTGCACCAGTGGTTACTCCTTTCGTTACTGACGGGCGTTCTGTGAGGGTTCACAGCATGTCTACCCATTCAGCCCCTGGTGGGCGTTGGGTCATGTCCAGTGGGGATGTTGAGGGTGAAGCCTCTGCGAACCACTGAGTTCAGGTCTTTGCGGGGATACAGGTTTTCGTCTCTCTTGGGTAAATACCTAGGAGTAGGATTTACTCCTAAATCCCTGGGAGTAAGGTGGGTGTCTCTTTAACTTTATAAGAAACTGACGAATGTTTCCTAAGTGAGTGTCCATTTTGCATTGCTGCCAGCAATGTATGAGAATGCAGTTGATGCTCATCATTGGCAACACTTGGTATTGTCAGACTTTTTAATTTTAGCCATTCTAGTGGATGTGCAGTAGCTTCTCATTGTGGTTTTAATTTGCATTTCCTTAATGATTAGTGGTGTTGAGCATCTTTTCATGTGCTTATCGGCCATGTGGTGAAATATCTTGGTGAAATGTCTATTCAGATCTTTAGCTCATTTTTAATCAAGTTGTTTGCATTCTTATTATTGAATTGTAAGAGTTCTGTATATATTCTAGATAAGTCCTTATCAGATACACATTCTGCAAATATTTTCTCCAGTCTGTGGCTTGCCTTTTTATTAGTGGTATCTTTTTTTTTTGTTTTTGTTTTTGTTTTTGTTTTTTTTTTTTTTTTTGAGACAGAGTCTTACTTTCTTGCCTAGGCTAGAGTGAGTGCCGTGGCGTCAGCCTAGCTCACAGCAACCTCAAACTCCTGGGCTCAAGCGATCCTCCTACCTCAGCCTCCCGAGTAGCTGGGACTACAGGCATGTGCCACCATGCCCGGCTGATTTTTATATTATATATATTAGTTGGCCAATTAATTTCTTTCTATTTTTATGGTAGAGACAGGGTCTCGCTCAGGCTGGTTTTGAACTCCTGACCTTGAGCAATCCGCCCGCCTCGGCCTCCCAGAGTGCTGGGATTACAGGCGTGAGCCACCACGCCTGGCCTAGTGGTATCTTTTGAAGAGCAAAATTTTTTAATTTTAATGAAGTAAAGTTTATCAGTTCTTGCTTGTATGCTTCATGCTTTTACTGATCTATCTAGAAATCTTTGTATACTCTGGAGTCATAAAAATTTTGCCCTGTACTTGCTTTTTTTTTTTTTTTTTTTTTGAGACAGAGTCTTGCTTTGTTGCTAGAGTGAGTGCTGTGGCATCAGCCTAGCTCACAGCAACCTTAAACTCCTGGGCTCAAGCAATCCTGCTGCCTTGGCCTCCCGAGTAGCTGGGACTATAGGCATTCTCGCCACCATGCCCGGCTAATTTTTTCTCTATATATTAGTTGGCCAATTAATTTCTTTCTATTTATAGTAGAGACGGGGTCTTGCTCTTGCTCAGGCTGGTTTCGAACTCCTGACCTCGAGCGATCCACCTGCCTCGGCCTCCAAGAGTGCTAGGATTACAGGCATGAGTCCCCTGTGCTTTCTTCTAGAAGTTTTATAGTTTTATCCCTTATACTTATATCTATGGTCCATTTCAAGTTAGTTTTGTGTATGGTGTGAGGTAGGGGTTAAGATTTATTTTTTGCATATGGCTATCCAGTTGTTTCATCACCATCTGTTTAAAGACTTATCATCCCGGCCAGGCGCGGTGGCTCACGCCTGTAATCCTAGCACTCTGGGAGGCCGAGGCGGGCGGATTGCTCAAGGTCAGGAGTTCAAAACCAGCCTGAGCGAGACCCCGTCTCTACCATAAAAATAGAAAGAATTTAATTGGCCAACTAATATATATAATATAAAAATCAGCCGGGCATGGTGGCTCGTGCCTGTAGTCCCAGCTACTCGGGAGGCTGAGGCAGGAGGATTGCTTGAGCCCAGGAGTCTGAGGTTGCTGTGAGCTAGGCTGACGCCACGGCACTCACTCTAGCCTAGGCAAGAAAGCGAGACTCTGTCTCAAAAAAAAAAAAAAGACTTATCATCCCCATCCCCACTGAATTATCTTGGAATCTTTGTCAAAAATCAATTTACACACTACCTGTGTGGCTCTGTTTCTGGTCTCTGTTTGGTTCTTTTGATCTATGTGTCCATCCTTAAATGCCCATATCACACTGTCTTAATTACTGTGGCTTTATAGTAAGTCTTAAAAATTAGGTAGTATAAGTTCTCTAATTTTGTTCTTTTTCAAAATATTCTAGGTTCTTTGTATTTCCATATAAATTTTAGAATCAGCTTGTCATTTTCTGTAAAACCCTGAGGATTTGGATTGCGATTGCAGTGAATCTGTAGATCACTTTGGGAAGAAATTAAAATGAGTTGAAAATAGTAACTTTTAGATGTGTTTTCTCCTTTTTCTCCTTTGTATCAGCCTAACAGTAACCTTTTCCTTAGGATTCTTTTAAATTTCTTTCCTTTCCTTTCCTTCTCTCTCTCTCTCTGTTTTTCCTTTTCCTTTCCCTTCCTTTTCTTTTCTTTTTTTTGACAGAGTCTTGTTCTCTGGTCCAGGCTGGAATGAAGTGGTGCAACCATAACTCACTGCAGCCTCAAACTCTGTTGCTCTGTGTCCTAGTCTGTTCAGGCTTTTGTATCAGAGCGCCATAGACTGGGTACTGTACTTACAAACAGCAGAAATGTAGTGCTCACGGCTCTGGAGGCTGGGAGGTCCAAGCTTGAGGAGTCAGCAGATTTGGTGTCTGGTGAGGATGGCTCCTCATAGATGGGGCTTTCTGGGTGCCCTCACGTGGCAGAAGAGGCGAACAGCCTCCCTGAAGCCTCTTTTACAAAGGCCTTAATCCCAGTCATGAGGGCGGGGCTCTTAAGACCTTACTACCTCCCAGAGGTCCCGCCATTTAATACCATCATGCAAATTTAGGAGGCCACCAGCCATAGGATTGGCGGGTCTGAGGCTCCAGGGGAAGTGCTGGGAGAGGCAGTGGGACGGTACTGCCCCCCTTCTTCCTATGGCAATGGGATTGAGCCATTCCCGTGTCACCTGCAGAGCATACTCTTCACACCTGCTTCCTGCAGTTTGTATTTTCTCTCTGTCTCATTTTTTATTTTTTAGGCAAGACCTTGCTCTGTGGCCCAGGCTGGAGTGCAGGGTCGCAGTCATAGCTCACTGCAGCCTTGGCCTCAAGTTTTCTCACTTCAACCTCCTGAGTAGCTGGGACTACAGGTGCACCACCACGCCCAGCTAATTTTTAAAAAACTTTTGTAGAGACAGGGTCTCCCTGTTGCCTAGGCTGGTCTTAAACTCCTGGCCTCAAGGGATCCTCCCACCTCAGCCCCCCAAACTGCTGGGGTTACAGGTGTGAGCCACTGTGCCCAGCCTGTATTCTTTTAAATCAGATTGTCCTGCTGGATCAGTAGAGCCCCCAAAGGAGGATATAGCTGTTCTAAAGAACCAGAACCACGGAGAAGGCAATAGTGGTGACAGAAGAGTCGTAGCTTGGCCTCCAAGTTGCTGACTTACTGTGTTCTTCACAGGATGGTTTCAGTAGGAAAACCAGGAAACTTTCTGCTCTGGTGAGGCTGGGCTGACTTAATCAGCGTGTGGCGTCACTTCGCTGGCCCCCGTCTGGCCAGTGTCGCCGATGCTGTTTGAGCCCTGGGGCTGCCTGTGTGCCTCAGCCTGCTGCCCCTGTGCCATTGCTCTAGCACTTAAGAGTGTCTCTCTCCTCAGGACACTGGCATCGGGATGACACAGGAAGAGCTAGTGTCCAACCTGGGAACGATCGCCAGATCGGGGTCAAAGGTAAGCACAGGCCCACTGCGTTCCTGTTCCTCGGTGTGCCAGGGTCCCTCCTGTAAGGGTGCCCTGGCTGCCAGATAAAATGAGAACGTCATCGGGTGTGCACCGAGTGGCAGCCACTGTGGGAACACTTTGTGACAGCACAGCCGACCTTCAGTGTCCCCGGGTGGTGGGTGGGGTTAGTTCCAGGACCTCCCACAGATGCCAAAACCCGGGATGCTCCCGCATCCCTGATGTAAATGGTGTGGCATGTCACGTGCACGTCCCCGTGTGCTTTAAATCATCTCTGGCTAGTCGTGATGCCGAATACAATGTAAATGCCATGTAAATACTTGTTATACAGTGGGTTTTTTAAATTTTTTTTTTTTTTTCCCTGAGCATTTTTGATCCTTGGTTGGTTCAATCCACAGGTGTGGAACCTGAGAGTATGGAGGGCCAGCTGTGTTTCGTTTTAGTGTCATAGGGACCTCTGGCGTGGTTGCTGTTAGTATTTCCATTTTATAGGTGGGGAGGTGGGTTCTGCCGTAGCTGGAAGCTGTCGCCGTTGCCATTCTGCCTCCCGATGCTTCTCTGCAAAGTCTTTCCCCAGCCAGGCCCTGTGCTGAGTGCGCTTGGCACAGAGAGGGCTGGCGGGGCGTCTCCTCCACGGAGCCAGCACCATTGACAGGCGTGAGCTGGGCCACGCCGTCTGTGGGTTCGGTGGTTCCCACCGGCACTGCTGTGTGACTGCCGCCTACGGTGGGAAGATGCGAGACGGCCGAGGTTTCCTCCACCGCGGCGGCTGCCAGTCTGGGACAAAGGCTTGTGGCCTCAGCCGCCCTGGTGCCTCTCCTTGATCTCTGTCAGCCCGAGTGACCCCTGCATGGCGGTTGTGCCAAGTGTTTGATGATAGTGCGAATGTTGATCCCAAGTCATTCACAGAAATTTCTACTTTTAAAAAATTACCATAACTGTGACTTCCCCCCGATTAAGTTTTTTGGCTGCATGTCTACCAAGGGTAGTGTGTGCTGTCCCATACTGGAGCCGCTGGCTACATGTGGCTGTTTCAGTGTAAATGCACTAAATTAAATGTAAACTGCAGTTCCTCCGTCGCGCCGGCCATGCCCAGGTGCTCAGCAGCTGCCACGCTGGGCCTGGCAGATGCACAGGGTTTCCTGAGTTGCAGAATGTCCTGGGTCCTGTTCAGTGTTGGCCACAGCCATGGCGTGTGCATTTTACTTCCTTCTTTTTTGAATCAGTGTCTCACTCTGTCACCCAGGCTGGAGTATAGTGGTGTCGTCATAGCTCACTGCAGCCTCAAACTCCTGGGCTCAAGCATCCTCCTGTTCTGGTCTTGAGAGTAGCTGGGACTACAGGCGCCACCACATCCAGCCAATTCTAAGTTTACTAGAGATGAGGTCTCGCCCTTGCTCAGGCTGGTCTTGAACTCCAGGCAATCTGCTCTTGACCTCAGACAGTCCTCCCGCCTTGGCCTCCCAGAGTGCTGGAATTACAGGCTTGAGCCACCGCACCTGGCCTTGATTTTCGACCTGAGGAACTTCAGCATTAATACCATTAAATGAGAATAGCGAAGTGTTGTGTGGCCCATTACGGCAGCACAAGCTGAGTTTGTGCTGTTGGCCCACAAAGCTTAGAATCCGGGAGACTTTATACAGGAGGGCCAATTTGGGGGCCCCTCCTCCCTCCCCTGTGACCTGCAGAGTCTGTGGCACCCAGGAAGCCCAGCCTTGCCTTTCTGCAGGGTGGGGGCTTATCCAAGCTCCTCTTTCCCACCCCTGGGTGTGACCTACAGGGCTCCCCTTGTCTGAGACAGGCAGAAAATGCTAGCTTTGGGCACGGAGTTGAATTTAGACCTGTCGCCAGTGGCCTTGGGCAAGCGCTTTGCCCCTCTGGGACTTGGCTCTTTATGTGGGAAACGGGTGGGAAGTGCTCAACGTGGCTGTTGTAAGGATTAAATGAGATCTTGGCGAGCGCGAGAGGAACATACACAGAAAGTTGCGAATGTCAGCTCCGGGGGAGGACGGCGCCCTCCCTCTGACCAGCCTGTGCCCCCGCAGGCCTTTCTGGAAGCGCTGCAGAACCAGGCCGAGGCCAGCAGCAAGATCATCGGCCAGTTCGGGGTGGGTTTCTACTCGGCCTTCATGGTGGCCGACAGAGTCGAGGTCTATTCCCGCTCCGTGGCCCCGGGGAGCCCGGGGTACCAGTGGCTCTCAGACGGGTGAGTAAGTGAGGAGAAGCCCCACCTCACACGGGGGTGTCCCTGTCCCCATCCTGGGAGCACTTGCAGCTTGGGCTGGAGCTGAAGCAGTCCGCATGGAGTGTGGAAAGTTAGATTCTCCTCAGAACATGCAAATGAACACCGTCAGCACTGGCCTTTCTCCTGGTCGCCCTGCTCTGGGGCGGCCCCCTCTGGGAGCTCGTCCTGGTACCTCCCTGACCCTGCAGTTTCCTGGCGTGGTTTCGCAGCTGCCCAGAGCCGCCTCCCGCGCCCGCCGGCTTCTCTCTCCAAGACGCCTGTTTTTTCTCTGGTGTGCGCTGGGGCCGTGTCTTACCAGTTGGCTAGGTGGAGTTTTGAAAAACATTCAAGACCCCATTTGAGGAACTTAGCCAGACGCCGCGCGCTCTAGCAGCCTCAGAGCTGCGTTCTGCAGTGCGCTCCTGCGTGTCTGGCAGCACAGCCGGGAGAGGGGGCCTGGCGTGGCTCTTCCATGGCTCTTCCTCGGTCGCAGCCAGGGTTTCCGCTGAGTTCCACGGAAGCAGTGCTCAGAGCGCACGGGGGCCAGGGGGTCAGCAAGGCACCGCTGGGTCCGTCCCCTGTTCCATCGATTCTGCGATGGTTTTCTCTCTTCCCAGGGGCACTTGGCCTCTGTTGGAAGGTCAGAAACAACACAGGGATTGGCCTTGGCCTCGGCCTCCCCTCAGGTGTCTGGCACGCATTTGGGGCCGGGCCAGGCCCTGCCAGCACCCTGGGCCTGCTTTCGGGGAACAAGCCCAGGCGTCCTCCTGGGGGGTGGACGCAGGGTCGGCAGTTCTGGTGTCCGCCCAGGGGTCTGAGGGGCTCCACCAGGGTCACAAAGCTTCTCTCTGTCCATTGGTCTGGGCTTTGCTGGTGTGGAAGGGAAAGTGAGCCCGTGTGCAGGACTTTGCGAGCAGCGATGTGTGGAACTGGCTCTTCCTTTCCCGTGTGTGTCTTAGCTCTGGTGTGTTCGAAATCGCTGAAGCTTCAGGAGTTAGAACCGGAACCAAAATCATCCTCCACCTCAAATCCGACTGCAGAGAGTTTGCCAGCGAGGCCCGGGTTCGAGGTGTGTGGGGCGGGCCCTGTACAAGGCGGGCTCCTGCTGGATGAGGGTGCCCGGGCGGAGCCGGGAAAGTCTGAGCCACCACTGTGCCCCGGGAAGGGGCTGGGCCCAGGATTGGCCACCAGGCCCGCGAAGGACAGAGCTGCTGGTTCTGAGTCCCAGTTACGCCGCACAGCGGGCTGGGCCACCCTCCAGCCAGGTCCTGCTGCTGCCCAGCACGCGACCGGGAGGGGAGGGCGGGCGTCCCTGCTGCACCTTGGCTTGTGCTCCTGTGAAACGGCACGGCACAAAGGAGCCCTCCCTGCAGGCTTGTGCTCAGGCCGGGAGGCTTCGTGGAGTCAGTGCTGTTTCTCTTCTGTCTCTTCCAGATGTGGTGACAAAGTACAGTAACTTCGTCAGCTTCCCTCTGTACCTGAACGGAAGGCGCATCAACACCTTGCAGGTGAGACCCGAGCTCCCTGAAGGGCTCGGTCGTTCGTGGAGACAAGTCCTTATGTTAGAGGGGTGGAAGGGCAGAGGTGGGAAGATGAGAACTGGGGTGCAGGCAGGGTCCTCAGCCCCCACACCCTGGTCCACTTGATCTGTGCAGCTCAGCGGTGTCTGCTGCAGTCAGTTGTGCAGCCACCGTCCCAGCCGATTCTAGAACATTTCCATCCCCCCCGAAAGCAGTTGTGCCTGTTGTCAGTCAACGCCCCTTCAGCCTCCCCCAGCCCTGGGCAGCCACGTCTGCTTTCTGTTTGTTCATTTGCCTGTTCTGGATGTTTCTCGTAAATGGCATCCCACCACATGTGGTCCTTTGTGGCTGACCTTCCTCACGTGGTTCAGCCACGGTGCAGTGTCAGCCCGGTCCTTTTCCTGGCTGAGCAGTACTCTGTGTCTGGAGAGCCTGCCTTCTGTCGCAGCCGTTGGTAGCCAGCGAAGGTTCTCAGGGCTCCTCCTGACGCAGTGTGGGGGGGGGGGGCTCCAGAGCCTTTGTGTGTCCTGCACCGGAGGGGCTGGGGGTCTGCGCCTGGGACCACCGCCTGCCTGTCCCAGGAGGCCAGTCTGGGGGCGTGGGCACCACCGCTCAGCTCTGCAGTTGTTGGGAAGACACGTCTGCAACATGACACCTCCATCCGTCTCCGTTTCCAGGCTCTCTGGATGATGGACCCCAAGGACATCAGCGAGTGGCAGCACGAGGAGTTCTATCGCTACGTCGCTCAGGCCTATGACAAGCCCCGCTACACCCTGCACTACAGGACAGATGCGCCACTCAACATCCGGAGCATCTTCTACGTGCCGGACACGGTGAGGCGCTGCCTGGCGCTGGCACGGCCGGCAGAGTGACTCTGCCGCCCCTGGAGCAGGGGTCCCCCAGCCACAGTGGTTTTGGCAACAACGAGCACTTTCCCCAAATGGCAACAGCTTTGCAGACAAGTCACACAATTAACTTTGCAGCATTAGAAAACCAGAGGCCTCTGGATGGATGAACGCAGGTTTTCACTCTTGCACGGGTCACACGCAGCCAGGGGATGTTTGGTCTGGTGTCTTTCAGCACGGGGCCGGGTGCCAGGCTCGGTGGACCAGGACGCTGGCCGGGATGCTGGGGACCGGCCCTCTGGGCAGCTCCGCCCCCATCCAGGCCACGCGTTGCAGAGCACCGCAGGGGGAGGGCCCGTGGCTGGCTGCTGCGCTGCTGCACTCTGGGCTCCCTGCACCCTGTCAGCACGTTGTGCTCCGCCAAATCCTGCAGTAAAGAGACCTGTTCGGGGCTTAAAACTCGGCCTTTCCTGCCCTTATCTGCCTGGGGCCGCCTTAACGTCCCACGTTTGTCAGCATCCATCGTGGAGCAAGCTGAGTGAGGGCCTCCCCTCACGTGTGGTCCACAGACAGCAGCGTCAGCACCTCCCGGGACGCGTTAGAAACAGCTCCAGGCCCCACCCAGCGCCCCCGAGTCAGAGCCCGAACCCTAACAAGACCCCGCGTGACGGTGGAGTTCAGTTTATGAATCGTGACATAGAGCAGGCGGGGGCGGACGCTTTCTGTGAGGGCCGGAGAGTGACTAGCCCTGGCTTTGGGGTGACGCGGTCTCTGTTGTGCCGGCCAGCTCTGCCGCTGTGGTGAGGAAACTCCACAGACGGGACCAACACAGAGAGCCGGGCTGTGTCCTGTTAGCTGTGTAGACACTCAGACCTAACTTTCATCTTTTCCATATCATATCCTGTCATACACCACTTCAAAATGTAAAAAGCATTCTCGGGCCACGCAGAGGGACGCTGTGGGCTGTCTGCTGACCCCGACCCATAGCAAGGCTTAGCTCTGTTCAGGAGGACACGCAAGTCTTCATTTTCTGTGTCCTCCAAGGGGAGAACAGACTGGGGACTGGGGAGGGTGGCAGCTGCCCAGAGAAGGCCGCCCCACCCTGCACAGCCATGGGGTGGGGGTCAGGGGCATCTTCCCCGGATTTAGCGCCGTGTGGGTGGCAGTGGGTGAAGCAAGGCACAGCCGCCTCTGGCTCACCCCACCCACGCCACGCCCCGGCCCAGGGCAGTGTGGGAAGGGCTGGTCTCCGGGATCCTGCCTTCAGGGTCTGCCTCCTTGTGGCTGAGGCAGACTTCTGCCATTGCTGCCTGACACTATCCTTTCCTCACCCCAGAAACCATCCATGTTTGACGTGAGCCGGGAGCTGGGCTCCAGTGTCGCGTTGTATAGCCGCAAAGTCCTCATCCAGACCAAGGCCACGGACATCCTGCCCAAGTGGCTGCGCTTCCTCCGAGGTACGGTGGCCTGGCACCTGTGCTTGGTATGGGCTGGAGCCCCGGCTCTGTGAGTGACCTCCCGTGCGGCCCAGGGCTGCCGACTGCATTTGTGCCACATGTGCCAATCTTGCTCTCAGTTTGTCCTGGGAAGCTTTCTAGTTTGACCTGGGGGGAGAAGAGGGTTGTTGCATTGAGGTCTTTTGGTATTTAGACGTATTGCCTCAGTTTCAGATTTGTGCGTGAATTGTGTTAAATTTGAGTGAGGGTATAGTTTAATAAAAAATTCAGCTTTTAAACTTTTGTATCATTTTAGCACATGAGGGTGCAAACTATCCACGACACAGTTATGACTTGTAACAAAGGGCAGGATATCGCTTTCCCAGTGTCAGGCGGATCCTGACGCCATAGATGCTGTCCCCTGGCTGAGGCTGGCTCGCTTGCCTGCCCGCTGCCTACGTCACCAAGTCCTGTGCGAAGCTCGGGAGGTCTCCCCGGTCCCGTCCTTCCTGCTGCCGTCCCACCTCACTGTGGATTTGAGGCCAGGCTGCGGGCATGACGGGCCAGGTGTCCCGGAGGACTTGGGCAGTGGGGGAGAGCCTGACCTGCCGTGTGTCTCAGGTGTGGTGGACAGCGAGGACATTCCCCTGAACCTCAGCCGGGAGCTCCTGCAGGAGAGCGCGCTCATCAGGTGAGCTCAGGGAGGGCAGGGAATTGGGGTCCTGCTGACCCCTCGTGGGCTCTTTTGCCACCAGAGGGCCTAGGACGGGACTCCAAGAGCTGAGAGCAGAGCATAGAGCTGGGAAGCCGAGCCTGGGGGGTGGGGTCCTCAGGAGTCTTCTGGGTTCCCCAGGCCTGGCCTCCGGGGCGTCCCTGGAGCAGCTCAGTCTACGTCTAGAGGAATTTGAGGGTGGCTGGTCACCACCACGCTGGAGTCTAGAAGTGGGAGGGCTACAGAGCCAGCCTGTGCCAGCCTGCTCCACCCTTGGCCGAGTGCAGAGGGAGGTCCCTGGCGTGCCGGCTCAGGGTCCTCCAATGGCGTCTCTACTCCCCAACTCGGATTCCAGGCTCACCAAATAATCTTTATTTGGAACTTACTGGCCTTTCCCCCTAGTGCAAGTAATGTTTGCTTACTAGAGCACGTACAAGTCACCTGTAATCCAACCTGGGGTTAGCCACTGTTTATGGCTTAGAGTGTAGCATACTGACAGCCAGGTAGGGGCAGGTTTCAGAGTTAACGCGTGGGACGAGAACTAAGTTGGAAATATATACCTTTGGAAGTCTCTGACTTGCCCGTAAAATACGATGTGCGGTGTCAACATGCCTCCTTGAAGTCTCACACGTGAGCTCATGGACAGTTCGACAGACAGTTTCTCCTCTGTCAGTGGGAGGGTGCTGATTTGTGGTGGGGGCCGAGGCTTGGTCGTTGGTGTGGGTTTGGGCGATGATGGGGGGTCGGATGCCCTTGCTGTCCAGAGTGGCCCTGGCACTGAGAGAATGACAGTCTGCCTCTCTCATCTCGTGCCCTCAGGCAGCAGCTGGCCCAGGGAGGTGGCAGGCCTCGCGCTGCCCTGTGGTTCCTTCCCGCTCCACCCACAGAGGCAGAGAGCCACGTTGATTTTTAAAAAATTTTTAACATCATTGAATTTATTATTTATACTATTTTATTTGGTTTTGTTGTACCTAATAGCTTGTTTGGAACACTTTTCACTGTCATTAACTTTTGTTTGTTTGTTTGAGATAAGGTCTGGCTCTGTCACCCAGGCTAGAGTGCAGCGGCATCATCATAGCTCACTGCAACCTTGAACCTCCAGGCTCAGGTGATCCTGTCTCAGCCTCCCGGGTAGCTGGGACTATAGGCATGTGCCACCATGCCCGGCTAGATTTTAAATTTTTTTGTAGAGACAGGGTCTTGCTATGTTGCTCAGCCTGGTCTTGAACTCCTGGCCTCAAGTGATCCTTTGGCCTCAGCTTCCCAGAGTGCTAGGATTATAGGTGTGAGCCACGGTTCGCCCAGCCTGAGATGTGATTTTTAATAGCCGTACGGTATTCCAGAGCATACAGATTGTAACCTGTGTTCTTCCATCGAACACCAGGGTTCATGATTGTTTCATGTGCCACAATGACAGTCTTGGTCTGTAAGTCTTGGTGCGCTCGTGATTGTTTCCTGAGGTGTAATTCCCACAGTTGGAGCAGCCAGCTCACAGGGTGGACTCGTTTTCCCTGCTGGGGTCTTTGTTGCCCGCCGGTCCTCTGCGAGGGGCGTCAGCTCACATGGCTGCCCGCAGGGTGGGCCCCACGCGCTGCCTTCTGCCAGGCGATCGCCCAGGGTTTCCCTTTCTTTCTGCTCAGTCTGTCTCAATTTGGCCAAAAACGGTTTTTTTTCATTTCTTTGGCTATTAGTGGGGCTGAGCACTTACTCATGGGAGAAGTTGCTTGTTTGTGTTAAATGAATGTCTGTTCTGTAGGAAACTCCGGGACGTTTTACAGAAGAGGCTAATAAAATTCTTCGTTGACCAGAGTAAGAAAGACGCTGAGAAATACGCCAAGTTCTTTGAAGATTACGGCCTGTTCATGCGGGAGGGCATCGTAACCACTGCAGAGCAGGAGGTCAAGGTAGGGGCTGGGTTTCCAGGCCTTTCTCCTGGTCCTTGGCTCCAGGGCTGTCGAGGCCACCGGCAGAGGTGTCCCTGGACGTGACAGTGGCGCAGCTAGGCATACAGGCCGTGGCTCCTGGGGCAGGAGTGGAAGGTCGGGTCCTACCGGGTTCCAGGCATGTCCTCACCCTTGTCCTGCAGGTGCTTGTCACCAGGGAGCCAAGCCTCGCTCCCTCTGACGCCCCAGCCCCGGGACTGGGCAAGATAGGGGCACACACTCTCTCCTCACAGAGGATCTGGGGGCTTGGGGGGCTATAGACAGGGCAGGCCGCGGTGTCTGACTCCCTGGGATGGGGAGGGTGAGACGTTGCTGTGTTTAGTAAGGGGAGGTTCAGATATACCAGGCAGAAATCCCATAATCCCACAACATTGGGGCCAGTGGTTCAGTTAATCGAACACCTGATTGCTCAAAAATGATACATTCATTCCATAAACATTGTTTGGCCATTTTTTATTTACAGGTCGCATACCATAAAGTTTATAAAGTTTAGTCTTCTAGGGCCAGGCAGAGTAATTACAGGCTCACGCCTGTAATCCCAGCACTTTGGGAGGCCGAGGGGAGAGAATTGCTTGAGCCCAGAGTGTGAGGTTGCTGTGAGCTGTGATCAGGCCACGGCACTCTAGCCCAGGTTACAGAGCAAGACTCTGCCTCAAAAAAACAAAAAAATTTTACTCTTCTAAATCGCACAGTGTAGCAGCAGTCCGTGCACTCACAGGTTGTGTGACGTCCCGCCATCTAGTTCTAGAACATCCCTGCACGTAGCAAGAGCCTGCCCCATGAGCAGTCCCTTGGGGTGCTGCTATCCATTGTCTCTGGTGGGGAGGGAGGGTGACCACAGGTGTGGGGTCCTGAGGAGGAGGAGGGTGGGGCTGGGGCTGGGGGAAGGCTGCCGGGCGGCTCTCCCGCTGGGCCCGTTCCTGCCTCCTGGCTGTCCGCAGACCCCGGCGCCTTCCCGCGCAGGCTGGTCAAACTCTCCACTCGCTCTTGCCTGCCTGAGCTGTTGTTAGCAGCGCCTGGGTGGTGCTCTCTGCGTGCCAGAGAGCTTCCTGAGTGCCGCGAGGCGTCCGCTCACGGGAAGCGAGTGTGTTTGCGTCCGCTCACGGGAAGCGAGTGTGTTTGCTCATGAGGATCGTGGCCGTGTAGCCGAATGCAGATCTTAGCATGTGGGCATGGACCTGGCCTTGCCCGGCTGGTCCTGAACCCTTGTTTCCCCCCGTCTGCCTGTATCCACCTGGAATCCCAGTCTCCTCACCCTTCTACTCCCGGGTGTCCTCCGTGCCTTTCCCCATGTCCCCGCACTCCCCACCCCTCTTCTGTGTGTGCGACCGTGTGCGGTGACGGGCTTAGGTGAGGCGGTGTCGGGCTCCCATCTTGCTGCTCCTGCGTGCTTCCCGCGCAGCTCCCACCAGAGCTCAGACGGGCTCCGGCAGTCACATCCGTGTTCCGCCCATGGGGGCTTGTCCTCGTCCTCTACGGGCCCCTCTCCAAGTCCCGCTCCCACCCGCCACAGCTGGCTGTGAGGAAGGCTGGGAAACGTGGACTTGAAGTCTGTCCACGTGCCTACCTAGGGCAGGGTCTGGCCACTCTGGAGACGTGTGCGCGGCTTGCCCAGGGAGCCTGCGACCCCCATAGCTCCTGAGCTGGGGCCCGTGGGCAGAGCAAGGCCTGTCTCAGACACCACGAAGAGCCCACAGCAGCCCCAGGGGCCCGAGCCAGCCCAGGGCGCCGGGCAGTGTCGGCTTCAGAAGCCTGTGCCGGCAGGTCGGGAGGTGTTGCGACTGTGGACCTGGAGCACGCGGGCCTGCCCTTTCTGTCTCCAGGAGGACATCGCAAAGCTGCTGCGCTACGAGTCCTCGGCGCTGCCTGCCGGGCAGCTGACCAGCCTCGCGGACTACGCCAGCCGCATGCGGGCGGGCACCCGCAACATCTACTACCTGTGCGCCCCCAGCCGGCAGCTGGCCGAGCACTCGCCCTACTTTGAGGCCATGAAGCAGAAGGACACGGAGGTGGGTGAGCGACGGGGAGTGGGGCCGGCTCCCCAAGGCCGCACGGCTGCTCCCTGGCGAGGGCTCCCTGCGCTTGGCTTCTCTGTGGAGCCGGGCAGAAGACGAGGCGGGTCTGAGCTCTCTGGGGAGGGCCCTGAGCTTCTCAGCTGTGTTTGGTGGAAAATGGCTGCACGTGCCCAAGACGCAGGCGGGCTGCGGGGTGGGTCTGGGTCGGGAACAGGGGCCCAGGCCGTCTGTGATCCGGTTACATTTCTCACCAAGTCACACGTGAATTTCCCTGTGAGTGGAGCGTTCGCACGGCCAAGGCAGCCGGAGCCTCCCTCAGAGCCATCTGCTGAGTCCCGGGAGCCCCAGCGCCCTATGGGGTCCTCCTGCCCTGCACCCCACGTCCTCTCCTCAAGGGCAGGGACCCCTGCAGGCCTGACGGGTGCTCTTGGACGTGCGCAGGTCCTCTTTTGCTACGAGCAGTTTGATGAGCTGACCTTGCTGCACCTTCGTGAGTTTGACAAGAAAAAACTGATCTCTGTGGAGACAGACATCGTCGTCGACCACTACAAGGAGGAGAAGTTTGAGGACGGGTCCCCAGGTTGGCTGCCTCCTGCTCTCAGGCACAGGGCGCGCGAGGGTGGGGTGGAGCCTGGCGGTCACGTCCTGCAGGGCGTCGCTGTCCTGCAGCGGTGGGTCTGCACGGGGCTTTTCTCAGCTGATCTGGGGTCACAACGTGTGAAAGCAGTAGTTTGGGAACATCTTAGTGATTAATGGACAGCGTCCCCTGTGTAGGTCCAGGGTCTCCAACGCTTCTCCCACCGTGGCGTCTTACAGCTGACTAAGCTTCCTGAGGGAGTCAGAATTGCGTTCCAAAGCCCTGACAAAATTATATGAACCACCGGCAGCCAGACTTGTCCTTCCTGAGGTCTGAGGAAGGAGCTTCTGTCTCTGTCGTGGCGGGTAGGGAGGAGGGAGAGCCCTGCGGGAGCCCGAGGCGCAGGCTGCGGAGCTGGCCGGGCTCACTCCCGCCACCTTCTGCAGCCGGCGAGAGCCTGTCCGAGAAGGAGACGGAGGAGCTGATGGCCTGGATGCGAAACGTGCTGGGGTCACGCATCACAAACGTGAAGGTGAGGCCTTCCGGGGACCAGCCACCATCTGGCCGCCATGGCCCTTGGTGACCATAGGTGTTGCCTTCCCGTTCCTGGCCTGGTGGGTCCACCCCGAGGTGGTAAAAGCCATGGTGTGAGGTGGAGCCCCCGAGGGTGCCTGCTCCTGCACACGCGCACCGTCACCGTGTGCTGCCCAGGAGTGGCGCGGAGCAGAGGCAGGGTCTGCCTCCCCGCTTCCCCTGGGGCGGAGCAGGTGGGAACTGAGGGGCTGGAAGGAGCGGCCTCGGGCCAGGTGGGTTGGAGCAGAGGAGCCCAGCAGGCCACCCCAGGCCATCCTGGTCCAGACCCTGCAGGAGCAACGGCAGCTGATGACGTGGTTCCAAAAAAGGGATGTTCCACCCCAGCCCTCGGGAGCTCGTGTTCCCACTTGGGTTCTTGGTGTGTGGGGTTCCGGATGAGCTAAGACCCTGCTGGTCTGGCTCAGCTAGAAGAGAACAGGCATCCTGTGTGGGGCCACCGGCGCAGGGACACGTGTAGGAGCGGTCCCCAGGGGAGAGGCGGGGTGCAGGGTAGGCTGGCAAGAGCAGAGGAGGATGGATGCGGGCAGGTCCCAGAGGTGGCATGGGACTTGGGAGACAGGGACAGCACTGCGTGAGAGGAGCAACCCCGGGCAGGGAGCAGCCAGAACCAGGGTGTGCAGATGGGACTTGGTGACACAGCGCACTTCTACAGCACTACCATGGCCCTGCCTCACCAGTGCTCGCTGATTGAGCCTCAGGTCACCTGTTGTCCCCAGTCCACAGAGAGTGTCCCAGCATCACACAGCAAGAAGTCAGGGAGGCTGGATTGGAATGAGAGTCCAGATTCTCCTCTTCCCCCCATGTGCCCTGGGCTCAGAGCAGCCGTGGGCTCCTGCAGTCAGGAGGCCCAGACGGGGAGGGGGGTGCTCGCAGGTGCGGGCTAGGGAGGCCTGTGGGCAGAGGTGGGTCTGCTAGTCACACAGGGCCCAGGAGGGCACAAGAGTGAGGCCCGCAGGGAGGAGCTCAAGCCACCCTGAGAGATCAGATAAGGCAGATAAGAGACCTTAGAGCAGGACCTGTCCTGAGGTGGGCCTGCAGCCAGTGCTGGGCTTCTCAGAGGTCCGCGTAGACTTGGCAGCAAGGTAGACCTTCAGTGTGAGGGATCAGCCACTGGTGGCGTGGGGAGGAGGAAGGAGCCACCCACAGGCTCAACTTCATGTGGGGGCAGCAGCGCAGGACCCCGCCCACCATTGGGCCTTTGGGAGGGAGGGAGGGAGCGCTGCAGGCCGGCGCCGACCGCCTGCCGCCTCCTGCTCTCGTGGTCGGGGGCCACTTCCCCTGCTCTAAGACCCTCCCAGCCCCCAGCCCCTTTGCCTCAAGGACACCCCATCCCCGGGTCCCCCCTAGCCTCAGAGCCCCTTATTACTGGGGTTCGGTCACTTCCAGCCCCTGGGTTTTGCTTGCAGGTGACTCTGCGGCTGGATACACACCCCGCCATGGTCACCGTGCTGGAGATGGGGGCTGCCCGGCACTTCCTGCGCATGCAGCAGCTGGCCAGGACCCAGGAGGAGCGAGCTCAGCTCCTGCAGCCCACGCTGGAGATCAACCCCAGGTGCGGCCAGGGCTCTTACTGCTTCTGGTTCCTTCTGACCTGCCAGGGGAGTTTTCAGAGTACGAGAGTCTGGGTGCCTTTATCTTGAACAACGTGTAAGAAATGCACTGAGGCCGAGCGCGGTGGCTCACGCCTGTAATCCTAGCACTCTGGGAGGCCGAGGTGGGCGGATCATTTGAGCTCAGGAGTGGGAGACCCCGTCTCTACTAAAAAAAATAGAAATTAGCTGGACAACTAAAAATATATAGAAAAATGTAGCTGGGCATGATGGCACATGCCTGTAGTCCCAGCTACTCGGGAGGCTGAGGCAGGAGGATCACTTGAGCCCATGAGTCTGAGGTTGCTGTGAGCCAGGCTGACGCCACGACACTCCAGCCCGGGCAAGAGTGAGACTCTGTCTCAAAAAAAAAAAGAAATGTGCGTGAAGCTTACGTGCAGTTGGGGGACCATTTATAGAGAGAATACCTGTGTAATTGAACTGTATTAAGTTCAACTTTATACCTGTGTGAAGTTTTAAAAAGCAGAAACTTGCTGGCCCTGCAGACGTCCCCACCGCTCTCCCTGCTGGGATTCTGCCCCGCAGCCCTGGGCAGCTTGCAGAATAAACTGGGCACCCCCAGGTCCCCAGCAGCGACAGCCCCCTTCATGGTTTTCTGGCCTTGGCCCTCTTAAGACACATCATTTAAGACCACCCCCTTTCTTCCTGGTGGGTTTTCTTTTTTTATTGATTGGTAGTTGGTTGTACTTGGTGGTTGGTTTCCTTTGTCAGCTGTAAATGTCTTCAAATGCCTTAAGGTATCTTTTGATGAGTAGATGTTCTCAATTTTAATGTAACTAAATTTATAAATCTTTGTTAATGCTTTTTTGAGTCTTTTTAAAGAAATCGTTATCACCAGAGTCATGAATTTATTCTCTAGCATTTCTTTCTAGAAGCTATTTTATCGGTTTTGGCCTTTTGTGTTGGTTTTTAACTCATCTCAACTTAGTTTGGTACATGGCAGAGATCCGATTTTATCTGACTCCACAAGACACCAATTGTCCCTGCCCTCTGTACTGCACAAATCTGTCCCCTGCCCCTCTGGTCCATGCTGCCTTCTCTGTCACTGGGTATTGGGTGTCCGCACACCTGTGCATCCGTCCGTCTGTGTTGGTCCGAGGGGACAGCCACTTGCATTCCCTTGAGTCTTTGTTTTCAGCGAGCGAGTCCCCCCCTTACTTTTTGAGGCTGTCTGCATTACTGTTGGTTCTTACTTTTATCTACATTTTTAAATTAGCCCAAGTTCCACACATGTTCACACACACTGCTGGGGTTGGACTGAGATTGTTTTGATTCCCTAAATGAATTTTAGGAGAATTGGCATCTTCGCAACATCCGTTCTGCCATCCACGAATGTGGTGTCTGGAGCTCTGCATCTGCTCAGCTCTTCCCGTCCGCTGCAGGTTCCTGCACGGTGGTTTTTTGATGTGTCTTATTTTTTGGATATTTTAAATTTCATTTTCTGTTGGCTTTTGTGTATGAAAAGTTTCTTTTGGGGGGGAAATTGATTTTGTATACAGCAATACTTTTTAAATGAAATTACATGAACAAGTTACCAAAAAATGTTAGAAAATAGCAAAAAGAAAATCAAACTCCATAGCCTTACCCCCCCCAGTCACTGTATCCTAATTGGTAGTCTCTGACTTTTGTTTGACATGTATGTAGTGGGTTTTTTTTAATATAGTACATGTTTAATTTTTTTGTTACTTTATAACCATAAATTTTTTAATTAAACTACTGGGAGTGGGGAAGTTCCTCTGCCATTTTCTGAGCCAAATCCCCAGACCAGGCGTTACTGGATGGAACGTCCAACGTGGCTGTTCCACAGGGGCAGTTGAGCGAGGCATGTGCCCTGCCACAAAACTGGTTTTATAAGATAGCTGTGCAGAACTGCTTGCTTCTATTGCCAAAAGACTTCACTTTTAAATTTTATTTGGTTTTAAATTTGATATTGTGTTCACATGGTTCAGAACTGAAAAGAACCAAGAGTTTATGGGGAAAATTCTCTTCCCATCCATGTCCGGAGTGCAGCCAGCGTTGGGTTTCTTCTGTGTGTTGGTTGGCAGAGGTGCCGTGTGCACTCGTGGGCAGGCACACCGTGAGTTTCCTCTTGGTTACTTACACAAGGGTCATGTGCTGTGTGGCCGGTCCTCACCTAGCCGGTAACCGAGAGAGCTCTGCGCTAGTGTTTTGAGAATGTCCTCCTCCTCTCCAGCTGTATAGATTCTCATTGTGAGGAAGGACATTTAAAATGTTCCCTATTATAAACAATGGTGTAAGGAAACAGAATTGCTAAGTCTTCGTGTGTCATCCATGTTGTCATTTTATAGATTGCTCTATAGGGGTTTACAAATTAACATTTCCTCATCAGACTGCTCAATCTTTGCCATTCTGAGTGAAAAATTACTTTAAGGTTTACACTAGATGATACATAGTCAATCATGTCATTCTATTCTTTTTGGCTTCTGGGTTTGTAGTTTGCTTAGAAAGGCTTCCCCTTCTAAAATTATAAAACATTTATTTTCTTTTAGTATTATACTTTTAATTTTGCATTTAATCTTTGATCCCTCTGCAGTTTATTTTGATCTGAGGAATCCTTTTCTGGGTGGCTGAGTAATCTGTCTTCTCACTGTTAAGTGAAATGCCTGTCTTTTTCAGATAGCGTATTTTTGTCTATTTCTGCATTTTCACCTTGGTGCCCTGAGAACGAAATTATGTGTTTCAACATCTGGGATTTCCTCCCCCTTCTTTTTTTGGCTATTCTTTTCTGTATAAATTTTAGATTGTTTAGGTATAAAAGAAAAATTTTAGTGTAATCTATTAATATAAAGGAATCATTAAACTTGCGGATTAATTTAGGAAAAGTTTCACCACTGTATGTCTCCATGTAACTAACTCTTCTCCTTTGTCCTTGATGTTTTAGTGTATCTTGGTCCTCGGCCACCTCACTGCATTTCCTAATATTGAATTAGGTTTTCTGTGTGTATAATCAAATTATCTGTAAGTGATTACTTACAGATATTAAGGTGTTAAAAATATGTTTTTTATACTGGACAGTCCTCTTGCACTTTTAAAAATGTCCTGATAAACCCAGCGTCTCAGAAAGGCAGCTGGCGGCCCACAGTCCTGCGCCACTTCTGTGTTGCAGACACACGCTGATCAAGAAGCTCAGTCAGCTCAGGGAGAGCGAGCCCGACCTGGCCCAGCTGCTCGTGGATCAGGTGAGAGGACCCAGCTCATGGGTGGGGCCCCTCAGACAGACCCAGGCTGCGCTGCCAGTTCTGGGAGCCTGTGTCCCTGAGGTGCAACAGTGCCGTTCCACCCCTGCCTTTCAGATATACGAGAACGCCATGATCGCAGCCGGGCTTGTGGACGACCCCAGACCGATGGTAGGCCGCCTGAACGACCTTCTGGTCAAGGCCCTGGAGAGACGCTGACGGCCTCAGCCTGGGAAGTGTCTTCCAGGGAGGGGAGGAAGGACTGACTCGCAGATGAGAACCTTGAAGTTTATTTACCTAAATTAAAAGGTATTTCTTAATCTACCTGACAGACTTTTTGTCCAGGCTGTGAGAAGGCAGGGTACCTTGGTGACACAGCCCAGGTCAGGCTTTCTTCAATGTCACCTCCACGGGGTAGTGGTCACTGACAGCCAGGGCCTGTGGGAAGTAGGTGGCAGGGTCAGGACTGAACCCAGGCTCCTGTACCCACGTGCCTCGCTGTCAGGGAAAGGCCCGGCCCATTAGCTGTGTGGAAAAGCAGTGGCGGTGCCAGGATAACACAGGCCTTGTTGAGCTCCTGCATCCCACCTGTGCGTGTGAGGGAAGGACACGTACCAGCTCCTCACTCAGGCCGTACGTAGTTTGGAAGTCGAAAGGAGCAGCCGAGCCCGGAACCACGGCGCCTTGGAGCAGCGACCCTGAGACCACAATGCTGCAGTGTGTTGGGATAAGAGAAAAGGTCTCATGTCACTCGCTGCCCTGGTTCTGGGCCCAGCGGCCCCCATGTTGGGCTGGTGAGTGGTCACACAGTCCTCACTGTGCTGCTCCTGCAAGCTGAGCCGAGGCACCTCCCAGCCAGTGCAGGTCTGAGGGAGCCCAGAACCACACCCCCAGCCTGTACACCTGAGGCTATTCACGTGAGAACCCAGGTTTCTGCCTCTTCTTTCAACCCTAAATGCGCTTTTCCAAAAAACTAAGAAATGTGGCTCTCTTTATCCCATTTCTTAAGTGGAATGACTAAAGCTCTAACTTGGCCGTTTCTGAGCTGGACCTATAAGCCTAGGCTGCTCATGGAGGCGCCGGGAACAGGCCTACCCCTGCTCACCGGTCGTAGGCACAGTGCGTGGACGTAACCGTGGTGTCAGCCGAGTCAGGTATCAGCCACTGGAAGGCAGAGTTCGTACGCAGGCGGATGGATGGCCACTGGGAGGGGGTCACATAGCTGCAGCCGGCGTTGAAGTCACCCATCAACATGATGTCCTACCGGGAACACCCATCAATTGGCCCAGGGACAAATGGCAGCCCCTAGAGCCCGCTGTCCCTGGGAGGGCCTCACCTCCATGTCCCACTTCTGTCTGACATCCAGGTAGACATCATAGAGGGCGTCAATCTCAGCCACCGCATCTGTCGGGGCTGCGTGCAGGGGCACGATGGCAAACTCCCTGACCTCTGAGAAGACAGTGGTCACACTAAGTGCATGGTGTACAGGGCCTGCTTTCAGGTGAGCTGGCCTGAGGGTGCATTGGGGACCAGGCTCAGTCATGCTGTCGGGGCTGGGAGGAGTGACAGTCCCTGGGTGGTAGGCGTTTTCCTAGGAATGTACGACCAAAGCACTAGAGCCAGGGGGCAGCATGCGACAAGGCTTTCCAGGTGTCCCCTTGCTGAGAGCGTGGTGCAGCAGCACTCACCCGTGAAGGGGGAGGAGAACTTGACGATGGCTGGCTCTCGGCTGAAGGTGTCATTCCCACAGGGCTCACAGCCATCGTCATAGTAGTAGCTGTCCAGCACGGACACCTGGTCAGGCCTACGGGAAGGCCAGGTGGAGGACGTGACCTTGGGCTGGAGAGGTGCCCCTCCCACACGGCACCTGTGGGCCGGCCTCGTCCGCTCCCCTGGGCAGCAGCAGGGGCTCAGTCGGATCCGGCCACATCCTGCCCGCCCCTCTGAAGGCCAGGAAAGGCACCCGCAGGGCAGCCCCAAGAGCGAGACCCCCGCTCACCCCACTGGCTCTGAGGCCGCAGGTGGCTGGACTCCAACTGCACCTGCTCTGTGGCTCTGCTGGGGTCCTCCCAGGCGAGCTGACTCCCCGGACTCCAGACCACCCCTCAGCCTCCTGTCCGTGCCTCTGAGGCACAGACAACACAGGGTCTGTCCCCACGTCTCAGTCCTTGCCGTCACGTCACAGAGCTGCTGGCTCAGGGCTTTACCTGTACACAAAGAGGTAGCGCTCCTTGTAGCTGTTGCGTCCCAGCGGCTCACTGACGACATAGTGGTAGGTGTCTGGTGTGTCCCTGAGTTGAGGAAACAGCAGGTCCCAGTCAGGGCACCACAGAGGGACCCTCTGGCCACCAACAGCAGGGCTCTGCCCACATCACTGCCGCTGGGGCCCGGACGGAGTCGTCACCTCCCCCAGGACCCCACGCTGTCACCCACTGATTGAGTTTGTCCAGCAGCTTCCCCACGGCCGTCAGGTGGCTGTCTCTGACCTCCTGGACCAGGGCAATGTCGTAGCGACTCAGAATCTGGGGAATGGGGCCACAGCCGTGCTGAGCTGGCCGCCTGGGCACATCCAGCCCCACCCGCCTCCAGGATGTCACAACAGGAGCAGCTGCTGCTCCCAGAGGGTGTTCCCAGCCCAGTTTGGCCCGCAGCCTTGTGCCTTTGCCTGGGCTGGCAGCCAGAGCCCGTTCTGGCCCTAATTGACAAGATTGAGACAGACTGCAGACGCTTGACGCCCCGCACCCGGCAGTCTGTGGCCCCCCCCGAGCTGACCCCTCCTGTGCCCAGGGCCCATCACCCCTCCCTGGGTTCCTCTGCCCTCAGGGACAGGCACTCGGACTCACTTGCACAATGTAGTTGGAGAGGGTGGCATTGGACATCTTGGTCTCCCCAAAAGTCCGGATGTTGAAGGCTGCAATTCTCAGCGACGGGACCACCTGCAGCAGGCCGGCCAGGGCCAGCAGCCCTCCCAGCAGCCTCATGCCCCTCATCCTGGGAGAACGAGGGTGGCAGGGGTGTGGAGGAAGGGAGATATCGCCCCTTGCACCAGCATCCCTGGAACCCAGAGTGGCCGGAGCTGCGGGAGCCCAAGGCGGGGGAGGTCCTGTCTTCAGGGCTGTGCTGCAGCGCAGGCTGGGGAGACCCTTGCCGCCTGTTTGCAGCACCCAGAGGCCCAGACACCTGTGCCCATGGAGAACCCTGGGTCTCCTCTTTCTTCACCCACCAGAAAATTAGCCCCTGTGAGACTCCAGAGCCCACTGGAGCCAAGCTCGCTGGAGGAGACCCCGCACTGGGGGCACGCCGCTCTCGACCTCCCTCCCACGGCCCTCCCAGGACTCAACTCTGGTCCTGGTGCTCACCTGAGGTGACGATGATGTCCACAGAGATGACAGCAATTCTGCCAAGAATCTAGTTTCTTTTATATCAATTTTCTCCTTTCATTAAAAAAAAAAAACAAAAGAGCCTACAAAGGGAAGCCTCTGAAGCAGCACGGCGGGCAGTCCTGGCTGCTGGGCTCAGGGCTCTGTGCAGGCAGTGTGTGCTCGCTCAGGCTTTAAAGGTCGGTAGCCTGACCTTCCCGGGGACACGTGCACACCTGAGGGTGTCTGGGCGGTTTCCATGCAGACAGGTTGGTGACACGTGCTTATTTCTACAGGTTCCTTGCCACTGTAAAAACAGAAAAACAGCACCTGATAATCACGTTTGCACTATATTTTTGAGATAAGTCTTACCCTGTCACCTGGGCTACAGTGCAGTGTCGTGATCATAGCTCACTGCAACTCCAAACTCCTGGGGGCTCAAGTGATCCTCCTGCCTCAGGCTCCTGAATAGCTGGGACTACAGGCATGCGCCACCACACCTGGCTAATTTTTTTCTATTTTTAGTAGAGATGAGATCTTGCTCTTGCTCAGGCTGGTCTCCAACTCCTGACCTCTCAAGCAATCCTCCTGCCCCAGCCTCCCAGAGTGCTGGGATTATAGTGAGTCACCATACCCAGCCTGCACTTGGTTTTAAAACAGCTAATAAAAGGGCCAAAGGTTCCTTTGTCCTTCACACATGCACCCCCTGGGCCCTCACCAACCCCAGGCTCTCAAGGGATGGGTGTAGCAGCTGTTTGCAGAAGTGTGGGCCCAGGCTTCCCGTCCCTGGTCTGGGGACCCTGAGGTCACCTTGGAGTCAGAGGCCAAGGCCCCATACAGAGGTACAGGTTGCAAATGGAACCCTGTGGTGGCCTAGGAACCTCTTACCAGCCCCAACTCCTGCCTTCCTGGTGCAGCAGCCATGAGATGCAGGCAACTCGGCAAGACGCCAGGGGCCCAGGACAGGGAGTGTGGCCCTCCAGCATCAGGGCTGCCTGGCCTGGTGGCCAGGAAGGGTAGGACTGCAAGGCCCATTCCAAGTTGCTGGCCAGGCAGTAGGAGATCTTTTTGAGGTGTTTAGGCCTGGGGAGATCCCAAGTGACCAGGTCTTAAGGGCGGGGCAGCAGTTAGGAGCTGGGCCAGGCCAAGCCTTGGGTCCAGTTGTTTCTTGGAATTCTTCACTTTCCCATTCATGTTCATTTCCTGAGGCCGCTTGCCCCACCCACCACAAATGCGGTGGCTCAAAACGCCAGGAACTCATCCTGTCAGTTCTGGAGGCCCAAGGCCTGAGATGGCGGGGTCAGCAGGGTCACTCCAGAGGCTCCAGGGAGGATCCTTCCCCGTCTTCTAGTTTCTGATGGTTGCTGGCAATCCTTGGCTTGTGGCACGTCACTTTAATCTGCTCCGAGGGCACATGGCTTCCTCCACTGTCACCTGTCCTCTGTTCCCTTATCCATGTGCCTATATTAAGGTCCTTCCAGATAGTGGGGACAGTGTCCCCATCTCACCATCCTCAATCACATCTGCGAGGGCCCTTTTTGGCATATAAATGAACATGCAGAGGTCCCAGGGATGGGGTCAGATTTCTGGGTGCCAATTCAGCCCACCACCCCATCCCAGGGGCTCTGCCCATTTGGAAGGGGCTGTGGGGGCTCCAAGGACAGCACTGCTGCGTGGGAGGGCCTGGTGCCCCCTGAAGGCCTGGCAGAACTGAGGCAGGACCCAGGCATGAGAACCAGAGTGGGTGGAGATTTGTGGGAGGCTGGAGGACAGGGAGCAGGTGGCCTCACCGGCAGGAGTCAACAAAGGCCAAGGTCACAGGAAGGTGCCACAGAACTGGCCAGCATGAAGCAGAAGGCGGACCTAGTGGGGATTAAAAACAGTCAAAAGGTAAACAACTTCAAGACGGGAGTAGTCCCCCTTTCGGTAATAAAAACACGCTGACAGACGGCTCTGGTTGGCAGCACTAGGATCAACTCATTTGTCCCTGGATAAAGAGACGGGCAGGACCTCACGACCTACTCCTCAAGCTGCCAGAAGCCCCATCTTGGACTTTTTCAAAGTGTTGACGGCCAATACTTCCTGTTCTCCATCCCTGAGGTTGGGGCAGCCTCAAGCATGTCAAAATCCGGTGGCCAAAGACCAAGCAAGGCCATTGCAGTCTTCAGTGTATGTGGCCTGGTCCTCTGACTTGGGTGTTTTGTTTTCCTGGATACGTGTCTGATAGAGACCCTCATGGGGACAGGGAGTGAGCCTAGAGGGCAGCCACTGCTCCCTAACAAGAGGCCACCCGGTCCAGCTTCCAGCCAGACACAGGGAACACCAGTTACTGCTCATAGCATGGGTGGCTGACCCTGGTTCCCAGCACGAAGGTGCCCATCTGGTCTGTCGTCCCCTCCTAGGTCGACCAAGCGCTGCCCTGTCTGTTCTCAGGAGCTCCCAGCACCGTGCACGGTGCCCGCCTCCCTCTACGCTCCAGAAGCGAGGCCGGGACTCAGGCCCCACTTGTAGCACTTGTGCACCTGCTGCCTGCCATACGGCAGCCCCAGCGACAGCAGCACAGCCCGGGAAGCGCCTGGAGATGCAGGCCCTGGCCAGGCACAGCCCTATATCTTCAGCCACCTGGGACCTAAGTGTCTTCATCTATCAGATGGGTTGAGACCTTCACTGCCTTTCCCCGAGGGTTAAGAACTGACATAACATTATTCCACAGAAAAATCATTTCATCTCCTAAAAAGTCATCCTGTGCCTGGGGACCATAACCCTTTCAGATGTGAGTTTCCATCACTCTTCCTCCACTCCCGGACAGACATCTTTTCCGTCTGCTCAGTCAGCTGCTGCTGCGTAACAAGCCACCGCAAAACGAAGCCAGACGACAATAGGCATTTCTCATGCTCACAGGTCGGCTGGAGGCTCTGCTCCCTGGGCCCCATTTCAGGGCAGGGCTGAAGGGACCGTGGCCTCCCCCCGCCCCCCCCAGAAGCTCTTCCCACAGGGAGGAGCACTCCCAGGGCAGCGCGCAGAACACGGTGGCGCCCTGAGGCTGAGGCTTCGAGTGGCCTGCCCTAGCTAGCTCTGCCCACATTTGTTGGCCTTGGCAACCACAGGCCGAGCCTGGCATCGGTGGGAGGTGCGGGGGGTGCCCCTTTCATGCCGGCCCCACTCGGGATACACACGAATGGGCACCAGGGAATCCTGGAGAGAAAGCCCAGCACTTCTGGCATTTTCCAAAGTCACATCAACAGAGAAAGGGGAGCTGCAGCCAATGGCAACAACAGAAAAGCCAGCCGGTTTCTCAGATCAGCGAGTGCTATTTGTACATTAACCTTGAGGAGCTGCAGCCTTCTCTGGCTAAATTAAACCTGTCACAGACACGGGAAGGGAAAATAGCATGTAACTGTTTACTCAAGTCTGGGCCAGGTCATGTGTTCTGATGCAGCTAAAATCAAAGGACAAAGAAAAATCCTACGAGCACCACGGCTGGGGACAAATGGCCGCCTAGGAACAGCTGCAGCAGCGCAGGCCACACAGGGCTTGCTCTGGAGTGTGGGGAGGAGGTGGTGACGAACTCCATGTCCACGTTTGGGGCCGGGGAGGGAAACTCCCACCCACTGGGAGGGAAAAGGGGAAGGGCTCAGAGCTGTGGTTTCCAAACCATGCACAGCGGCACCCCGTGAACTCAGCAGGTCCTTTCTGAGGGAAACAGTAACACCCGACATCTCTGCACTGTTCACCTCTTGCAGCACTATGCCCTTTTCTTTTTTTCTTTTGGAGACAATCTCTCACTCTGTTGACCTAAGTAGAGTGCCGAGGCATCAGCCTAGCTCACAGCAACCTCAAACTCCTGGGCTCAAGCGATCTTCCTGCCTCAGCCTCCCGAGTAGCTGGGACTACAGATGCACACCACGATGCCCGGCTAATTTTTCTATTTATAGTAGAGACGGGGTCTCACTCTTGCTCTGGCTGGTCTCGAACTCCTGAGCTCAAGCAATCCGCCCGCCTCCCAGAGTGCTGGGATTACAGGTGTGAGCCACTGCACCCGGCCTAGTACATCTTGCTTTATTCCTTTCCAAGATGTCCCCTCACTGCAAAGCTGGGCTGTAGCAGCTACTGAAAGAACAATTACTGTGAGAGTCAGTGTGGAATGAGGCAATGAGGGTGGCAGTGTCGAATCGGGTTCCAAGTTTTAAGAAGTAGCCAACAAGTGCACACATCCCATGAGGAAGTACCTATGGCTAATTAAACATGAAATAAGGTTTTTTTTTCTTTAAATTTATATATATATATATTACTATTCCAAATGTCCAACTATAAGTTTTCAGGACGTAAGCACTTACTGTCTTCGTTTACCTGTTTAACAGATGGGACTATCAGGTATATCTTTTGACTGAGGGTCCCCTCAAAATAATTATGGAATCTTAGCTAAGAGTGCTCTGAACTGACAAAGCCTGAGAAACTCTGGGTCTAACATAATGGGTGTGCCTGGGTTACCAGATTATATATCCCACTTTACTGAATATAACTTGTTTCTAGCATCATCATTTACAATGCTTGAACATCTTATCACAAAGAAATTCTCAATTCTAAAATCACTACTGAGAATAATTAATTGCGATGGATTAAACATATCATTTGTAGTCAGGCACGGTGGCTCACGCCTGTAATCCCAGCACTCGGGGAGGCTGAGGCTGAGGTTTAAGACCTGCCTGGGCAACATAGTAAGACTTCATCTCTACAAAAAATAAAAATTAGCCAGGCATGGTAGTGCATGTCTGCAGTCCCAGCTACTTAGGAAGCTATGGCAGGAGGATCGCTTGAGCCCAGGAGTTGGACGCCGCAGTGAGCTGTGATCACACCACTGCACTCCAGCCTGGGCGACAGCGAGACCCTGTCTCAAAAACCAACCAAGCAACCCACCCTCCCATATCTTGTGTTTAGATATATGAATTCATACTGGTATAAAACAATTATCAGCCACTTTTGGGGGATGCTAGGGAGCCAACTCATTGTTCTGCAAATAGGCAAACAAAGTCAAAGAATCCAGAACTTATCCTGCCTTTCCTATGCAAATAGTACTGCTGAGTAACCCACAATCAGAGAAGGTTCTCTTCTGACAGGCCCGTTCCAGCTAAGAAGGAAGGAATGCTAGGTCTAAACTCGCAGCTCTACAGGCTGTCAGTGCTGACACAACAGACAACCGGCCCTCTGTGCCTCCTGACCCAAGAATACAGCGTCACTTAGGAAGGGCTCTTGCCAAATAGTCTTGAATCTGATCCAACCTCTAGATCTAAATGTCAGCTTAAAGCAAATACAGGGGACAGAAGCTCACGTTCAACAGCACCATGGGGACAAAGCATGACACAGACTGCAGGAAACTATACAGCTGTACAGGACAAATGACAGTCTCATCAACATTGCAGGGAGACTCAGCAGCCGATACAGGTTCAGGAAACACCCCTACAGCTGTCCTCTGGGGCAGGGGACTTGTCTGACTTCAGCTGCAGCCAGGACACCAACCCTCAGGTTTGACAGGCACCGTAAACGTGCCATGGCCGTAATGAGCCCAGATCACATCCCTAGACTTGCCCACTCCTCGCTTTGGCCCTACGACCATCCAGATGCTCAGACACTGAGATCAGTATCTGTCCCTGTGATCCCCTCTGTCCCACGGCCCTGCCCCCACTCGCATACAGAGCCTGCACACTAGCCCTGTCACCACCCTTGTCCTCATGGCCCTCCTGCTTCCAGAAACCTGTTCCCACAATCCACAGAGCTCCATGAACATCTCATGTGTAATTTGATCATGTTATTCCCCTGCTTAAAATCTGTCACCAGTTTCTCATTGTCCTTAACATGAAATCCATAAAAGGCTTGTTTATAATGGCATCTAAAACAAAAAAAAAAGAAGAAAAAAATAAAGAAAAACAAAAAATGTTACAACAAACAAACAAACATGAAATCCAATACTATGACCCGTCCAGTTCTAGCGCAGCATCTTCTGCTCCGTGTGGAGAGCTGCAGCTGCCTTCTCGTTCCAGTTTCAGCTTAAATCCACCCAATCCCTACCACCACCACAGCCCCCGTTTAATTTTTTCACAGCCCATGTCACTTATTTGTCTAAGGTGTTTACTTCCCTATTTGTCTATCCTCATTTATGGCCAGCTTCTTGACCAGCACACAAGCTCCAGGAAGTAGTGGCCATGTCTTTCTTCTCTGTGAAAACATGCCAAGTGCCTACGACAATGCCTGAACATGGAAGGTGCTCCACAGACAGCAGGCAGACTAGCCAAGCTACAAGCTCACCTCCTACTCCACACCCCCAGGCCAAGCAAGAAAACATCCCTTTTTCCATGGGCCTTCCAGAGAAAACCGTTCTCAGAGAGAACCTGGAGAACCTGGCACATTGGACGTTGTGGGACATCTAAGTGGCACTTTGACACTTGGCTTGAGCTGATCAGAAGCTCCAGGGTTCAGTGGCTGTTGGGGTCCCACAAGGCCCACCTTCCCTTGGTGGGCTGCACTCAGGATTCCTTCTCTCCCCTCAGGAGGTGTCTGTACTGGCCCCCCAATGGAGCATCATAGAGGACAAAGGTCCTCTTTACTTCAGGCAAAGGGCCAGTGTCTGCTGTGACATTACTTTAATCCCCATGCTCAATGACCTGAGCAGGTCACAACCATCACTCAGCAAAACGTGTTGCCCTTGGTCTGTGACCTAGCCTCTCCTCACCACCCCTCATGAATTTATTTCTGTTCATTATAAAGAAGGCATTAACCCGGGATGGAAAAATCTCAGAACACGCATCTGAATTGCCAAGATTCACAACAGCGGCACAGTCACACTCAGCAGCAGACCGGCCTCTGCTTCCTTGTCCCTGGCTGCTGGTGGAACAGTCCGCATTCACCCTCCTCAGGGCGTGGGGGCCTGAACTGGCATCTCCCAGCCCACCCTCTGTTGGCTGCCCTGTCCCTGCCCGCTCCCACTGTTACTTTTCTGCACCCTGCTTTTAGCAAAGATGCAAATGAAAAGAAGTCTAAACAGCCATTTTCTAAACTGCATGTTGGGGACGGCTGAATGCCTGCAGCCGGAGCCCACGAGTACAGTGGGAGCTGGCGTGTTGCCAGCGGTAAACCTGAGGCCCTTAAGGATTAAATAGAGCCCCAGAGCTCTACTCCTGGCCCATGCACACGGATTCCCAATGTGTTAATGTTTCCAACAAGGGTCCCAGTGAAAAGTGTTCCCCAAACCCAATTCCAAAGCCATCTCAGTCTCTCCCAAGCACAAAGGGCATTTTCGGCACTGCCCCCTCCACACCCTCCAGGCTGGGGTCTACAGAAGGGGTGAGGAGGGCCCTGAGGCAGCTGGACCCGAGGGGCCAAGATCCCTGAGACAAAGGAGGCCTGAGAAGAGAGACTGACACTCAGCACCGGTTTCCCCTCCAGGCAGCTGCTGTGAAGCTGCTCAGGGCAAAGCAGCAGAACGTGGCTGAAAAGCAGAGCACAGGTATAAAGTGAGCTGGCTGTGGTGTTCACAGGGTGTTTTCTATTGACCTTTCTTCCAGCTCACTAATTCTCTCTTCACCTGTGAAATTTTAAATTTCAGTTATTGTTCTTTTTTGAACTTTCATTGTATTTTTATGAATTCCCATTCTCTCTGAAACTCTCCATCCTACCTATTTTCTTTAATATGTTAATCATGGTTATTTTAAAGTCCATGTCTGAAAACCAGTATCTCAATGTCCTGTGGGTCCTTCACCTCTCTTCTTCTGGTCCCATTCCTCAGTGTGCCTCGTTACTTTCGACTGAGCATCAGGCACTGTGTGTGACAGAAGGGCGGGGAGGTCTAGACATGTCCCCTGCGGGACAGCTCACCCCCAACCCCCATAGTGGGAGCAGAGGGACATCACCACAGGCCAGTCAGGGACTCACTGACATAGCTCCTCTGGAGCCCTTGTGAAGACCAGGCTGCCTGTGGCCACCCACTGCCCACGTGACCCCTAAGGGGCCCAGCTGAGCGCCTGGGTATTTGTCAGGACCCTTTGTCCTGACAGGCCCCAACCTCTTCCCTCACTCCGTGAAACTGCCCACATTCCTGCTCTGCTTTCCAGCCACTTTGTGCTGCTTTGCCCTGAGCAGCTTCACAGCAGCTGCCTGGAGGGGAAACCCGTGCTGAGTGTCAGTCTCTCTTCTCAGGCCTCCTTTATCTCAGGGATCTTGGCCCCTTGGGTCTGGCTGCCTTAGCAGGCCCAAGCCCCACCTTGGCTAGCCCCGGGATATCACCGGCAGCTCTCTGGCTCCTCTGCCCAGTCTCTCCGTGTCCTGCACAGGAATAAGATGTGGCCTCAGTTCCTCAAGTTTCCCAAGCCATGCTGCAGGGTAGCTCTCCAGGCCTCCAAGAAGGAGTCAGCTCCTCAGGCCCTCAGCAGGTGCTGCGCTGCTGGGAGCTCTTCCAAGCCACAAGCAGCGTCTGTTTGCACTACCTGGAACAAGCAGCGCAACTCCCTGGAGAAGGGCAGCCGGTGAGGACGTGGACTGATAACCAGCCAGGCTGGTCTGACTAGCACAGGCCGTGAGGATATCTCCCGGCTACGGATGTCCTGTCCAGAGGCAAATGAGAGACCTAAAAGGGACACAGGGCCATTTCCTCCTGCCCAGCTCAGTGTCCTTGGGGACAGAAGACCTCAGCACCCTCATCAGAACTCCAGGGCCACAGCTGATATCCTCGTCAGCCTAGTCCTAATGACGAAGACAGCACGAGCCAGGACATGGTAATTCCTTCCACCAGAAGCTCATTCTGCAGCTCCTCAAAGAGAACAGGAGTGTGGGTCCTCCGCTTGGCCTACCGCCTTGCTGCTAGAGATTTCTGACAAGAACTGCACGTCCTGCCCAGGACTGGCCGAGGGTTCGTCTACAGACGCTGCTGCTTATTTCACGCTGAGAGTTCAACCATGTGTCCCATGTGGCCTCCTGCCTCTGGGCCTTTGCACTGTCCCCCTTCACTTGGGCGTGCTGCCTCCTCTGTGCCTTGTCTCTCCCTTCACTCGAGCCTCTGTCAGATGTCAACTTCTGTCCCATCTGATTTAAATTGCCACATTCTATCCTACTACTCTCTCTTTATCCTGCTTATATTTTTCCCACAACTGTTACATCTAACATACACTGTATAGTCAGTCTCATTCTACTAGATCTCAGCCCATGAGAGCTGCACTCAGCTAGCAGCACCTAGAACAAGGCCTGACCTATGGCAGGCACTCCCCAAGAATTTTCTAGATGCAAGGTCCATGTCAGAGAGGGGCCTTCTCATACAGAGCCACCGTTTCCAGCCCCCTGCTCTCGGCTGCTCTGGTTGTCCCTATTCGCTATCAGCATCCCGAGTGAGGGTGCCTGACTCGGGCCTCCCCGACGAATGGCTGAAAGGACAGCCTTCTGCCAGGCGGACTCCTCAGCCTCCACATCCCCAATCCTGGCAGAAAGGAGACAAGACCACGGGTGATAAAGGACCACAAAGGATGGCCCCTCCCAGAGGGGAGGGCAGTTCCGTGGCCTAAGGGATCTGTCAGAACTAGTCCACCTGGGTTGGAGGTCCCAGGCGCGAGGCTGAGAACTGTGAGCAACACACACCAGGGTGGGGCTGGCGTGGGCCTGTCTCCACGCAGAGGAAGGGGCTTCACACCCGAGCCCAGCAGGAGCCTCGCGCTGGTCAGCAGCCCTGGGGCCGAGACCAGAGTCACAATGCAACCCCCCCACCCCGTGACATGGTGGCTGCCATGGCTATAACCATAGACCCTCAGGCCTGAGTGCAAAACTGTGGGCCACAAGTCCCCACGCTCTGCTCACCTGTCCCCTAGACCTGTCCCCTAGGCATTCTGGACCTCAGAGTGCAGGGCCCTGAGGTAACGCGGCCCTGCCAGTGGACAGCCCAGCCTGGTGTGGGGAAACCACGGTTTTCCACTCCCCTGGGTATTTCTGCCATCCCACCGCCCGCGGTAAGCCATGAGCTGTTACATTCTCTGTAACTGAACTCTTCTCTGGGGGTGGGGGACATTGCAGAGAGCACTTCATGCTTTCACAGAGCCTGTGGGGCTCAGCTGGGTGAAGCCATTTCACAGGGAAAGGCTCAAGCGGAACAGCCTTCCCCCAACAGTGGCTTCCAGGACAGACACCTGCAGTCAGCCCAGGACGCTGTGCTTCCTCTCCCCATCAGCTGAGGGGCTCCCCAGAGGTTCTGCCTGTGCTGAGCCCCCGAATGTGGGCAGACACAGGGCCCTGCCTCCAGAGGTCTGGGCACTGCCCCAGGGAGGGACCAGAAAGCACCCTCAGGAGGAAAGCAGGAAAGGCAGCTTCAAGACCCGGCCTGCTCAGGCATCGCAGGCTCCAGGCTCAGGGGAGCAGCACTGTTCTTACTTTTTTTTTTTTTTTTTTTTTTTTTTGAGACAGAGTCTCACTCTGTTGCCCGGGCTAGAGTGCCATAGCATCAGCCTAGCTCACGGCAACCTCAAACTCCTGGGCTCAAGCAATCCTCCTGCCTCAGCCTTCCGAGTAGCTGAGACTACGGGCATGCGCCACCATGCCCGGCTAATATTTTTCTATATATTTTTAGTTGTCCAGCTAATTTCTTTCTATTTGTTTTAGTAGAGACGGGGTCTCGCTCTTGCTCAGGCTGGTCTCGAACTCCTTAGCTCAATCTCCTTGCCTCAGCCTCCCAGAGTGCTAGGATTATAGGTGTGAGCCATCGCGCTCAGCTCTGTTCTTGCCTGTCACCATGTAAACGTGTCCACTCACCTTATGCGGGTGGCCTCCTGGATTCCCTCCCCTGTGGCCTGCGTGGGGCACAGCTGCTAGTTGGGGCCATGCCTGTCCTCCAGCAGGGAGCTGCAGCAGGGCGTGGATGGGCCTTAGGTGGGATTAGTGGTGGCACCTGGGGGCTGGGGACAGGTCCAGCTTGGTCTTCTGGTCAACCCAAAGCCAGAGGGGACAGGTGGCCTTGTGCAGCCTGCTCGCCATCGTCTACAGTCTCCTGGAGTCGGGGGGAGAGGGGGCTGTCAGGCAGGGCAGTCAAGTGCAGGGGTGATCAGCTCCTTTCCTCACTTGGGCCCCAGAGACAAGGCCCCGGTCTTCCAAGGCGTCCCACACCACGGATGACACAGCTGTAGGAAGCTAGTAAAAGGTGAGCTTGCTGGGGAGGCTGCCCCCAGGCTGCCCCCACGTCACTCACTCACAGCCTCCGCCACCTTGCTGTTTCCATTCACACCATGACTGGTTAACAAAAAGAAGGAAAAAAGGAATGTTAATAATGTCCGTGGGCTTAGCCAGCAGGCACCACCTGTTCTGAGACTTCATCAGACTTCTGACAGGCTGCCTTGTCTGTCTGTCTGTCTGTTTACATGCTCATTCAAGATGGAGTAGCAGAGACTCAGAGCAACTGGGAAACCGGACAACATAATTTTGTCTTTAGTCAGTGGAAGAAAACAGTGCAGGACAGTGAACCCGAGAGAAGGGAAACTGGACGGGGAGCGAGTCCTACAACTGCACCAGTTCCAGGCGGGAGGTGAGTTCCAGGTGGCAGTGCAGGGAGGAGAAATGCAGACAGAACCCAAGTCTCCCCGAGCTGAGAAAACACTGTGGAGAGTTCAGGGCGGCTGGGATCTGCAGGCTAGAGCACTGGAGAGGAAGAACTCCCGGACATGATTCCCGGTGAAGACCCACCTGTGCCTGTGCAAGAGAAACCACA
Source organism: Microcebus murinus (assembly GCF_040939455.1). Classification (NCBI taxonomy): domain Eukaryota; kingdom Metazoa; phylum Chordata; class Mammalia; order Primates; family Cheirogaleidae; genus Microcebus; species Microcebus murinus. Next base: position 3,061,594 of record NC_134122.1, on the reverse strand, counting down.
CAAGGAGGCCAGGGAAGACTCCTTGAAGAGAAGCAGAGGAAACAATCCCCGGAGCTCACACAGGGACGAGAGTATTCTGTGTTCCCACAAGCCACTGTGGAAAGATCTCCAAATTCACAGGAGATGCTGGGTGAAGAAGCCTCAGAATGCTGTCACCCTTAGGAATGGAGCTACATCAACTGTAGACTAAAGGTAGCTCTGGACCCACCAGAACAAAGCTTAGAAGCAAGCCTCTGAAGGAGCAACTGATTCTAAGGGACTTAACTTCATGCCAGACCAAAATCCAACACTACCTAAAGGACTAAAATGAAACTCAGCAGCCAACAATTTAAAATTCACAATATTCAGCATCTAGTGAAAACATCACCAGGTCTATCAGTCAGGGTCCCATCAGGAGACAAAAACCACATGGTATTTTCAATAAGGGAAGTTTGGTATAAAGAATTATTATTATTTTTTGGACACAGTCTCACTCTGTTGCCCAGGCTAGAGTGCCGTGGCATCAGCCTAGCTCACAGCAACCTCAGACTCCTGGGCTCAAGCAATCCTACTGCCTCAGCCTCCTGAGTAGCTGGGACTATAGGCATCCGCCACCAATGCCCAGCTAATTTTTTCTATATATATTTTAGTTGGCCAATTACTTTCTTTCTATTTTTAGTAGAGACGGGTCTTGCTCTTGCTCAGGCTGGTTTCAAACTCCTGACCTTGAGCGATCCACCAGCCTCGGCCTCCCAGAGTACTAGGATTACAGGCATGAGCCACCATGCCCAGCCTGTTATAAAGAAGTATTAACTATTTACAGGGAATTAACTAAGAGGAAGCAAAAGAGATATCTACAAACACCCTCGGGTGAAGGGAGGTGCCTAAGGGAAGGATTCAGACCTAGGAGAGGGTGTGGTGGCAGCCACCCATTGGATGGTGATGTTTACTGGACTGTCCCAGGCCAAGGCTGGGAGCCAAGAACCACCTGTGAGGGTGCTAACAAAATTAGCAAGAAGGCTGGTTGCAGGAGTGCTGGAAAGCCACCACGGTTGGGAGGATTGCTGTTGAACTCACTAGAAAGTTGCCAGGAGGCCAGCAGGGTGCCATGGAACTTGCCTGAAAGCTGCCCAAGCGTCCCACATGTCCCACATGCCAACCTTGGTCACAGAACAGGCATAAGCGAAGCACATGGAACCAAGAAAAGCCCTTTTGCCTCCAGCACTCTCCAATGACAAAGACTAGCATGCAGCAAAGAATGTTTCAGTAACACAAATAGGCAATGAAAGGTGGACTGTGGGCTGGGCACGGTGGCTCACACCTATAATCCTAGTTCTTTGGGAGGCCAAGGTGGGAGGATCACTAGAGCCTGGGAGTTCAAGACTAGCCTGGGCAATATAGTGAGACCTTGTCTCTACAAAATATTTTTAAAAATTAGCCAGGCATGGTGGTGCATGCCTGGAGTCCCAACTACTTGGGATGCTGAGGAAGGAGAATCACTTGAATCCAGGAATTCTACATTACAGTGAGCTATGATCATGCCACTGCACTATAGCCTGAGAGACAGAGCAAGACCCTGTCTCACAAAAAAACAAGCAAAACCAAAAAACATACCAAGACTAAATCACAAAGAAATAGAAAAACTGAACAAACCTATAACTAACTAATAAGCAGATTAAATCAGTAATAAAAAATCTCCTAAGATTCCTGGATCTGATGGCTTCAGTGGTGAATTCTACCAACATTTATTTTATTTTATTAAGAGATGAGGTCTTGCTATGGTACCCAGGCTAGACTCAAACTCCTGGGCTCAAGTGATCTTCCTGCTTCTGCCTCCTGTGTAGTTGGGACTGTGGTGCAACTAAACATTTAAAGAACTAATCCTTCTCAAACTTTTCCAAAAAACGGAAGGGTATGGAATACTTTATAACTCACTCTATGAGGCCAGCATTACCCTCATACCAAAGCCAGACAAAGATACTACAAGAAAACTACAGACTAATATCCCTTATGCACATTGATGTAGACATCTTCTACAAGTACTAGCAAACTGAATTCAGCAGTATATTAGATGGATTACACACTGTGACCAAGTGGGATTTATTCCTGAAATTCAAGGATGGTTCAACCTCTAAAAACTGATCAGTATAATAGACCACATTAACAGAATAAAGGGAAAAAATCATATGATCATCTCAATGATGCAGAAATATCTGACAAAATCCAACACCCTCTCATGATGAAAAAACTCAACAAACTAGGAGAAGGGAACTACCTCAACATAATAAAAACCACACATAAAAAAATCTACATTGAACATCATATGCAAGAGTTAAAGACTAAAAATTTTTCCTCTAACATTAGGAACAAGGTGAGAATGTCTCCTTTTGCCACAGTATTCGACATAGCACTGGAAGTTCTAGTCAGAGCAATGAGGAAGGGAGGGAAGGAGGGTATCCAAATTGGAAAAGAATGGCCGGGCGCGGTGGCTCACGCCTGTAATCCTAGCACTTTGGGAGGCCGAGGCGGGAGGATCGCTGGAGGTCAGGAGTTCGAAACCAGCCTGTGCGAGACCCCGTCTCTACCAAAAATAGAAATAAAATAATTGACCAACTAAAAATATATATAGAAAAAATGAGCCGGGCATGGTGGTGCATGCCTGTAGTCCCAGCTACTCGGGAGGCTGAGGCAGGAGGATCGCTTGAGCCCAGGAGATTGAGGTTGCTGTGAGCTAGGCTGATGCCATGGCACTCACTCTGGCCTGGGCAATAAAGTGAGACACTGTCTCAAAAAAAAAAAAAAAAAAAAAAAAAAAAAAACAAATTGGAAAAGAAGAAGTAAAATTATTGAGATCTTGTAAGAAACTCTAAAGATTTCACAAAAAAGTTATTACAACTAATAAAAAGAATTCAGTAAAGTAGCAGGATATAAAGTTAACACACAAAAATCATTTGCAATTCTATATACTAACAATGAACAATCTGGAAAGGAAATTAGAAAAACAATTCCACTTATGATAGCATCAAAAAGAATAACAAGCGCTTCAAAAACTGGGCTCATGCTTATCTATAATCCTAGCACTTTGGAAGGCCGAGGTTGGAGGACTGCTTGAGGCCAGGAGTTCAAGACCAGCTTGAGCAACATAGCTAGACTCCACCTCTAAAAAAAAAAAAAAAAAAAGAAAGAAAAGTTAGCTGGGAGTGGTGTTCTATGCCTGTAGTCCCAGCTACTTTAGGAGGTTGAGGCAGGAGGATGGCTTGAACCCAGGAGTTTGAGGTTGCAGTGAGCTATGATGAGGTCATTGCATTTTAGACCTAGGCAACAAATAAGACTCTGTCTCAAAAAAAAAAAAAAAAAAAGTCTTCAAAATACATGAAACGAAAATGGAGAGACACTTTGGGAGGCTAAGGCAGGAGGACTGCTTGAGGCCAGGAGTTCGAGGCCAGCCTAATCAACACAGTGAAACCCTGTCGCTACAAAAAAGTAGAAAAAATTAGCTGGGCAGGGTGTTGCCCACTTGTAGTCCCAGATACTTGGGAGGCTGAGGTGGGTAGGATGGCTTGAACCCAGGAGTTTGAGGCTATAGTGAGCTATGATGATGTCACTGTACTCTAGCATGGGCAACAAAGTAAGAGTCTGTCTCCCCGCTACCAAAAAAAAAAAAAACAAAACAGGAAAAGAAAAAGCAAGGACTATGGATTTACATATACTTACATGTATATAGAAAATGTCTGGAATATTTCAAGATGCCTCTGAGGAGAGAGTCTAGGTATCTAGGGGCCCGGAAGCCAGAGGAGAGAGGGGAATTTTTGTACCCTTCTGAATTTTTTGTGGTTTTTTTTTTTTTGACACAGAGTCTCGCTCTGTCACCTGGGCTACAGTGCTGTGGCATCAACCTAGCTCACAGCAACCCCAAACTCCTGGGCTCAAGTGATTCTCCTGCCTCAGCCTCCCAAGTAGCTGGGACTACAGGCATGCGCCACCATGCCTGGCTACCTTCTGAAGTTCCTTAAAATAAATTATTAACAATGTGTAGGTAGCTTTTTTAAAACAACAGGCAAACCAAACAAAACACACATACCCTTTAGCTCACCAATCCTATATTTAGGACTCTTCAATATAAATAAAAACACATATACACAGGATATAAGTACAAAGATATTTATTGTATGATTATTTATAATGATAAAAACTATATATACATTTTTATCAATAGGGAAACATTTGATTCAATATAGAATATAGCTATCTATTGACTTAGAGAAATGCTCACAAGAAAAACAAAATGTAATGTGCATAGTATTATTCCATTTTTGGTAGAGGCTATCAAACAAAAAGGCTACATATGTATATTTATAAAAGCATAGAGTAGAAAAGATATATGTTAATACATCAGACGTCAACATACCTCAGTGAGTGAGAATGGAGAAGAGGTAGAAGACTACTACTTTTTCAAATATTTTGTAATTAAAATATGGGAGGTTTTAATATGGAAGATGTTAATGCAGATAGACACAAACTAATGTGAACAATCCAACAGAGAAGGAAAATGTAAGTGGACTTTTTAGCATAAAAAAGAAGTATTAATACAAGAGGGTGCTGAAGGCCTGTTTGAGGTGGATGATCATGAATTTAAAGTGATGCTACATGCCCTGTGGTAGGATTTTACCCAGTAGTGCTCAGCTGATTGTCTAAAGGAATGGGTACAAAGAGGAGCAGGGTTGAGGTTTTGCAGCCTAGGTGGAATGAAGATAAATAGAACCAGTAAGAATATATTACAGACATGATGGCCCACAAGCTACATAAGGACGTGGAAAAGAGAAAACAAAGGAGTCAATGGTCTGAAGTTCCTATTAAGGTCAGAAAAATGATGCAGCAGTAGCCAGTCCCCAAAATATAACCCCTGGATTCCCTGGGATTTGGGGAAAGATAATTGGGTGAGATGGTCAATTTGTATTTAGACAGATCTGGGCTCAATCTTAGATCTGATTTGTCAGCTTTGTGACCTTGGATAAATTAATTGCCCTGAGCCAATTCCCTCATTTATAATCTCATAGGGTTTTTTAGAGGATTAAGAGAGATAAACGGACGGAAAAGGTTAAAGCCATAAATCATGGTGCCTACAACATAAATCATGGATGCTTTTTTCTTCCTGGGGTAAAACTCAGTGCTTATTTGGGGCCACTTCAGGTTCAAAAACAAAAGATTCCTGTTCTAACTATATGGAGCTTTTTGATATCTGAAACGCTTGTTACCCAGTCACACGTGATTAAATGACATAAATGTGACTCAATGAATGTGACATGCGATGAATATGACATGTGAACTTTTTGAAAGGAAAGCCATACATGTCAATTTTCTTTACATTTATAACAAGTCTGCTGACCTAATGAAATACTTAGAAGAACTGGAAATAGACATTAGAATTTAAAAATACTGAGGATAAGCTCTCTTGGGGCTCTTTTATAAGGGCACTAATTCCATTCGTGAGGGCTCCACCTCATGTCCTAATTACCTCCTAAAGGCCTCACCTCCTAAAACCATCACCTTGGTGGTAAGCATTTCAACATGTGAATTTTTTTTTTGTTGTTTTTGCCCATCTTGTGACTAAGATCAACATGTGAATTTTGGGGGGAATAAATATTCAGACTATAGCACAGACTCTAATCAGGTATATGATTTGCAAAATATTTTCCCCCATTCTGTGGTCTGTCTTTTCACTATCTTGATAGTGTACTTCGACATACAAGTTTTTAATTTTGATAAAGCCCAATTTATCTATTTTTAACTTTTGCTACTTGTACTTTTTCTGTCATGTCTGGAACCCATTGCCAAATCCAAGGTCATGAAGATTTACCCATTAAGAGTTTTATGGTTTTAGCTCTTACATTTACATCTTTGATCCATTCTAATTTTTGTACATACTATGAGGTAAGGGTTCAACTTCATTCTTGGCTGGGCGTGGTGGCTCACGCCTGTAATCCTAGCACTCTGGGAGGTCAAGGCAGGACTGCTCGAGATCAGGAGTTCGAAACCAGCCTGAGCAAGAGCAAGACCCGTCTCTACTATATTTATAGTAAATAGAAAGAAATTAATTGGCCAATTAATATATTTAGAAAAAATTAGTTGGGCATGGTGGCACATGCCTGTAGTCCCAGCTACTCGGGAGGCTGAGGCAGCAGGATTGCTTGAGCCCAGGAGTTTGAGGTTGCTGTGAACTAGGCTGACGCCATGGCACTCACTCTAGCCTGGGCAACAAAGCGAGACTCTGTCTCAAAAAAAAAAACTTCATTCTTTTGCATGTGATATCCTATTATCCACCCCCCCCCCCCCACCACCACCACCACTATTTATTGAAGAAACTATTCTTTCCCCACTGAATGGTCTTGGCATCCTTGTCAAAATCAATTTCCAGGGCTGGGCACAATGGCTCATGCTTGTAAGCCAGAACCTTGGGAGGCTGAGGTGGGAGGATAGTCTGAGGCCAGGAGTTCAAGACCAGCCTGGGCAACATGGCCAGACCCCATCTCCACAAAAAAAATAAAATAAAATTTTTAAAAACTCTGTTGCCCATAAATGCATGAGTTTATTTCCCGACTCTCAAATTCTATTCACTGACCTATGTCTAACCTTATGCTGGTACCTCAGTCTTGATTACTATAGCTTTGTAGTAAGTTTTGAAACAGGAAAGTATGTTCTTGAAAAACGACAAAGCTGGAGGCTATTTGGGATTTTAAGACCAGTTTTTCCACTTCTGAAAAAAGGGATCTTGGGATTTTGATAGGGATTACATTGAATCTGTAAATGGTTTGGGGGAGTATTACTGTCTTAAAATATTAAGTGAAGATGACTTAATTTAAACATCAAAATTATGAGTGTCATTATCAGTACCTTTTTTTTTTGAGACATAGTCTCATTCTGTTGCCTGGGCTAGAGTGCCATGGCATCAGCCTAGCTCACGGCAACCTCAAACTCCTGGGCTCAAGCAATCCTTCTGCCTCAGCCTCCAGAGTAGCTGGGACTACAGGCATACGCCACCATGCCCAGCTAATTTTTGAGTTTGCCAATTAATTTCTTTCTATTTTTAAGCAGACACAGGATTTTGCTCTTGCTCAGGCTGGTTTCAAACTCCTGACCTTGAATGATCCCTGCCTTGCCTCCCAGAGTGCTAGGATTACAGGCCATGAGCCACCAGCCTGCCCATTATCAATCTTTATTATGGAAAACACTGCTTTGCAGTTGAGGCCAGTACATCTGCATGTGTGGAGACAAAAGTGATTCCATCTTGGATGTGAATCCACCACGCTGAATCCGGATTAACCCCAGTCCTGTGAATGCCTCCTGATTTCTTCTTTATTTACTGTCCTTACTATAAGAACATGTACTCACTATAAATCCCGCCTTTAAATCAAAGCCACCTTAATGTTACAACACAAATTATAGGCTATGACACATAAGTCCTGGGTCTGGGGAGTAACAGGCATAGAGATCTACCTATCTTGCAGCTACCCAAGACCACACTTCTGTCTTTAAGTTTCCCCAATAAAATACCCTTTACCAATAAACTAGATTTGTCTGCTTTATTCTTTGGTTTCTTGGATATTTTGGCATTTGGGGGCTTTGCATATACAGCCCTTTCATGGAACATGGAATTTTCCTTAAACTCATCTAGCAAAACAGCTACATCACACAAAAGGTAGCAGTGGTAGGACACTGCAAGAAATGTAGCATTACCTAGAGTAACTTCTGGGTACTCAGACATGTAAATGGTATTTCCCTTCCCAATTTCAGTAATTTTGGCAATACAGGAAATAGTATTACACAACAGTAAATAAAAGTTAACACAATCAAAGAAGTGAGAAGACAATTCTTTCCTTGTTCAATTTCCCCTCTCCCTAACCTCTAACAAGATCAATGAGAGAGACCTGGACAGGTTTTGGCTTTTTTTTTTTTCTTTTTGAGACAGAGTCTCGCTTTGTTGCCTAGGCTAGAGTGAGTGCCATGGCGTCAGCCTAGCTCACAGCAACCTCAAACTTCTGGGGCTCAAGCAATCCTATTGCCTCAGCCTCCTGAGTAGCTGGGACTCCAGGCATGCGCCACCATGCCCAGCTAATTTTTTCTATAGATATTAGTTGGCCAATTAATTTCTTTCTATTTATAGTAGAGACAGGGTCTTGCTCTTGCTCAGGCTGGTTTTGAACTCCTGACCTCGAGTAATCCGCCAGCCTCAGCCTCCCAGAGTGCTAGGATTACAGGCATGAGCCACTGCGCCCGGCCAGGTTTTGGCTTTTTGATTTATAATCAAACTACAGACCTGGGACAAAAACCTTTCAATTCTTCCTCAGAACTGTTTAAAACATTAACTCAGTAAAAGATACCAAAAGTTTTCAAAAAGGAAATATTCCAGGAGGGCAAGGAAGTGACAATCGGCATATTCAACCTTTGTTTTTTCCCCGGACCCAAAAATGATCGACTCCTATGAACTAGGAAAACAGAATCTCTACTTGGAGTAAAATTCTTAATTTTTCCAGGTACTTCTGCATCCATTTTCTCTTTCAGATAAACCCTATAAGGTTTACCAAACACAAGAACAGTCCTCACCTTTTTTTTTTTTTGAGACAGAGTCTCACTTTGTTGCCCAGGCTAGAGTGAGTGCCGTGGCATCAGCCTAGCTCACAGCAACCTCAATCTCCTGGGCTCAAGCGATCCTACTGCCTCAGCCTACTGAGTAGCTGGGACTACAAGCATGTGCCACCATGCCCGGCTAATTTTTTCGATATATTTTTAGTTGTCCAGCTAATTTCTATTTTTTTTTTTTAGTAGAGACGGGGTCTCGCTGTTGCTCAGGCTGGTCTCGAACTCCCGAGCTCAAACAATCCGCCTGCCTCGGCCTCCCAGAGTGCTAGAATTATAGGCATGAGCCATTGTGCCCAGCCTAAACTAACTTATTTTATGTAAATAAATAATATAGCCAGATTTTGGGTTGGGATAGGGAGACAGAGCTTCCTTTACTGGTCTAGATTCTAAGAAGCTTAAATCCTAAATAGGATTCAGGTACTCTGTTTTCAATCTTACTGGAGAAAAATAATCTCTACCTTTACAATTGTCCTTCACATTATCCCAGCCATGTCCATGAGTACTAGTCATTTAAAACCTTCTTCTGTATCTTATATTTTGACATCTTAAAAAATCTTACTGGCAGAGAAAAACTCTCTCAGAACTAGCTAATTACTAAAGAGAGTAAACAACTTACTGGGGAGCATACCTTTCATAGTAAGCCTACCACCCCCTTTATCTAACTCTCACACATGAAGCCAATTATTTCTCCTGTCCTAAACCAGCCCATGGCCAGGTACCAGGCAACTAGAGAACACCCAAAGTTAAAGCCAGCTGGAAGTATTTAAATTACCCAATCCTAAAATGTCTACTCTGCCCTGACGTGTTATTCCTGTGGAAACCCCATAAAGGCTCTGGCCTAGCTTTCTCCTTGTTTCTACTTCTTCCTGATCAAAAGCTGACGCTTCCCCTGTGGCTCTGCATATTATGGCATGCCCTCTTTTCTTGGGAAATGTTAAGTAATAAATTCTTTCAATGGCACTGGCCTCTCCATCTTGTCACTCAGTCCACCTCTATAAATTAAAATCCCAAGGGATTTTAGACACCTGACCCCAACTCCATTCATGCCACTGAGCTGCCTACCAATCTTATCTACTTAACTAATCCAAGTGGAAACCATGTTACAACCTAATAGGTTTCTAAAGCCGGAAAGCAAGTAACACCTAACTCCTTTATACAGAAAAATTACTTGAAAGTCCTATTAGCATTTGAAACTCAATATTCAGAACTAAATGTAGTTTTACCCAGTAATTCCACTCCTAGTGCACAAAAACTTGTACAGAAATGTTCATAGCACCATTATTTATAAGTCAAAAAGTGGAAACAACCGTGTCCATCATTTGATAAACAGGGAAACAATGTGGTATATCCATGCACTGGAATATTATTCAGCCACGAAAAGGAATGGAGTACTGATTCATGCTACAACATGGATGAACCTTAAAATCATGCTTAGTAAAAGCCAGACTGAAAAGGCCACCCATATTGTTTGATTCCATGTATATAAAATGTACAGAACAGGAAACCTATAGAAACAGAAAGCAGATTAGTAACAGCCAGGGAATGGGGTAAACGGGAATGAGGAGTGAATAACGGTGGCACGGCAGTTTCTATTTGGAAGTAATAAAATGTTCTGGAATTGATAGTGATGATGGCTGCATAATCTTGCAAATGTATTAAAAACCACTGAATTGCACACTTTAAAGTGTGAATTTTGATATGTGAATTACATCTTTAAATAAACATATTATCTTCTCTCCAAACCTGTTCCTTCACACTTCTGTGATCTTTTCAGTGACTGGGATCACATTCACTCAGATGCTCAGGCCACAAACCTGCAAGTCATAACAACAAACAAGTCGGCGATGAGAACTCTTAACACCTTAAGAGGTCTCCATTCTCTTCACTCCACTTCCTAACTCGGGCACTCCCTTTTCTCACCCAGATTGTAGCAGCCTCCTAATGGGTCTCGTGGCCTCCAGTCTTGCTCCCCCAATCCATTTTCACACTGCAATTAGAATGGCCTTTGAAAACGAAATCTTAATTGGTTCCCGAAGACCCCAGGTTGAAGTTCAAACCCTTAATACGACTTATGAAGTCCCTCAAATTTCAGCCCGTGGCGGCGACCCCTCCAGCCTCATCTTCCCCTCAAGCCCTAGACAACTCCGCACCCCCAGGCACGCGCGGCACAATCCCCTCTTCCCGTAGCTAACGCTACCCGACCACCGGGCCTCAACTTTCACGCTACCCGCTCCAGGAGGGAAGCTCCCCCGGGCCTGCCAGGCTGGACTTGGGGTCTCTCGGAATTCCCCTCACTCCGGTAACTCGTCTGCTCCACAGGCAGGTGCGCTCCGAGGGGGCCGCCATTGTCTCAGCAAACCTTTCCTGAGTGCCGAACCAGACTTTCTCTTAAAACTGCTGCGACAGCGCCGTAAACTCACCCGACTCTTCCTCTACAAGTAATAGACTTTACTTGGGCGCGGGCTGCGGCCACCCAGCACGTCAGGCGCAGCTTCCGCCTGGTCCGGCCTCGCCCCGCCCGGCGCGGCCCGGAAGCACCCGCCGCCGACGCCGCGCGCCCGCGCCCGCGCCCGGAGCCGCGGAGGAAGATGGGAAGCGAGACGCTTCTTCCCACCACCAGGCCGCTCTGCGCCGGCGCACACGCAGTTCTCCGCGGGGGAGGCTCTGGGCAGCGCATGCGCAGGCGCGTGGCTCTCGGTTGAGAAGGTGCCGCGGCGGCGCCGGAGGTAGGAGGAGTCGGGCTTTGGGGCCGGGAGTCCGCACCCGAGAGGAGGCGATCCTGTCACCTCGGGCCGTTTTCGCTCTCCTTGGGGAGAATAGCGTTTCTCGCCTGCCTCCCTCGCTGGCCCCCTGGCTTCGGCAGGCCCGCAGCCGCGGCGGAGAGGCAGGACCCGCGCTTGGGTGGAGAGGGGCCGGTGCCCGCCTGGAGGGAGGACGGGAGGAGGATCCGGATATCCTCGGTGGTCACGGCCCGGGGCCGACCTGGCGATCGGGATTCTCCGTCTGGCCTTAGAGCCGTCAGAGTCCTGGCAGCCCTTTCCCAGGCGGATCCCTCAGCCCCCTTTCCGTAGGTGGCCAGGCGGGGGGAAGCGGGAGGGTCCCCCCACCCCGCACCGATCCATTCATTCATTCCGCGCCTGCTGTGTGTGAGCCGGGCGCCGAGGTTGTGGGACAAGACCCCTACTCTCTGGAAGCTTGCAGTCTTGTGGATCCGTTATGTCATTTGGCACATATTGATTGAGAACCCGTAGGAGATGGAACTGCTCTAAGACTCATATCAACAGAGATGTGGAGACTCAACATAGTTGTGGAGGGAGGAATTTGTTCTAACGGTTCACCACATCCAACGGCATAAAATTCAGTTTGCTTAGTCTGACATTCTAGGCCCTTGGGAACTACTCTCAGTCTCTCCCTGCAGCCCTCTCTCCTACCACTTTCTCTTCACTCCGATTACATCAAACTTTTTGCAGTTCACGAATTCAACAAATACTTGTCCAACTTGCCTTACTACAAGTCAGGCTCCGGATAAGCTGAAGAGAATACAAAGTGAAGTAGTTGGGTCTGTGCCCTCCTGAAGTGTTGAGCTTAGTAGGGGACAGATAATAAGTTGATGAATAAAAATATAAGAGCAGATACTCTGGAACCACACTGCCTGGGTTTGATCCCAGCCCTGCCACTTCAGAAGCTGTGTGAACTTGAGCCAGTTCCTCATTCTGCTTGTGCCTGGTTCCAACTTGTGCTGTAAAGAGAGGATGGCAGTAGATTCTACCATAAAGGATTGTTGTACAGATTAAATGAGTTAAAGATTTGAAAAGCAATTAGAACAGTGCCTAGCACACAGCAAGCATTCAATAAATATTATCTATTACATATAATTATAACCTGTGACAAATGCTATTGTGAAAACAGTGGGTGACCATAGAGATTAATGGAGGGGGGAGGGTCCACTTACAGGACTAGGGGAAGCTTCTCTAAGGAAGTGACATGGAAGATGAGAATGAGCCAGCCATACAAGGTAGATTCTAGGTAGGGGTATCTACCTAGCTTTCAAAAACAAAATGATTAATCAGATTATTTCGACAGCAGAGATTGCATTATTATATTTGAAATGAAGAACTTTGTGTCATTAGGTCATTCCGCTTTGAATTTCAAAGCTCACTAGCTGTGTGCTAAAGTGAATAATCATTTTCAGAAGCCCAACCTTTGCTTATGGGCAATATTCCAGTCATCCAAGTTTAGAGAGCTCTTCTTGGGCTGAGAAGATAGAGAAAAGTGGCCTTTTTCTCTTTCAAGTGTTCAGGGACATGTAATTTTCTCTCTCTTTCTGTCTCTCATGTTGTAGTGTTTGCTGATAGAGCCTCTAACAGATGGGGGTCTTAGGCCAGTTAGGAGATAGTTTTTCTAGATTCAGGAATCATCCTGTTTCTGTGGTGACTGCCCTTCATTGGGTTTGTTCCCCAAATTTCAGTAAAAACAACACTCTCCCGTGATGCACATAATTTTCTGGAAGAAAATGCTTTGACAGGTTTCTAGATCCCTCTCATCTGTTATGTAGTGATGTCCTATGGGATGATTAGACTGCGTTAACCAGGCTGCACTGAGTATTTGACAGTATAGTTACTCTGAAGACTTCTCCCTTACCCACATGTCCTCATACCTCCTGGAAGAAATGACATGAAATGATAATATCTGTCTATTTACACTTAGATGCTTTTGGTTTTCCACAGATATGAAATTAAATGAACCAATGTGCTTTATCACCATGGAGATCTTGGAGAATCATCTGAACATCAAGTTCATAGATTTTCTATTTCAGAGGCATCTGTTGGACAACTAAACATTCTCTCAATCGTGAAACTTTAACAGAAGAAAGCTTTAAACATGTTATTTAATCACTGGCCCAGCTTGAACAAAGATATTTAAATCATTATGGAGAGGAAAACAATACTTCTTGTTCAATGGTGCAGACTCTCCCAAGTATCTAAGTGAGGAGCAGAGAGGAACCATGAGGTTGTGAGTGTGAATGAGGTTCAACTAGGCTTACGCTTGGGTTCACGTTCTCACCTGTGTACGTGCCCCAAGACTGACTGTCATTCGTCTGAAGAGCACCCTGAAAGCCTTAAACCTGGTCAGATGATGGATGAGTCCGATGAGGATTTTAAAGAACTTTGCTCCAGCTTTTTCCAAAGGGTGAAAAAAAATGGAACCAAGGATGTGTTAGGAGAAAGGAAGGCAAAAAAAGCCTCAAACAGCACTCAGATAAGAGGCAAATTGAAAAGGACCAAACAAGCTGCTACCAAGAGCAAAAACCTTCAGGGCCCTGCAGAGAAGAAACCTCGGTCTGGCAGCCAGGCCCCTAGGACTAAAAAGCAAGGGACAATCAAGTTGCAAGCAAGTGAAACGGCTGTCACTGTGAATGGGGAGGGAGGTGTGCTTGCCCCTGCTCCAAATCAGCCTGTGCTCTGGGAAAGAGCACAGACCACTCAGACAGGTAACCAGGCAAAAACCACCTCCAGAACTTTCCAGAGGAAACCAGAGGTGATTTGTACTATTTTAAACCAGGGGTTGAAAAACTTTGTGAAAAAGGCTAGATAGTAAATATTTTGGCTTTGTGGGCCATACAGTCTCTGTCAAAACTATTCAACTGCTGTTGTAGTGAAAAAGCAGCAGTAGACGATATATAAACGAGTGGAGGATTGTGTGCCAATTAAACTTTATTTACAAAAACAGGCAGCCAGCCCATGACCATAGTTTGCTGACTCTTGTTTTAAACAATAGTCATAAAGATTATAACCCCTGTATGAATTTTTCACATGATTATGTTCGGAATCCTCTGCTTTTTCAGATTTTCCTATGAATGTTTATGTTGTGTGGTTGACACAAGTTACACAAACATGAAAATAATGCTGCTTCTCTGATTTTCTTAAATTAATTCCGAAGTTGGTAAATTGGAATAGGCCACCCATCTGGTTAGGCTGCCGGGGGGGGGGGGGGGGGGGTGCTGTATCGATTTAAGTCCCAGGAGAATCTTCAGGTCCTTCCTTTTTCTCCTCCAAAGACCTTTTATTCTTTTTGTTTTGTTTTGTTTTGTTTGTCTAAAGCAGCTTTCTTGCTCTGCCGCCCCTGGTATATTGAGCTATGTGCTTAGCATACCTTCTTCATGCAGAACTGGAAGCCAGCCTTGCATATATAATACACCACAAGCTCTTTGGGCTCCTGAGTTCTGTTTCTAAATTCTCCTCACCTTCACTTCCTGATATTAATTAACGTTTTTTCTAGTGTGGCCAGCATCACTTCTCAGTAAAGTGGTGGTGAAGTCTTAGCTCGCAGAGACTGTTGTAAGGCTTCAAGAGTGTTGCCTGATCAACACTATTGCTCCCTTTGCAGGTCTGATGAAAGCTATTCATGATTCCCCAGAAACCCCATATGCATACCTGTGAAATTGACACACAACTTCAGGGGGTCTCATGGATCTCCATTGAAGGCCATCTGTGGATCCTGATCTAGAAACACGTAAATCTTTGTCATTAATGTGTCTTTAATAACAGCTTTATTGGGATTCACGTTCCATGTAATTTACCCTTTTAAAGTGTACAGTTAAGTGGTTTTTAGTATATTCACAGTTGTGCAACTATAACTACCTCCTAACTTTAGAACATTTCCATCATCCCAAAAATAAACCCCAAGCTCAATTAGCAGTCACTCCCCATTCCCCTCCTGTCATTGATATTTATGTCTGCATTGCCATAAACAAAGAAGTTACCGACAAGCAATCAGTCCTATTCACATTTGTGAGCCAAACCTAAACTAGTTGATAAAGGACCCCTTTGAAACGTGGGTCTAACCTCTGTTTGGTGGAAAAGTCTTTTATTTTTCCAGCTACAACAGATACTTGTGAATATTTTCCTCCTTGCCAGAGAGTACTTCCAACAGCAACTCTCAGCCACCTCCTTCCTGTTTGACGACAGCGTCACCAAGTCCCTCCAAACCCCGCACGGCAGAGCTGGTCCTACAGCGAATGCAGCAGTTCAAGAGAGCAGACCCCGAGCGTTTGAAACATGTTTTGGAAGAGTGCTCCTTTGAATTGGCATCAGAAGAAAATGTCCCAAAGGGCCCTCAAGAGGAGACAGTGTCAGGGAACGGTATGATGGGTGTGTGTCTGTCTTCCAAACAGAGATGGGTTACACTCTGACGAAGGGAGGCAGGGAGAAACTGGCGTCTGGTGGGTTTCTGCTGCGGGCCTGGTGTTTTACCTTTGCTAGCACCTTGGATATAGCCAGAGAATAAAAGGTCCCTTTGGGTCATGTCCCCACTAGCTTCATTGACAAGGTAACTCTTCTATTTTATTTTTATTTTAAGTTTTTATTATGAAATTTTTTCTTTACAGAAAAGTTTTAAAAAATTATAATGAAATCCCCTATATCCTCAACCTAAATTTAACAATTGTTAACATTTGGCCATATATTTTTTTATATCTCTATAAATGTACATATTTTCTCTTTTTGTATGGTTTGAAAGTAAGTTATAGACGATTTGTGCTTCACTGCTAGATTCTGCAGCATAACCACGACACTATTATCACACCTAATTCCGTAATACTTCCTGGAATCCAGTTCATATTCAAATTTCCTCTGTTGTCTCAAGGATGTCTTTTGTAGCAGGTTTCTATTTTTTTTTTTTTCTGAACAAAGATTCAGTATGGCTAATATATTTATCATATATTGCTATAGCTCAGCAGTCTTGATTCTAGAACAGTCCCCTCCTCCTTTTGTTTTCCATGACACTGACTTTTTGGGTGTTATTTTTGTTAGTTTGTTTTTATTGAGGCAGAGTGTTGCTCTGTTGCCCAGGCCGGAGTGCAGAGGCATCATAGCTCATTGCAGCCTCTAATTCATGGGCTCAACGATCCTCCTGCATCAGCCTCCCTAGTAGTCAGGACTACAGAACATGCCACCATGCCTGGCTAATTTTTAAATTTTTTATAGGGACAATGTCTTGCCGTGTTGCTCAGGTTGGTCTTGAACTTATGGCCTCAAGCAATCCTCCCACATCAGTCTCTCAAAGTGCTAGGATTATAGCTGTGAGCCACTGCACCCAGCCGACACTGAGTCTTTGAAGACTCTAGGCTAACTGTCTTACAACATTTCCCACTTTCTGGATTTGATTATTTCTTCATGGCATCATTTACCCCCTTCCTCTATCCCTTGGATTGTCAGGACATCGTAAGTAAATTAGAGGTCTGATTGGCTCCAGGATAGAGTCTGGCAACAGTGCTTCACAGGTGCTGTGTATTTCATATTGCAACACCCCAAAAGGCACATAATGTCAGGACATCCTATTATTTATCCCCTAGATAGTATGGATCCTCATTTCTGATAAAAATATATGAAAGGAAAAGAAACAGAATCATATTGACAGACCTACAGCTAATAAATATGTAGGCTCTTGGTGTTGCATTTGCACATTTTACTGTAAGAGCACGGATGCTCAGGCCACCCCAAAGGTTCACACATGCAGCAGTTTGACACCCTGCTGAGCATCAGTCTGCAGCGCACATGGGAGGTGCAGAGGTATTGCCCAGCGGCGCGTGAGCCCAGCACCTGTGCTACATTTGACTCATGTCTCTTCGCATCACACCTAACAAATGCTCAGGAAGAGATAAATCATTTCTTTGCTGAAAAAACAAAACAGGGCACCAAATGAAGGTGTGTTGCTCTTCTGGCTTTAGTGGCAGGCAAGGTCGGCTGTAGTAATATTCACGAACTTGGGGGTTTATGAAGTTCTCAGGGCATACCTTCTGTGAGTGCCCAGAGTCTGCTCCAGCAATATCAGAGGGGCTGCCTTGGAAGCCATCTCAAGACCAGAATCAGTCCCTCCCTCCATGGGTCTGATGTTGAGTAAGAGACGCTGCCTTTTAATCACGGAAAGCGTTTTACTCTGCCCTGGTTCTATGATGGGCAGTAAATGGTCAGCAGTAGGGAAAGGTTAAGCTTCGATGAGAAAACCTAAGTTTGTTGGACTAGGAGCTTGGTGAACCTACGGTGCCTGAGGTAGGCAATTTTGGCAGAAATGGGGAAAACGAAAGGCAAGCTCTTCAGGCTTTCATACACAGAGAGTGGTCCTAGACAAGCAGTGTCGCCAAGCCTGGGGGCTGTTGGAAATGTAGTGTCCAGCCCGCACCTGGACCCCCGCTCCCGCACCCACATTTTGACAAGCTTCCCAGTGATCTGAGCGCACACTAAAGTGTGGGAAGTGCTGTTCTGGGAGCCCCGTTTAGTGCTCGTGTCACCAGGCAGCACAGAGCCGGTCCCCGGTCTCGTGGTGCGCTGCCTGGTGCCCACGTGTGACACAGAGTTCTGAGGGTGAGCTTGCCTTTGGGGTTCATCCTCATGGCTCTTCCGTGCTTCTCTGCAGGACACGGGTCTGGGCTCCCTGCCACAGAGAGCGATGCTGCTGTGGCCTTGGCGCTGCAGCAGGAGTTTGCACGGGGAGGAGCGGCTGCGCACGACGACAGCCTGGAGGAAAAGGGGTTGTTCTTCTGCCAGATCTGTCAAAAGGACCTCTCAGCCATGAACGTGGCACGGAGGGAGCAGCACGTGAACAGGTGGGAGCAGCCTGGACCCGGGCCCTTCCCCTGCACGCCCCAGAATCCCCGGGACTCCTCACCCTGACGACAGTACCTCAGTTTTCTTGTCAACCTACCCCTTTTCTGCAGCAACTTTATTGAGCTATAATTCACATACCATACATTTCAGCCATTTAAAGTGTATAATTCAATGGCTTTTGGTATATTCACAGAGTTGTGCAGCCATCACCACAATCAATTCTGGGTTATTTTCATCACCCCCAAAAGAAACCCCACACCCACCAGCAGTCGCTCCCATTTGTCCCCTCCCTGCCCCGGCCACCGCTAACCAACCTTCTGTCTGTATGGATTTCCTATACTGCACACTTCACACAAGCAGAGTCACGTAATACTTGTCCTTTTGTGTCTAATTTCTTTCACTTAACAGTGTTTGCAAGGTTCACGTATGTAGTGTGTGTATCAGTGCTTCATCCTTTTTATGGCTGAGTCATATCTCGTTGTGTGTACAGAGCACGGTGTGTTTGTCCTTTTATCCATGGGCAGACGGGGAATCGTTTCCACCTCTTGGGTATAGTGAATGGAGCTGCTGTGCACATGTGTTTTGTGTGTCTATTTGAACACGTGTTTTTGGCTCTTTGGGTATGTACTTAGCGGTGGAATTTCTGGGTCCCAAGGTAACTCTGTTTAACCAATCCTTGCTCTCTCTAGCTAGCTTTGCTAGCAGATATGTAGCGTCTGGAGGCTGACAGCCTTGCACTATACAGGCTGTGTGGAGGGGATTGGCTTTGAGAACATGCTTTGGCCATAGCACGTCCATGTTGACATGGATCCACACTTTCTACAACCCCATCGTGGCGAACATAGTTCTCCTGTATTTACTGTTTTCCTCCAGGTGCTTGGATGAAGCTGAAAAGGCACCGAGACCATCCATGCCTCAGATCCCCGAATGCCCGATTTGTGGCAAACCGTTTCTCACCTTAAAGAGCAGAATCAGTCACTTGAAACAGTGTGCAGTGAAGATGGAGGTCGGCCCCCAACTCCTGCTGCAGGCCGTGCGGCTGCAGACAGCTCGGCCCGAGGGGGGCGGCAGCCCACCAGCATCTAGGTGAGTCAAAAGAAAAGGAAGAAAACAAACCAAATAATGACTTTTGTTTAAAAAAAGAAAAACCTTTTTATAGTGTTGGGATAGTAGAGGCCTCTTTGATTCATCTGAGGTTGAGAGGGGGCACGGTCTAGAAGGGATTGAGGAGGGGACAATTCTCTTTGAAGGCTGGAATGGCCCATTCAGGTGTGTCTGCAGATTCTAGTGACGAGGATTCTAGGGATTTGACGTTCACTTTACCGCATCCATGTCTTTGTTGTATGGCAGGGTCTCCACCTCAGTGTAGCCCAATTCTTACATGGTTAATGTAAGATTATTCAGCACAGTTCAAAGAGTTGGTGAGACAGAAGCACAGAACTCTATTTTTTTTTAAATTGCATGAATTAATGCTTAAGTGTTAAAATAGGACGCCTTGCTAGGACAGCTAGGACACAAGTCCTTGGCATGCAAACCACAGCCACTCACGTGGCGGAGGGTCAGGCCAGCTCTGCTCCACGCTGCCTCTGCCACTGAGGATGCCAGAGTTGACCCCAACTTTGTAAGGAGCAAAAGCAGCTTGGGCCCTAGACTTTTCTAGGTTTGTAACTTCTTCCTTTGACAGCTGTCAGAAGCAAAGAGAAAGCCAAGCGCGATGGCTCTGCATGTTCTAGCCACTGCCTTGCACAGGGGCTGTGGGCTGCTGAGCTGGGCTAGGGCCGAGACCACAGAAGGCAGAGGTGGAGTCTCGTAGCTGGTGAGCCTGAGTGTATTTAGCATATCCACATGAGCATCATAGGGCTGAAAGCCTTGAGGCCTTAGAATAAACGTTGTCCAAGCCATTGCTTGCCTCTTGGCAGGACTGCACTGAAACAACCTGCTCAGATAAAATATGTCTGCTTTTAAAATATCTCCAAGTAGTGAAAGAAAATGATGAGTGTGGGGTCCTTCTAGGAGGTTGTCAGAGTAGAAAGCTATAGGAGCTGGACTCTCTCATGGGGTCTTTGAGCCTCCCGCCCCCTAAGGCCAAGCCTGGGCATTTGGAACTCAGGTCGTCAGGGTACAGGTGCTGGTCTGAGCGCCCACTCGCCCCTGCACCCCTCGCTGCCCCGAGCCCCTTCAGTCGTGGGACCAGCGTCAGAAGTGTGGGCACCTCCAGTCACACTGCCGTTTCCCTTTGGCTGCCTTTCAGCTCCAGCAGTCACGTTGGGGGTGTGAAACGGAAAGGAGCCACCAACAAGAAGGAGCCACAGAAGAGACAGAAAGTTGACGAGGCGCCGTGCGAGGATCTGCTGGTGGCCATGGCTCTGTCCCGATCTGAGATGGAGCAGTGTCCGGCTGTGCCAGCGCTCAAACTAGAAAGTGCTTTCTCCGCGAGGATACGGCCAGGAGCAGGTACTTGTGGCCAGGAGCAGTGGCCCTGGGAAGAGACCACTGGTGGGTCCCAGGACGAGTGGACAGATTCCACTGCTGACCCTGTTGCTTCTGTTTCTCTCTAGAGAAGAAAAGTCGCAAGAAGAAAACCCTGGTTTCGCCCCCGAGGTTGTTGGTCCAGGACTCGGAGACCACAGGCAGGCAGATACAGGAGCGAGTGGCCCTGCTGCTTTCCGAGGAAGCAGAATTGTCCAGCACGCCACGGCTTCCCCCCAGCAGGGTTTTAAAGGAAGAGTTGGAAAAGGCCAGCTGGTGTCTGCCACCACCTGAGGGGAAGCAGAACTTTCTGTGGGAGGGCAGCGCCCTGACCGGATCCTGGGCCATGGAGTCCTTCTACACGGCCAGCTTGGTCCCGCCCCTCGTGCCCCAGCAGCCTGCCTCGGTGAGCCCTTCCCCTCTGGGCACGTGCGGACGGGCTGTGGGGAGAGGTGGGCAGTTCCGGAATCGCCACACTGGGTTTTAGCGTCTGAGCCGATGGAAAGTCCAAGGAAAGGGAGGAATCCAAGGGGCGTCGGCGCAGCTTATTTCCATGTGCTGCAGCCAGATGCCTTTCCTGGGAAGCGCAGAGAGGGGGCCTTGCTTTGCACAACTTAGTGTGTTCCTGGAGCCTATTTATTGTTTTATTTATCTTTGCATTCATGCTGGTTTACCTGGAGTTTACTTAAAACACAGAGCCCCAGGGTGGCTGGGATAACGTCTGGGGGGCCCAGGAACATGCATTATAAATACGAGCTCCAGACAGTCTTGTTCCAGGTGGCCCTGGAGTTGATACTCCTCATTCAGGTAATGTTAGGAGAGTGGCAGCCCCTGGGGACCGCCTCTGGCCCTCTGATAAACCTCTCTGCAGACTTGGATGCCACAGGGCTGTCCTTGGCCATGACAAAGCAGCCTGTTGACACGCAGTGATACAGAAAAGCGTTCTGGGGCTGCTCCAGGCCATGGCTGGTGTCCTTGGGGACCCTCTGTGCTCCACGACCCTCATCCTGCCCTGCAGTCTCAGGGCCAGCTGTGCACACCATGTCGTGGCCTCGGCAGGGTGTGTAGCAACCACATGGTCAGTCTGCTTACCAACTTCTTTCAGGGCCTCACGCAGAAGCCCGTGGTGCCACTGGTGCCCCCTGAGCAGTCAGAGCCGGGCGTGGGAAGACCACCTGCTCTCCACAGCACCCCCTCTGTGGGCTGCAGCCCTGGAGACCCATCACCATCGGCCAGCCAGAGGGAGCACCAGGCCCTGCAGGACCTGGTGGACCTGGCAAGGGAGGGGCTGAGCGCCAGCCCGTTGCCTGGCAGTGGGCACCTGGCTGTCTTGGGAGGGACCACAGGTGAGACACTGGGTGGAGGCTGGGGCCAGCCCTGCCCTCTGGGACCTCCCCTCCTTGGGGCCTAGGCTGGGATGGACCAGACCTTGTGCCTCTGTAATGGCAGCTCATCCCGGGACAATGGGAGGGTGTGCAGTCCCTGGGTGCTTTCATTTTTTTCTCAAAGGTGAATGTGATGCAGGCAGGCCTGTTGCAGTTTTCCTTAAACTTTAACCAAGGACAGAGCCGTCTGCCCACAGCAAGTGATCCTTTGGGCTAATGTCTATTTTACTATTCTTTTATCTCCCTGTTTGGGGGGTGATAAAAACAGTTTGTGGGGGGTTTGTTTTAAAAGATGCCCTCAAGGCAACAAGTGCCACCATACCTCTCTGTCCAGCTCAGCCTGCGGATGATGCCATCTGCTTAACAGTTGATGTTACTGGGAGATGACATTCCTTTAACTTGTGTGTCCTTATCCCAGGGTTGGACTTGGTGCCCAGTGACCTTCCACTGACCGGGTTTGTCCTGCCACCCGAGGAGAAGCACCTAGAGAGGGAAGAGAGCCACGCTTCGGTAAGGAGCAGGCTCCTCCTGCCACGCGTTGAGCTGTCAGGCCCTGCCCCTTGCTCTGTGGCCCTGGCTGCTCTTGCTTGTCGTAAGGCTTGTTGTGTACAGGGCGAGGTCGGCTCACCAATGGCCTCCATGCCTTGCCATGAATGCTCTGGTCTCTCAAAGAGCATCTCTGCTTCCCAGAGAGCTGATGCACACTGACAGCCTGTGAGCAGAGGCAGAGAGTGTGCACGGAGCCTGTCTCCCCTCTGGAGCCCTGCCCTTTCTGTCCTTTCTGTCTTTGAACTCTGTGGATCACCCCACTAGTCGAACCCGCAGAGCCTGCTTTGTTCTGGGAGTCCAGGGGGACCACTGTCTCTTGGTGCGGTTGCCTCCAGGTGCGGGTCCTGGGCTGGTTCCAGAGCACAGCTGAGCAAGTATGGGCCTGGCCTCCAGCCCTCGGGCCGTATTCTGCATTGGGATGGACTGGAGTGGGGGCTGGGTTTTCCTTAGAGTGGAACTCTTGCCGTTAAGATATCAGCATCAACCGAACACTGCACAGGGGCCAGCTAGTGACGTCATCGCACATAGGCAGGGAGAGCAGACCTGGGGCTCGCCTCTTGGCCAGGTCCCCGAGCTGCTTGGACTCAGGGTCCTCATGTGTCACAGCAGGCTGGCACGTTTCCTCCCTGGGTTGCTGTGAGTGCTGAGTGTGTGAGCACGTGAGACCCGTTAGCCTGACCGCCACGGTGCCTGGAGCTTTCTCCTGCCTGTCCTCCCTCTCCACTTGCTGCCCTGTTTCAGGTCAGGGAATATGCTGCAGTAGAGATGAGAGAGGTTAGTGCTTTCCTGTTCTGTATCACCGGGTGCCTGAAGGTAACTCAAAGGTGGAATCAAGCACAGGAACCATCCTGGAAGGAGAGCGAGGGTCCCAGGGCACCCTGGCACTGCCTCAGTTGGGGGCGCGTCGCACAGCTCAGAGAAGCGCCCTAGATGGCAATGATGGCTCTTCCTCGTCCGTTTCAGCTCTCCCTCGGGTTGCTGGTTGCTGACTTTGGCGCCATGGTCAACAACCCACACCTGAGTGATGTCCAGTTCCAGATGGACAGCGGGGAGGTGCTTCACGCTCACAAGTTTGTGCTCTATGCCCGATGTCCGCTTCTCAGCCAGTATGTAAGTACGTGGGGGCCATCGCATACCTCTCCCGGGCCCTCCCCGTCTCCCTCACTTCCTGTCCCCCATGATCTCCCCACCCCCTCCCCACTCTCCCCACTGCTGCCACGATAGGGAGAAGACTCGTGGAGAAGCAACAAAGGCTCAGAGGGAAGTCCGGGGACTGTGAGGGACCGTGAGAGGAGGGCCTCAGGATCGGGAAATACCAGATTTTCCTTCTTTTTCAATGGAAATCCTTTGTTTCTGAGACTTATTTCTGCTTTCCTCTATTTGTATAATTATAGTCTCCTGGCTGATCTCTTTAAGGTTGAGTTCTGATGAATGTCTTCAGAGACTTCAGCTCTGACACATTTTGATGTGCATTTGACTTGAATGTCAGGAATCCAGCAAACCGCTGCCAGTCTCTGTCAGAAAGTTCTGGACCCCTTGATATGTCTATCAAGAGAAAACTAACTGGTTTCCTTTTTTTTTTTTTTTTTTGATACAGTCTTGCTTTGTGACCCAGGTTAGAGTGCCACCATGACAGTCAGCCTAGGTCTCAGCAACCTCAAACTCCTGGGCTCACATGATCCTCCTGCCTCAGCCTCCCGAGTAGCTGGGACTATAGGCATGCGCCACGGTGCCCAGCTAACTTTTTCTATTTTTAGTAGAGATGGGGTTTCGCTCTTGCTCAGGCTGGTCTCAAACTCTTGAGCTCAAGGAGCCTCCCACCTTGGCCTCCCAGAGTGCTAGGATTACAGGCATGAGTCACCACACTTGGGCCTGTGTTCTTAAACTTCCATTCCTGATACAATTTGACAACAGAGAAGTGTTAGGCCTGGCCTGTGAAGTTACTGGCCAGAAAAATGCATCAACACCAGCTAATGCTTTCCCTGGGGCAGGGGGCTGTTTACAAGGCTAGAGGCTTAGAGGACACTGAGACTGTCTTCTTTACTCCAAGTTATGATTGTTCGATCCATAAACTTTCTGTATTGTAGG
Source organism: Microcebus murinus (assembly GCF_040939455.1). NCBI lineage: Eukaryota > Metazoa > Chordata > Mammalia > Primates > Cheirogaleidae > Microcebus > Microcebus murinus. The sequence continues at coordinate 3,036,882 of NC_134122.1, read as the reverse complement.
CCGGGCGCAGTGGCTCACGCCTGTAATCCTAGCTCTTGGGAGGCCGAGGCGGGCGGATTGCTCAAGGTCAGGAGTTCAAAACCAGCCTGAGCAAGAGCGAGACCCCGTCTCTACTATAAATAGAAAGAAATTAATTGGCCAACTGATATATACATAAAAAAAAAAAAATTAGCTGGGCATGGTGGCTCATGCCTGTAGTCCCAGCTACTCGGGAGGCTGAGGCAGAAGGATCGCTCGAGCCCAGGAGTTTGAGGTTGCTGTGAGCTAGGCTGACGCCACGGCACTCACTCTAGCCTGGACAACAAAGCGAGACTCTGTCTCAAAAAAAAAAAAAACATAAACTTTCTGTATTGTATTCCGCCCTCAGGTGAACAATGAAGGTTTCTCTGCTGTAGAAGAAGGGGTTCTGACCCAGCGTGTCCTGCTGAGTGACATGAGCACAGAGGCCGCCCTTGCGTTCCTGCACTATCTCTACACTGCGGACACTGGCCTTCCTCCCCACCTGGCCCCTGAGCTGAGCTCCCTGGCCCTCAGGTCTGGATTGTTCTTTCCCTGTACTCCAAACCTTCAAAATTGACTGGTGAGGATCGTCAAGTTGATAGCTCAGGGGAGGGTTGTATGCAAAAAGGTCAGGGACGAGGCCATCAGAACTTCAAGTCCTGTTTATACCTTTTATTTTAGCTTATTTTATTTCTTATGTTTTTTATGTTTTTGAGACAAAATCTTGCTCTGTCACCCTGGCTAGATTGCAGTAGTGTCATCACAGCTCACTACAACCTTGAACTCCTGGGCTCAAGCAGTTCTGGCTCAGCCTCCCAAGTAGCCGGGACTACAGAGATATGCCATAATGTCTGGATAATTTTTTCTATTTTTTGTAGAAATGAGGTCTTACACTTGCTCATGCTGGTCTTTTTTTTTTTTTTGAGGCAGTCTCGCTTTGTTGCCCAAGCTAGAGAGAGTGCTGTGGCGTCAGCCTAGCTCACAGCAACCTCAAACTCCTGGGCTCAAGCAATCCTACTGCCTCAGCCTCCCGAGTAGCTGGGACTACAGGCATGCGCCACCACACCTGGCTGATTTTATATATATATATATATATATTAGTTGGCCAATTAATTTCTTTCTTTTTAGAGATGGGGACTCGCTCTTGCTCAAGCTGGTTTCAAACTCCTGACCTCGAGCAATCCGCTTGCCTTGGCCTCCCAGGGTGCTAGGATTACAGGCATGAGCCACCACGCCCAGCCTTGTTTATACCCTTTAATCCCAAGTTCATGACCAGCAATGACCCTGAACAGAACCTGTTAGGGTCTGAAAAGTCCTAAAAGTCTTGAAAGTCAGGCCAGAATGGACATTTGCAGGGCACCGAGCGCTGGATGGGAAGAACGCTACTGAGTCCCATGGCTTTTGGCACCCTGGGTGTGATAAAAGAGAGTAACTCTTGGCCTTGGCACCATCCCCAGCACTGCTGCTCCTGGATTGTTCTGCCACTAGAGCTGCACCATAGCCGTCCTTTCCTGAGACCCAGAAAATGGAAGTGGAGAAAGCGCTTAGTCTGTATCCCATGACTTTGCAGCTCCTGGCTTGTCCACAGTAGCATCCACAGGAGAGATGGCAGGTAGCTCAGCAGAAACAGCTGTTCTGTTATACCTCCCGACGAGGCTACGTCATCCATCAGGTGCTTTCTTGGGAAAGGAATGGCTCAGCCTCTGGCGTTTGAAATGACCTGAGTAGACCACGGAGCCTTGGTGCAGGGGCCAGCTGGCATGCCCATCAGCCTGGGCCAAGCTGCCGACACGTTCAGTCTGCTGTGTTGGTCTGGCACTGTGTCTCGGCCTCTCGAGGAGTGTGGGCTCTCCAGTTTTGCAGCGCTGCCAGTTCCTATTATCTCACGCTCAGTCTGATGCACAGTAGTTAGTGAAGTCTGCATGAAAGTGTCGTAAGTCTCTGGTTTCTAGAACCAAGTGGCCTGGGGTGTTCCTGGGCAGAAGCGTGGGGAAGGGGAGCAGGGAAAGGCCAGGGCTGATCGTGGTGGTTCCTCCTCACGCAGACTCAGTCCTGATGCCCCGCCAGCCCTTCATAGCGTGGCCATGACACCCAGTGTTTCGTTGCAGGTTTGGCATGAGTGAGCTTGCTCTCCTGTGCGAGCAAGTGCCCCTCAGGACGGATTCAGAGGGCGCACAGTGGGAGGAGAAGGAAGAAAAGAATTGTGAAAGCAGAGCAGAGAACTTCCAAGAACTCTTGAGGTCAGTGTGGGTAGATGAAGAGGAGGAAGCAGAGACTTTGTTGAAATCCAAGGGCCACAAAGACGACAGAGAAAAGGTGAATGAGGCAGAAATGGAAGAAATTTATGAATTTGCAGCTACTCAGCGAAAGCTGCTCCAGGGGGCAAGAATACCAGACGTTGACGAGGACACTGACCACCACGAGGACAGTCCAGTCTCTGGGCATATCCTAGCACGTGTCCAGGTCAATGAACGGTTGGAAAAAGCAGAGAACATGGAGTCCTCTGAGCCAGGAAGAGAGGAGGCCCCAACCAACTGGGAAAACGTGCGGCCACTCCAGAGGCAGCCTTCAGACAGGGAGGGGGGCACAGAGACCCACGAGCAAGATGCACCCATGGAGGCCGGGGGTCACTCCGGCTCCTACAGCCCTCCTGGGGGCTGTCCCCTTCCGCACGTGGAGGATGCCCACGATGACGAGCAGCTCTTTGCGTCAACTCCAGGAGAATTCTCTGAGCTGTCCCGGATAACAAGCGATCCTGAGGAACAGGGTGGCGCCGTCAGGGAGAGGGGCAGGGAGATCCCTGCTCCCCAGCAGGTGCCCCCGGCTCACCCGTGCTGCTTCCTGTCCCAGCCGCCCCGGGGCGGGAGTTCCAGCCGGTCCCATCTTCACCTTCATCACACAAGCGGGTGGTCCCCATCAACACCCCAATCGCACAGTGGTGTCTCCCATGTGGCCTCCCCCAAGTCACCGTCTCCAGCTGTGCTATCAAAGCAGAAAAGGGACAGCAGTGTCCTTACGCTATTTAAAGAGCCAGGCCACCAGAAAGGCAAAGAATGTAGTTCCATGCTGGAACGCAAAAATAAGGGGGTCCTGATATCCCCAGAAAAATCTCTGTCCATTGACCTAACCCAAACGAAACCTGACCGTTTGAGTCCCAGATCTCAGAATTCTGCATCCAACGTGAGCAAAGAAGATGACATTATCCTTTTGTTGGATTCAGATGAAGAGATGGAGCTAGAACAAACCAAAATAAAGTCAGTTTCTAGTGATCCCCAAGAAGAAAAGAAAGTTCTAGACATCAGCCCCAAGTCCTCTGAGCTGTTTTCTGTCATTGATGTTGATGCTGATCAGGAACGTTCCCAAAGCCCGCCAGGAAGAGAAGCCGAGCCGCAGCAGGAGGCGGCAAAGCGGGGCCCCATGAGCATCAGAGGGACCCCCTGGCTGTTCGGTGACCGAGAGAGCAGCCCCGACGAGGACAGCACCACGGACTCCTCTTGGCTGGTGCCTGCCACCCCACTGGCCAGCAGAAGCCGTGACCGTTCATCCCAGACCCAGATCACCAGCCTCAGGGCCAGGACGTCAGGGGACGAGGCGACTCTGCACGTGCCTGCGGCCTCGTTAGGAAATAGGGAAGGGAAGGAGGCGGCACAGGCGCTGTCAGTGATCGTGCCCCAGACACTGTCCTCATGCCGCGTCCCCAGCACTCCAGGAACGTCTCACAGCAGAAGGCAGGTCCACAGAAGCCCCTCCCGTGCCCACCCCGGGCACTGCAAGCTCTCCTCTCCGCTGGCCGCCCGGCCCACCTCAGGAGGCCACGTGCGTCTCTCCGGGCAGTTCCCGAGACGCTCGCCAGGGCCGAGCCTGCTGAGGACGGCCACCGTGAGCGAAGTGGTGGAGGTTAAGGACAGTGAGGATGAGCAGGAGGTGGCCTCCCACCAGGCTCACAGCAGCCCCCTGCTGGACAGCGACCCCCCAGTTCCTCTTGATGACTGCTGCTGGCAAGTTGAGCCCCTCTCACCGATTCCAATCGACCGCTTGAACCTCGAGCAGACTGGCCCCCTGAGCACCAGCAGTCCCAACAGCAGGGTGAGGGAGGCCCTGGACGGCAGTGACGGCCACTCCCCGGGGCTCCTGGGTTCCACCCCTATCCGAGGAAGCTGTGCTGCCCAAAGAAAACCTCCGGAGAAATCCTCATGGGCCGGCTCCCCAGGCAGCAGCAGGCTGAGCTTTTTGAATTCAGCTCTGTGGGACGACTGGGATGAGGAAGAGCAGAAGTCTCCAGAGGCTCTTCCTGTGTCCGAGCCACTGAGCCCTGGTCCAGCCCAGAGGCCTGAAGAGTCAGAGACACCCAGTAAGTAGCCAGAAGGGCTGGGGATGGGGAGGGCTATTGTCCTTTCTGGTTTTTTTTTTTTTTTTAAGAGACAGGTCTCACTGTGTTGCCCTTGATGGACTCAAACTCCTGGCTCAAGCAATCCTCCCACCTCAGCCTCCTAAGTAGCTGGGACTACAGGGGCAAGCTACCACGACAGCTTTGTCTTTTGTGCTGTCTTACACTAAGGGTACATGGCGATCTGTGATGCCAATCAAGGGGCTGGTGCTGCTGAAGGGCCTGCTAACCGCTGCAAGACCCTCCCGTTGCCTCCCAGACCCCTCCACAGCAGAGGGAGAATCGGTCGCCTATCACACATGTACTTCATAGTCAGCAGGTCAGCATTTCCCAAATGTGCCTGGGTCCCGGTGTTCACGTGGGCGCTGGTTAGGAATCTGCATCTCTGGACCCTGCTGCAGAACAGTGAGTCAGCACCTTCGGACGTCACAGCTCCGTCCAGCTAGCATCTCCACGTGCCTTAAGATTGGGCAAGTGTCATTCCTCAAACAGTTATCCGTAGAATGGCCATAGGGCCCCATAATTCCACTCTTATGTATATATCCAAAATAACTGAAAACGAGCTCAGAGACTCGACACATGTTCGTGGCAGAGCTAGTCACAGTAGCAAAGGCAGAAGCAACCCACATGCCCACCAATGAGGAACAGGCAAACCGTGGGCTATCCGTGCAATGGAGCACTACGAAGCCGTAAAAAGGGATGAAGCAGTGACACACGCCGCAACACGGGTGAACCTTGGAAACATGCTGAGTGAGAAAGGCCCGTCACAGAAGACCCTGTGTTGTATTATTTTGTTGACATGAAACGTCTAGAAAAGGCAGATCCACCTAGACAGAATGCAGTTTCAGTGCGGTTGCCTGGGGCTGGAGGGAGGAGGAATGAGGAGTGACTGATTAACTGGGTACAGCTGTCCTTCTGGGGGTGCTGAAAATGTTTTGGAGCTAGGTAGAGGTGGTGGTTGCCCAACATTGTGAATGACTTAAAGCTGCTGAATTGTTCACCTTGCAATGCTTTATGTGAATTTCACCTCAGTTTAAAAAAAAAAAAAAGGCCGGGCACGGTGGCTCACGCCTGTAATCCTAGCACTCTGGGAGCCTGAGGTGGACGGATTGTTTGAGGTCAGGAGTTCCAAACCAGCCTGAGCAAGACCGAGACCCCGTCTCTACTATAAATAGAAAGAAATTAATTGGCCAACTAATATATATAGAAAAAATTAGCCGGGCATGGTGGCACATGCCTGTAGTCCCAGCTACTCGGCAGGCTGAGGCAGTAGGATCTCTTGAGCCCAGGAGTTTGAGGTTGCTGTGAGCTAGGCTGACACCATGGCACTCACTCTAGCCTGGGCAACAAAGCAAAGCGAGACTCTGTCTCAAAAAAAACAAAAACAAAAACAGGTAGGGCAGGTGTGTGGGGCTATGATCTCCATCCTTCCTGGTACCGCAGGTTGGGAGAAGCACCCCCAGCTCTCTTCAGTCACTAGGGAAGAGTCCAAGCCCCAGGTGTCGGCCATATCGATGCTTCTCCCTGGCTGGGCACGTCCAGGGGGACCCAGGAGGAGCTGGGCTGCCTGAGCAGTGACCAGAACAAGGAGGTCAAAGTATAGGTGGGTGTCTGCCTGTGGCCAGGTGGCTCCTTTCCTCCTGAAATCCCAGAGGAATGATGCCTCTGGCGGTCCCTCAGTCTGCAGGGGCTTCAAAACACACGTGGCCCTGCCCATGCCAGAGCTTCAGCTTCAGGAGGATGATGGAGAGTTTGCATGTCACTAGCACCCAGGCGGTGCTGGGGGAACTGCGGCAGGCTTTAGGCCTGTGTACCTCGGTCTGCATCTGAGCTGGGCTTCAAGACAGATTCAGACGATAGAGCCTGTTTTCATCAGTCTCTAAGGGCTCTATGGTCAGAAAAACAATAAGAACCAAAGTCTGTATGTTCCTAATTTGCCCCATTCCCCATTTGTCTTTTTTTTTTTTTTTTGAGATGGGGTCTTGCTGTGTTGCCCAGGCTGGTGTTGAACCTCTGGCTCAAGCCAACCTCATGCCTTGCCTCCTGAGTAGCTGGGACTACAGTAAAATACTTTTTAAAGTAACAGCCTTATTGAGATATAATTCACATACCATAAAATTCACCCTTTTAAAATGTATATAGTTTAGTGGTTTTTAGTATATTTTACTAAATATATTTTAGTATATTCACTTAAATACATTTTAGCATATTCACTATAGCATGTTTAGTACATTCACTAAAAATTTAGTGAATTCACTAAATTTATAGTGAATATACTAAACCATCATGAAATTTCAGTTCAACAACTTTTAGTTATGCAACCATCACCACTGTTTGATTCCAGAACATTTTGGTCACCTCAGAAATAAATCCTATGCGCATGAACAGTCCCCCTGCTCCCCTTCCCCAGCCCCTGGCAACCAGTACTCTGTGTCCTGTCTCTATGTCTTTTGTGCCTGGCCTCTTTGACTTGGCATGAGATTTTCAAGATTTATACGTGTTGTAGCATGTGTCGGTATTTTATTCCTTTTTATGTCTGAGTAATATCAGTTGTATGATATACTACACTTTGTTTATCCATTCACCCACCAGTAGACATTTGAGTGTTTTCACTTTTGGTTGCTATTAATTAACGCTGCTCATGAACGTTCATGTTCAAGTTTTCGTGTGGATGTAAGTTTTCATTTTTCTTAGGAGTATACTTAGGAGTGGAACTGCTGGGTCCTCTTTAACATTTTGAGGGGCTACCAGACTGTCCTCCAACGGTGCCACACCATTTACATCCCTGCACAGCGAGTGAGAATGCACCACTCTCCCCGTCCTCACGACACCTGCTGCTCTGCGTTGCTTATTATAGCCATCCTAGCGAGCGTGAAGCGATGTTGCATTGTGGTTTTCATTTGCATTTCCCTTGTAGCTAATGATGTTGAGCATCTTTTCCTGTGCTTATTGGCCATTTGTATATCTTCTTTGGATAAATGTCTGTTCATGTTTTTTTTTTTTTTTTTTTTTGAGACAGAGTCTCGCTTTGTTGCCTAGGCTAGAGTGAGTGCCATGGCGTCAGCCTAGCTCACAGCAACCTCAAACTCCTGGGCTCAAGCGATCCTACTGCCTCAGCCTCCCAAGTAGCTGGGACTACAGGCATTCGCCACCATGCCCGGCTAATTTTTTTATATATTAATTGGCCAATTAGTTTCTTTCTATTTATAGTAGAGACGGGGTCTCGCTCTTGCTCAGGCTGGTTTCGAACTCCCGACCTCGAGCAATCCACCCGCCTCAGCCTCCCAGAGAGCTAGGATTACAGGCGTGAGCCACCGCGCCCGGCTGTTCATGTTTTTTTTAATTGGGTTATTTGTCCTTTTATTGTTGAATTACGAAAAAATACTGATGTCTACGCCTGCTTAAAGGTAGTGTTGTCCATTGTCTCACATTGTCACTGTGTATTAAGACATTTTAAGTTTATGCACAGAAGCTTTAGTCCTGTGCTGGGCTGTTGGATTGAATAACTCCAGGAGCCCTGTTCACCCAGCGTCAGAGTCAGACGAGCGTGGGCCTCAGCGTGTGCCGCGTGCTGCTTTCTGACGGGAAGACAGGACTCCACACAGTGAAGGGGGTGGTCACTTCTTGCTTTCATGGAGCAGCATGGTGGTTGGCTTATCTTCAAGTGCAGTATTCTTGGTGATACTACCAGGATGAGATGTAGTAAATCCCTGTCTATTGTGCTAAAATTTGTGCTTCTTTTGTTTTACTCAGAAGGTGCTAATCAGAAGAAGAACTTGCCCCCAAAAGTGCCCATAACTCCCATGCCCAGGTATTCCATCATGGAGACCCCGGTGCTGAAGAAAGAACTGGACAGGTGGGTCTTGTTCTTGCTCATCGTGGTCTTTTCCCTCCTGCACAGAACCAGGCTCAGCGAGACTGGGAGTGGCGGGACCCACCACATGGTCCCTTCAGGTCTGGGGGGCGCAGCGGTCTTGGGAGGAAGGTTCTGCTCTGCACAGAGCTGTGTGACTGTCCAGGCCTCTCCACACACCGTCCCCTGGGGAAGCTGACAAATGAGACTCCTTCAGGGGACCCTCTAGGTAACGGGTCTCCAGGTTCCATGTTGGTGGGAACAGGGCCCTAGCCAGAGCAGTGGAGTGGGGAGACCTGATGTTGTAAAAGAACGTTAAAACCATCACGTCCATGAATGCTGCTTTTCACCTGGGGCACCCGGGAAGTCACTGCTACCACCATCACTCAGAACAGGACAGTCACGTCTCTTTTGGAATATTCTCTAGAGTAAGCATAGTTGGTGCGTAGGACACTAACCTCTGATGCGCCTAGAAGCCAGGCATCTCGGGTTTCAGTCCCACAAAGCCGTCCGTTAGGTGTGTGGTGGTTACCCGCCAGCACGTGGAAATAGCACATAGTACGGAGACAAGCCTTGTGGTTGAGACCTGAAGTTCGCCTTTCCTCCTGTTCAGGTTTGGAGTCCGCCCTCTGCCCAAACGCCAGATGGTTCTGAAACTGAAGGAGATATTCCAGTATACTCACCAGACCCTGGAGTCCGACTCTGATGATGAGATCCCGTCCTCACAGGTGCCACGACGAGAGGCGCCTCCCAGCCAGACCCACACCCCTGACACCCACAAGCCTTCAAGGACAGGAGCCCAAGCCCAGCAGGAGGCCACTGTGGGACCCGTGCCGCAAAGGTCCAAGGGACCTGCTAAGACCAAGGGCCCCCGACGGCGAAAGCAGCAGCCCAGTGGGAGCGTCCCACCCCTGAGCACGTCACCAGCCAAGGAGGCTCCTCCAGGCCCTGGTGGCAACACCCAGCTCCCAGCCTCCCAGGAATCTGTGGCCACCTCTGTGGACGGCAGTGACAGCTCCTTCAGCTCCCAAAGGTAACCAGACAGGAGCAAGTCGGAGAGTTGGCACAAGCAAGGCCTGATGGCCAAAGTTCAGAAACCCCATTGCCTTCTGGGTTTGAACTGTAGGAAACCCTGGTGGGTTTAAAGGGCTATTCCCCTGCCCCTGGGCAGACCTGGTTCCTTGCCCCACACGCCTGGTCTTTTCTGGCTGAGAGCAGGAACCTGCTGGAGTAGCCTTAGGAAACTGTCAGGCCATCCTGCTGCCCTGGGGCTCATCTGTGCCCCCGCCAAGCTCCACAGGGGCCGTAGAAAAACACCTTCCTTCGAAGAGGCTCCTGGTCTTGGGGGGCGGGGCTGGAAGAAAAGGGTTCACAAAATGTCATTGTCTGGCTCTTTTCAGTTCTTCCTCCTGTGAGTTTGGTGCGGCCTTCGAGTGTGCAGGTGAAGACGAGGAGGGCGAGGAGGGAGTGAGCGCGTCGCAGGCGGCCAGCCGGGCAGCAGACACGGAGGAGGCAGTGAGACGCTACATCCGCTCCCAGCCGGCCCTGTACCGGAAGGTGCTGCTGTACCAGCCCTTCGAGCTGGGGGAGCTGCAGGCAGAGCTGAAGCAGAACGGCATCCGCGTGGCCACGGGCAAGCTGCTGGACTTCCTGGACGCGCACTGCATCACCTTCACCACTGCCGCAGCCCGCAAGGAGAAGCTCCAGGGGAAGAGGCGGCATCCCGTGGGCAGGAAGAAAGGGCAGCGGAATTGACAGGGCGATCCCCACCACCCCCGGCTCTCGGCAGCCAGTGGGGTCTGTGCCCTGCATCAGCCCCCATGGGCCACCTGCAGGGAGGACCTGGGACACCGGTGCAGGTCGGGCCTCCACAGGCACTTCTGGGCCTCTGGGTCCTGTCAGCTCCTCACCTGTGAGAGTGACGACACACTGACCCGGGTCTCCTCTTCTGGGCTCCACTCTGGAGTGGCTGGGAGAGTGTCGCCGCTGGATTTCGGGCCCCCAGCCCCATCCCTCTCTCGGTGCCCACAGCATGTCTCCCTTTAACCCAGTAGGGCCAGGGCAAAACCTGACTGCCGCATCTGCATCCACTAGTCCCAGGCGCGACTGCCCCATGGGTCTGTGTCCCGAGGTGGATGTCAGGTGGCCTGGCGGCATGGGCTCGTCTTCCTTCTCAGCATTCAGACCAGTCCCAGCGAGCACCAGCAGACCAAGTGTCCACAGGCTCTCTGTACTGCCACGCCCCAGCCGCAGTTCTCCTGGCCCAGCTGTGTCTCCTGCTGAGACGCTTGTCATTGTCACCAGCAGTCTCTACACTGGGCCATGCACAAGAGCCCAGCACAACTCTGGAGCCCCCAAAACAAGCGTACTCTTGGTTAGCACTCGTGCATGAACGCCGCCTCCAGCCCCAGGAGCAATGTGGGCTGAAGGTGAGGGCCGGAGAGGACGACAGTTGGGTCTCCGCTCCCTGTGAATGTCCCTGTCTGTTTTAAATGTGGTGCAGTCAGTTTTATATGATGTGCAATAAAAGCAAAAAGGCTTTACCAAACCTAGAGACCACACACCACACAAACCAGGAGGGAAACGGGCGTGAGCTGGGATCTGTACCGCCCTGCTGCGCCAGCCCTTCCTCTCAGGGTGGCCCTGGCCTGCCGCAGTCTCGTGTCTCTTCAGTTATTCACTCTTCATCCATCCACACATTTGTCTGTCCACACACCTGCATTCAACAGAGACCTGCAAAGCTGCTCCGGGCTCTGTGAGAGATCAGAAACAGGCTGCTCTCAGCGTGTCCCATCTTGTCTGGTGGAGGGGACATGCTGGCCTATCCGGGCTACTGGTGCGAGGGGGAGGTGGCATTGGGCTCAGGTGACCTGAAGGGTCGTGTCAAGGACCGCCTCCTGGAGAAGGGGCTTTGTGAGCTTAGGGGCGCCTGCGTCAAGGCTGGTGGGCATGGGGCTTTCTCACAGACAAGCAGGAGGGGTCCCTCCCAGCAGCTCCGCCCTGCCTCACCATGGGAAGGAGCACAAGAAGAGAGCTGGTAGCAGAACGTTCACTGGCCACAACTAGATTAGAAAATGGGGACATCCAGATCTGTCCCACTTCCTGTGACCCCAGCCCCAGCCCAGTCTGGGTATGGCCACTCAGGGCAATCAAAGGAGAAGCACCAGCTTGGACCCAGGCAAGGGGGCTCACAGAGAAAGGCCCCCTGCAGGCAGGAAGCCTCATGCTATCACTGAACGGAAGGGCGAAACCACTGTCCAGCTGACCCCAGCTCTGGGTGGACAGAAAGCCCCAGGGTGAGAACTCAGGACCTCCTAACACTCCCCCGCCCCAGGAGTGGGGGCAGCAGCCTTCCCGGCAGAGTGGGAAACAAGCCAGCCCTGCGGGGGCGGACAGGCATTCCCTCCAGGTGGGGGGGGGGCTCAGATGCTCTCTGAGGTCCCTGCAGAGGAGGCCGTTTCCTCTCCTGCTCAGCATCCATCAAGGGAGGCAGAGTGAGCCCCTCTATCCTCATGCATGTGACAGATACCCGCCAGGCCCCTGTGGTTTCCAACATCCTGTGAGTGGCCTGGTTGCCGACGCCTTGGCTGCACGCCACAGCCGAGGCCACAGCCGCTGCTTCTGTGCTCTGTGTCTGGGGCCTCAACACACTTCTCAAGGGCCACGGTCATGTCCTCCCAGCACCTGACACATTCCTGAGTTCTCAAAGCATTGTCAGAAGGGAGGGAGGGAGAAGGGAGAAAGGGACTTGGAGGGTGTCACGAAGCAGAGCGCTTATCTGCTGCCTCAGTTCCCTCCTGCTACTACCCACACAGCCCTGGACATGAGCTAGTGATAACCACACACGCCTCGCCTCGCCTCGCCTAATGCACAAACTGCCGTATGCACCTGAACCCACTATACTCCTGCTCTACAACCATCGCTGGCTCCTACTTGCTTGCTAAGGAAAATTCAAATCCCAAGAGCCCCAGTACTTGGCTCCCACCTTGTCACCTGCTTCCCTCCATGGCCCCATGTAAGTGGCTTGCTCCCCGTCACTGGAAGAGGTCCTGTACTTTTCCTTTATCATGACTTTTCTTGTGTGGCATACTCTGGGCCATGTCCTTCCCCCTCATGCCCTCCTCTGACCGGGCAGACCACCTGCGGGGGCCATCTTCAGGGGTCGGGGTGTGGTCTCCTGCTGTGAACGGCCACGTGCTGCTGTTTCCTCTCAGGGTGCAGGTGACCTGCCTTTGGGGCCCTTTGACTCACAGGAAGACGTCGTGGGGTGCAGCTGGGTCAGAGGGTGCCAGTGGGTGACGGAGAGAAGGAAAGCAAGAGGGGTTAGAGCAGAGAGGGGAGGGCGGCAGGGATAACAGCACCCAGAGGTCGTCTTCTAGCTGCGTGACCTCGGGCCGCTCACTGAACTTCCCAACCACCCGCCTAAAAGCAGCTGCCCGCTGACGGCGAGTCTCTTTCCTCTGTGGCTGGACGGAGGATGATGTGTCGACAGCTTTGATGCTGTACCACTTTATCCTGAGCATCAGCAGGTCCCAGAGTCAAGACCTCCACTGCCACCCCCCAACTTTGACTCGGGGGTGGTGACAAAGTCAGAGTGGCGCCGACGCAGCCCTGGCCCATTGATTTGTCTGTGAGGCTGTTGGCTTTTGAAATCAGACAGGAAGGAAGGTTGAGGTGGAGCCCAGCACAGGAAGAGGTGAGGAGCCTGAGCTGCAGGGCGGCTGGTGGGCTTGGTGGGGTCTGCAGCAGGCAGCAGCACGCTGCCCCGGCCCCGAGCAGTGAGTGTGATAAGCGCCCCTGATCCCTGATCCTGAGGACTCTGACTCGGGGCCCAGCTGGCCTGTCACAGAGACTCCCAGGAGCTGGGAGCCCACTGGAGCCGGGCTGAGCCCAGAAGCGTGGAGATGGCCATTCCTGGAGCAGCAGCGAGGACCAGGAGGTAAGTTGAGTCCAGGCTACCTCAGTGCAGGGCAGGAGAGGACAGTGACTTTTAAGGACTGAGCTACTCTGGGGAGGGGACTGGGAGACTCCAGGGAGGTGTCCCCCTGGGTGCTGGGAGCTTCTGGGGCAGGACTGGTTCACAAACGTGTGCCCAAGGACAGCCCAGGACAGGCCCCAGGGGACAAAGCCCAGCTCTCCAGGGACCAGTGATGGACAGGAGAAGTGGGAAACAGCAGGGAGGCCTGTGGGCAGGACGTGGAGCCCCAGCCCAGGGGAGCCAGCAGACCTGGGCACCATCCCCACACGGGGCCAGGGCGGGCGGCTCAGCTTCTGACTTCAGTTCCCACCTGGAAATGGAGGTGACTACACGGGACCCGCCCCAAAGGTCATAAGGGCCAAGGGAGGCCGTGCGGCTGGCTCTAGGTCCAGCCTGTGGTGCCTGCCCCGTGATGCCACCTGGTGCCGGGGACAGCCCCAGGGCCTCTCCCAGCCCAGCCACAGCCCTATTGAGATGAGGCTCGTCATCCTGCAAGAGAAGCAGCCACAGGAAGCTTCTCGGAGCAGGTCTGCCAAGCAGGCCAACGTGGGTGCTCCCCACAGGGTCTTCCCCAAGTGGCCAGGTTCATGGGGCCCCCATGCTCCCTCCCAGGAGGGGCCCCCAAGCCCAGAGGCTCATTCTTGCCATCAAAGGCTGCGGGCCGGGCACCTCCCCTTCTGCCCCAGGGGTGCTGGGCTCCCCAGGATTGGGGCTGTCCTCCCACTGGGACTCCAGGGGTCAGTGTGGTTAGGAGTGTGGTGTCTCAAGATGCAGGCACCACTATACCTCCTTCGGAGGTACCTTTCTTCGGAAAGGCTGTCTGATCTCAGGTGATGGTGCCAGGGCCACCTCAAGAGGACCAGTTACTCCTCTCAAATCCCGCTGTAGAAGAAAAAGAAACAAAAAAAAAAAAAAGAAGAAGAAAAGAGGACCAGTTACTGAATTTCCAGGCCTTTGGGAGGGGGACAGGGACAAGGAGCTGTGGACAGAGATACGGGCAGCCCAGGTGGGCAGAGCAGGGGCTGGCCACTGGCGAAGGGGCCCAGCAGGCTCAGGCTAGGACTGAGGCCCCCGGGCCTCGTGGGCAGACCCAAGGAGTCAGTTGGCCCTGGATCCGCTCAGGGATGAAGCAGAAGCCCAGCCATTGAGTCTGAGGGACGGGTCTGAGCCCACTGACACCAGGAGCGACTTAGATCCAGCCTCCCCCACAGACAGAGCTCCAGGGTGGGCCCTCATGGCACATGCCAGGGAGGCAGCAGTGGCCACCCACTTGTCCCTCTGGCCTCGCCCTACCTGCTACAGCTCAGGCGCTCTGTGGAGTGACCTCTTGCCTTCAGGTCCCCCAGGTAACGCAAAGCCCACCTGTCCCCCGTCTTGCCATCTTTAAGCTGGGCTTGCAGGAGCCCCTGCAGCTCCCTGGAGGCCATTTGCACCAGGTGGGGTCTGTCTGGCTGTCCCTGGCAGCATCTGTGGCCTCCAGGCCTCAGCCTGCCCTGATGTCTGTGATAGGTTCCAGCCTGCAAGGGAGGCGTCTGGGGCTGAGTGCAGGGCCTGTCAGCAGTGGCGGTCACAGCCGGCCCCCATCACCCTCTGGGCTGGCCCTGGGAGGTGGCAGTGCTGGCCACAAAAATAAGTATGTCCATAGGTATTGAGACATACTAATACTAAAAACGTGGGTGGTTTACCTGAAATTTCCTTAGGTATCCTGTATTTTAATTTGCTAAATCTGGCAATCCTAGGCCCGAGGTCAGTGGGGCAAGAAAGACAGTGTCTGATCGAGAGGGATGTTGACCCCCAATCCTGAAAGGCCAGTGGGGCCGAAGAGGCAGGGTTGCTCAATGGGAGCCCCGCGTCCCAGGCCCACACGAGCCCTGCCTCTTCCCTGGCCTGCACTGCTGCCACGCTGGCCCTCCTTTGTCACTCTCCCAGCCTCCCTCTGGTCCAGAGGTTCTTGGTGTTCAGAGAACTGGAGCCACGGTAAGGCCCTATCCCAGGCCAGTTACACCTCCCGGCCGTCAGGCTGAGTGGTAGATTTTTTAAAACGGTGCTCCACAGAATGACCACATGACGCTGCAATTCCACTTCTGGGTTTATACACAGAAGAACCGAAAGCAGGGTCTCAAGGAGATATCTGTACAGCTATGTTCGTAGCGGCATTATTCACAACAGGCAAAAGGTAGAAACAACCCAAATGCCCATCATCGGATGAATGGGTAGACACGTGCAATGGAATATTATTCACCCACAAAAAGGAATGAAATTCTGACACCTGCCACCACATGGATGAACCTCGAGGACAGCATGCTAAGTGAGAGAAGCCAGATACAAAAGGACAAATCCAGTGTGATAGCACTTACGTGAGCCACGTGGACAGGTCGAATCCACAGAAACGGGAGCACAGCAGGGGGTGCTGCGGCCTGGGAGGGAGAATAGGGAGTGCGTGAGTGGTTGATGGGGATAGACTTTCAGTTTGGGAAGATAGGAAAGTTCTGGAAAGGGATGGTGGTGATGGTCACCCAATAATGTTACTGTACTGAATTGGACACTCAAAAATGGTTAAAATGGCAAATTTTATGTTATGTATATTTTAGCACAATTCAAAAAAATTAGATGGAAAAATAATGCTCCAGATCATGCCCTGCCAGGGCTGAGAGGCACGGAGCCGGGCCCTTCGTCAACATGGCCCCTCGTCCTCCAGCCGCTGCCCCACCCCCAGCAGCAGCAGGGTGTGTCACCTGCTGGGTGCACCTGGATGTCCATTAAGAACAGGCTGTGTCTACCCCTGGGCCACGCCCTGACATCACCCAGAGCAGGGCAGAGGCCCCCAGTGTCCTGGCTTCTGGCACTGACGGGCCGGCAGTAGTATTGCTTCATTCTGGCTTACATACGTTTGGATTTTTAGATTGTTTAGAATTTTTTAAAATGAAAGTACAACTTACCTATAGTAAAGTGAGCTCAATGGCTTTTTATATATGTATACATACATCTGTGTAACCACCAGCCAGATCAATATATAGAAATTTCCAGCACCCCAGAAGGCTCCTACATGCCTCGCCCCCCCCATCAGAACCGCTCCCACTATTTTGGCTTCTACCATTTCAGATTGGGTTGACCTGATTTTTTTTTTTTTTTTTTTTGAGACAGGGTCTTGCTCTGTCACCTGGGTTAGAGTGCAGAGGTGTCATTATAGTTCACTACAACCTCAAATTCCTGGGCTCAAGCGACCCTCCCTCCTTGGCCTCTAAGAGTGCTAGGATTATAGGTGTGAGCCACTGGGACCAGCCTTGGTTTGGCCTGATATTTAAACTCCCTATTAATGGAACCACAGAGTGTGTTCTCTTCCATGTCAAACCTTTCACTCAACATTATGTCTGCAAGAGTCATCCATATTGTTGAGCACATCAGTAATTTACTCTTTTTCATTGTTATGTAGGATTTCATTAAATGAACATATAAAAAAATTTTTCCCATACTATTGTTGATGAACATTGATTGGTTCTACATTTTTTGGACATTATGAATAAGACTATTAGGAACATTTTGGTACCTGCGTTTTGGTGGACATAAACACGTCTGCTCAGGAGGGGAACTGCTGGGTCACAGAGAATATGCACATTTGCTTTATTACAACCAGTTTTCAAAGTGATTTTAATTTGCATTCCTTTGATGACTGATACTCTTTTTGGTGATGTATCTATTAAATTTTTTGTCTTGTTTTTTAATTGAGCTTTTTTTTATTGATTTGCAAATACTTTTATGTGGTTGGGATATATATAAATACTTTTTATGTGGTTGGGATATATATATCCTAGTCTGGTTTTCTTTTTCATCCTCGTAGTGCTGCCTTTTAAAGAATAGACATTCCTAATTTTAATGAATCCTAATTCTTTACTTTTATGGTTAGTCCTTTTTGTGTTTAGGTTTTATCTAGCCCAAGTTCATAAAGATATTCTCCTGTATTTTCTTCTAAAGTCTTGATAGTGTTCACATTCATATTTAGATCTGTAATCCAACTCAAATTTTTGTTTATGGTGTGAGGTAGGGGTTCATTTTACTTATCTTATTACCCAGCAAAATTTATAGCAAAGACCATCCTTCCCAATGAATGGCAGTGGAGCCATTTATAAGTCATGTGTGGGACCCTCTATTCTATGGCATTGGTCTACTTGTCTACTCTTGTGCCAATACCTACAGCTCTGTAATAAGTCTTGATATTGTCTAGTGTGAGTCTTCCACCTTGATTCTTCTTTTTTTAAAATTGTTTTGCTTAGGCTGGGTGTGGTGGCTCACACCTATAATCCTAGCACTCTGGGAGGCCTAGGCAGGAGGATCGCTCAAGGTCAGGAGTTTGAAACCAGCCTGAGCAAGAGTGAGACCCCGTCTCTACTAAAAACAGAAAGAAATTAATTGGCCAACTAGAAATATGTAGAAAAAATTAGCCGGGCATGGTGGCACATGCCTGTAGTCCCAGCTACTTGGGAGGATGAGGCAATAAGATTGCTCGAGCCCAGGAGTTTGAGGTTGCTGTGAGCTAGGCTGAAGCCATGACACTCTAGCCCGGGCAACAGAGTGAGATTCTGTCTCCTCCCCAAAAAACTGTTTTGCCTATTCTAGGGTCCTTTGCATTTCCATATATGTTTTACATGTTTTAGAATCAGCTTGACAATTTCCACCAGCCGCTCAAAAAGCCTGTTGAGATTTTGATTGTGATGTCATTGAATCTAGAGATCGATTTAGTGAGAACTGACATCTGAATAATATTGAACCTTCTAATCCATCAACCTAAAGTAGGTCAGTCCATCTTTCAGTGTTCTTTAATTTCCATCAGTAATGTTTTCTAATTTTCAGTATAGAGGACTTGCAAATTTTTTGCTAGACTTATTACTAGATATTTGATTTTAATGGTATTTTAAATTTCAGTTTTGACTTGATTTTCGCTAGTAAGTAGAAACATAGCTGTTTTTTTTAACTTGTATAAAATTCACATATTAGTCATAATTGTTTGTAGATTCTTTAGGACTTTCTATATACACAATCATGTCAACTGTGAATAGTGACAGTTTTTTCTTTCCCAATTTTGATACCCTCTATTATTTTATTTGCTGTAAATTTAGCATCTGAATTAAAAAAAACAAAAACATAAACCATCAACCAGCAGAGGTTACCCCTGAGGATTTTATTTTATTTTTTTTAGAGACGGGGTCTTGCTCTGTCACCCAGGGTGGGGTGCAATGGTGCAATCATAGCTCACTGCATACTTTTGTATTCTTTAAATATTTTTAATAAGCATATATTATATCTTTATCATCCCTTTTTTTAATTTTTAAGTCTACAGCACCCAGTATTCCCAGGTGGTCTCCCATCCAAGTACTAACCAAGCCCAACTCTGCTTAGCTTCCAAGATCATATGAGATTGGGCGAGTTCAGGGTGGTATGGCTGTAGACTATTACCTTTATAATTCTGTAAGCAATCTATGTAAATGGGGGGGGGGAAGCAATACCTGTTAGCAAAATTTAAGCAATTGAAATTCACAAAACAAGAAACAATTCCTTAATTCCCGTATCATATATTTCTGGCCTTTTCTATAGCTAGATAAAAATGATATCCTATCATAATTCTCTTCTGCATCTTGATTTTTTTTCCACATAAAATACATTACAGTGTTGTATTACTCTATTTGTATGAAATTATAGAAATGGCAAAACTAATTTATAGTGAAAAAAAGTAGACCAATGGCCCCAGGCCAGAGAGATGTGGTTGGGATAGACTGCAAAGGGCATGAAGGAACATATTTTTGGAGAAAGAAATGTTCAATATCTTGATTGTGGTAGTTGTTACATTAGTATGTAATTTGTTGAAACTCATATAACTATACACTTAAAATAGGTGCATTTTATTGTATATAAATTATACCTCAAAGAAAGTGATTAAAACCTTTATGATTTTAAAAGACAAAAAATGCACTGTGGCGCAGGTGCAGTGGCTCATGCCTATAATCCTAGCACTTTGGGAGGCTGAGCCAGGGGGGTTGCCTGAGGCCAGCAGTTCAAGACCAGCTTGAGCAAGAGTTAGAGTCTGTCTCCATTAAAAAATAGAAAAAGTAGCGGGATTTGGTGGTACATACCTGTAGTCCCAGCTACCCAGGAGGCTAAGGCAAGAGGATCTCTTGATCCTCAAACCAGGAGTTTGAGGTTGCAGTTAGCTATGATGACGTCACGGCACTTTAGCCCAGAAGACAGAGCAAGACCCTGTCTCAAAAAAAAACACAAGACACCACCAACACCACCATGGACATGTTCCCAGTTTGACATATAGTTTGATGTTACAATTTTTTTGATCACATAGTATTTTACCATATAATTGGACCATAATTTATCATTTCCCTTTGATAGAGATTTAGTTTTGCTCCTTAAGTTTCTGGCTGTTATAAACAATGTTTCCATGAACATCCTTATAGTCACATCTTTGTGCACTTATCCAGTTATTTCTTTAGGATAAATTCCCAGAAGTGAAATTTCTGGGACAAAAGATATTTAATGGCAATAAGTAATGGCAAATTATAATCCAAAATTGCTATACTGACTTATACTTTCACCAACTATGTATTAAGATTCCCACTACTGCTACATTCTCACCAGTGCAGTCTGTTTTTATATAATAATATTTGCCAATTAGAAAGATGAAAAATGATAGCTCATTGTTCTATTTTTTTAAAAATCTTTTTTTGAGACAAAAAAAGTTGTCTTTTTTGGTCCCCTTTTGTCCCCTGTGGCCCTGGCTAGAGTTGTTTTTCTCTTGATCCTTAGTGAGATTGAGCATCTTTTCAATATCTTGATCATTTATAGTTCTATGAATTATCTATGCCTTTTTTCCTATTTCTATTTGTGTCCATAATTCTATTTGGTTATTTATTCCTTATTGATTTATAAGAATTCTTTTTTTTTTTTTTTTTTTTTTGAGACAGTCTCACTCTGTTACGTGGGCTAGAGTGCTGTGGCATCAGCCTAACTCACAGCAACCTCAAACTCCTGGGCTCAAGCAATCGTTCTGCCTCAGCCTCTGGAGTAGCTGGGACTACAGGCATGTGCCACCATGCCCGGCTAAGTTTTTCTATATATTTCTAGTTGGCCAATTAATTTATTTCTATTTTTTAGTAGAGATGGGTGGTCTCGCTCTTGCTCAGGCTGGTTTTGAACTTCTGACCTTGAGCAATCCTCCCGCCTGGGCCTCCCAGAGTGCTAGGATTACAGGCGTGAGCCACCGCAGCTGGCCCTAAGAATTCTCTCTATATTAAGGATATTAATGCTCTTTAATGTATGTTGCAAATGTTGACTCCTAGCTTATGCCTTGTCTTTCAACTTTATGGCACCTATTATTTTTTATAAATATTTTAATTATTTAATGTTAACTAGTTGTTTAATATTTTAGTTAAATTAAGGGAAATTGGTTTCTCCTTTTATTTCTTCTGAATTTTGCATCTTGCTTTAAAAAGCCTTACCCAAATAAGACTTTAAAAATATTCTCTCATATTTTCTCATTGTTTTTATGATTTTATATTTATAATTTTAACTTAGTCCACATGAAATTAAATTTTGTGTGTGAAGTAAAGTCAAAAATTTTTTCATAGGCTGGTCAATGGCCCCAGCACCATCTCCACTAATTTGAAATGCTATTTTTGTCACATTGCCAAACTGCTTTATGTGTAGATGATATAAATATGCATTTGTTCCTGGACTGTATATCCTGTTCTATTGACTCATGTATCTACTCTCGTGTTAGCCCACCCTGTTTCATATCTATACCCTATTTATAATATAAATGGAAGGCTGTGTTCTAGAATGCAAGGTTGGCTTACTATTAGAAAATCTGTTAGTGTAGCTCACAGATCAAAAAGAGATCCGACACATGTCACTCATGCCACTCCTCCAACGGCTTCCCACCACACCTAGGACAAATCCAAACTCCTCAGGACGACGACCAGATGTGCCAACCCCGAGGGTAGGCCTAGGTGCTCTGGCAACTCTCGCCTTTTTCTTTTCCTCTAACACACAGGGCATCTGCGCTTGCTGTTTACCCTGCCTGAAATGCTCCTCCCCTGGCTCTTTGCTTGACTAACTCCTTCTCACCCTTTTCTGCTCCTAGATTGCTTTCTCACAAAGGTCTTCCCTGGCCACCGTGACCAAATCATCAGCTCTCCCCTCCCCCTAGACTGCCGGCCCCCTTTGTCACTCATGGTTTATCTCGTTCCCAGCACTAATCACCAGCTGAGCCTGCCTTGCTTGTTTACCTGTTTTCCTCTTTATCATCATCATCCCCTACTCCCATGCCCACGCCCATGGGATAAGGATTCTGTCAGCTTCTTCACCTTCACACCCCCGTGCCTAGAACGCACTGTGGTGGACCTGTTGCCCCTCAATAAATAGTTGCTGGTTGAATAAATGAATGGAAATAAATCATGTGATTACATTAGTATATGCTAAAAAGCCATTTACTAATTTAACAGACATTATTAATTTTTTAAAAAATGTGTAAACCTACTATAAGAGGCAGTAGATGATGACACGGCATAAGCGCTGGCGTCAGTGAGGTCTGGGTTTCCATCCCAACTCAGTCTCTCCCCAGATGTGCGTCCCTGGGCAAGTCACCTCACCTCTCTGAGTCTTAGTGCCCTCATCTCTAAAATGGGAGAAAGAGTGGTATTGAGAGTTGTTAGGAGAAGTAAATTAAATGATTTAAATATAGTGCTTAACAGAATATCCAAAACAAAGTATACCTTCAATAAATATTATATGTTATTTGAATGGTAATGGAAAAGAAGTAGAGAAAAAAACAAACTAGAAATCGGTCTGCTGACAAACATCACACCTAACAATTTGGGCTAGAACCATTCCAGCACAATCTGGTATAAGACAGGAATGCGTGATACGACTGCATTCTCCAGGGAAGGGGCAGGCCTAGCTAACGTAGTAAAATTGTTTACAATAAGAGCTCTGATTTTAGAAATGAAGAGATAAAATTATTCTCACAGAAGCAGTCTGAAAGCCTGAAGAAAACTAACTACAAAATGAGAACCAAAGTGAATATTTAATATGTTGATGAGATGTATGATGAAATACACAAAATTAATCACCTTCCTTTATACCAACAATATTCTATTTTTTTTTTTTTTTTTTTTGAGACAGAGTCTCATTCTGTTGCCTGGACTAGAGTGCGGTGGCGTCATCCTAGCTCACAGCAACCTCAAACTCCTGAGCTCAAGCAATTCTTCTACCTCAGCCTCCCGAGTAGCTGGGATTACAGGCATGTGCCACCATGCCCGGCTAAGTTTTTTTCTATATATTTTTAGTTGTCCAGCTAATTTCTTTCTATTTTTAGTAGAGACGGGGTCTCGCTCTTGCTCAGGCTGGTTTTGAACTCCTGACCTTGAGCAAGCTGTCTGCCTCAACCTCCCAGAGTGCTAGGCGTGAGCCACTGTGCCTGGCCAATATTCTTGTTTTTATTGATTTTCTTGTTTTCTAAGTTTTTTTTTTTTTTTTTTTTTTTTTAAGACAAAGTCTCACTCTCTTGCCTTGGCTAGAGTGCCATAGCATCAGCATAGCTCATAGCAACCTCAAACTCCTGGGCTCAAGTGAACTCCTGCCTCAGCCTCCCAAGTAGCTGGGACTACAGGCATGCACCACCATGCCTGGATAATTTTTTGTATTTTTAGTTGTTTTGGCTAATTTCTTTCTATTTATAGTAGAGATGGGGTCTCACTCTTCCTCAGGCTGGTCTCGAACTCCTGAGCTCAAGCAATCCTCCCACCTCGGCCTCCCAGAGTGCTAGGATTACAGGCGGGAGCCACCATGCCCAGCCAAACAACAATATTCTTAATAACAACAGAAACTATTTTAAAAATACCTAGATACAGGCTGGACGCTGTGGCTCCTGCCTGTAATCCTAGCACTCTGGGAGGCTGAGGTAGGTGGATCATTTGAGCTCAGGAGTTTGAGACAAGCCTAAAAAAGGCCCCGTCTCTACTAAAAATAGAAAGAAATTAGCTGGACAACTAAAAATATATATAAAAAATGAGCCAGGCACGGTGGTGCATGCCTGTAGTCTCAGCTACTCTGGAGGCTGAGGCAGGAGGATCGTTTGAGCACAGGAGTTTGAGGTTGCTGTGAGCTAGGCTGATGCCACGCCACTCACTCTAGCCCTAGCAACAGAGTGAGAATCTGTCTCAAAAAAAAAAACATACCTATATACAAATAAAAAATTAGCAAGATCTAGAGGAGACAGAATATAAAGTTTTACCAAAGGATGTAAAGAAAGACCTGGGCGACGTGGTGGCTCACGTCTGTAACCCCAGCTCTTTGGGAGGCTGAGACAGGAGGGTTGCTTGAAGCCAGGAGTTCAAGACCAGTCTTTATTTTATTGAAAATAAAATGAAATAAATAAAGACCTCCAATTACCCACATGAATCCATACACATAATGTAACTTTAATCAAAATCCAATCTCTTTTCCACTGGGTTTGACATTTAGAAAAACAATGGAGTGAGAAGAGCCAAGGACTCCAAAGCAGTATATCAAGAGTGGCCTTGCCCCGGCCTGGTGCTAACGTTCCCAGATTAACTCCACTAGTTTGGATACCATCTACTTTGACTTCATTGCTCTCCCTACCTCTTCAACACTACTATGAACCAAATGGCTGGAAAATGCTATTTTACTTATTGATAAGCTTCTTTTACCATTTTCCAAGTGAAAATGTTCACTTAGGCAGGACGTGGTAGCTCATGCCTATGATCCTAGCACTTTGAGGGGCCAAGGTGGGAGGATTGTTTGAAGCCAGGAGTTTAAGCCCAGCCTGGGCAACATAGCAAGACCCTGTCTCAAAAATAAATTTAAAAATTAGCCAAACATGGTAGCACGTGCCTATAGTCCCTAGCTACCTGGGAGGCTGAGGCAGGAGGATGGCTTGAGCCCAAGAGTTCAAGGTTGCAGTGAGCTGTGATGGCACCACTGCACTCCAGCCTGGGCAACAGACCAAGACCATGTCTCAGAAAAAAAAAAAGGTTCAACTTGAGTTAAGATTCCAGGATCCCCAATGCAAATCCAGGGTCAGGGAGTCTGATGAATCCTTGGGGCTGTAGCCAGTGAACTTTTCTTAAGCTAAACACTGAGAACCAGAGCACTGAAGGGCTGGACAGTATGCATCTGACCTGCTTCTCTGTGCAGTGACAACATCTGGGGTCATTTTTGAATGCAGGGCTGCCATCAGCAACAGTGGGCCGTGATCTCTCCTGGCTACACATCGTGTTTTCTCTCCCAGAACCGTGGACGACACATGGCCGGCCCCCACCCGAATCCTGGGGCCCTTCTGGACAGGCTGCTGTGGCCTGCACACCCGGTGAGGAGGTGGGGGTGCACGTGGGGTCCTCCGTGTCCACCTTGGCGACAGGAGGGTCGCAGAGGGGGATGACCAGCCTTGGCAACAAGGAGCCAAAGGAACGTGAACGGGTGGGCCTGGAGCGTGGCTTGGCCTCTTAGCGTCTGCGCCACCGTCCCCAGCACAAACAGCGCCGCCCGTGGGCCGGGAGCCCCTGCACTCCTGGGAGACCCCAGGAAAACAGTAAGAGAAGCAGCAGTGCAGCTGCTCTGAGAAGTAGCTTCCCCTCCGCTCCCCCAACTCGTCTTTTCTGTTTCATAAACTTTACTTTTCAGAGAAGTTTTAGAATTACAGAAAAGTTGATGGGAAAGTACAGAGATTTCCCTTATACCCTCTGCCTGTGCCCCCTCCAAACTCCACCACTATCAACATCCCCCACCGAGTGGTGCATTTGTTATAATCAAGAAACCTATAGTGACACTTCACTATCACCCAAAGCCCATGGTTTACACTCAGGGTCACTCTGGGTGCTGTACATGCTGTGGGTTTGGACAAACACACAATGATGCCTACCCACCGTTAGCAGTGGTTACTACCCTAAGAGCAGTGTCACTACCCTAAGGATGCTCTGTCGCCACCCCCAGCCCCTCTACCCCACCCTTGACCTCGTTACTGGCTCTATGTCTCCATACTTTCACCTTTTCCAGAATGTTAGTGGGAATTGTGCGATATAGTCTCCCAGACTGGCTTCTTTTGTTCCTCCCTCCTTTTGAGCTAATCTACTTGTAACCTCATCACCATTTCCAGATCACAAATGAGGACACCAGGGCGCAGACTGGTGACACAACCTGCCCAGGGTCACCCAGCTGGTAAGTGACAGGGCCAGGGTGAGCCCAGAGCCCCAGTTACTATTCACTTGGCCCTTGCCTCCTTGTGACTGTTTCGCCATCTGGGAACAAATGGCCCTTCCGGCCCCTTCTCGGAGGCCAGGCCAGTGGGCCACCTGCAAGCTGGGGAAGGTGGAAGGGAAGGCTCCCCGGCCCCATTCCTAGGGGTTCACTCACCCATCCCAGGCCACTGAGTGTTGGTGGCAGACAGCAGAGTCGGGCCCTCTCTTCACAGCTCCTAGCGGCAATCCCAGACTCCATGAGGAAGCAGGAAGTGCGGACAGGCGGGGAGGCTGGCCAGGGCCATGGCACCGGCTCCCCAGCCGAGCAGGTGAAAGCCCTCGTGGACCTGCTGGCCGGGAAGGGCGGTCAGGGCTCCCAGGCCCTGCAGGCCCCTGACAGGACACCGGACTCCCCGTTGGGGCCCCACCACAACGGTAGGACCGGCTTGGGAGGCCACAGAGGGGTCTACCCGGGGCCTCTTCCTTCCACCCTTCCCTGACCCCGTCCTCCCCTCTGGCCTCTGTCCTGCAGACTTGAGGATACAGAGGCACCGAGAGGCCCTGCTGAGCAGGGCAGGAGGCGGCCGGGAGCCGGGCAGTGCCTCGCCCAGGCTTCCCACCCTCCTGCTGGTGGAGGGCCTCACCGACCTGCAGCTGAGGGAGCACGACTTCACACAGGTGGAGGCCACCCGCGGGCGCTGGCGCCCTGCCAGGGCCATCGCCCTGGACAGGCTCTTCCTGCCTCTCTCCCGGGTGTCCATCCCACCCCGAGTCTCTGTCACCATCGGGGTGGCTGGCATGGGCAAGACCACCCTGGTGAGGCACTTTGTCCGCCTCTGGGCCCGAGGGCAGGTCGGCAAGGACTTCTCCCTTGTGCTGCCTTTGACCTTCCGGGATCTCAACACCCACGAGAAGCTGTGTGCGGACAGGCTCATCCGCTCCGCCTTCCCACACGTCGGGGAGCCCAGCTTGGTGCTGGCAGCCCCCGCCAGGGTCCTCCTGATCCTGGACGGCTTGGACGAGTGTAAGACGCCTCTGGACTTCTCCAACACTGTGGCCTGCACAGACCCCAGGAGGGAGATCCAGGTGGACCACCTGATCACCAACATCATCCGTGGCAACCTCTTCCCGGAAGTTTCCATCTGGATCACCTCCCGTCCCACTGCAGCTGGCCAGATCCCTGGGGGCCTGGTGGACCGGATGACTGAGATCCGGGGCTTTAACGAGGATGAGATCAGCCTGTGTTTGGAGCAGATGTTTCCTGAGGACCAGACCCTCTCAGGCTGGGTCCTGAGCCAGGTGCGGGCCGACAGGGCCCTGTACCTGATGTGCACCGTCCCAGCTTTCTGCAGGCTAGCGGGGTCAGTGCTGGGCTACTTGTGCCGCAACAGGCCGGGGGCCCAGGACGCAGAGCTGTGGCCTCCCAGGACCCTGTGTGAGCTATACTCCTGGTACCTGAGGATGGCCTTTAGCAGGGAGGGGCAGGAGAAGGGCAAGGCGAGCCCTCGGATTGAGCAGGTGGCCCATGGTTGCCGCAAGATGGTGGGGACGCTGGGCCGGCTGGCCTTCCACGGGCTGGTCAAGAAGAAGTACGTGTTTTACGAGCAGGACATGAAGGCGTTGGGTGTGGACCTCGCTCTGCTGCAGGGGGCCCCGTGCAGCTGCTTCCTGCAGCGGGAGGAGACGCTGGCCTCCTCAGCCGCCTACTGCTTCACACACCTGTCCCTGCAGGAGTTTGTGGCGGCCGTGTATTACTATGGCGCATCCAAGAAGGCTATCTTCGACCTCTTCACCGAGAGCGGCGTGTCCTGGCCCAGGCTGGGCTTCCTCACGCATTTCAGGAGCGCAGCCCAGCGGGCCATGCATGCTGAGGACGGGAGGCTGGACGTGTTCTTGCGCTTCCTCTCGGGCCTCTTGTCTCCGAGGGTCAACGCCCTGCTAGCTGGCTCCCTGCTGGCCCCAGGCGAGCACCAGGGCTACCGGGCCCAGGCGGCTGAGCTGCTTCAGGGCTGCCTGCGCCCCGACGCCGTGGTCTGTGCCCGGGCGGTCAACGTCCTGCACTGCCTGCACGAGCTGCGACACACGGAGCTGGCCTGCAGCATGGAGGAGGCCATGGAGCGCGGGGCCCTGGCCCGGCTGACCGGCCCTTTGCACCGGGCCACCGTGGCCTACCTCCTGCAAGTGTCTGATGCCTGTGCCCAGGAGGCCAACCTGTCCCTGTGCCTCAGCCAGGGTGTCCTCCAGAGCCTGCTGCCCCAGCTGCTGTACTGCCAGAGCCTCAGGTGGGTGCCGGCGGGTTGGGGGGATGCGGGGGGCAGAGGAGAGAGAAGGACCTGGATGTTCCCCCCTTCACCATGCCCCTCTCTGTCTGTCTGCTGGGGCTGCTGTAACAAAGGATCACAAATTCAGTGGCTTCAAACAACAACAATTTGTTCTCTCACATTCGTGGAGGCCGGAAGTCTGAGGTGAAGGTGTCGGCAGGGCTGCACTCCCTCTGAAAGCTTCAGGGGTCAGTCTTTCCTTGCCTCTAGCTCTGGTGCTGTAGCAGCACTGCTCCATTCCCTGCCTCTGTGGCACGTGTGTGCCGTCTCATCCCCGTGAGTGTCTGTCTTCAGACAGAACTGTCCTCTCTTAAAAGGACACCGTCACACCAGATTGCAGGTCCGCTCTATTCCCACTCTATTCATCTTAAAGAATTACAGCTGCAACGACCCTCTTTCCAATTAAGGCCACATGTTTGAGGCCCTGGGGGTCAGGACTTCAACATACCTGTTTGGGGGACACAATCCAATTCCTAACACCCCGACCCATCCCGACTGACGGAAGCCAACTCTGCCCTCAGCCATCCTCCATCCACGGCCCTGCACCTCGGCTCGCTGGCAGGCCGGGACATGGGCCGAGCAAGGGGCCTCAGGACTCAGAGCAGCTTGGGGGCCCTCAGAAGCAGGAGGGCTCTCCAGAGGCACATGGCGTGCAGGTGGCTGGGACAACAGACAGCAGAAAAGATGCCTCTGGACAGGAACCACAGGGCTCACGGGCATCCCGCCTCCCACCCCCTCTGGGAGAATGGGTCCAAGCACACGGGCATGCTGAGTGATCCCTGAGCTGCAGCGAGGGTGCTGGGGTGGGCTGGAGAGAGGCGGAGGGTGACTCTGCTGCGGATGCCAGCCCCAGGGCAGGGCCTCTCTGCCTGCCTGTGGGTGGCAGGACCACACTCACTGTCACTGCTCCCCGTTGCCAGGCTGGATGCCAACCAGTTCCAGGACCCCGTGATGGACTTGCTGGGCAGCGTGCTGAGCGGGAAGGACTGTCGCATTCAGAAGATCAGGTAATGCTGGCCTCAGAGCCCCCCAGGGTGCCCACCTGTCTTGAGGGGTGTGGGGCCCCCTCCCCATCCTCCTCCCTCTCTGCTCACCTAGCCAGTGGCAGCTTGAAGGAGAGGTAGCTTTGAATCGGGTAGGCTCAGGATACAGCCTGCTTGCTTCTGCCCATTCTGGGAAGTGCCAGGGGCTCAGGTAGCTCATCTGTAAGAAGAGGGAAATGACCGGATGCTGTTGTGGACACGGTGGCATCTCTCCAGCACCATGTGTGCTGACACAGCCCCAGCATGAGCATCTCTAAGCTCATCTCAACGTCTGCTGTCAAACAACATTCTGGGCACAGGACTGCATTTTCAATTCAAATTTTTAATTTGAATTAAAATTAATTAAAATTAAAACTGTTTTGGAAATGATCCCAAAGCTAAAAAAAAAAAAAGAAAAGAAAACTGTCAAGAACCTCAGATTAAAATTTTGATTTAAAAAATTTACCTAGCTCTCTGGGAGGCTGAGGTGGGCAGATCATTTGAGTTCAGGAGTTCGAAACCAACCTGAGCAAGAGTGAGACCCCGTCTCTACTATAAATAGAAAGAAATTAATTGGCCAACTAATATATATATAGAAAAAAATTAGCCGGGCATGGTGGCGCATGCCTGTAGTCCCAGCTACTCGGGAGGCTGAGGCAGCAGGATCGCTTGAGCCCAGGAGTTTGAGGTTGCTGTGAGCTAGGCTGACGCCACGGCACTCACTCTAGCCTGGGCAACAAAGTGAGACTCTGTCTAAAAAAAAAAAAAAAAAAAATTTAATTACCATTTACTTCTAAATTAGTTTAAATAATTTATCACTTAAAAACAACATCCTTAATGTTGTACTTAGACAAAAGTTCACACGCTGACCTATGCCCTTACGCGATCTCTCCTGGAGTAACATTTCTGGATGTAGCGCGCTGGTTTGTAGCTGGGTCGACGTGTCGTTCTGAGGGTGGCTGCTGGGGGCCAAGGGAGGCGAGTGTGGAGAGCAGACCCAGGGAGTCACTTCTCGTCCTCACACAGCCTCCCGGTTCTGAAACCATTGTCATCTCAGTCACCAACAACCCAGACTGAGTCAGGAACAAGAGCCAGTCACTGAGGATAGTGGTTAGGGCTATGGGCTCTGTGTGACCTTGAGCAAGTCACCTGCAGTGAGAATGGGGTTATAAGGGTCTCTACCTGTGAGTTTGGGGGTCCCTGTGACCACCCTCGGGGTTGACGATTTGCTAGAAGGTCTCAGAACTCAGAAATGCCATTATACTCATGGTTATGATTCATTACCCTGAAAGGACACAGATTAAAATCAGGAAAAGAAAAAGGCACAAGGAGCCGGGACCAGGAGAGATCAGGTGTGAGCGTGCTGCCGGTTGTCCCCTCCCAGGGGAGTCCTACAGACAGTAGCACTCAGTCCTCCCAGCAACAATGTGTGACAGCACACAGGACATACTGCCAACCAGTGAAGCTCATCCGAGCCTTGGTGTCTGGGATTTGTTAGTGGGGGTTTGGTCACAAAGACATATCTGAGGCCAGTTGCATGGCTGGCCTCAGTTGACAGCGCCTCCAGAGGGCAAGCTGATGCTCCTGGCCCCAGACCCCTACCAAAAATCACACCGTGAGATAAACTGTGCAGCATGGCCCAAGGCCCCCAGGTGAACAAAGACATTCTTATCATCCAGGACATTCTAAGGGCTTAGACAGTCCCACTTAGGAGCCAGGGGCAAGGTCCAAACCTTTCTTTGTGCAAGGTTAATCCTTCAGTGCAGTTACCTCTTACAGTGGTTGTAAAGGCCAGGCACGAGGGAGCACTGGGTAGGGGCCAGTCATTATAACATTAGGATCACTTTAGACTTGTTAGCAGAAGATACAAATGTAACTCCTTTCAAAGAAAAAACGATAATGACAGTTCATTATTAATATTTTTTCCTTTATGGGAGCCTCCAGCATTTTCAGCACATGACAAAAATAGTCAACTTTTAGTTTTGCTTAAAAGAAGCTAGGAAGTGCTCAGAAACTATCTCAAACAAAGCCAAAAATTTCCCCTGTGGCCACAGGCCCTTCTTTACCTCTCTCTGTTCTCTCAGTTCTCAATGCCATCTCCCTGTCTGAAATGTCCAAGGCACCCTTGAGAAAACACGCATGGCTTCTCATTAAATAATATTTATAAAATATTATCAAGTACTGGAGGGAACAAAGCCTCTTTAGAATTTCAGAACATTGATATAGAAAATGGCTTGGATGAATGGTGTGAACAAAAGTTCTCTGAATAGGAATTTGGAGAAGAGAGACTTTATTTTGGTGAACAGTTTGCAAACCAGGGAGACGCAGCCTTTCCGGAGGACAAAGCCCAGCCAGTTCATTCCCCTCATCCTCGTGTTGGTCTCTGGCCCTTTTCTGAGAGTCCCTAGGAGCCCTTGGAACGAGAATTGAGAACTGTTTCTGAGAAACGAGCCTGAGAATTGTAATTGTAATTGAATAAATTAAATAACTCTATCCCACGGGCTAAATGCCTACAAAAGAACCTCTGTCAAGAACCTCAACAGCTACCATTTCTGAGACATCAAGCAACATTAAGTTGATCCACCAGCAAATTCCTGGCATCACCCATTCAAGGCAGAAACAGATGTACAGTTTTGTTTTTTTTTTTAATTAGTCTGTAATGACCCTACCACTTGCCATTTTGCACCAGAGTAGAGGCTAGGATGAGTGGTGTGCTGGAACTAGTTTGTACCAGGTCATGAGAGCTGACTGTTACATTTTTAGGAGGTCTGCAAGCTGAGGATGGTTGAAATTGGCCACGGGGAGAGTATTTACACCACCATAGAAATAGGCAAATACTGCAATCAGTTGTTTTGTCCTTTGTTTTTTCTTGAGATCACTTTACCAGCGCACACTGGCTGGCATCCCTACGGCAGACTTCTGTAATCGTCCATGCTGTCTGCTGTGGTATTGGTGTAGAAGCTGCTGTGCTGGATTCTGGCCAAACTTTTCCCTAGCACCCTTCGCCACAGTGAGGGTCTGTCCGCCCACTCTGGCCCTGCCCTGCCCTGCCCTGTCTGCCAGGGGCTTTCTTTTGTCTGGCATCCTGTTCCTGAAGCCGCCTCATCTCCACCTGTGTCAGGCCTGTTTAATCATGGGCATAGAGTTGAGGAAGACATGATAAGATTTATATGCCTGAAATGACCTGTCCTCTCCCTTGCCTTGGGCAGCTTGGCTGAGAACCAGATCAGTAACAAAGGGGCCAAAGCTCTGGCGAGATCCCTCCTGGTCAACAGAAGTCTGACCTCTCTGGAGTAAGTAGGACACCAAAAGCCAAACTTTGCCATTGGGACCAGGAGAGTTGTGAGCCATCCTGGGAAGTCCCCTCCCCTCCTCTGACATGACTGGGGTCTTATCTATCCTTCCATGATTCTCCAGATTCAGCCCCTGGACATGATACCCTGATTTCATCTGGAGCTGGTTCCAAGGTCTTTGGGCTCCTGTAGGAGGAGGACACAGGGAGGCCACCCCCTGCCCACATGCTCCCCTGGGGGTTGGAAGGACAGTTGAGTCCCACCCTGTGAAGCACCAGATTTGGGGCCCTGAATCTGGGGTTAGCTGATCCTCATCTCCACACCTTCCCAAGCGCACTAGCCCATTGGGTCCTGCTTCTTTCTCGTCTCGTGGCTGTCTTGGAAACTCCTTCCTTGTTTGCTATACAAGGATCTCTGCCTTGGTTCCACTAAATGTGAAACCTTAAATCCTGACGCATTCCCTCCAAGGATCATAGATGTAGGGGTTGGTGTCATTCCTGTTCCCCTTCCCTCCCTGGGAGTCAGATGAAAGAGAATAGTTCTTTCTCTCTCTCCCTTCCGCCAGCCTCCGTGGTAACTCCATTGGACCACAAGGGGCCAAGGCCTTGGCAGACGCTCTGAAGATTAACCGCACTCTGACCTCTCTGAGGTACGTGTCCTGCTGCCCCCAGGTGAGCGCCCAGAAAACCCTCTCATCAGTGACCAATAGAGCGGGAGGTGACTCAGACTGGTGGGCATGGGCTACCAGCTCTCACCCTGCTTGGCATCAGGATCGTGCATCCTAAGCAGTGTCCAAGTTCCAGCTCTTCCCCAGTCTTTGATTGCATGTCAGCCTGAGCAGGGGAGCGAGGTACGTAGCAATGGAAAGGCAGAATCACCCGTTAGGAAAACTTCTTGTCCTCTAGTGAGGGGGATCACCAAGGCCATAGTGTCAAAGTTTTTCCCTGAGATGTTTTCCAGAAGGTGCCCATGGTTTGGTGTGGTTTGCTGTGTCCCGTTTAGGAGCCTGTGGTTGTTATCCATCCTTAGTTGAGTGGGTACTGCCATTCTGTTCTAGTTTTATTTATTTACTTTTTTTTTTTTTTTTTGAGACAGAGTCTCGCTTGTTGCCCAGGCTATAGTGAGTGCCGTGGCGTCAGCCTAGCTCACAGCAACCTCAAACTCCTGGGCTCAAGTAATCCTTCTGCCTCAGCCTCCCGAGTAGCTGGGACTACAGGCATGCACCACCATGCCCAGCTAATTTTATATATTTATATTAGTTGGCCAATTAATTTCTTTCTATTTATAGTAGAGACAGGGTCTCGCTCTTGCTCAGGCTGGTT
Organism: Microcebus murinus; assembly: GCF_040939455.1. NCBI lineage: Eukaryota > Metazoa > Chordata > Mammalia > Primates > Cheirogaleidae > Microcebus > Microcebus murinus. Next base: position 3,003,449 of record NC_134122.1, on the reverse strand, counting down.
TCGAACTCCTGACCTCAAGCAATCCGCCTGCCTCGGCCTCCCAGAGTGCTAGAATTACAGGCGTGAGCCACCACGCCCGGCCTATTTACTTATTTTTATTCAAATGAAATTCACATTTTACATTTACCATTTTAAAGTGTACAGTCAGGTGACATGTAGTGCCTTCATAATGTTCACCTCTATCTGGTTCCAAAATATTTTCATCACCCCTAAAGGAGACCTTGTACCCATAAGCAGGCACTTCCCATTCTCCTCTCCTCCCAGCCCTGCCTCCGCCAGTCTGCTTCCTGTCTGCACTGAGTTACCTCTTCTGGATATTTCATATAAACGAATCATGCACTATTTGGCCTTTTGTGCCTGGCTTCCTCCACTTAGCATAATGTTTTCAAGGTCCATCCATGTTGTAGCCCGTGTCAGTACTTCCGTCCATTTTATGGCTAAATAACATTCCATCGTGTGGACAGATGGCAGTTTTTTATCCACTGATGGGCATCTGGGCTGCTTCCACCTTTTTGGCTCTCTGAATAATGCTGCTATGAACATTCATGTGCAAGTCTTCGAGTGCCTGCTTTCAATTTTGGGGGTATATACCTAGGAGTGGAATCACTGGATCACGTGGTAACTCCATGTGTGATCTTTGAGGAGCTGCTGGACCGTTTTACATCCCCACCAGCAGTGCAAGGGTTCCAATTTCTCCATATGCTCGCTGACACTTGGGTACTGTGTGTTTTAGCTGTAATGAGGACTACCGATGACCTTTCATTGTTATCCAAAGAGCATGGGCACCTTGTTCCCAGTTGTCAGGCAAGTGCTTAGAAACCCAGGGAAAAATCTAAGCCCTGGGCAGTGGCGGGAAGGGCCAACTATTCTCCCTTCTCACCGAGGTCAGCTGCTGTGCCCCGCTGGGCCTCTGGGGCACATGGTGGTGGCGTTCAGGGCACCTCTGAGTGCACCACCTCTTGCCTTTGCAGCCTCCAGAGCAACACGATCAGGGATGACGGCGCCAGGTCCATGGCCGAGGCCTTGGCCTCCAACCGGGCCCTCTCTGTGCTGCAGTGAGTGGAGATGCCTCCTCTCGCCACCACCTTTCTCCCCTTTCTTGCCTCCTCCAAGGGCCTCTCTGCCTGTTTCCTGCAAGGAAAAATGGAGGGAGTGAGGGGGGGTCCTAAGGCTCTCTGACCCATCTGGATGGCTGCTGGAAAACCTAATGCTTACTGCTTTTCCAGAGAATAGGTGATGGGGAAATAATTAAAAATAAAACCTCTTGCTATGCCAGACAATCCTCCCCACAAATGTAGGAAAGAGCACAACAGTATGGCATCGTTGGCAACCTGCCAATAAGACTGCAGAGACAGGAAGAAATTTGACCCTTTTCTATAGCCGAGTGGACACAATCCATCCCACAGGTGTTCTCAAGATAAATGACAACTGTCCTCAAGCAAGAGGACCTGGCAGCACCGTTTATCATACATAGTTCATCCTAAAGCCACCTGATAATTGGGGTGGCCACCTGTGTTCCCTACTTCCTTTTATCCAAAGGAAAAATAAAATTTCTCATATCTTTATGACACGCAGGTACGTAACTAGCTAGGTGCTTAGCTAATTCCCACAGAGGCAGGGAGATGGGGACTCTATCTTGCCCTGACATTTCAAAGAGATTGCGCCAAGTCTCTTACAAGAGACATTCCTGGCTGTGAAACTGGAAAGAGGATGATTTAGCTTTTTAAAAAGATATACACACATCTCAAAGGGACAGAGAAAGGATTTACAATATCAAGTTTTCCCAAGAAAGTACTCTAAGAAAAGGTGTGTGTGCATGGGGGTGTCTCTGTCCTTTTTGGAACCAGGGAAAATTACATTTCGTTTTAGATGTGTATTTAGCCTCACACAGGAGAGGTCCTGCCCTGCCTGTCCTAGGATGAGAACAGGGGTTCCCCGGCAACATCTCCCTCCAGCAGATTGCATGTAAGAGGAAGTAGCTTTTTGAGAAGAGGAACCGAAGCGGAGGGTGTCCCTAGGGTCTCATGGTGGAGGCAGGCCGCTGGCTGGTCTGGATGGGAGCCAGACAATTGGGTGAGGGGCCAGTGGGACTTGTCCAGGGAAGCCCCCAATTGGGAGGTTGCTGGGCATCACCTCACCCACTGAGCTCTGCTCTCCAGCCCCTCCCAAGGGGGGCCCAGCTGCCTGGCCACTGACTCTCCTGCGTTAATAACGTCAGCCCACCAGCACCACTCTGGCAACAATCTAGACCCCTCCAGGAGATCCCTGCACTCTTGCCATGACAAATGGAGAGGGTACCCTAGTTGTCTCTGACCTCTGACCTTGAACCCAGACTGTCCTTGGCCTGGGAATGGCTGTGGCCAGCTTTGCTGAAGGATGCCTCTCTCTTCACACAGCCTGCAGAAGAACACCATCGGGCCTGTGGGAGCCCAGCGGATGGCAGATGCCCTGAAGCAGAACAAGAATCTGAAGGAGCTCATGTGAGAAATGCAGAAGGGCCAAATTTACATGCTCAGTGGCTAGCACAATGACAGAGCCAGCATACGTATTTGTGAGCATGGGGAAGGATGCATAGATGGATGGTTGGCTGGGTGGATGAATGATAGATGAGTGGATGGATAGGTGGCTGGCTGGGTGGGTCAGTGAATGAATGGTGGGTAGGTAGATAGGTGAGTAAATGGATAGGTGGGTGGATGGGTAGGTTGGAGGGTGGCTGGTTGGCTGGCTGGGTCAGTGGATGGATGGGTAGGTAGGTGGGTGGCTGGTTGGGTCAGCAGATGGATGAGTGGATGGATAGGTAGGTAGGTGGCTGGTTGGTTGGCTGGGTCAGTGGATGGATGGGTGGATGGGTAGGTAGGTGGGTGGGTGGCTGATTGGCTGGCTGGGTCAGTGGATGGATGGGTGGATGGGTAGGTGAGCGTGTAGATGAATGAATGGGTAAATAGATGGACGGGTGGCCTGATGGATGAATGGGTGGTGGGTGGGTGAGTAGATGGACGTATGGGTGCAGGTTAGCTGGCTTTGGACTCCAAAGCACTGGACCAGGGGAATGGAGAGCCAGATTCCCAGGACTGGATGAGCCCTACCTTCTCAAGCTCACATTTACTGCTTTCCCAGCTTGCAGAAGAAAATAGCATGTCCTGGCCATCTTCACATACAGTACCAAGTACCACAAATACTTCTCACTAAAGGGTTGACCCTGCCCACCCCCTGCCCTTGCCAGAGAGTGAGGGACTTTGCTGCCTTGATCTCCTATAGAAAGCAGATGGTCACCTGTGCAGACTACAGACCACCAGGCCTCAGGCAGAACACTGTGCAGTGGGCACCCTTGAGATGTCAGAGACAGCCCTCCCCTGCAGGCTTCTTGGGCCCCGGTCCCCAGGCCCAGCCCTGCCCGGCTGCTGCAGGAGGCCAGCTGACCCAGTCCCATCTCTCACAGGCTTTCCAGTAACAGCATTGGCGATGGAGGCACCAAGGCCCTGGCTGAGGCCCTGAAGGTGAACCAGGGCCTGGAGAGCCTGGAGTGAGTCTGCCTGACTGCCCTGTGGGGGTGGCGATTCACCCTGGGTTCTCCACGCAGCACATTCTGGGTTGGCAGTCCCGGAAAGAGGCTGCTGCCCTGCCAGAACCCCCACACCCACCTGGGCACATGCTCATCTCAGTCTCTCCTGCCTCATGCCCACCCATCGGCTCCGTTTCCCTGGACAGCAGGAGCTAGGGTTGGCTCTGGAGTTTTCAGAAAGACAAGCTCTGAGTGCCCTTGGGAAGGTGGCACAGGTGGCTCAAGAGGGAGTTGGTGGCGGTGGCCTTGGTAGGGAATTGGGGAGCTTGGTGTTGCTGCCACACTGGGAACATTACTCCACCCCTCTCTCTAGGGGCTGCAGAACCAATGCCCTGTGCAAGGCCATTTGGAGCCACCCACATCAAAGCTGAGTTTGAACTTTAGGGCTTGTGCTAAACCCACCTGCCCTGCCCTGGCAGGGGCTAGAAGGTGGGGAGATGGGAGAGTAAAGGGGGTGTGAGCAGTGTAAGCTGGCAACTCCCTGGGGCCCCCAACTCCCTGTTGAACCCAGTGCCTGGACCAGGTAGCTCCCTCTGGGTCCTGGGACAGCCCCACCAAGGGTGCCCTGTCCTCCATCTGCAGCCTGCAGAGTAATTCCATCAGTGACTCGGGAGTGGCAGCACTGACGGGGGCCCTGTGCACCAACCGGACCCTCCTCAGCCTCAAGTAAGTCCTGGCCTCCCTCTCTACCTATGGTGTCCCTTTGACCAGGGATCTAAAGGGACCTTGGTGCTGGGAAGCCTGTTATGAGGAAATCTGTGGCTGGGCAGGCTTCCTGGCACCCTCTCCCTCTTCCTGCTCTCTTGGGGAACAGGGGACAGCTGCAGCCCTCAGTGGGCCCGTTCTGCTGCTCCCTTCCTTGACACAAGCCCCTGCATGCTCGCCAGCCTCCCTGAGGTCCTGTCGTCCTGTGCTCGTCCTCCTGGACTTCCCTGCACAGTTGATGGTCCTAAAGTGGGGACACTTGGCTGGCCAGCCATCAAGCCTGGCAGTTAGAATAGGCCTCTTACACCTCAGCCCAGACTGCTCAGGCCCAGGGCCCACCTGAGGTTTCTTGGGCTTCAAGCAGCCTAAACATCCGGGCTTGTCTCTGGCCAGAGGCCACCTCTGCCTGGTCAGCAGCTCAGGGTCTTCTCTCTTTCCTTAGCCTGCGAGAGAACTCCATCAGCCCCGAAGGAGCCCAGGCACTCGCCCACGCGCTCTGCACCAACAGCACCCTGGAGAACCTGGAGTACGTGGTGGTGGCGAGGGTGGCTCCAAGGGCTAGTTGTGCCCATGGCCGCGCGAACCAGAGCCCTCAGCACCGCTGCCGTTTCACAGGGCTGGAGAAGGGCCTGGCTGGGGAGGGTCAGCTAGGAGACCCAGCGTCTGGGGGCAACTCCGATTCAAGCCCTCACTCTCACGGTATAAATCACACAAGGATGAGCTGGCGCAACACGCTGCCTCACCTCGTGGCGTGGACAAGCACGTGGGAGGGGCTCCGACGAGTGGATGTGGGGCCATGGGCGGTGTGTCCTGCAGGCAGCTCCACCACATCCTGGCTGTGTGCCCTGTCACCAAACCCACTGAGCTGAGCCTGGGACGCCCCCACGGGGCTGTTGCCAGGATTCAGTGCAGCCGCCCACGTCACATGCCTGGCAAATAAAAGTTCCCCACAAACATGAGCTCACAAACTTTGACACTGGTACAGGCACGACTCAGTTCTTGGGGAGCAGGGGGGTGGTCTGGATTCCCTAGTGACCAAGGACAGAGGGCTTCGTAGTCAGGCCCCGCTCACTTGTTCCTGTTCCTTCTTCCCAGCCTGACAGCCAACCTCCTCCACGACCAGGGCGCCCAGGCCATCGCAGTGGCAGTGGGAAAAAACCGTGCCCTCACGTCCCTTCAGTGAGTCTATGCCTCACCCCCACCCACCCACCCTGTCCCCTTCTGCAGGGCTGCAGGGCAACACCCAAACCGAGTAGGCAAGTAGGCATAGACCAGTGTGGCCCTGGGGCGCCCTCCAAAGGCCACAGGGGCCTGCCCAGGCCCGCGGGCCTCCAGCAGTTCTGAGTCCTGAGGCTGCTCCACACACAGACGAGCTTAGGATGTGGGTGCCCACAGCTGTGCCTCAGGGTGTCCTGTGCTTCAGGACGGGCCATCTGGGGAGTCCTTACCTGAGCCTGTCCCTGTGGCCACCGCTAACCAGAGCATGCATGTGGCCCCTCTGGAGACCAAGCCTGAGGTAGCGGCAGAAGTTCTGTCACTGCCTGGGCCACCTGGTCACCTGTGTCTGTGTCTGCCCAGCCTGCAGTGGAACTTCATCCAGGCCGGCGCTGCCAAGGCCCTGGGACAAGCACTACAGCTCAACGGGAGCCTGACTAGCTTGGAGTGAGTATGGCGCCCCCTGGGCTGTGCGGAGTGGGGATCTGGAAACCTGGTGCTCTCCAGGGACAGGGCTCAGATCAGTGACCTTTGGCACACAGCCACTGTTTCCCTAAGAACAGTGGGCACATTTCAGTCCTCATGTGCTTTTTAATATATATATATATATATATATATATATATATATATACACACACACACATTTTTATATATATATATTTATATATATATATATATAGCTTTATTAGGATATAATCCACCCAGTTAAAGTATAAAATTCACTGGTTCTTAGTATATTCAGTTATGCAACCATCACTACAATCAATTTTAGAGCCTTTCCATCACCCCAAAAAGAAAGCCCGTACCCATTAGCACTCACTCCCCATTGCCCCCTCCCCCATGCTCACAACCACTAATCTGCTGTCTCTGTGGATTTTCCTATTCTGGACATTTCATATCAATGGCATCATACAACATGTGCTCTTTTGTGACTGGCGTATTTCACTTAGAATGTTTTCAAGGGTTAGCCACGTCATTGCCTGTATCAGTACTTCTCTTATATGGCTGACATGTTGCCACTGTGTGGACACAGGTTTCACTTATCCATCCATCAGCTGATGGGTATTTTTCGGCTGCCAGGACTAACACTGCTACAGACATTAGTGCACGAGTGTCTGTGTGGACACGAGCTTTCATTTCTCTTGGGTAGATACACCTGGAGTGGAACTACCAGGTCTGCAGGTTATGCCCGGTTTAGCCTTCTGAGCCTCACCTGCTTTTCACCTGACCACGGTTTCTTCTCCTTTGGCTTCCAGAACATCCCCTTTCTGGCTGGGCCTCCTCACTCTGCTTCTCTGACTGACTCCTCAGTGCTGGGGTTCCACATTGTTCTGTCCTGTGCCATCTTCCCTGGGATGACGTCTCTCTTCTGGGAGCTCTCCTCTTCTCCCAGGGCTCCCATGACCTCCCCCGAGCTCCAGACCCCTACACACCTCCCCTCGTGCATCTCACAGGTACCTATAGTCACCCGCATTCTCTCCCCCACAGGCCTGCTTCTTGGTTCCCCATCTCGCAAATGGAACCAAGCAACCAACTGTGCAAGCTAGAAACATTGCCTCCGCTCTCACCTCCCAGTCCCCAGTCTTCTCCAAGTCCTGGCCGTACCCCTCCCACCCACCCGCTTCCTTCCACCCCCACTGCCACCACCCAGGCCACGGGCACCACTCACTTGCATCCCGTAGCAGCCTCCACACGAGTCCATCCTTTCTCACACTGCTGGCCAGAGACTTTTCCAGAACGTGAATGTCCCTGTCCCGGGCGCCCAGTGCCTGCGGAGTGAAGCACAGCTGGAGTGTGGCTTAGGAGGCCCCATTCAGAGCTGCTTCCTTTGCACCTCCCAGCCTCATGTCTCACTACTCCAGGAACTCAGCTTCATGTGTTTGGGTTCTTTAGATGTGCCAGACCCTCTTCCCCATTACCTTCTGGGCTTTGGTTTAGACCTATTGCTGGGCAGCCTTCTGTAACCACACCAGGGTCGGAGACCACACTGATGGTCTTCCCTGCAGCCTGCACTTGACCTGTCGTAAATGCTTATTTAATCACGTCTCCCCACTGAGTGGGCAGAACGGTGCCTGCTGCCTGCACAACACCCAGCACATAGACGCTCTCAGATATTTGCTAAAATCATGAAGGGAAACTGCTCCCTTAAACATGCCAAGGTCCACATGGACTAAACTCAATCATTTACTGCTCCAGGCCTGCTATTTTCCTCCATTTCAGGAGGGGAGAAAAAGATGTAAAACCCTGACTAGTACAAATAGCTCAGGAATTGAGGGCTTTAATTTTCTGGTTGGCTTTGAAAAGCATACCTTGTTTTTGTCCCAAGTCCCTGTTGACAGTATTTTCCATGTGTCCCTTTTCTGTTTGCCTCTGACGGTTCAGACTCACGCAGACCCCAAACCCCTCTGTGTGATGGCCGAACAGGTGGGGCAGTTATCCCCAGGACTCCCAATCCTGGGAGTGTATGTCTGTGGTGTGTGTAGTCAAATCTGGAAGGTCCAAGCCCAGCAGGTCCTTGCTAGAATGCTCCTGGCGCCCCATGTACCTGAAAGGGTCATGCTCTGTGTCCAGTTTACAGGAGAATGCCATTGGGGACGAGGGAGCATCTGCGGTGGCCAGCGCGCTGAAGGCAAACACAGCCCTCACTGCTCTCTAGTAAGTGCTTGTGCACGGCAGCCCAGGAAGCGGGCCCTTCACCATCCTTTCATGCTAAACATCGGTTTTGTTTGCAAGTCAAGGAAGGTGTGTTTGGCTGGGGTTCACGCCTGTAATCCTAGCATTCTGGGAGGCCGAGGTGAACGGATAGTTTGAGCTCAGGAGCTCGAGACCAGCCTGAGCAAGAGCGAGACCCTGTCTCTACCAAAAATAGAAAAAATTAACCGGGCACAGTGGCGCATGCCTGTAGTTCCAACTACTCGGGAGGCTGAGGCAGAAGGATTGCTTGAGCCCAGGAGTTTGAGGTTGCTGTGAGCTAGGATGATGCCACGGCACTCCAGCCCAGGCAACAGAGTGAGACTCTGTCTCAAAAAAATAAAATAAATAAACAAAAAAAAAAAAAAAAGGAAGGTGTGTTTGACATCCCTAATATTATAGGAAATATTATTAGCAATTGGGAAATCAAACATCAGGATAGTAATAATTAGAGGTACAACCCTCCCAGGAGACCACCTCTGTTTCCTATGTCCTTAGCATCCACATCTGTCTTAGGCATCCACATAGGCAGGAGGTGCAGCGTTTGGACAGGTCACTGGCCAACAACACCCAGTACTATTTCTCCACTTCCAGCCCTACCTTGAGGAGTGCTGCAAGTGAGGGGAGAGTCTGCAGGGTGCGGGGCTCAGGGCAGGTGCAGGGGCTCAGGGGTCACCCAGCTGACCGCACCACCCCTCAGTCTGCAGGTAGCCTCCATTGGCATCCCAGGGGCCCAGGCACTGGGGGAGGCCCTGGCTGTGAACAGAACCTTGGAGATTCTCGAGTAAGTATTCCATTCTGCAGCTACATCTTTTGACCAAGGAAACCAAGCTGTTTTTGAAATGGATCCAGGAATAAACCAATTTACATGGCAACTCAAATCATTTTAATGATCTCATTTCAGATCAAGTAGGCCCAGCTTTCCTGTTCCCACCTCACGCCCTTTCCCAGAGTCACTGCTGTTTGCTGCCCTCTCCTTAAGTTCCTGCTCTCTCACTTGGCCTTGCCCAGGCTGATCTCGCCTAGAGGCCCCATCTAGGGGGCCCCTGGCCACTGGTCTCGTTCTCTGAGATCTAAACTCCTAGGGTGCGGGCTCGGTGTGTCCTCGTCATCCTGCTCTTGCTGAGGGCACTGGGACCTGTGTCTGGGGTGCTGCCTCTCCTGCCTCAGCCCAGGTTTCCGTATGGAATGGGAGGGAGGACGAGGGCTCCACCAAGACACCAAAGCTGGGCCAGCCTCCCCCTTCCCCTGTGCCCTGCTCCCTAGAGCACTGGGAGCGAGGAAGCAGCAACCCTATTTCTGCCACCAAGTAACCCCACACCCACCTGAAGACGTATCGTTATCACCTCTCAGCCTGTCCCCTTGCCTTAGGTTTCCTGTTTTTCCTGACAGCTTGAGAGGAAACGCCATCGGGATGGCCGGAGCCAAAGCCCTGGCAAGTGCGCTGAAGGTAAATTCAAGTCTCCGAAGACTCAAGTAAGTGGTTGTGGAGACCAACCGGCACACTTCTCTGCTGGGTCTTCCTCCAGGGGATAAAATGCTCATCTCCTCTGTAGCTGCTTCCTTCTGAATATATAAGAAACCATTCCCATTATTCTGCTCACTATAATCCACATCCCACTGCAGTTAGATCTGTTTATTCTGCTTAAGTCAGAAGTCAGTCACTTAACATCTGCATTTACGGTCCTACATCCTCCGTGCAATTTGGGTGGGACAACCTGGCTACCTGTACACGCCAGTCTCAAGAGTCAACTGCCACCTAGCGGTTGCCATGGCACCTATGAACAAACCAGCCCCAGAACTGCTGCTCCCCTTTGCTACCCCCACAAGACAATGCAGTGTTGCTTCCCCGGGTGTCTCCATCTTCTCTCTGCCTAGTCTTCAAGAGAATTCCTTGGGGATGGACGGGGCAATATGCATCGCCACTGCACTGTCCGGAAACCACCAGCTCCAGCACATCAAGTGAGTGGGGCCTGGCAGCTGCTGCCCTTGCTGCTCACCCTCAGAACTGCTCCCAGGTCAGGCCCTGCCTTTTGCCCCATTCCAGGAGCCAGCTGACCCTCAGGCCCTTCAGCAGCTCTTCAGGGAAACTCAGTCTAAGAGGGAGCCACCCGGAGCCTTGTCCGTGGGAGGGGTCCTGGCAGCAGAGTTTCGACAGTGCTGGTCCGCTCTGCTAGGGAAAACCTGCAGGCTCCGAGCCCTGCTCTAACCCCTCTCTTCCAGTCTCCAGGGAAATCACATTGGGGAATCTGGTGCCAGAATGATCTCGGAGGCTATCAAGACAAATGCTCCCACGTGCACTGTTGAAATGTGAGCAAAATGAGTTCCTGGTGGATCAAGCAAGAGAACAGGCACTCAGCTGCAAGCTTTCAAACAAAAAGACCCATCTCTGACGGGCCTTCATGAGATTTGGGAGTGATGATGACCCAGCACGAGAGCTGTTCTCCTGCGCAGAGGAAGGAAAGGTGCTACCCAAGGAGGCTGTGAGCACCTCCACTGGTCCAGGATCGGTCCAGGCAGGGGAAGATGGACACTCTGCTTCAGCACAGAGAAGGGAAGGGGCTGCCACTAAGGGACTCAGGGACACAGGCCTGAGTAATGCAGGAAGCTGGTTCTAGCTTATTTACACCCTAAGGTCTTCATATGCCCCCAACTTTAAATATTACCATCCTTTTCCACTCACCACAAGTCCATTAAGAGTATCAGTTTATTTTTTTAATTGTTTATTTTATTTTTTTTAAAGACAGAGTTTCACCTCACTCTGTCACCCAGGCTAGAGAGCCGTGGCGTTAGCCTAGCTCACAGCAACTTCAAACTCCTGGGCTCAAGTGACTCTCCTGTCTCAGCCTCCCGAGTAGTTGGGACTATAGGCATGTGCCACCACACCCGGTCCCAAAGTCAGTTAACCAGCAGGAGGAGGATGATCTAGAAGCAGCTAGAACAATTAAACACCCTTTGCAGCTGCTGCCTATATTTGTGGATGTGTTATTTGTAGCTTGGGTTGGGCTTCCGGGTTAAAGCCCAGTAGAAGAAAGCATATGCCAAACAGAACTATATTTGTATATTTTTTTAAAATATAAGTCAAGTGAGATTGAGGTAAACCAAATCTGTAACATCCAGGAAGATGCAGTGACTCTTCTGCACCTCAGAAGCCATGCGTCTAGGGTGGTTAGCATGGCTCCCAACACACCGATTCCTCTCTCAGCTTTTTGTTTACCTCAAATTACCAGTGAATTAAGTGAAGGCTGAGTGTTTTTTAAAAAAGGGTAATCTCCGCAAAGGTGGCGACGGTGCTCGAAACTTGATGCGATGGGGCTTGCCGAGGGAGCGTGGCCGGAGCAGCAGCGGGAGCAGGGGCCAGGAGGAAGCTGGAGCGGGAGGCCGGCGCGGAGGTGGTCTCGGCCGCCTGAGGTCAGCCGCTCCATGGACGTCCCCTCGCTGCAGGCTACCGCGAGCTGCACCGGCGCTCTGTGGAGGGGCCGAGGGAGTTTTGGGGAGACATTGCCAAGGGATTTTACTGGAAGACTCCATGCCCTGGCCCATTCCTCCAGTACAACTTTGACGTGACTAAAGGGAAAGTCTTCATTGAGTGGATGAAAGGAGCAACTACCAACATCTGCTACAATGTACTGGATCGAAATGTCTATGAGAAAAAAATTGGAGATAAAGTGGCTTTTTACTGATTAAAAAAAAAGGTAATCTCATTCATAAAATTTAGGAAAAAAGCAAAGATGACAGAAATAATTGTCACATAGTCTCCTAAAATTGACATGTATCATAACTTGTGAACTTTTTTTGAATAAGTATTTATGTGCAAATAAAATAATTATACTATGTTATAATTACGTTTTCAAGTAAAACTTATTTAATATAAAAATATGGTACTAAATGCATTTATTAAAAGATAAGTTACTTCAGAAGTTTTCTGACTTTATAATTGTAAAATAAATGAAAACAGCTGCATACTTTTAACATTAAAGAAAACCAACTCCACCCGTCACTCCCCATTTCACAGAAGGGAAATTCTTCTAGTGCTATGCTACATAACTCAATTCTGGTTTATTTTTTAAATCAGAAGTGTGAATCTGTACTAACATTGTTTTCCTTAATCGGCTCCTTCCTCTAAGGAAACCAATCTTCAATCCTGTGTTGGGGACTAATGTCTTACCACACCTTAGACAAGACAAAGCTCCTTTAGAGAAAGGACAGCTGGTGGGAAGGACTGTCCCGGCTGTCACTGCCCAGAAGTCTGGAATCTCTGGAGGGGTAACTGGGTCAGCAGAGTTTCCAAATTCAGCACAAGCCATGCAAACATGAAGGTGGCTTCAATCAAAGTGGATCTGACTCCCAGTGGAATGTCAGTCTTCTGAGAAAAAACGGCATATTCACAATCCAGAGCTTCTCTCTACTGCCTCATTTTTCAAGGAAAGCTGGCTTTCATTTAACTTAGCTAACTTTCTTTCAGCAAATTTTAGTTATTAAAATACATTTAATGCTTGGTATTGTAGAAAAACAGAAGAAAATAAGACTATAAAGTGAAATAAAGGCCAGAATTAAAAGCTGATGTACAGTGAATGTTCTAAACCGTGCGGGTGACTAACAGCCAGGTGTTCCCCCACAACCCCAAACTGAGTCCTGTGCCATATTCCAGCCCCAGGTTTGCTCCACTCTCAGAGGAAACGTATCACCACAAAAATGGCCCAAGACTTACATGGTGTCAGTTCTCATTTCTTCTCAAGTTTTAGTCCCATGTATGCAAATCACTAAGAACACAAGCATTTCCCAAGTTTTAGGAGATAAACAAGGCAAACAAACAAACAAAACACATCTTAGGTGTATGCTTCAGTTCTTAAGTTTCATGGGAAACAAACATAGGAGGCCAAAGCAGAAATAAATACTGCTTCAGTAACAATGAGTTCATCTGGCTAAGTGAACAAAATATATGTTACCTTCCTAACCTTCTTTTTTCCCATTTACCTACAGATCTGAGGGTTTTAATCAGCACAGTTCCCTTGGCAAGAGGGTCAGAAGTCATTGTCACTCTCATCCAGGGGTTCGGGTTTCCGGACCCTTCGACTGGGCTTAGCTGGTGAGAGCACAATGCTCTCATCTTCTAAATCATCATCGTCTTCCTCATCATCTTCCATGTCAATTTCACTGTCCTCTGAGTCATCCTATAGGAAAAAGACAGTAAGTGCAACTGGGGGCCCCACCTCGTTATCAACATCTTGTCACAGAGATCCTGCCTCATTTTTTACTAGCAGCTTGAGAAGGAAGAGCACAGAACCTTGCAGCACCCCTTACCCCTGGCCGAGAAGCAGTCAGGATGGCGGGGGCTGGGGGGATTAGAATGGGACCACCATCTGTGTACTGCTGGCTGGAGCTTATCATCCAACCAGGATCCTCCAAACACCATCCGGTTTGGTGATGCAGGGCTGGCTTTCCTAGGGACGTCTCAGGAGCACCATGGATGTGCACTGAGGGTCACTGGATGGTGGGGGCCCAGAGACCCACCACTGGATGGCAAGGAAGGCAGGGGCTTGGAGAGAAGGGAGGGCGGCCTATTTGGCTTTTTCCAGACTGGGGATGGAAAGCGACACAGGCAATGGGTGTGAAGAGCAAAGTGAAAGACTCACCCTCTCCCACATCATCTAGATCTAGGGTGACCAACTCGGCCAGCTTTAAAACTGCAAGTCCTGTGTTCCACACAAGCCTTGATGGTTAGTCATTCTATCTAGATCATTCCCACCAATGCACATATATGCTATGATTTCCTTCTTCTTGGAAAAGCAAAAGCAAAACTTAATCCCACCTTCCTCTCCAGCTACTCTGCCCTCTGTTTCCCTCACAGCAAAACTCCTGGGTGGGCTGCGGAACTCACAGTCCCTTCCTGTTCCCCTCATTGCCTCTAAGCAGCTAGTATATCCAAACTCGGCTCTCCTTCATCAGCCCCCAAACTGCTCTTGTCAAGGCTGAAACAGTCAATGGATTCATATTTAACCGGTAACCTCAATCTTCATCTTGCTTGGCCTACGTGTGGCATCACCCCTTCTTCCTTGAAATCCGTCTTCTCTGGCCCCAGGGCCCTTCCTGCAGTCTAGGTGCCCCCTCACTGCTTGGTCTCCCTGGCCTGACCCTCTCCTCCCCGACCCCTGCAGTTCAGGGGCAGTTCAAGACTTGGGGCTTCTCTCTTCTCTTTCTTCTGTCTCTCCCTAAGCAATCACATCTACCCTTGTGGCTTAAATACCATCTAAATAGGGTTGACTCTCAAACTTCGATCTCCAGCCCTGACCTGTCCCTTGAACTCCAGACTTGAATTCTAACCGGCTACTCAACAGCGGCATGTGGATGTCTACCCGGCAACTCATACTCAGAATGTGCAAAGCCAAATTCTTGATCTGCCCTTAAGCCCCTTCCTTAAGTCGGCCTCAGGTCAGGAAATGAAAACTCTGCTTTCAGTTGATTAGACTACAATCGAAGCATCCTTCATTTCTTTCCCCAACACCTGATATCCAACCAGTTAACAAAACCTGATGGTTCAGACCCTAGAAACATATCCAGAATCTGACCACTTCCCAACCCCTCTGCTGCCACACCTTAGGCTAAGCCACTATCACCTGTGACCTACACGACTACAACTGCCTCCTAACTGTTTTCTCTCAAAGGTGGGTCAGCTCTTGGCCATTCTGGGCTCACAATTCTCCAGTGCCTTCCTGTCAGAGGGAACGTGGAGTCATCGCATCCTGCGAACCCCTCTCTCTCCCCCTGCACCCAAGTTCACTCCACCTCAGCCCTGTGGAGTTCTCTTTTCCTGCACCCAAATTCACTCCACCTCAGCCCCTCCTTTCACTCAGGCCTCTGCCCAAACGCCCCCATATCAGAGGTCTCCCAGCCACACCAAAGACATCACTCCTTGTCCCCTGCACCTGCTTATTTCTCGTCTAACACTCACGCCCTGATATGTGTGCTCCGCCACTACTGTCCGAACCTGTGGGAGCAGGGACTTTGTTTCTGCTCCCTGCTGTGTTCCCCACCATCCATAATAATCCCTGGCATGTGACAGGCACTCAATAGATACATTCTGAGTGACTGAGCAAACACGTGAGGATGAATCCTGTGCCTGGGAGGATGCATGGACACGGCCTGCTTGACATAAACAGCAACAACGAGGCACAGAGATCTAAGCTGCAACTAACTGTTCATTCTGAGAAGCTCGAAAGCAAATCCTAAGGGACAAGGCGGGATGGCACTTCTTTACAGACCATCTCCTATGAATTCGAGGCCTGCTCTTCTCTGTGCACCCTGTCCA
The DNA here is from genome assembly GCF_040939455.1 of Microcebus murinus. Lineage (NCBI taxonomy): Eukaryota > Metazoa > Chordata > Mammalia > Primates > Cheirogaleidae > Microcebus > Microcebus murinus. The sequence continues at coordinate 2,987,967 of NC_134122.1, read as the reverse complement.
GCAACCCGAGTGACGGCTCCCTCCTGTGAATTTCTGTAACAGTGTACACGGTGGGCAAGCGAATCTTTGCACAAGAACATAAGGCCCTGTTTCTGTCTCTGTGCAGCCACTACTGCCATGCCTCTAGCATCTACCTGCTGCAGATGTGACAGGTCTTAGCCTCGCTCCCCTGCACCATATGGGCTGAGCAGCACATAGGACTGCAACAAAGAATGAAGTCCGAGTGACAGACAGTGCAGTCCTGATGACTTGATGCTGCCAAGGACCCCTGGTCTCCCCTCCAGTTAAGTCCTCTAGTCAGTTATCCACCCAATAAAGCTCAAGGCGCCGGCAGCCTGATGGCTCGCCCTCTTGCCCAGCCTCCCTGAGACCCTGGTCTGGGGAGAGTGCTGTTTCCATGTTCCCTCCCCAGAACAGAGCAGAAGAGAGGCCTGGTCCTGACCCACAGCGGGCAGCATTATCCCTTCATTTCTATGTTACGGTGCCTGATAACCCCCCAACCACAGCTTTTCTCATCTCTTGGGTCAGTGCTCTTGCCTCTCCTTAGCATGGGATCTTCGGTCGATTCCATCCCACACTGTAATCCACTTTGAGTGGCTTCCTGCCCAGGACAGAGGAAGCATCACCCTGGGGAAAGGCCCTTGCTGGCCCTGAGCAGGCTGACACACACCAACAAGCGGACGAGGCAAAAAAGAAACCAACCTGCTTCTTGGAGCTGGAAGTCTTGCATTTACCTAAGAGAGCTGGTGCTGCTTCCATCTTTGGAAAGCAAGAATGGAAAGAACAGTGAGAAGGCAAAAAAAGTAGAACAAGCACATTCATTTGAAAAGAAATGAGCCATCAACAAGCAAAGAAAAGAAGAAAGAGTCCAGCACCTTAGGAGGCCAAACTCTGCCATAAACCAAGCGGTAGGCTGGGCTGAGAACAGACAGTGCCCTGGCTGCTGGCAGCATCTCAGCTGGTCTCTAGTCTATGAGGACGGCCCGAGAACAGAAAGCACAGAATTGCTACAGGGAGTTGGTCAGGACTCACATCATCATCGGAGTCTCCACCTTGCATTGTGCCCATGACTCGTTTGCCGGGTCTCCCTGTGAACAAAAGCATAAAAAAATCATAAAAACTTTGGAAAATAAGGCAGGAAATAACATTCAAGATTTGCTTTCCCTCAGAAAATTAGGAAGAAGAATCACACCAAAATATTTACTTAGGTAGCATCCAATTAATCAGAACTGTCAACAAACAGTAATGGATTTTCTGCATTTCCACTTGAGAAAAAGAAACAGACAATAAAATATAAGTGCAAATCATGAATTAAAAAAATAAACAAGGCCGGGCACAGTGGCTCACGCCTGAAATCCTAGCACTCTGGGAGGCCGAGGCGGGCGGATTGCTGGAGGTCAGGATTCAAGACCAGCCTGAGCAAGAGCAAGATCCCGTCTCTACTATAAATAGAAAAATTAATTGGCCAACTAACATATATAGAAAAAATTAGCCGGGCATGGTAGCGCATGCCTGTAGTCCCAGCTACTCGGGAGGCTGAGGCAAAAGGATTGCTTAAGCCCAGGAGTTTGAGGTAGCTGTGAGCTAGGCTGATGCCACGGCACTCACTGTAGCTTGGGCAACAAAGTGAGACTCTGTCTCAAAAAAACAAAACAAACAAACAAAATAAACATGCACCTTGTAATTGTTTTAAAGAAAAATCACTGAAGCCCATTACTAGTTGATACGCAGTGCAACTGGTATGCTATCTGTTGAAAAAAATATATATTCTCCCTTGTATTTGGATATATGAGCTTCAGAGAGAAAAAAATTGAAAAAACATGTTAAGTACAATAATTAGTTCATGTTTCAAACACCATCATTATCTAAGGGATTCTCTATTCCTCCTCTGCAAGTCAAAAATGACTGTATGTGATTTCTGCAAAAACTCAGCTGTCCTTTACCGGGGGCAGGGTGGAGGGGGCACAGAGAACTAGACTCATACCCTAAGGCTGAGAAAGGAGTGATCCTGACTGCAGGCCCCGGCTTTGGGAGAAAGGCAGCACAGATAGAAGCTGGCTCAGGACAGACCTGGAGACAGATGACTGGGCATTAATTTACAGAAACTTGCCCTTGGTCAGACAAAATACAAAATCTTGTGTTTGAAGACCTTATTTATAGTTTTTGCAAAAGGACTGTGATTTACTCTGCAGGCTAAGCGCTCAGCAGAATTTTGCAGAACCAGTGCTTTTACTAGATTATACTGAGCCAATCGCACACCTTTTTATTGCCCTGGCTCCTGTCCATCAAATGAGAATCATAATTAATAAGCTCTGAAGCCTTTAAACCTTTTAAAGCTCATGAAGCTTTTAAAAAGTAAAAGGAATAAAAAGGAAATCAGAGCATCTAATTATCCTGTGGAAAAAGTAAAATATCGTAAATGAAGATAGCTGAGCCTAGAACGTGAAAGCAGTTAATAACAAAAGCTAATGTAAATGATGAAAGAAAGATGATTTTACCCCTTAAATTTTTATATATGATAAAAATGCAGGTGGAAAGATGGAAGACTACCAGGCTACCGAGGAGACTACTTTTGTTGTGGATGAAGTGAGCAACAATGTAAAAGAGGCTATAGAAAGTGCGATTGGGCCGGGCGTGGTGGCTCACGCCTGTAATCCTAGCACTTTGCGAGGCCGAGGCGGGCGGATTGCTCAAGGTCAGGAGTTCGAAACTAGTCTGATCGAGACCCCGTCTCTACCAAAAATAGAAATAAATTAATTGACCAACTAAAAATATATATACAAAAAATTAGCCGGGCATGGTGGCGCATGCCTGTAGTCCCAGCTACTCGGGAGGCTGAGGCAGTAGGATCGCTGAGCCCCGGAGATTGAGGTTGCTGTGAGCCAGGCTGACGCCACGGCACTCACTCTAGCCTGGGCAACAAAGTGAGACTCTGTCTCAAAAAAAAAAAAAAAAAAGAAAAGAAAAAGAAAGTGCGATCGGCGGTAACACTTACTAACACAACAAAGTCAACCAGTGGACCACAAATGTAGTAGAACAAACTTTAAGCCAACTCACCAAGCTGGGAAAACCATTTAAATACATTGTGACCTGTGTAATTATGCAGAAGAATGGAGCTGGACTACACACAGCAAGTTCCTGCTTCTGGGACAGCTCTACTGATGGGAGTTGTACCATGTGATGGGAGAACAAGACCATGTACTGCATTGTCAGCGCCTTTGGACTGTCCATTTGACCTCCTAGTCCAGCCTGTGATCTTTCACCTCTGTCTCAACGTTTCTTTTCCATTTTCTAACCACCAACTATGAATTCAAATGAACACCTTTCTTGTCCTTAAGTGTATGTTTTGTGGCACTCTCAAAATATAGAGGAAAAAAACCAAATGACTGCACTGTTATGTGAACTGTACACCGTAACGCAGATGAATAATTTGCAGTGTGTAGTCTGAAGCCTATATTGTCACTTGTCTTAACTCTGAATATTTCTTTTCAAAGGTGCTAAAAGCTGAAATCTGCTAATGTGAAACTTGCTCTACTCTTTGAAATGATTCAAATACACTAATTTTCCATACTTTATACTTTTGTTAGAATAAATTATTCAGATTTTAAAAAAAAATGCAACTGTGCTCCAAACATTAACAGATGGTAGGTACGAAATGTTTTTAAAGGCAAATATAGGGCAATCTAGTAGTATCTACCAAAATATAAATATACACAACCTTTGACTAAAGAATTCTACTTTTTTTTTTTTTTTTTTTTTTGAGACAGAGTCTCGCTTTGTTGCCCAGGCTAGAGTGAGTGCCGTGGCGTCAGCCTAGCTCACAGCAACCTCAAACTCCTGGGCTAGAGTGATCCTTCTGCCTCAGCCTCCCGGGTAGCTGGGACTACAGGCATGCGCCACCATGCCCGGCTAATTTTTTTTTTTTATATATATATATCAGTTGGCCAATTAATTTCTTTCTATTTATAGTAGAGACGGGGTCTCGCTCTTGCTCAGGCTGGTTTCGAACTCCTGACTTTGAGCAATCCGCCCGCCTCGGCCTCCCAAGAGCTAGGATTACAGGCGTGAGCCACAGTGCCCGGCCTAGAATTCTACTTTTAATGATGAAACCTAAAGAAACATTTGCAGATATGCGGGAGATGTATATACGAGGGAAAGAGTGGAAATAAATATCCATGTGAGAATGCCCAAGTAAATTATGGGTATAGTCATTCTATGGAATATGATATAGCCATTAAAAAGAATGAAGCAGAACTATACTTTACTGACATGAGAAGAGTTCCACTGTAAGTAATTTAAAAAAAAAGAAGCAAGTTGCAGAACCATATGTATAGTCTTGTTCCATTTAGATTAAAATTTTCTTAGGTGATCTTTGTATCTATGTTTGATTGTATGTGTGTAGGTATGTATGTGTATGCATGTGCATGCATGTGTGTATGCATATGTATATATACAGAAAGGCAATTTGTAAGGAGACCCTCTCTCCCAGGTACTAGCCGTGACTGCTCTAGGGTGGGATTGGGACATGAGGAAGACCCCAGAGGGCATTTGCGTTTGCTCCACAAACTTTGTTGTTTGAGTCTTTTTTGTTTTTTTTTAATGGATGGGGTCTCGCCATGTTGCCCAGGCTGGAGTCCAGTAACTGTTCACAGGTGTGATTATAACACACTACAGCCCTGAACTCCTGGACTCAAGCGATCCTTCTGCCTCAGCCTCCCAAGTAGCTGGGACTGAAGGTGAGCCACTGCACTTGGCCTTGTTGCTTGAATCTTTTGCAATGAGAAAGAAATTACAAAAATATATTTTTTAAGGCAGAGATGCTCACAAAAGTCTCTTCTTCGTGCATTAATTCTTGGGCATAAGGAATATAATTGCACTGAAATCAGTTTAGGACCCAAAAAGGGTTAGATATATAGCTCAGTTGCAGAGGCAATGTGTTCCCATGGCCTCTGTGAGAAGCACCAAACCACAAGTATGAATCAGCTACTCTCAGGATCACAGGTGAGAGTATTAGCAGCAAAGATGACCACTGAGCAGTATAAGGACCAAATCCTGATCAATAACAGGGCAGAGGAGGGCACGGTGGTTCATGCCTATAATCCTAGCACTCTGGGAGGCCGAGGCAGGTGGATAGCTCAAGGTGAGGAGTTCGAGACCAGCCTGAGCAAGAGTGAGACCCCATCTCTACTAAAAATTAATTGACCAACTAAAAATATATATACAAAAAATATTAGCTGGGCATGGTGGCGCATGCCTGTAGTCCCAGCTACTCAGGAGGCTGAGGCAGGAGGATTGCTTGAGCCCAGGAGATTGAGGTTGCTACAAATTAGGCTGACGCCATGGCACTCACTCTAGCTTGGGCAACAAAGACAGACTCTGTCTCAAAAAAAAAAAAAAAAACAGGGCAGGATAAACCTGAAGGAAGAAGTGCTCCCAAGGGCCATTCACAGTGTGCCTGTGACCCTTAATACTAAGCAGCCCTGACCCAGTTCTGGCCATGCTGTTCTGAGAGCAGGGCACAGGAGGAGGGTGAATGAAAGAAGATGTGGTACCTTGCATGAGTACTTCCATGGCTGTCCGTGGCTTGGACAGTCGCCTCTCTTCCAATTCACTGTCGGATTCATCATCCTCCTGGATGTCTATGTCTGAGCCATCGTTACCTGGCAGGAACATAAGTTGACAAACAAAAGAGTGGCTCTGTCATTACAACTAAAACAGCTTCTGTCCAGCAAGGCTTGCACACAAAAGTCTTTTACATAGACTTTCTTTCTTTACTTTCTTTCTTTTGATGCATTAGGTTTTATGAGACTCTGGATTTGCCTGTAGATACTTAGTGAAGAGTTAATGCAGACAATGATAGGCAGTGTTTTTTTTTAAAATCAATTCTCCAAAGCAAGAAAAAAGTTGGTCAAATGTATTAGTTAAAAACACTATCATGGCCGGGCGCGGTGGCTCACGCCTGTAATCCTAGCTCTCTGGGAGGCCGAGGCGGGTGGATTGCTCGAGGTCAGGAGTTCAAACCCAGCCTGAGCAAGAGCGAGACCCCGTCTCTAATAAAAAAAAACAAAAAAAACACTATCATAATCTGCAAAAAAATTTCATCATAAAGATATATATCCCATCATAAAGATATATATTTTAAAAGGTTGTTTTCAGCACAACAGCTCTTTATATTAATTTTTATTTTCTTTCTTTTCTTTTTTGGAGACAAGGTTTTGCTCTGTCACACAGGCTGGAGTGCAGTGGCATGATCATAGCTCACTGCAGCCTCAAACTCCTGGGCTCAAGTGATCCTCCTGCCTCAGCCTCCCAAAGTGCTGGGATTACAGGTGTGAGCCACCACTCCCAGCCTATATTCATTTCTTAAATACTTTTTTTGAGTCTTGTGCCTGCAGGTAGAATACTTCCTAAAGGGAACTTACAGAAAGAGAGTTTCCAAAGTGTTGGAGGTTTGGGGGTAGGGGGTTTCACTGCCTGGCATCTGACATATCTGCACCCAGGGAGCCTGCAGGTTTTAGGGAAATGGAATTGGAGGAGTCTGCAGTTGCTATGCTGATTACTGACTCAGAAGTTAGTGTGGAAGTATAGTAATCGTTAGTCTACCAAGGCCAGGCATGGTGGCTCACGCCTACATAACTCAGTACTTTGGGAGGCCAAGGCAGGAGGATTGCATGAGCCCCGGAGTTGAAGGTTACAGTGAGCTACTATTGTGCCACTGTACTCCAGCCAAGGTGACAAAGCAAGGGCCTATCTCTAAAAAAAAGAGACTTTGCTTTGCCCCTGCTATAAGAGGGATGGAATGGTAGCTAACTCTGGCTGAGTGCTGAGGGATGGTTCAGTTTCTGCTCTCTTTAGCCCTGGAGAGAAGAGCTGTGCTCTATAGTACAGAGGGGGCAAACCTGGGAGCTGGAGAGGCCATAATAGCATCCTTCAAGGGCTTCAACACAATTAATTTGAAAACCACTATTTCCAAAAGTCTTTACAGATAATACGATTAAGTATTAACATAAATTAATAACTACAAAATGAAATCACTATTCAGCTTAGTTCACTTTTTACTTCACCCAGGATAATTATGACATTAAATCCTTACCCCATGCAATGCAAATCAAATGATACAATGAATGTTAAAATGAAATACATATCTCTCAGGCTTAATGAGATTTTTTTCTGACAGCTCAAACCAATACAGACTAAGAACTGAGCAGGTAAGCTAAAGTTAATGGCTATGGTATGAATGTGTCTCCCCCAAAATGTGCTGGAAACGTAATCCCCAGTACAACAGTATTGGGATGTGGGGCCTAAAGGGAGGCCTTAGGTCAGAGGGTGGAGCCCTCACGAATGAGTTGATGCTGATTATAAAAGGGCCTGAGGCTGCAAGTTCCATGTTAAGCTCTCTCTCACCCTCTCTTTGCCCTGTGCCATGGAACGGCACAGCAGGAAGGCCCTTGCTAGATGGCAGCTCCTTGATCCTGGACTTGCCAGCCTCCAGAACCATGACCCAATAAGTTTCTGTTTATAATAATAATCTAATATTAACATTATATAATACACACATATTGTATATATGTGTATATATACACACAGTCAGCCCTTTCTGTATTTGTGGATTCCACATCCATGGATTCAGCCAACCATGGATCAAAAATATTCACAAAACAAAAAAATTCCACAAAGTTCCAAAAAGCAAAATTAGAATTTGCCTCATGCCAAGTACTATGTCGAATCCACGTGAATGAAGCAATGTGTAGGCACTGTATTAAGTATTTTATGTAGTCTACAGATGATTTAAGGTATATGGGAAGGGGGAGCAAAAATAATAAAGTATATGAGAAGATATGCACAGATATATGCAAATACTATGCATTTTATATAAAGGACTTGAACATCTGGGGATTTTGGTATCTGCAGGGGGTCCTGGTACCAATACCCCCCAGATACTGAGGGATAACATTATATATATGATATACATGTAAAATATATAATTACTCAGTCTCAGGTATTATTATAGCAGCACAAAACAGACTAAGACATCAATGCATGCTGATACTGAGTTGTTATTGGCGTATTAAAATTAAGTATGGCTGTCCGGACGCAGTGGCTCACGCCTGTAATCCTAGCACTCTGGGAGGCCGAGGTGAGAGGACTGCTCGAGCTCAGGAGTTTGAGACCAGGCTGAGCAAGAAGAGCAAGACCGTGTCTTTACTAAAAATAGAAAAAATTCACCAGGCATGGTGGTGTGTGCCTGCAGTCCCAGCTACTTGGGAGGCTAAAGCAGGAGGATCTCCTGAGCCCAGGGGTTTGAGGCTGCTGTGAAATAGACAGATGCTGCAATACACTAGCTTGGGTAAAACAGAGTGAGACTCTGTCTCAAAAGAAGAAAAGAATATAAATATTTTTAAAAAATATGTAAAATTTTCAAGGCTAAAAATGCTTGTCCAGAATGGACACTGTCTACAAAGTACGGCCTTACTTCCACTCTTGAGTAGTCGCTTTTCTTCTTCCTTTAGCTTGTTCTGCATCAGACGGAGAGTATTTTCAGCTTCCTGTGGAAAAGTAAAAAGATTCAAAAGAGATGATCCTTTTGTGGACCATTTCTACTCTTCACCACTGTGTAAGTGCTACTATGTTTGTAATACAGAACAAGAAAAGATCCAACCTCAAGGAAGGGGACGAGAACTAACACTGCTTAAGCAGCTCTAGGGTCCACAAACTTGGCACCCTTTCTCTTTGAGGTCACCAGCGGCTCTGTGACACTTCTCTGCCTCTGAGGAGAACCAAATGACACAGCTAAATGCCCATTGTGTGTGCCGAGACAATTGTGGACAAAGAGCAGATGCACCTAACTTTGGGACAGGGACAGACCTCTTGCTCTCAAAAGAGGAAAGCATGGATTTTATAATTTTTTTGCCCTGTACTGCCTTCAAATTCCAGTCTTGAAAGATGCCAAATGGTGTGGGGCAGGTCGATGAGAAGAGAAAGAAAGAAAAACTAGTCTTACTTCCTGGGACGGGGCAGGAAGGAGGTTAACACTTATAAAATGCGGCCCTGGTTATTGTCAAGAGGGAGAATGGGAATGGAAATCAGCTTTCCTCTCTCATTGTGTTGTCCTTCTAAAAATTAAAAAGAAATCGGCTGGGCCCAGTGGCTCACGCCTGTAATCCTAGCACTCTGGAAGGCCGAGGCGGGTGGATCACTCAAGGTCAGGAGTTCAAAACCAGCCTAAGCAAGAGTGAGACCCCATCTCTACTATAAATAGAAAGACATTAATTGGCCAATTAAAAATATATAGAAAAAATTAGCCGGGCATGGTGGAGCATGCCTGTAGTCCCAGCTACTTGGGAGGTTGAGGCAGGAGGATTGCTTGAGCCCAGGAGTTTGAGGTTGCTGTTAGCTAGGCTGATGCCATAGCACTCTAGCCTGGGCAACAAAGTGAGACTCTGTCTCAAAAAAAAGAAAAGAAATCACTGTGTTTCAGGCATGGGATATCTCAAGGGAACAGGTATTAAGGAGAGAGAGTAGGACTGAGTGAGGGGAAAGGAGGAGAAATATCTGCTGAAGGCAGGTTAGGAAAGGCACATCCTCAGCAGTGACTCACTCGGGCACCTACGAGCCATCCTGAGCCATATTCTTCACTATGTTCTCTGAACCCAGGGTGGCCCCAGATGATACAACAAAACGGTCAAAGCTTCTTTTCACTGGCCCTTTACTGTCCTTCCCAGGTACCCAATGTTTAAAATGTTCTAAAATCCAGGCTCTTCCTGTTGCCCTAAAAATGTGCCTGTCCTATACCCTATTTCTCCATGGCCTGCCTCTCTGCGACAGAGTAATGCTAGTGACAAGTTACTCTCAAGATGACGTGTGCCTATACGAATGCATTGGTTATTCCCAGTCAGCCCTCCTGGACAAGAAAATAGCCCTGCCTTATTCGAACACACAGATGAGAGTGACCAGCACAGCCTCAATACCGAAAGCTGTCAAGGACAGTGTGAGAAAGGGAGAATGTAGACCAATTTCGTCATGAACACAGATTCTAAATGACCATTCTTAGGTTAAGCAGAAATATCCCAAGAGACAAGGTCAATTCAAAAAATGATTGTAACTTGGTCCAATTTCCTTTGTTCTAAATTCCACATTTGTGAACTCACGCTGGGATCTCAAATTCTCTTCCCTAAATGGCCTTACCTACTAGGATGACAGGAACCGCAAAAGAGCTGGTCAAGTTCTGGGTTATACGTGTTTCCCACGATCAATAGCCTGCTACTCCTCTTCACAGAGCAGTCTCCAATGAGCTAGTTTATGATTCAATCAACTAAGGCTTGAAAATCTTTACATGAACTGACCAAGCAAGTTTTTAGATCTGTATTCAAGACCATTTACATAATTTGTGGGGATCAATGCAAAATAAAATGCACTTTAAAATGATTACAAATTTCAGGACAGTAACAGCAGAGCATGGAAGTAAGCACAGGTCACATGTTGCCCTGTCTGTACTACTAATTGACTAAATCCTGATGAAAACATAACATCAAAGAGTTGAGGCTGGGCACCATGGATCACACCTGTAATCCCAATGCTTTGGGAAGCTGAGGCAGAAGGATCATTTGAGCCTAGAAGTTTGAGACCAGCCTGGACAATATAGCGAGACACCATTTCTACAAAATAATAAGAGAAATTAGCCAGGCATGGTGGCATATGCCTATAGTCTCAGCTATTTAGGAGGCTAGGGCAGGAGGATCTCTTGAACCCAGGAGTTTGAGGTTGCAGGGAGTTATTATTTTTTTTTTTTTCTCTACAATACAGCCAGGCATATGGAGCTATGATGATATCACTGCACTCTAGCTTGGGCAACAGAGTGAGACCCTGTCCCCTCAAAAAAAGAAAAAGATTTGATAACCCTGGAATCCAGGCTACATTGCCAGCAAAACAAAAGAATTACACAAGCAATCTTCAGACTGACCAGGGAGAAAATACATTTACTGGTATTTTTTTTCAGGATATTTATAAACTGAAAGAATGGTCTGCATAGAATAGGCTAAACACTCACCTCAAACCTCTCCTGCTCCATCCTGTGATGGTCCTCAAGTTGTTGTTCCAGGTAAGTCAAATTTCGAAATTTCTCTAGATAAATGTCATACTGCTTCTGCAATTCTTCTTCAATCTTCTCATACTCATCCATAAAGGCTGGCCTAAAGCAAGCAAATAAAATAAAAAGTGAAAGGTTAAACACACAGTATTTTGAAATTCATATTGAGAACTCCAGACTCCATCATGGCTTTCTTTGGAAATCTTTAATTAGACACAATTCCTCACTCTTGTAACTAGTTAACACTAATTGCCCTCTTCTCCTCCTGCCCACCAAGACAAACATACTTCTTTTAAATCATAAATAAGATGTGTTCTTTGTAAAAACTTGAAATAATCCTGAAAGTATAAACAATGATGAAAAAATTATTCATAATTCCATCACTAGGTATAAGCACTTAATATATGACATATATCTTTCCAGACTTTTCTATGTATAGGTACAGATAAGAATGCATTTTTAAACAAAAATTAAATATATTGCCATAAAGTTTATTTATTTATTTATTTTTGAGACAGAGTCTCACTTTGTTGCCTGGGCTAGAGTGCCGTGGCATCTAGCTCACAGCAACCTCAAACTCCTGGGCTCAAGCAATCCTCCTGCCTCAGCCTCTCGAGTAGCTGGGACTACAGCCATGTGCCACCATGCCCGGCTCATTTTTTCTGTATATTTTTTTAGTTGGCCAATTAATTTATTTCTATATTTTAGTATGGGGTCTCGCTCTTTCTCAGGCTGATCTCGAACTCCTGATCTTGAGCAATCCGCCCGCCTTGGCCTCCCAGAGTGCTAGGATTACAGGTGTGAGCCACTGCACCGTGCCTGCCATAAAGTTTTGTAGTCTTTTTTTTAACTTCAGTATATAATAGATTTCAGTAGAGTTCAAAAATAATCATATACCATATACTTCTCTCAAAATTGATAAATTACATATATACATTTTCTTAGGTATAATAGTCCACTGTCTTGATATTCTATCAGTTCTCTAAAAAGGGAAACATAGGTTGCTACAAATTAAAGCTGTTTTTAAATAATATAAAGTTAAAAAATAAAAACCATGACATAAAAACTTGTTTCAACTGATTTGCTGAATTTTACTTTTTTTCCTTCTTAATGATCTTAAAGAGAAAATTCTGCTCCTTCAAAAATAAAAAAAATGAACTAAAAAATAATTTATAATCTTTTGAACTGGGGCAAAACAAAAATTTTTCTATTAAAAGGATCTGGGCCGGGCGCTGTGGCTCACGCCTGTAATCCTAGCTCTTGGGAGGCCGAGGCGGGCAGATTGCTCAAGGTCAGGAGTTCAAAACCAGCCTGAGCAAGAGCGAGACCCCGTCTCTACTATAAATAGAAAGAAATTAATTGGCCAACTGATATATATATAAAAAAAAATTAGCTGGGCATGGTGGCGCATGCCTGTAGTCCCAGCTACCCGGGAGGCTGAGGCAGAAGGATCACTCGAGCCCAGGAGTTTGAGGTTGCTGTGAGCTAGGCTGACGCCACGGCACTCACTCTAGCCTGGGCAACAAAGCGAGACTCTGTCTCAAAAAAAAAAAAAAAAAAAAAAAAAAAAGGATCTGAAGCTTAACAAAAGTGAATTTATGGTTTAAAGGCAGAATGGGACAAGGGGACAAATCTATCTGGCAACACTGATTTCCCTTGGTTGGGAGGACACCTTTGATGCCTCCCTGCGGTTACCCTCTGTCACCATAGGTCTGCCTTTCCACAAGTCTCAGGGCAGTAGCCAGAGTGAGGGCTAGTGACCAGTACCTCAAAAAGGCAAAACACATTCAGAGCAGATTACTAGCCGGGAAGAGGAGGGAGTCAGGAAAGAGAAAAATGGGCTGGGCATGGTGGCTCATGTCTGTAATCCTAGCACTCTGGGAGGCTGAGGCAGGAGGATCACTAGAGGTTAGGAGTTTGAGACCAGCCTGAGCAAGAGGGAGATCCTATCTTTACAAAAAATAGAAAAAGGCCGGGCGCGGTGGCTCACGCCTGTAATCCTAGCACTCTGGGAGGCCAAGGCAGGCGGATTGCTCAAGGTCAGGAGTTTGAAACCAGCCTGAGCGAGACCCCATCTCTACTAAAAATAGAAAGAAATTAATTGACCAACTAAAAATATATATACAAAAAATTAGCCGGGCATGGTGGTGCATGCCTGTAGTCCCAGCTACTCGGGAGGCTGAGGCAGGAGGATCACTTGAGCTCAGGAGATTGAGGTTGCTGTGAGCGAGGCTGATGCCACAGCACTCACTGTAGCCTGGGCAACAAAGTGAGACTCTGTCTCAAAAAAAAAAAAAAAAAAAGAAAAAAGAAAAAATTAGCCAGCTATAGTGGTGAACACCTGTAGTCCCAGCTACTTGGGAGGCTGAGGCAGAAGGATCACTTGAGCCCAGGAGTTTGAGGTTGCTGTGAGCTATGACGATGCCACTGTACTCCAGCCAGGGTGACAGAACACGATTCTGCCTCGATTAAAAAAAGAAAAAGAAGGGAGAATGAAAAGGGAGAAAGAACAGCAGCACATGGGAAAGGAAAACAAAGACACAGCAAAGGAAGGAGGGTACAAAACAAGTAAAGAGAAGAAACAGCTCTAAGAAATGTGAGGGACACACTTGAAAGGCTCCACTAACCCAGAAGGTAGTTTGTGCCACTATTATCCATGCATATTCCTTGGAAATGTATTTCCAATGAGGCAAAGTGTAATAAGAAGAAAGATGAATTACTGAGTGGTGAGGAATTATCAAAGTCTAAATAAATTCTAAAATTTACACAAACCAAGGATGGGAGTATGTTTCTGCTTCTATCTGATTTACGGCAATATCTTAGGAGACCAAGCCTCATGTAACTTTCACCATCTGGGTTTACTTACTTTGCTCTGAGTTCCAAAAAGCTATAAAAGCTTAAAGGGCAGTTCAAGGAATTAAGCAGTTTTCCAGACACATTGAAAGCAATAAAGAGAATGAGTTTAGCAGTCTGCTTGTTATGATAGGCAACACACACACATTTTGAAGTAGAGATAACCTTATGTAAAGCTTTTTTCATGCTTGAAGAGTTAGTATCATGTTATATCCTCTTAGTCTTTGTTGTAACTTCCAAAGATGTCTTTGTACACATTCTTCAGGTGTTCATATCTACCTGACACTCTGCAGAGTCTGCAGTCGCTTCCGGTTTCTTTCCAATTCTAATTTTCTCTTTTCAATTTTGGCTTCTAAATTAGCTTCATCGGAGGCCACGTTATTGAGCAGGTCTTTAGTCTTCTGAACCTGTGCCTACGTTTAATAGGAAATAATGAGACAATGTGCCAATAAGGACCGCCATCCTGACTCTTTGAAGAAAGGGATGTTTCAGCTCTTCAGGCATAGCAACATCACACTAAACAATCACAAAAGTAAACAAAGCAAACACTCCCCCAAACAATGGCATATTTAACCAACTATTACAGGGAGAATATCCAGAAAAAAATATTTTTTTCCCCATAAAAAGTGAGTTTTTCTGCCTGGGGAAATAAGTGAAGATGGAAAGAAGAGTGTCCTGATCAAGATGGAGAGAGGCCCACGCTCGTCTGTCCGGCTTGCTCGTCAGAACTGGGTGCACTCAGGAGGCTGAGGCAAGAGGACAGCTTGAGCCCAGCCGGTTAGTCTGCCTTTACATTGTTCAGGCTATGCCTAGTTACAAACACCTGACTTAAAAAAAAAAACAAAAAAACCCCACCTGACTTAGGGAATAAATGCACACACAAGTATAGCTCTACTAGGGGGGACAGAAAGAAACATGAGTGGCCCTCATCCACTGCCTGCTGGGATTGAGGGAAAAGGTTCCCCTTCCCTCTCCCTGGCAACAGAAGCTTGACTACAGACTGGACTGAAAATAAACAAAGCGAGCACCCTGAAGTCAGCACAGAAGCAGCTCCTGCAGTGGCAACGGCCACATTGGTGTCTGTCAGCCTTTGGAAGAGGGCCTGGGCAGCAGTGGGGGAAGAGGCCCTTGGGCAATGGGGCTAAGTAAAGAAAGGGATAGGAACAAGAGACCATTGAAAACAACGCAGATGTTCCTATCCACTCATAAGAGAAAGATCATATGGCCCAGCATGGTGGCTCACGCCTGTAATCCTAGCACTCTGGGAGGCCGAGGTGGGAGGATTGCTTGAGCCCAGGAGTTGGAGACCAGCCTGAGCAAGAAGTGAGACTCCATCTCTACTAAAAATAGAAAAAAATTAGCCAGGAGTGGTGGTATCCACCTGTAGTTCCAGCTACTCAGGAGGCTGAGGCAAGAGGATTGCTTGAGCCCAGGAGTTTTAGGTTGCAATGAGCTATGATGATGCCACTTCACTTTACCCTGGGTGACAGAGCAAGACTCTGTCTCCAAAAAAAGAGAGAAAGAAAGTTCATTTGAAGCAGGTAGAGGCAGAGGAAATGCACTGTCTCTTTTTTTTTTTTTTTTGAGACAGAGTCTCACTTTGTTGCCCAGGCTAGAGTGAGTGCCGTGGTGTCAGCCTAGCTCATAGCAACCTCAATCTCCTGGGCTCGAGTGATCCTTCTGCCTCAGCCTCCCGGGTAGCTGGGACTACAGGCATGCGCCACCATGCCCGGCTAATTTTTTATATATATATCAGTTGGCCAATTAATTTCTTTCTATTTATAGTAGAGACGGGGTCTCGCTCTTGCTCAGGCTGGTTTTGAACTCCTGACCTTGAGCAATCCGCCCGCCTCGGCCTCCCAAGAGCTAGGATTACAGGCGTGAGCCACAGCGCCCGGCCTGCACTGTCTCTTCATACTCATGTTTTCATCTTGTCTGGGAAGCTGGCCAGGTCAGATGCCCTGTGGTTCAGCTCCAGTCTGCTGCAGGAGGAATCTGGAATGCAACCCAGCTGAGTACATGAACTGCCTCCTCAACTGCCAACTTTCCAGCCCTGTGTTTAGTTCCTGATGGCTACCATGGGGTTTTCTCCTCTAGTACTTTACATGTGTGTAGGCACCCCATAAAGCATTACTGTTTTCCTGAAGGTCTCTGAAAAGCTATGAGGTCCACAAAGAAAGGACCTAAAAAATCCAGACACTGTTGATGGACAGATTCTCAGACACGGTGCATTTTTGTAAGCAACCACTGTTACTGATGATGAATTAATGATTTAATTTTTTTTGGTCTAAGTACACTAACAATTCCTAAGGCAATTTCATTAAAATAATCATATGACTAATCAGCCATTTGCTGCAAGTGCTTTTTTTTGTTTTTTTGTTTTTTTCTTCCTCAACAGATGCCTTAAAATGCAAGTGCTTTAAAGACACCAGGAGACATGTGAGTTCACTCTCACAGAGAGAAAGCTGGGCCTCCTTTCTGAACAACTCAAGCTGATGGAGACTATTTCTCTGAATCAAAGTCAGATTAAATCCTAGTGAATTTATTTGACCTTAAAAAATAAAAACTATTTTAAAATAGGCATTTGTTCCTCAAACAAGAAAGATCAACATATAAACCTAAGTAATTTTCCCTGGCTTCCTGAAATACACGGTCTATACTTTATAACCCTCTTTAAGTACTCATGGTATTGTTTTGGTTTTACTTTCAGAATTAGCAAACATCATGGATGTTTTCCAACAATGGAAAGATATCTTAAGAGATATTCACCAAGAAATTAATTGTCCCCTCTTCTGGATATTCTTATTTTTAATGTATTAATGCTAAGGGCACTTTTATGCCATGTTCACTAGATTCAGTTAGAATGCTGATAAGCATAAGAGTACATTATTTTTTAATGAAAATTTACAGAAAAATTAGAGTATAATGCAAAGCATTTTTCCCAACCTAGGTGTAAACTGCTGACAAGGTACCCCATCACCCTGAATAATTCAGTGCATATTTCATACGAATAATCTCCTACACAACCGCAATACAACCATCAAAACTCGAACTCAGCCCCGACGCACCACCACCTAATCCTCAGACCCATTTCAGCGTCCCCACTTGTCCCAGTGAAGTCATCAACAGCAGACGGGAGCCACCTGAGTTATTCAGGCATCATCATCTGCAGACTCCTTCAGCCTGGAATGTTCCTCAGATTGCCTTGACTCTTATGTCCTTTTCACTTTTTTTTTTTTTTTTTTTTTGAGACAGAGTCTCGCTTTGTTGCCCAGGCTAGAGTGAGTGCCGTGGCGTCAGCCTAGCTCACAGCAACCTCAGACTCCTGGGCTCAAGCGATCCTTCTGTCTCAGCCTCCCAAGTAGCTGGGACTACAGGCATGCGCCACCATGCCCGGCTAATTTTTTTTTTCTATATATATTAGTTGGCCAATTAGTTTCTTTCTATTTATAGTAGAGACGGGGTCTCGCTCTTGCTCAGGCTGGTTTTGAACTCCCGACCTCGAGCAATCCGCCCGCCTCGGCCTCCCAGAGAGCTAGGATTACAGGCGTGAGCCACCGCGCCCGGCCCCTTTTCACTTTTGAAGAGTATAGGCCAGTTAACTTATAGAATGTCCTTCAATTTGCTTCATCTGATTAGATTCAGATTATGCATCTTTGGCAGCCATATCTCAGCAATAACTGCATCCTATCGGGCATGCATAATTTTGATTTGTTCCATTATGATGATGTTCATTTTGATCACTTGATTAAGGGGGTGACTGCCAGGCTTCTCCATTAGAAGTTACTCTTTTCCTTTTTGTAATCAGTAAGCATTTTGTGGGGAACTACTTCAAAACTATGTGAATAACTTGCTTCTCATCATATGGTTTCCCATTTCATTCAACTATACTATTAACTAAATCACTATAACTTACTTATTTTGATGCTTAAATTATCCCTGGTTTGGCCAGGGGAGGCCCATACAATTTGGCTTCTGTGGCCTTTTGACAGCCTTCTTTCATCCTCTGAGCACTTCCTCACTTTCTGGCACAACAAGATCTTGCACTTCTGTCCCAGCTCTGGGATCAGCCATTTTTCCCTAGGAGCTCCGGTTCTTTTTAGGAGGAGGAGAATGGCATTTAGAAGCCAAGATCGAGGTGCTCAGAACTAAGAAATGTGTGAGTGTGGGTGTGTTTATGTGTGTGCATACAAATATATGACATTTATATACACATACACACATATTCCTTATAAGTACATACATATATTAAAATATATCAAAATTTATTTCTGGTGCTTGATTTGGCAGCACATGTCCTAAAACTGGAATGATATAGAGGTCAGAATGGCCCCTGTACGAGGATAACACAAAAATTCATGAAGTGTTCCATGTTAAAAAAATCTATCTATCTATCTATCTATCTATCTATCTATCTATCTATCTATCTATCTATCTATCTAAAAAGCTATGCGTATTTACCCAACACCTTCAATGTCAGAGTTCATTCTAATTTTCTCTCTTTCCCTTTCTATAACTCTCTTCTCCAACAGTGGGGAACTTGGCTCTTATATCCTTAATGTATTACTTATCTGATCAATCAAACCTATATGTAACCAATCTCCCATCCGCGTTGCCATGCCTTTCTCACCATGTGGCTCAGATGCCCTGTGTGGGCTGCCCAGGGAGTATTATTGCCTAATGACAAGGAAATTACAAAAAAACCTATGATTCTTAGAATTTTATACAACTCACTGCAAATTCTTGTTTTATGCCTACTATTTTTTTTTTTTTTTTTTTTGAGACAGAGTCTTGCTTTGTTGCCCAGGCTAGAGTGAGTGCCGTGGAGTCAGCCTAGCTCACAGCAACCTCAAACTCCTGGGCTCAAGCAATCCTTCTGCCTCAGCCTCCCGAGTAGCTGGGACTACAGGCATGCGCCACCATGCCCAGCTAATTTTGTCTATATATATTAGTTGGCCAATTAAATTCTTTCTATTTATAGTAGAGACAGGGTCTCGCTCTTTCTCAGGCTGGTTTCGAACTCCTGACCTTGAGCAATCCACCTGCTTCGGCCTCTCAGAGTGCTAGGATTACAGGCGTGAGCCACCACATCCGGCCTATGCCTACTCTTAATTTACATAAGTCCCCTTGCCTGTGTCTACTGAATAAAATAAATCTCTTATGATGACTGACTATCCATGTAGCCCAAGACCAAGCTTGACACACACCACTGTGATGAATGCTCATAAGGACTAAGGACCTCATACAGTTGGCACTGCTGTTCTCCCCATTTTACAGATGAGGAAAGTGAGGCACAGAGGGGTTAGGTAACTTGCCTACGATCACACAGTGGAATTCAAACCTAAGCAGTCTGAGTTTAGCGTCCACCTGTCATCTCCCTTGCACCTGAATAGTTTAGAGAAGAGGAGTAACAACTGAGCGTGGGTGAGTAGTGAAGGTTAGTGATCATTCTATTTATTAGAGTCTCTCTAGAATTAAAACCTGGAAATCATTCAAATGTTCAGTAGTGAGGAAACGGTTAAATAAGAGCATTATTTATTAAAATTATTAAAGAATTAAAAATAATTATCAAATTAAAACTGAATTCTTAATAACATGAGAAATTGTTCTTATTTATAATGAGGGGAAAAACAATAGTAGTAACCTAGATATTCTAGGTTACCTATTCTAGATATTCCTCTGAATTTTTAATTTCTCCACTAACATATCCTTATTAAGAGGCCTTGGGTGTTCTGTCTTGTGCAGGCAGGAAATCGGTGTTTTTGAGTCCCAGGCATAAAGACATTTAAATAATCTTACCAAAATCTCTTTGATTGCAACTCTCATCACTTTTTCAGTCTCATTTATTTCCAGAGGTCTGCCAATAGCTTCTGTTCTCATTTCCTAGAGGAAACCATAAAATCATTTACCTATATTTTCAGAAAAGAAGTTCACAAAACCAATATTCCTAGAACTAGATATGGCTTATGGACTGAGTCTCAGAAGTTTCATCACAACATGGATCTCTCATACAAAAACACTCCTTGCCATCACCTCTCCTACAAACCTCTTCCGTAACCTGACCCTTCTCCAGACCTGGGGGCCTCCTTTGCTGTTAGAGGTCCATGTGCCCCTATCTCCACGGGCAAAACTAGACTCAGCTTCTGTTATGTTTTCTCCCAAATTTGTTTCCTTATCCGTATTCCATACAGATGATTCCCAAACTAAGCACAGGACAACTTGCTGTCCAAATCCCCTGATGGCCTCTACAATCTTTCTTTCTTTTTTCTTTGACACAGAGTCTCACTCTGTTGCCTGGACTAGAGTGATGTGGCATCAGCCTAGCTCACAGCAACCTCAAACTCCTAAGGCTCAAGCAATCCTTCTGCCTCAGCCTCCTGAATAGCTGGGACTACAGACATACACCACCATGCCTGGCTAATTTTTTTCATATATATGTATTTTTTAGTTGTCCAGCTAATTTCTATTTTTTTAGTAGAAATAGGATCTCCCTCTTGCTCAGGCTGGTCTTGAACTCCTGAGCTCAAAGGATCTACCCACCTTGGACTCCCAGAGTGCTAGGATTACAGGCATGAGCCACCACACCCGACCCTAAATTCACTTAATTTTAAAACATTAGATCGAACGTGTATGTTTCAATGCCAAAAATACTTACAGGTAAGGATTAAATACCACTCCATTTCTTCTTAAACCAGTGGTTCCCAAACTCTGCTTCACGTTGGAATCAACTGGAAACCTTTAAAAACTGGTTCTTAGTCTCAGACACTCTGATTCATTGGTATGGGGGAAACCTGGACATCAGGTGAGTCTAACATTCAGCAAAGTTTAGGAACCACACACTCTTAACCACCGGTATGGCGGTCACCAGCAGCGAAACCTTGCCCACAGCCAGCACTCACAGTCCACACGATAGTTTGTGCTGTGCATTGATGACAAATCCGTTTTGCTCTTGTGTGATGAGGAAAGCTTGAAAGCACTGAAAGCTTGTTTTACTTTACAGGCAGCTTTACTTGTAATGTAAATCAGAATAGGTAACATACATATATGTTTTCATTACATTATTTTTAAATGTTCACAATTTTATTTCGATAAATGAAAAATTAGAAAAGTTGGCTAAAGTCGATGCTCGGTTCATCTATGGCTATCGACTATAGTCAATGCTGGGCTGTGCACGTTCATCTGTGGCTGTTGACTATAGTCGACGCTCATACTGAAGTGGTTAAACAGCTGCTTAACTGTAGGTGATGGCATGTAATCCTTGATTGGCACTTGATAGAATAAGGATTGCAAATAAGTTTCTACTGCAACATGAACTTCAGTTTAGTTGGAGTGACTGCCAAGATAACAACAATCCCAAGTTTTGCTGAATGTGAGAATCACCCAGGAGACTTTGAGAACTCCCAATGCCCAGGTCACATTCGATAACAATGATATCACAAAGCCAGGTTTGAGGCCAGGTAGGGTGTCTCACGCCTATAATCCCAGCATTTTGGAAGGCTGAAGCAGGAGGCTCACTTGAGCCCAGGAGTTTGAGACTAGCCTGGACAACACTGTGAAACCACATCTCTTAAATAGTCGGGCATGGTGGCAGATGCTCCCAGCTACTCAGGAGGCTGAGGCAGAAGGACTGGTGGAGCCCAGGAGTTCAAGGTTGCAGTGAGCTGTGACTGTGCCATTACACTCCAGCCAAGACAACAGAGCAATATCCCGTCTCCAAAAAAGAAAAGAGCAAGCCAGGATTCAGGAGCTTTTAAAGATCCCCAAGTGATTCCACTAGGCAGCAAGGTTTGGGAACCACAAGCTCAGAAAATAGCACTTTTGAGAAGAATGCCGAGGCTGAAAACACCAGAAAAAAGCATCATGATCAATAAAATCTACCATGGACACAAAGGGGACAGTTTCAGCCACGTGCCACACACCTGCCATTCCTAAACTAGGAGCTAAATGCATTAGCACCAGTGGATGAGCACTCACTAGAAGAAAAGCAGCTAGCGGCCTATGTATCACTTTCCCACACATTACCTCATTTAATCAGGTATGTTTAATTAAATCAGAAGAACTGAAAAGGGAGAACAGGATTGAAAAACAAAACCCTGAAGAGAAAATCTGCATAACTAAGAAAGTAATTATTTTATCTGAATGCAGCTTACCCTCAACTCCACCTCCTTGCCCAGCAAATCATACAGAGATGCTCCTTTGGAGGTGATTTCAGATGCAAGCTGCCTGGCTGCTTTCAAATCTGCGATCTGGAAGGAAAATATCAAAACCAGAAACCTCAGTAGCAGATTTTTATTAGGCATTCAATCACCAGTCTGTTAATGTCAAGTCCTACCTCCAGGTGGGACACCTGACTAAAGATTGCATTTCGCCAGGCAGCACTCATGTGCTGCCGAAGAGCACTCCCAGGACACCTGGTTAAGAAGCAATGCTCTAAGCACGAATGAGACCAATTCCAAGACATCTGGGTCTCTCTGAAAACCAAACTGAACCCACAACCAGGAGTTATGGGTGGGAGAAAGCTGACATGCTTCCTGTTTGGACTAGGTCACAACAGGGTACCCTGACAGTAGTGCAGTGACCAAAGGAAGGGGCAACCTGAGGGACACATGTCCTACCATGGCATCCTGATGCCCTATGTTCAATCTTCCCCTGTCCCCTCCTCCTCTGCCTTGGACTTTCCTCCCCAGGGTTGCTGTGAGGCTCAAATGGGGCAGTATCCACTGAGTACTTACAACAGTTCTGGGCTCCCATGTGGGGGAGTTATTGCCAGGAAGGAGATGGCGACAACCATGATGACAATTTAGCACCTAGCCCTTTGCACAGGCTTCTTTCTTAGGATGTGCACGTCACCTCCTCTGCCTTGAATACGCCAAATTTTCCAAAGTGCTTAAACATAAGTATCTCCCTGCTCCACACTTATTCTCCCTCCCTCCTAAACAACTAATTCCCACCTTCTCTCTTTCATTTCCTTCTCTTTTCTTTTTTTTTTTTATCTTTTTTTTTTTTTTTTTTTGAGACAGAGTCTCGCTTTGTTGCCCAGGCTAGAGTGAGTGCCGTGGAGTCAGCCTAGCTCACAGCAACCTCAAACTCCTGGGCTCAAGCAATCTTACTGCCTCAGCCTTCCAAGTAGCTGGGACTACAGGCATGTGCCACCATGCCTGCCTAATTTTTTTTATATATTAGTTGGCCAATTAATTTCTTTCTATTGATAGTAGAGACAGGGTCTTGCTCTTGTTCAGGCTGGTTTCGACCTCCTGACCTTGAGCAATCCGCCCTGCCTCGACCTCCCAGAGTGCTAGGATTACAGGCATGAGCCACTTCGCCTGGCCTTCCCATTTCCTTAGTTGCCCAGGGCACTGCTCACTCCAGCTCCACTACCTCATCCCCAGGATTCAGCTCCTTCCAATTCTAGCTGCTTTTCCTCCCTTCCTGCAGCAAATCTCATTTTCTTTGTAGGATTCTCCTCACCTTCCCCATCTGCCAACAGTGGAGAGTGCCAGAGTTCAGTCCCTGGACCTCCCTTCTTTTCTACTGGCACTCCCCTAACCTCCCAGCTGCAATACCGCCTGCATGCCTGTGCCTCCCAGCCCTGAGCGCCAGCCGGCTCTCTCTTGAGCTCTAGTCTCAACACTAACTTCCTGTTCAGCATTTCCATCTGACATTCCAACAGGCATGGCAAATACAACACGCTCAGAACCAAACTCCTAATCTTCCCCACCAAACCTACACCCTTCCAGACTTCTCCATTTTGATAACTTCATCCTTCTAGGTGTTCAGCCCACAACTTTAGAGCTGTGATGTCTAATACCGGAACCACTAGCCACATGTAGCCATTTTCACACTTAAATTGTCTAAAAATTAAATTAACTCAGTTCCTCAGTTGTGCTCACCACATGTGGCCAGTGGTTTCGCAGAGCACAGCAGAGACACAGAACTCGCCCACCTAGCCCACCAGCATGGCCAGTGTGACCGCACGGTGCTGCTTCAAGATCTTCCTTGTATTGTCTCGTCTGCTCTCAACTCTCATCCAATCCCATGAGATCTAGCACCAGAATATGTCCTAACATCCAGCCACTTCTCCCCTGAGAAGTCCGGCTCCTCGTTAAAGAGCCACATGTGATTTTTCAGGCCCAGCCATAGGTAATGTCAAGGCTGTGTTTGGCAGCCTCTCAGGGGAAGCTGCCCTCCCTGTGCCAGCCTGAGGCACAGCCAGTGCCCTGTACCTGGGAGGGAGCTGCAGTTGAGGACTCAGGCCCTCTGGCCTAGCCCTGGTGCCTTCATTCCTAGGTCCTCTGAGGCTTGGGCCGAGGCCTCTGTGGGGAGGAGGGGGGAACCCTGAAGCCACCTTTCCCACCCTGATTCAGGACCCAGGACTTTCCACTTCTAGTTCTTCCCCCTGGCCTTCTCCCCAACTCAGAGTCCATAAAACTACTGGCGCCTCTGGTTGGGGGCTCCCTCAATACTGGGACGACCCCAGGTCTGCATGGATCCACCTGACCCTCTACTTGTGGCCGTTCCATGGAGAAAACAGAACAGGAGAAGTTGGTGCTTCCTCCAGTTTTATTTTATTTTATTTATTTACTTTTTTTTTGAGACAGAGTCTCACTTTGTTGCCCAGGCTAGAGTGAGTGCCATGGCATCAGCCTAGCTCACAGCAACCTCAAACTCCTGGGCTCAAGCGATCCTCCTGCCTCAGTCTCCCAAGTAGCTAGGACTACAGGCATGTGCCACCATGCCCGGCTAATTTTTTGTATATACATTTTTAGTTGGTCAACTAATTTCTTTCTATTTTTAGCAGAGATGGGGTCTTGCTCAGCCTGGTTTCAAACTCCTGACCTCAAGCAATCCGCCTGCCTCAGCCTCCCAGAGTGCTAGGATTACAAGCGTGAGCCACCACGCCCAGCTCAGTTTTAGAGTCCTGCTTACACCATCACAGTAAGTGGTTAAAGGCTTAACTTTCATTTTTCACTGGCTGCTGTGGCTGGCTCCTCTGACACCTGACAGTCCACTGAGCTCCTGACACTGGCCCCCCTGACATCACTGCTCATAGTCACTGTCACCTGCTTTCTAACCCCCCTGCGCTGCCCTCTTCAGGGAACCCAGCAGCCAGAGTGATCCTTTTTATAGGAAATTCTAAACATGTAGGTCTCTGCTCAAAACCCAACAATTTTCTACCTCAGAGTAAAAGCCAAAAGTTTCCCAGATGCCAGAGGGTCTGTCCCTACCTCCCTGCTGGCTCTCATCACACAGCCTCCTTGCTGTTCTGTTCCTCTAACATACAAAACATTCCCATCACAGGACACTCTTCCTACCCCTCACCTTCCCTCCCTTGGGTCCCTGCTGAAAACACTGCCCAACCCTGGTCACCCTATACAACACCCACCCTGCTCTGTGATCCTCCACAGCACTTACAGCCTCTGACCTTCCACACCTTTGCGTTGCCCTTCAAAGGCTCACTCCTCCAAGTGAGCGGCAGGAACACACAATTTCTGTCCCTTTTATTCACAGCTGTATTCCTAGTGCTTGAACACTACCTAGCAAATACCCCACTTTCAACAGTGAAATGAATTACTGTGGCTTTCTTTATCCAAATGCTGATGAGCACAAAAGTGACAAATCACCCTTAGTCAAGGAGTAAGGAAAGAGTAACCAACACTTTCTGTTTCAGAGTTTGAGGAATAAAACACTCCGTCCCTCACTACAGCCTTTCATTGTCCTCACCTTTGAGCCGAGATCAAACTTGAATTTGCTGATATCTTCCTCTCCAATCTTAGAGCCCTCCATCCCTTTGGTCTTCATAGCATTGTAAAGGACAGATGTGATCTTCAGTAGTTCTTTCACTGCATACCCATCTGCTTGATAAAGCTTCTTAGTATTGAGTTTTATATGTGCCTTGGTGGCCTATTTTAGACAAAAAAAAAGTTTAAGGACCTTTCCAGGTAATGTCTAAACCAAATCCCATAATCTCATGTAGGTGAATTGAAAATGTCTCTGTTGACATTTGGGATATAACCTAATAGTACAAAGAGTACAGGATCCATCTGACTCATACAGTGTGAATGGGTGTGTAAACTGATACAGTCTCAATGGACAGCAATCTGGTAAAGGACATCAAAATTACAAATGTACATATCTTTTGACCCAGCAATTAGATCCTAAGAACTTATTCTAGGGATGTACTCACACATAAACAAAAATAAGTATAGGTTATTTGTGACAGCATTGTTTCAAAGAGCAAAGCTGGAAACAACCTAAATCCCTACCTATATAAATTGCATAAATTATGATATATCCATGAAAGCAATACTACTCAGGTGTAAGAGAATGAGGAAACTGTATTTGGAAAGTTCTCCAAAATATACCATTGAGTGAAGAAAGCATGATACAAAACAGTATGTACAGTACACTACCATTTATGTAAAAGGAAGGAAAAAGAATGTATACTCTTCTTTGCTTATATATAGAGAGAGAAACTATGGAATAAATTTACAATAACAGTCGCTGGGAACGGAACTGGGCTGATGGCAGACAGGGTAGAAAGTCAGAGAAACTATGGAATAAATTTACAATAATAGTCACTGGGAACGGAACTGGGCTGATGGCAGACTGGGTAGAAAGTCATTTTACTCTACCCGGTTCCATGATATTTTTTATTTTTGAAGCATGAAAAATATTATATATTCAAAAATAAACAAAAAAAATTCTTAAATAATGAATTAAAAACCAAAAAGGCTTTGCCAGAAACCTGGCAACGGAATGGTTTTAGAAAGTAAACTCGATTACTCAATTTGAAAACACCCTTACCTAGAACTCCGCCCTTTCCCTTACAACTCCACAAAATAACTGTCAACTAACCATGAACTGGGCAATTGCTTTAATGAAGAAAACTCGGTCTTGTTCAGTCTCAACATCAGAAGGGATATCAGTCTGAGGTTCGTACCTATCAGAAAGAGAGAGAAACACACAAATTAATCAAGTAGAAAGTCCACTAAAGAGAAAAAGGCAAGTGAGAGGACAGTGGATCTATAACAGGAAACTCTCCAAGTCCCCAGCTAAGGTATTAAGAAAAACTTCAGGCCAGGTGTGGTGGCTCACGCCTGTAATCCTAGCACTCTGGGAGGCCGAGGCAGGCGGATTGCTTGAGGTCAGGAGTTCAAAACCAGCCTAAGCAAGAGTGAGACCCTGTCTCTACTATAAATAGAAAGAAATTAATTGGCCAACTAATATATATACAAAAAAATTAGCCGGGCATGTAGGTGCATGCCTGGAGTCCCAGCTACTCGGGAGGCTGAGGCAAAAAGATTGCTTAAGCCCAGGAGTTTGAGGTTGCTGTGAGCTAGGCTGACGCCATGGCACTCACTCTAGCCTGGGCAACAAAGCGAGACTCTTGTCTCAAAAAAAAAAACCAAAAAAAACCCCACAAAACTTCAAAAGCAACACCAAATACCAAGGGAGCAAATCCCCACCTACGAACAGGTTTAACTGATTTCCAAAACCAAATGTAGAACTCAGCTTACAAAATTAAATCTATCTCAGACCTCAAAGTTTCATAAAAATAATCAGAACTGCCAGGCGTGGTGGCTCACGCCTGTAATCCTAGCACTCTGGGAGGCCAAGGCAGGCGGATTGCTCAAGGTCAGGAGTTTGAAACCAGCCTGAGCGAGACCCCGTCTCTACTAAAAATAGAAAGAAATTAATTGACCAACTAAAAATATATATACAAAAAATTAGCCAGGCATGGTGGCACATGCCTGTAGTCCCAGCTACTCGGGAGGCTGAGGCAGTAGGATCGCTGAGCCCCAGAGATTGAGGTTGCTGTGAGCCAGGCTGACACCACGGCACTCACTCTAGCCTGGGCAACAAAGTGAGACTCTGTCTCAAAAAATAAATAAATAAATAAATAATCAGAACTGTCACCCCAGCTGAGAGCTCTTGATTCAGAGATAAACGTGAAGGCCAATTAGCTAGTTCTGAGAAGCAGCAGAGTTGTTGAAGTTAAATTACTTTCTTCAAGTTACTGAGAATTCACCAGAGGGCGGCAGACCGCAGCACTCAACCTGTGCAGCCCACAAACTCAACGTTATTTTTACATTTTAAGAACAAAGAATATGCGACAGAGATTTTACGTAGTCTCTGAATATTATGTGTAACAACATGTAAAATATTAGTATTTCCTATATGGCCCTTAACATAAAAAGTTGCCAACCAAGAATATTAGATTTTTCACACAAAAAGAAATCTAAATTATTTCTAATCCAGGGTCCTGATGAGAGTGTGCAGGGAGGTCCCTGTCACTCTGTGGTGAGGGCATGAAGAGGAGCCTTTCTTCACTGCCTGTTATATTCCCACTCCCACAGCACTCTTTAAGCTCAGCTGATTTTTAACAGGTTGCAAATGAGTCTGTCAAACTCAAAACTTTATTGAATTATTCCTTTTGCATCACAACAGTAGCCTGTTTCTACGTGGCTAATCAATAAATTTCAGTATTCGTTCTAAGACTCCAAAACAGTGCAGTTCTAACCTTTTCACAAGCCAGAGAAGCACTTCGGATACAAGTCCAAAATTGGGTGTGCGGAAATTTTCCATAGAAATATGTCGAGGGTAACCCAGGGCTCTCATCATCTCTGTGAAGTCTGTCCAAGGCAAAATACAATTCAGTCAGTTCCCCGTCACACAGCAACTACTTATTAACTTAGATATTATCTTTGCTTTCCCTTCTTATTCCCAACCTACTGACAGTTTGAGGGACTAGTTATCTACTCTCTAAGAGGGAAAGCAAAAACGAAATAAAATTGAAAATACCTATTCTGCTATGAAAAACATCTATTTCAGTTCCATGGGAGAAGCAGATGATATACGTGATAAATGGAATTTAGGGATTACTTGTGAATTTAATTTCTCTCTTGTATATCTCATTTCTCTTTACCACTTGAAATAAGAAATACCTGGTTTTATAAAATGTTGTGAAGAAAAAATATTTTATATATAAAAATATATACAAAAATTAGCTGGGCATGGTGGTGCATGCCTGTAGTCCCAGCTACTAGGGAGGCTAAGGCAGAAGGATTGCTTGAGCCCAGGAGTTTGAGGTTGCTGTGAGCTAGGCTAAAACCACACTCTAGCCCTGGCAACAGAGACTCTGTCTCAACAAATATATATATATTTTTAAATATTAATAGTAGTTATTTTGGGGGGTAAGAAGGATGAAGTTCATGTTTCTGAGTTGTCTCTTTTTTTTTTAGTGAGCATACATGGCCTTAAAAATACAAAATTTAAAGATTAGTTGCCTTGTATTTAGAGAAATCTTAAAGAGAGTGGTTGAAATATAGAGCAATATTTAGATTTACTATAAAACAGATTAACAAATAGTAATACTAATACTTATTAATATCGCAGGTTGGGGTCACCTCAGGAAAAGCTACAGTACTTTCAGGAAAGCAGGACTTGGAAACAAACACAACATTGTCCGAGTTCCCATGATGTGCCTAGACCTACATTCAGTGAACTTCCAGCAACGTCTGCCTGCACTCTTCCTAAAGATGGATGTCCAAAATGTCCCATTGACATTTATGAATAACCTACCAGGACTCTGGAAGTTAGGTCAGATTTTGTCACATAATGGAAGAGAAGGCATGAGCACAGGAAAGAGCAAAGTCACAAAAGGGACTCCGTGACTGTTCTTTGGGAAATTTGAAGAGAGAGAAAATAAAGCAGCAGCTTTATCATCCAGCCCCGTCCTCAGGTTTGTAGCTGTTCGTTTCTCTAAGTGCTCAGCTAACCCAACTCAAAAATAGTCTCTGAATTTTCCATGCATTTTCCAATACGGTAGCTAGCAACGCCATGTAACTACGTAAATAGAAATGAGTTAAAATGAGACAACATTTAAGATGCAGTTCCCCACCCACACTAGCCGTATTTTAAGCGTTCTGCAGCCACACGCGGCCAGAGCAGCTGGAGAACGTTCTGCCATCGCAGAGGGTGCCTGCCGCTGGGCAGGCCCGGGCACTCGGCCCGGGGCACGGCAGCCGGGCACAGGGGGCTCCCGGCGGTGCCAGCCTCAGCCGGGCCCTCAGGGGACCCGGCGGGCCGGAGCCCCTAGTCTCTGGGAGACCCACGGGCCACAGGGGACGGAGCTGCCTTACTGCGGAGGTCGCGGAAAGACATGGTCCACAGCAGCCACGGGTCACAGCCGCTCGCTCCAGAGCGCTCGGGTCCAGCGCTCACCGGTCTCTATGACAACCAGCGGAGGCCAGGACGGCGCGCGGCCGGGGCCAAACAGGACGGGAAGCGCAGCAGCCACAGCGTGCGCATGCGCGCGAGAAGGGGCGGCCAGCAGAGGGCACTCCGGAGACGCCGTGGGTGTGGCGCTGCCGGCCTCTGTGGGGGACTGCGAGCACTGCGGCGTTCGGGCCCCTCTTTCCACACTTTGCAGACATTTGGCACTGACCGACGCGCTCAGAGCATGTATCTACTATGTGCTCGACACTGTGCTAAGCGCTTTACATGCTGCTTCTCATTTCCTCCTCACTTCTCTAAAGAATGTGCTGTAATCTGAGGAAGGCGGGGTCCTGCGCACAGCACGCTTCCTCTCTGGCATCTGCTAGACTGCCGGCCCGGCGGCCCGCGGCGTCCAGAGCACGAGGCTCCGGCTGATGGGAGACCAGGGAGGACCCGGCCTGCCTCCCGCGCACGCGCAGCTGGCTCGGGCTGCGCGACAGCCGGAAGTCGGGCGGGAGCCTTGCGCGCAGGCGCCGCCCTGGAGCCCGCGGCCTCTTCCGTGGGGGGCGGGTCCCTGCGTCTGGCTGCGGGAGGGCAGCAAGGCGGAGCACCCACTGAGCGCGTGGCCGGGGTTTGCCCGGGGCTTAGCAGGGAGCCCTCCCAGAGGGGCTACCCCAGGAGGGAGGGGAAGGAGGAGACAGAGAAGGGCTGGAGGTGGTGGCGAAATGAGCCCCGCATGGCAGGGCGGGCAGATGTTCCTCGGCCACTATCCAGATAAAGGCCGGTGTACTGAGGCAGCAGGAGTTACAGCGGAGAAAGGGTTTAATATCCCACGGCACCAGGCAGGAGATGGGAGTAATTTCTCAAATCCATCTCCCAGAGAATTTGGGGACGAATATTTTTAAAGGTGATTTGGAGAATAAAGGGCTAGGGAATTGGGTCTGCTCATTGGCTGGGGATGAACTCATAGGGTTGGGAAGCAGAAATTGTCTTCTTGATAAACAGGGAGTTCCTGGGTAGGGGGCAGTAGGACTCGTTGGGTCATTTCATTGACGTCAGTTGGTCCCCAATCCCCCCCACCCCAATGCAGAGTCTGGAATTTATCTCAAAGACCAGTCATAGGTTTTACAATAGCCATCTTATCTATAGAAGTGGTTGGGGCAGTCATAAATCTTGCATCTGTCAAGAATATGTGACTCTTAAGCAGGAAACAGTTACAGCAGTAGGGAAGTTAGGAAACAATGGCTGGCTAACTTTTAACTATATCTGTACGTCTACAGAAATCATTGTTTTATCATTATTCCTGCCTTATGGGCTTACATTATTTTTATAGAGGTTGTTTCATAGATAGGAAGGCGGATCTTCCAGCAGACGCCCTCTACCGTTTCCTTGGTGGTATTGGCTAAGTAGTAGACACAGCTCCACACATAGGTGGTCAGTCAATCAGAGGTGACAGAGCACTTAGTGGAGAAATCCATTTGCATAAATGAACCTCTGCTCTTACCTGGCACTATATACAAAAATCAGTTAAAAATGGTTCCGAAACCTAAACCTAAAGCCTCAACATTTCCTCGTGCCCCCACTTGGAAATTCCTTTCTTCTGGCCCTCCCTGCCATCCCCCCATCCCCAAGCAGCCATTGTTCTGCTTTTTGTCACTATAGATTTGCTTGTGAACAGTTTCTTGTGAACGAATGATGCTACATCATGCTCCTTTTCGTCTGGTGACTTTCACTCAGCATCACTGAGATTCATCCATATCGTAGTGTGTTTCAATAATTTGTTCCTCTTATGGTTGAATAATACATCTATTGTATGGACATATCACAGTTTATTTACCTATCACCTGTTTTGGGGCATTTTCAGGTTTGGGCTATTGTAAATACAGCTGGTATGAATATTAATGTAGAAATCCTTGTATGGACACACACTTTTTCTCTTTCTTTTCTTTTCTCTTGAATGCCAAAGAATGGCATGTTAGAGTCATGAGGCAAGTGAATGTTTAATGTTGTTTTTCTTTTTAAATAACTTTTAATTTTAGAATAGCTTTAGATTTATAAAGAAGTTGCAAAGATAGTATAGAGAATTCCCTATACTCCATCTATCCTCCCCTTCACCCTATTGTTAACATCTTACATGAATACATTTGTCACAACTAATGAACTAATATGGATACATTATAGTCAGCTAAAGTCTATTTTTAGTGGACTTCTTACCTAATGTCCTCTTTCTGTTCAGGACCCTGCATTACATTTAGTTGTCAGGTATCTTTAGGTTCCTCTGGACTGTGACAGTTTCTTTCTTTTTTTTTTTTTTAGACAGAGTCTCACTCCATTGCCCTGAGTAGAGTGCCATGGCATCATCATAGCTCACAGGAACCTCAATCTCCTGGGGCTCCTGGGCTCAAGCCATCCTCCTACCTCAGCCTCCCAAGTAGCTGGGAGACTAAAGGTGCATGCCACAAAACCCAGCTGGCTTTTTTGTATTTTTAGTAGAGACAGGGTCTCTTGCTCAGGCTGGTCTCGAACTCCTGAGCTCAAGTGGTCCTCCTACCTTGGCCTCTCAGAATGCTCAGATTATAGGAGTGAGCCACTGCACTCAGCCTATTTATTTTTTCTTTTTATGTCATATCTAAGAATCTATTGCCAAATCTCTACATTTTCTTCTAAAGATTTTTGTAATTTTAGCTCTTACTTTTAGGTCTTTGATCTATTCTGAGTTAATTTTTGTACAGGGTGTGAGGTAGAGGTCCAACTTCATTCTTTTGCATGTGGCTATCCAGTTGTCCCAGCACCATTTGTTGCAGAGATTATTCTTTCCTATACCGAATGGTCTTGGCACCCTTGTGAAAATCAATTGACCACAAATGTATAGGTTTATTTCTGGGCTCTCTATTCTACTCCACTAGTCTAGATGTCTATCCTTTTATGCCAGTTCCACACTATTTTGATCACTGTAGATGGCAGTAAGTTTTGAAATCAAAAAGTGTGAGTCCTCAAACTTTGTTTTCCTTTTTCAAAATTATTGTGGCTGGGTTTTCACTGACATCGTCTGCAGAGGCTGGTCTTGTGTGGCGCCTGGAGTAAGGGTTCTCGGTCCCAGCCTCAGGGAGTATTAAAATTAATCTTCAGAAGCAAACCCCAAGTGACTTCTTAAAGCAAATCATCTGATGGCCAGTTGTGGTCAAATTAAATTCTGGAGCAGCACCTGTTAATAAAGGTCTTAAATAATTAAAAAAAATTCTGGAGTGGATTATCGAAGGGTCCTGGCTTTCCTGGATGGCTACATGAATATAGCCCTGGAGCAGACAGCAAGATATATAAATGGACAAGTGAAGCATAACCATGGGGATGCATTTCTCCCAGAAAACATGTTGTGCATAAGTATAGAGAAGAGAAGGATGCGAAGACACCAAGAGAGCAATACTTTTCATAGTTAGATATATTTTTATGAATTTTTTTCTATTTTTTTTGTTATTTCATGACATAATTTGGCCTGGTTTTATAATAATTATCAATTTTCATTGACTTATGAATAAGATAAATGTATAAAATTGTGGATTTAATTGTGAAATGATCTTTCACATTTAAGTCTCAGTCATTTTCTTTTACCTTTATGTCAGTGTACAGAATGCTAAAAAGGTTTTTAAAGAAGACAAATAAAAAAAGATTGTGATTATTTGGGCTGCCTTATAATTACACATGAATTTAAGGGTCATCTTTTCCATTTCTGCCTTTGCTGGCTAATTTTATGTGTCAACTTGACTGGGATGCCCAGATAGCTGGTAAAACGTTATTGCTGGGTGTGCCTGTGAGAGTGTTTCCAGAAGAGATTAGCATTTGAGCTGGTAGACTGAGTAGAGAAAATTGCCCTCACCAATGTGGATGGCATTACCCAATATCGGGGTCCTGATTATAACAACAAGACAGAGAAATTCGCTCTCTCTTCTTAAGCTGGGACATCCTTCTCCTGTCATTGGACATTGCAGCTCATGGTTCCTGGGCCTTTAGACTAACACGAGCCGTCACCATCACCAGTTCTTGGGCCTGCAGGTCCAGATCGAATTAGACCATTGTCTTTCCTGGTTCTTTGGCTTGCAGATGGCAGACTGTGGAACTTCTTGGCCACCATAATCATGTAAGCCAATTCCCCTAATAAATCTTTTCTTATCTAAAGAGATTTATTTATCCTCTAATAAATATTCTCTGTGTAAGTAACTATCTACCTGTCTATCCTATTGATCTGTTTCTCTGAGGAGCTCGAATACGCTGCCTAAAGGCCATTTGGCCTTTGCTGAGGATTACATCGAGCACTTTGGGGAGTATCACCATCTTAACAATGTTAAGTCTTCAACCCATGAACATGGGATGGTTTTCTATTTATTTAAGTCTTCTTCAGATTCTGTCAGCAATGTTTGGTAGTATTCAGAGTTAACTCTTGTACCTCTTTGGTTAAATTTATTCCTGTTTTATTCTTTTTTGTTCTTTGCTAGTGTCTGTCTAGACATACAGCTAACTTTTGTGTGTTGATTTTATATTCTGAGGTGTTTCTGAACTTTATTAGCTGTAATATAGCTCTACTGGGTTATTAGCTCTACTAGGTTTATTTTTTCCTTTTGAGTGTGGATTCTTTAGTTTTTTTTATATACAAGATCATGTCATCTGTGATTCTAGAAAATTGAATGTTTAACGTTTTAAGA
Organism: Microcebus murinus; assembly: GCF_040939455.1. Classification (NCBI taxonomy): domain Eukaryota; kingdom Metazoa; phylum Chordata; class Mammalia; order Primates; family Cheirogaleidae; genus Microcebus; species Microcebus murinus. The sequence continues at coordinate 2,953,113 of NC_134122.1, read as the reverse complement.
AACTGCCAAAATGCCTTCCAAAGTGGTAGTACCATTTTACAATCCCACCAGCATGTATGGGAATTCCAGCTCCTCCACATCCTTGTAAACAGTTGGTGTGACCCACACAATACATGGTAACTGGCTTATGGGAAAATGAAGAGTTAGAAAAGTTAAGTTACTTGCCCAGTCACTCTGAATTACTTTTTCAGCATATTCAAAGCACTGACTCAGGTCTCAGCAGGTCTGTATCCCTAAACACTCATTTCGCACCCAGAGAGAGAGATCACCCTAGAGAGTGACTTCCAGCCAGAGCTGTCTGTTTTTTGTGGCCTGTCCCAAGCCACAGGGACCAATGCTTCCCTGGGGTTCTGTTGCCTTCTTGTGCCCTCCTCCTACCCTGCCCCTGCCCTGGGCATCATCCTCCCCCAAACTAGAAGGCCCAGAGTCTTCCCTGTGACGTCATAAGAGCCAGTTGCCATGGGAGACCTTCAGACTCTCCCCCTAGGCAGGGGAGAGCAGGGCCCTGCTGCACGCGAGGCCTGGCCGCTCCTCCCCCACCATACCGGCCCTCCATGGAGGCCTTGGTCTGTGCGTTCTCTGAGCTGCGCATAAGAGAAGGTGCTGGGCTGTGGGGAGCAATGGCAGGAGAAGAGATGTCCTCCTGTCCCTATCTGGGCCCCAAAGCCACTGGGGTGGCCTCAGGGACATGTATGCTTGGGAGAGGGGAGTGAGTGGTCACTGATCCAGGCCATGTGAGCTTGGGCTGGTCACTTCCTCCTGAACCCCTGAACCTTCCTGAACCCACTGTGCAATTTCTCTCCTGGGACCAGAGTACTCTTTCTAGGGCAGAGGGCACAACAGGGTGGAATAAAGTGCTCCAAGTCCTAAAAGCGATCTTGGTACCAAGGTCCTAGGCCTCACAGACCTCCCTGCTGGTTGAGAGAGGGAAGAGGAGCAGTGTGTTGGGCACAGGCAGTGGGAAGGGAAGGGACCGAGCCCTTGACAGGCAGCTAAGGCGAGGCTGGGCAGACTAGGGGTGGAGCCCCCCATGTGAGCTGGTCTCAGAGGCATGTGACTGCGTTCTCCTGTCACAGCTGCTGCGGCCGGCTGGCCACCACCCTCCTGCTCTCCCCTCTGCAGATGCAGTGAGCTGGGCCCGTGGACACCCCAGCCACCCCGACACACCGCCCAACATCTACGAGGGGGGGCTGGGGGCCCAGCAGCAGCAGTGCCCCAGTGCCCAGGGAAGCAAGCCCAAGAACTTCCGGCTGCGCCACCTCCGGGGCCTGGCTCTCTACCTGCCAGGCCACATGCAGCCCGCCGGCCAGTGCGAGAGCCACTGGCTGGGCCGGCTCATGGCAGGGGGCTGCCTGCCACAGCCTGAGGGCACAGCGTGGCCCCTGCACCTGCCACAGAGGACTCTGGGCCCAGGTAACAGCCACTGCTCAGCCCTTCTGGAAGCCCAGCTGCCCAGGGACAGCCTGGGAAACACAGGTGAGCTCTGTTGGGGCAGGTCTGGCACAGAGGGGAAGACCCCAGGGACTCAGGTGGACCTTCTCCCCTCCCAAGGCTCCTATGGAGGGAGCCTGGTGGAGACTATCAGTCAGGACACCCCACCGTGATGTCACACCCTAGGAGGCCAACGAATCTGCTAACGAATCTGCTACCACCCTGTGCCAGCGGGGGCAAGGGGCTGTGAGGCAGACGGGAGGCTCTGGAACAGAGTTCTAGGTTCCTGTCCCAGCTCTGCACTCAATGCAGGACCTTAGATAATTCTCTCCCTCCCTCTCATCCCCATTTGAAAAATGAGGGGTTCAGGTTAGATGAGGGTCCTTCCAGCTTGAACCATTCACTCCCTCTCACTATTCCCTCCGAGGGTTTTAAGGAAGAATTACTGCCCCTCCCCTTCTGTTTTTAAGGAAGTCAGGGTCTGGGGACCTTAGGGGTGCTGCCAGCCTCCCCTCCAGCCTCCCTCAGGGTCCTCCCTGTAACTCCTTCCTTTCCTCTTTCCTCAGCTTCCAGCTCCAGCATGGACCCAGCCAAAGGTGCCCCCTCCCAGCCCACTCCCCCCGAGGGCTTGGGGCTCAGGCCCAAGAGGTCCTGGGGGGCCTCGGAGGAGGCCACGTGTCCCTTGTGCAAGAGAACCCGATCTGGGGCCCTGGAGAGGCTGTAGGGATCCCCAGTGCCAGGCGTGGGGACAGGAGGGGAAGGATGGCCAAGGAGGCAGATCCATATCGGAAGGGCTCAGTCCCTAGCAGCAGCCCCTGCACACTGAGGTGGCCCAGGCAGCCAAGTGGCCCCAGAGCCTGGGCCAGCTTGGGGAAACGTGAGGGGGGCGGGAGGAGGAGGTCCCAAGGGGGGACAGAAGAAAGAGAAGCATGGCCGTGCCCTTGCAGCCTGCTCGAGCTCAAGTCAGCCACTTGCACCTGGGAGTCCGGGCTGAGCGGAGAATCGGGTTCCCGAGAGGCCTGGGAGCCCTCAGGTCTCAATAAAAGCCAAGGCCTGCATGTTCTTGTCTGTCTGTCTGCCGTCAGGCCGATTCAGTCAGAGCAACAGCCCATGTGGCTCCCAGGGGTGTGTCTCCAGCAAGCCAACCCTCGCTGGGGGGCCGAGACGGGTTGCAGGTGTCGGCTCTCCGGCAGGAAGAGCCTCAGCAGCCCAGATGCAGCGCACAGTGATCGGCTGGGGGGCAGAGGAAGGAAGGAAGGCCAGGGACGAGGAGGGACTGAAGGCCAGCTGGTTGAGGGAGGAGAGCAGCCCAGGCAGAAATGGTGGCCCAGACCCCAGGCTGTCCCCTCCGAGGGCGTGGGTGAGGTCACTGCTCTGTGGACCTCGCTTCGTGGCCCCTCCAGGCAGGACAATCAAAGCCCTTCTACTCCCAGCTGGCCTGGCTCCAGGCCCCAGGCGTGGGCTTCCTCTGTGGCTCAGCCTCAGCTGCTGACATTTGGGAACAGGTCATTCTCTGTGGGGGCAGTCCCACCACAGCCTCCCTGGCCACAACCCACAAGATGCCAGTACTACTCTCCTCCCAGTTGTGACAACCTAGTGTCCCTTGGGGGCTACAATCCTGTTGAAAACCCTTGCTCTACAGTACTGGGCCTCGGTGACGGGGACGGTGGGCTTGCCTCAGTACCCCCTGCCAGTCCAGCCACTAGGGCTGAGCACCGCCCCTCCCTCGGGCTCCTGCCAGAACACGTGATGGTGCCAGGACAGCTGACCCCCTTCCTCTTCCCTGTACCCTGGCTCCACCCTGGACATCTCCTAGGTCCTTGGGACATTAGATCCTGGGGACTTCAGTTCTTGGGAAGTTTTTAGGTTCTTCTAAGTGTGGATGTGGCCCTGGGTGGTGGGAGCCCGAGGCTGGAGCAGTCCCCAGGTAAGAGCAGGTATTTGGACGCTACCAGCCTGACTCCACTTTGCAGGTGTCCCAGATCCTGTCCCTGGGAGGGCCCTAGGGAGCAGCATGTTCCAGGACTGCCAGCTGAGGTCAGAGGCGGGCACAGTGTCAACAGAGCAGCATACGCAGGCTTCAGAGGGGGCCTGACCTGGGCTGGATGCTTGGGCCACCATCCACAACCCTGTGCAACTCCTAGGCCCCCAGAGCCAGTTCTCATGTGTCCAACAGGGACGACAGCACGGCCTCCTCCCGCAAAGTGGCCAGTTTCAACAACAGGCTGGTGGAAGTACCCAACCCCATGCTTGGCTGGCAGCCTTCCACGGAGGGGGTGCTGGCCAGGATTCCTGCCTGACTACGCGGCCGAGTCTCCGTTGGAGGCTTCTCTGAGCCAGGAGAGAGCCCTCAGGGGGAGCTGTACAGCTCTCAAGGTCCAGAGCCCGGGGATATACCTGGACAGACTGGTAGCTGCTGAGGACTCCTTGATTAAAAAAAAAAGGAACACAGTTGTGCCTTTCAGCTCTTTAGAACCCTTTCCCCAGGTCTGCACTGTCAGGGTTAATGACATGGCACAATCAGCTCATCTGGCTGGAAGCCACCCTTAGGGCTTGCCAGTGACAGCAGACCCTGCCCCCAGCACTGCTGCGGAGGCTGAGTCCACAGGGCAAGGCCCTCAGTGCAGCCAGCTGGCGCTGGAACAGGATGTGACCAATTAAGGTCTATTTATTTGTAATGAGACAAAACACTACAATCGTTCAACACTGGGCTGGCTGGACACTGCAGTGATTCGGGGACAGGAGGGAGGGCAGGGCAGGGCAAGGCCTCTGAGCTCGGTTATGAATGTCCAAGGCAGAACCTTCCAGAAGACTCTTCCCTTACCCCATGGGGCAGAAATAAAAATCACATGATCACCGTTGATTCAGAGTAGAAAGGACACCTCAGCAGGTAGCTGACATCAGCAGAGGCTCGCGTCAGTCAGCACGACACGGCCCTCCCACTGGCCAGCACTGCTGATGGAGGGGACACTTTCCTGCCAGGGGCGTGCCTTCATCTTGAGGGTCCTGTCCCCTTGCTGTGAGGCCAGGAGGCCTGGAGCTGGCCCCAGCACCCTGAGACCTCCGGGCTGGGAAACTCTGGGGGAGCGAAGGACTCGGGTCACGGAGGCTCCGTCTGCCCAGGCTGCTCCCCCTTCTTCCTCCTCCTCCAGCTGCAGTAGGTCACTACTAGGACCCTCTGCCATGGCTCTTGTGACACTGCAGCTACACTGGGTGGGGCCGCCCTCCACCCCCAGCTGCTCTGGTGGGCAGGGCAGGCAGCAAGCAGCCCCTGGGGCACACGGGGTGGAGGGGATGCTAGAAGCGCGTGATGCTCGTCCGCTGCAAACACACTTCACGGCACTGGCACGGCCTCTCTGCTCTCAGACGCCGAGCCCGCAAGGCACGTAACCGCCTGCTGCCCCCAAGGCCAGCCCCATGAGACCCACAGCAGCCTAGAGGCCTGATGCCAAGCTCAGCGTCCTCCTGCCTGCCTCTGGCCAGGCCTTGCAGCTGTGGCTCATGAAGGATGAGTGAGGAGAGGACCCTAGAGCCTCGGCGGCACCTGTCCCTCAGCCCAACTCCCAGCAGCAGGTCAGCTGAATGGAGCATTCCATGATCCAACGGGAAGGGCCGTCTCCTGGAGGAGGTGGAAACTGTACGGCAGGAGGAACTGAGGAGGGGGCACTGTCCCATCGTCTGACCACCTGTGCCCGGGAGCTGAGCCCCAGAGCTCTGCGACTGCGTGAAAAGCCTCCTCCACTGTGCCCACCCCTTACCAGCCCCTCATGGAGGGGCAGGGCCACCCTCCACCCTCCAGGCTTCATTGGGCTGGCTCTGGAGGGGGGCCTGGCATTCCCTTTATTGTGCCCCCTTGTTCTGAGGCTCCTGTGTCCCTAGGGTCAAGTATGTCCACAATACTTGTGTTCCGCCCTTGCAGCAGAAGTTCCCTCTGTCTCTGAAGGAAGAAGATGAAGGCATGGGCAGTGGAGTGGTGGCAGCCGGCGAGGGAGGCCCCTTCCTGGTGACCACAGCCACACCCTCGCCCCCGTGGGATGGTGCATGCGCGTGGAGGCAGGACCAGGGTGCCAGGAGGAGGTGGAGGACAGAGGTTTCCAGAAGCAGGAAGGAGAGCTGAGAGCCTGTGGGAAAGAGAAGGGCAGGGCAGGTGAAGGCGGGGCAGGTATACTCTTCCCCGGCCCGTGGGCTGCAGCTGGCCTGGGTGTCCCTCAAGCACGAGTCCTCCTCCAGGCCCACAGGCTCTCTTCAGTCCCAGCACAAATAAAGGCACTGACGGTGCCCAACTAAGGGTGCAGCCCAGGTGGCCATGGAGCTTGCTGTGTGAGCTTGGCCAAGTCACCAAATCACCTGGGCCGTGCTGGTGCAAAAGGGGGCGGGCTCTAGAGTCCCCCGACCCTGTCCAGCTCTGATGTTCTGAGGCCTGGGAGAGACCTGCTCCCTGGGGCACTCGTGGTGACCAGAAGTGGCTGTGTCTGAGCAGAGCCCTCACACACAAGTTGACCACCAAGGGAAGGAAGCTGACATGGAGCTTCGGTTTGAGAGAGCCGCGTGGAGAGGAGATGGCAGCAGTGCTGGTGTCAGAGCCCAGGTCTAGGTAGAATTCTGGAAGAACACCCAAGACACGGGTGCACTGGGCGCCCCTTACAATGGGAACCTGAGCAACTGGGGGATAGAGATAGGAGGGGCTTGGTGTTCATGTACCTTCAATTTTTGAACCATGAGATTGTGGTACTTTAACAAAAAACAGCAGCTCCAAAAGTTATCTGAAAAGCTATCTGGCCACAGGCTCAAGGTGTCTCTGGCCACCTGCTTTCCTTCATGAAGTTTCTGAGTTGATCAGAAACTACCCCAGCCCTTGGCTTTCCGACCCACCTGCTCGGCAGGTGCCTGTCTAGGGCCTTGTTTTTGTGGCTGGACACGCCAGGCTCTCATGCCCTGCGTCTGTGCTGCATACCTGTCGGAGATGGGGCGCGCCCTGGGTGAGCCCACAGCGCTCTGCTCCCGAGCCCGCGTAGCACCGGGCCTGCAGCTGGAGCAGACCAATGGGCCCGGCAGGTGGCTGCCAGTTCCTCTGCGGAGGCCAGCAGGGGTCAGATGGATGGGAAGGCGGGCTCTGCAGGATGCTGAGGGACGGGGCCTGGTGGAGGCTGCCCGGCTGGCATCACATGGTCCGGCTGTACTCGATGCCACCCTTGGTGGAGATGCCCGACCATGGCAGGAAGCTGCAGAGTAGGCTGTGGGCCTGGCGGTAGACCCTGTGTGGGATGGAGCAGGGGCTCAGGCTGGCCAGTGCAGAGCCCAGGTGCTGGATGTAGTCCGTGCGGCTCTGTTAAGGAAGACTCTCTCCTGGACACTGTCGGCTGGGGCACCGGACTCTGTGCAGACGGCAGGCCACTGAGGGCGGCCGAGAGCCCGCTAAGCCTCTGCAGAGTGCAGGTGAGGCTAACTAGGTGGAGGGGCCTCCACTGCACAAAATCATCGAGGGTGGGGCCTGGGAACAGGAGGGTCCCCGGGGAGGCCGTAGGCAGACACATGCTAACGGATGGACAGGGGTGCGGGAGGGGCCTGGCAGAGAAGCAAGTATTTCTGGCTTTTCCCAGACTCTCAACCCTCAGGGCAGCAGAAGGGACAGAGCCCTGTCCCTATGACAAAGGTCAACAGTACTGACCCGTGGACACCCATGGGGGCCTGCCTGTATGTGAGCTAGGAGGCCTATGAGGTTTGGGGTCACTTCTCTCTTTCCTGTTTATTTCCCTATGAAATGAATAAATCCTAAATTCATTCATTTGAAAACATACACACGACAACATATTTTTGGGCCATACTCTGTGTGACTATTATGAAGTCTCCTGGCTTCCCTCCTACCTGTCAGGGGCCAGACAGAGTTAAGGAGGAGGAAACAGATGAGGGCACCCCTTTGGTCATGCACCCAAAAGGAAGGTTAGAACCCGAGTGTGCAAAACCACTAAAAACTCTGTCACCTCACTCATCTGTCTTCCCCTCTGCTGGCATTCAGGCTCCGAGAGGGCAGGGACTTTATGCTGAACACTGCTGAGCCCTAGCGCGCTAGGACAGGAGGCTCTCTGTCAGCATTCGCTGAATGACCAGAGGGATGGATGGCGATCTTGGGACAAGAGGAGGCCTCGTGTCGGGCTGAGGCCTGGGGAGCACTGGGTGCCAGAGAGCACCTGCTCTCCGCGTGCGCAGCCAGACGCGCCATGACACGGCCTGCGTGGGGAAAAGAGCATGCGCACGCTCAGCCGCCTGAGCATCATCTGAAGATGACAACAGTTCCGACTAGCTCACTGGCTCTGCCACCCTTACGGCTGGGAAGCCACAGTCCCCCACCCGAGAAGGAAAGGATATAAGATCGTCCAAGGAGGGTGGCCACCGTTGATGTAGAGGACATAGGTGAAGCCATCTTTGAGGACCCCTCGGATGGAGTAGTAATAGGGGAGGTAGTGATGCTGTTTAAAGTCTCTATTCTCGTAGAAGTTTATTGCTGTGTTGTTGGTGGTGAGCACGTGCAGGTAAATGGCTTTGCAGTGGTCCTGGGCGGTGGTTGATATGTGATCCTTTAAACTTTCAAGTAAGAGGGAACCTTGGGGAGAAGAGGTGAAGGTTATGCAGGCCAGGCAGGAGAAAGGAAGGACGACGTGAGGCCGGGCGCGGTGGCTCACGCCTGTAATCCTAGCACTCTGGGAGGCCGAGGTGAGCGGATGACTCGAGGTCAGGAGTTCAAAACCAGCCTGAGCAAGAGCGAGACCCCGTCTCTACTATAAATAGAAAGAAATTAATTGGCCAACTAATATATATGGAAAAAATCAGCTGGGCATGGTGGTGCATGCCTGTAGTCCCAGCTACTTGGGAGGCTGAGGCGGTAGGATCGCCGGAGCCCAGGAGTTTGAGGTTCCTGTGAGCCTAGGAGTTTGATGTTGCTGACGCCACGGCACTCACTGTAGCTTGGGCAACAAAGTGAGACTCTGTCTCAAAAACAAAACAAAACAAAACAAAAAAGAACAATGTGGGTGAGAATGGGACCTTTCTGGGAGTCTCCTGAGGGTCCTGCCCTCTACGCCAGAGAGCAGCCTCCTGCCACCACCCACTGGCAAAGCCCCGAGAATCTCGCCACCAGGTGGAGTGTGTCGGCTGCAGCCTCCTACCAGTGGGACCCTCTGTGAACTCCCTTCCAGACAGCAAAAAGGGTAAATGAGCCCAGAAGAATATGGAATAGATAGGCCCGGGTTAAAAATTAAGACTCTGCCACTCACTGGCTGTGTGGCTGAGTAGGACAGGACTTTGATGACAAGGGCACTAAATGGTGGCGAGTACGGCTTCTTCCTCTGTGTTTACATTTTCTGCTCTGAACCAAGAACACCAGCAGATATACACGAGCTGCACACACGGTGGCAGGAGGGGTGAGCTGCTCGGACGATGGCAGACAGGCCTGGCGCGTGCAGGGGGAGGATGGCTGCAGGTGAGCAGATGCAGGGACCACGCAGGGAGGGCAAAGGTCTGACCCAAGATGGGGGTGGGGATGATGGAAGAGACTGAGGGGCATGACGAGGGCAGTGGCCATGCTGGCTGAGTGGGGGTGTGGGCCGGACCAGGAGCTCCACCGCCTCTTACCTATGCCGTGCTTCCTGAATTCCTTCACCACTCCCAGACTCAGAATGTACGCAACCTGGGTGTCAACGGAGAAGTTGGAGGCTAGAATATCTCCATCCTGGGGGAAAAGTTAGAGATAAAGTCAGGTTAGCGCTCAAGGCACACAGGCTCGCCACAGAGCACAGCCCCAGCGGGCTACGTGCCGACTCCTCGGCCACTACACTGGAGGGACACAAGTGGGAACCAGGAGACAATGCAGTCACCCCCACCGTCCCATGGAGGTTCCGAAACGTCTGAATGAAACCTAGCAGTCCTTTCCACAAGCCAAGGCAGTATCAGCAGTTTCTATGACACTGCCACCAATACAAATCACGGATATTTTCATATCACGTCACAACTGTGTATATTCGCAACGTGTCATCTATGCGCGTCCCTGCTTCGGCATGACTAAGCCTTGTTCCACAGCATGTGAATAAAGGCACGCATGTTACGACATCACAGATACACAGAAAGGGACCAGCTGGGGAAGGGTCTCACTTGCTCCTCAGACAAAGGGCCGGCGCAGGTGGTGTGGCTCCATCCAAAGCACCCCCAGCCCTGTCCGGCGACAGCCACACACGTACCTCTTTATGTATCTTGGTCCTGTTTTTAATTTCAGCTACTATCATTCCCACGATGGCACCTCTGTAGGTCGCGGCAAGAGAAAAGAACTTTTTGTTGGATGTGATATCACGATACCATGAGTCTGGGTACCTGAGAGAGAGAACACACTCAGGTGAACCCGACAAGGTCAAGTCCGACTAATGCTGTGCTCTGGATGTCAGAACCATGGGGGGCTCCAGGCTGCTTCTGTCCCCTGCCCTGGGGCTGGGGAAGAGTGTGTCCATCGCTTCCTCTCTACCTGTCATGGGTTCTTCTTACAGCAGTGATATGTCCAGACAGGACTAGAACTTCTGATGGGAAAAATAATTTTATCAGACATAAAATATGAGAGGGGGAAAAGACTCCAGTGAACTTGACTCCATGAGAGCAATTCACATGGGGTCAGCGAAATGTGGTTTGTTCTCAGCCAGCTGAGGTAAGGGCCCTTGGTAGACCATGGATGCTGGGATGTGTCACCATAGGAATTCTGTGAGACTTTTTTTTTTTTTTTTTTGAGACAGAGTCTCACTTTGTTGCCCAGGCTAGAGTGAGTGCCGTGGCGTCAGCCTAGCTCACAGCAACCTCAAACTCCTGGGCTCAAGCGATCCTTCTGCCTCAGCCTCCCGAGTAGCTGGGACTACAGGCATGCGCCACCATGCCCGGCTAATTTTTTTATATATATATCAGTTGGCCAATTAATTTCTTTCTATTTATAGTAGAGACGGGGTCTCGCTCTTGCTCAGGCTGGTTTTGAACTCCTGACCTTGAGCAATCCGCCCGCCTCGGCCTCCCAAGAGCTAGGATTACAGGCGTGAGCCACAGCGCCCGGCCTCTGTGAGACTTTTTGACGCTGAAGACTAGAGAGTGGTGAGGTGACGAGGAGGCAGGTTCATAGCTGAGAGAGGCTGGACGGGGACCGACCTGCCCTCGGGAGCAATGTGTGGCTGGGACTGCTCACCAAGAACAAGGCCAAGACCCCCAGAGGGGAGCAAGGGAGAGACACCTGGTACCAGGGCCCAGGACGCAGTCCCTGACAGGCAAATCCAGCCCCAGCCCCAGAGAGATGGGCAGGAGGCAGCAGCACTTGGGGTTTGACATGGGTGTAGGTTTGTTTTGCCACCTCGAGGTCCAGCACGATGACAGTTCACTCCACTGTCTTGGGAACTCAAGGCCTTGTGCCCACGAAGATTCCAGGAGAGGCTAGCCAGGGGCATCTCAGGAGGCACAGGGGCCTTTGGCCCAGGGGGGCTCCAGCCAGCAGGGCCTTATTTATGGACTCACTGGCTGCTGCATTGCTGCCTTAGCTTCCCGCAGCAGGACTGCTGGGCTGAAGACGTTTTTTAACTTATAAAGCCCCTGCGGTGCCATCCCCAGCAGGCCGTGAGGGTTCACACTTCCACAGAGATATGGAGAGGGGCCCGCCCCAGCCTTCCTGCTGACAGCATAAAGTTAAACAGCAAGTCTGAAGAACACTCCTGGAAATACTGGCGGTTGGCAAGATCTTTCCTTTCTTTTCTTTTTCTGTTTTTGCAGGGTGGTCTCCCTATAATGCCGTTTTTTTGAGTTATAAATAGCATGGCATTGAACATCTTTGAAACTGAAGTTTCTCAGCAGAGCCCCCTGGGTAGCTCTCACATGGGCACACGGTGATGCAGAAAGAGCCAGGAGCAGGGGCCTAGGGTCAAGAACGTGCTGGGTGACTCTGGATCCCCCCACCCAGCCTCTTCTACGCCTGTCCCTGTCTTTGCAGCGTGGCCCTGGAGTCCCAAAGGCCCTCCCGGCTCCAGCACCTGCAGACCGTGTGTCTGCGGCGGGGGACATGGCGCCGCTCCACTTACTCGATGGGAAACCAGTCGCCGCACAGGTGCTTCACGGTGTCTATGTCATCGTGGCAGAGGAGGCGCAGGCTGACCTCGCTGAGGGCGCTGGACGGCACCACCTCTGTCATTCACACCTGCAGGAAGAGGGAAGTGTCACCTCACACTCACCTAGTGAGGCAGGCAGGACGGGACAGCAGAGCGTGTCCTCTGGCTGTGGTGCCCCCGTCACTCTGCGGAGGCTTCTGCCCCACTCTGCAGATGAGGAGACTGAGGCTCAGGGGCGGGGGCAGGATGGGTACCCAGGCCCCAGCCCTGCTCAGCCCAGCCGAGGGAAGCCCTGCTGCCAGACCAGCTCTCCCCTCTCTCTCATCTGGGCTGCCCCGTGGCTGGTCTCACGGCACAGGACAGCAGTTCCTCCGCTTCAGAAAGTGCGAGGCCCGGCCTCCCAACCCTGGGCCTGGTGGCTGCCAAAGACGGTGGTGGGCGCTACAGCCCCCACGCCTCACTCCCCCGTGGAGTAGCCTGGTGGCCAGCACCGGCGAATGGCTGCATTTCCAAGGGAAGTGGTGCTGGCTTTTTCACCAGAGGGTGTGCCTGTGCGGAGTGGGTCACACCCGGTTTGTTCTCCCCTATCCAGCAGGTGAAGACTCACGGGTAAGACTGTGAGAGACACCAAAGTTTAAATCAGGGGCCATGAGTTGCCAAAGACTCTTAAATCAGGACAGTGTATCAGTCTGGATAGGGAGGGGGGAGGGAAGAAAGGAGGGAGGAAGGCAGGCAGGCAGGCTGGCCAAGTGTTGACAAAGGGGAAAACAGAGCCTTTTTAAAGTTGAAAACTGGTAATAAAAAGAAATAATCACATATTTACCTTGTCTTTTTAGGAGGAATTGTGTTTATCCCTAAAGGTTGAGAAAAAGTTCTTTTTTTTTTTTCAGAAGAATGACAGCTAATTAAAAGCTGAAATAATGACAGTCACCACTTTGGAACCACCAAGGGAAATAACCAAGACAAGCAAGAATCGTGAAAGGCTGTTCCCCACCAGGTGGACACCACTGGGGAGCAGGTGCGAGGCACGGAGAGCCCTTCTGCTCCCCGGGACTCACTGCCAGCCAAGGAAAGGCCTTATCTTCCTATCTCATGATCTGGCAGTCATGGCTTTGCCTGAGTGACAAGCCAAGCCTCTGTGACCTCCAGCTGCCACGGGTGGGAAGTGCCCCAAGCTGTCCACGGTGCTGCTTCCTCGAGAATTCTGCACAACCCCCTCCACACCAGCGACCCTCCCTCCCCCGAAAACGGGGAAGGATCTGCACACTGAGCCTGGCCTCAGCTCACACAGCCCTCCAGCCTCCTCTGTAAATGAGGGCGGCCAACCCCTCACAGGGCGGTTCTGAGTTGGAACAGGCTGCTGGCGCGGTGCCAGGACAGTGCCTGGCAAAGAGGAAGTGCCCATTAACACAGGCCGCCGGCATCCACAGCCAACACCAGCCCCGTCCAGCCACTGCTAGGGACGTCGCCTTGACCCACAGAAGGGCCAACACCGACATCTGGGCGGCTTTGCTCTGAGTCCCAACCTGTGTCTTCTCAGCTCCTGGCTCGAGGCCAGGGGTGCCAACTAGTTCAAGCTCAACTTCAGAAAGCTGCTTTCTAGACTTCCCTCCTCGCCCCTTGGCTCCCAGGGCTCTGAATCCAGGCACTGTTTACCTCAGACAATTTTTAAAAAATAGTCATCTGAGCTGGGTGTGGTGGCTCACGCCTGTAATCCTAGCACTCTGGGAGGCCGAGGCGGGCGGATTGCTTGAGTCAGGAGTTCAAAACCAGCCTGAGCAAGAGCGAGACCCCGTCTCTACTATAAATAGAAAGAAATTAATTGGCCAATTAATATATATAGAAAAAATTAGCCGGGCATGGTGGCACATGCCTGTAGTCCCAGCTACTTGGGAAGCTGAGGCAAGAGGATCGCTTGAGCCCAGGAGTTTGAGGTTGCTGTGAGCTAGGCTGACACCACGGCACTTACCCTAGCCTGGGCAACAAAGTGAGACTCAGTCTCAAAAAAAAAAAAAAATGTAATCCTAGCTCTCTGGGAGGCCGAGGCGGGCAGATTGCTCGAGGTCAGGAGTTTGAACCAGCCTGAGCAAGAGCAAGACCCTGTCTCTACCATAAATAGAAAGAAATTAATTGGCCAACTAATATATATATAGAAAAAATTAGCCGGGCATGGTAGCGCATGCCTGTAGTCCCAGCTAGTCGGGAGGCTGAGGCAGCAGGATTGCTTGAACCCAGGAGTTTGAGGTTGCTGTGAGCTAGGCTGACGCCATGGCACTCACTCTAGCCCTCTAGCCTGGGCAACAAAGCGAGACTCTGTCTCAAAAAAAAAAAAAAAAAGTCATCTGGCAACACACAAAAGAAACAAAACTAAGTGACAAATGAAGGTGTTAATCTTGTTAGGTATGAGAATGGCACTGTGGTTATGCACAAAAATGTGCACGTTTTATGTTAAGAGATGCACATTGCATCTGGAGGGGCAAAATGACAGAATGTCCCTGAATTTATTTAGTTGGAGCAGAAGTGGCAAAATGCTGTTACTAGTTGAATCTGTGAGATGGGGACACTGCGTGGATGCTGGAAAAGGGGCCTCATTAAAACAGCCAGGCAAGCGTCTAACCCCAGACAGACTGGGGCTGCAGACGTGGGCTCTCCAGGTGACTGAACTGAAGGCCTGCGTGGCCCCACAGCAGTGCTCTGGAAAGCGGTTCCCTGTACTGTGGCCACCACCCAGGCAGCTGGGCATCACATCACTGGGAGCACGTCTCTGGCGAGAGGGTTTGTCGGGTGGGGGGGGTAGACACCACTTGGGACCAAGCTGGCCAGCCCGCAAGCCCCACTGGGGTCTCAAAGAGCAACAGGACGCTGGGAGTGCAGCGTGAGGACAGGGCACCACGACAACGTCTGCAGGAAGTGGCTAAGTGTCCTTTCCCCTCAGGGCCAAGCAAACTGGCAAATCCTCACCCAAATCTCGCTCTGGACAGTCCATCAGCCCACAGCAGCCCAGGCCACGGCAGAGGCCAGTTCTGCACGTCCACCTTTTCTGAGACAGGGCCACTGCACACGGCTGCCTGCTCCCTGCTGTAAGGACCCACAGCCCTGGGCAGCACTGAGACATCCCATCAGCTCTAAGCTGGTTTCTGAACTCGTGGGGCTGGCTCTGAATAAGACGCCACTGCTCAGCCCTCACAGGAGTGGGCAGGACGAGCGCAGGTGACCAGCCAAACTAGCGCAGGGCCAGGGCCAAGGGGGCCACAGGTGGACCCTCCTGAGAGCTCGAGCCACTGGGGCACAGGAAGCAGAGGTGGCATGGCCTTACCTCTGTGGCTGCCTGGGGCAGGGGACTGGCTGTAGGCTGGGAGGTGGGTGAGTTACTTCTTCAGTGGACAAAAATGTCTTGTATACTGGATGTGGTAGAGGTGGTTACACACACACACACACGTGTGCATCAAAACTCACTGAACTGTATGCTTAACGTGGGTGCATTCTAGGGTATGTATGTATATTAAGCTTCAGTAAAGTTGATTCTAAAAATCTCTATATTGTGGCTTGATAGCAAACAGAGAGGCCTATAATAAATTTGCATCTCTTATGTCCTCGGATTACATATTTCCCCCCTGGTATCTTTGGGATGAGGCTCTTGACCAAAGAGACAGCATTTGCTCCCAGTCGACTCTCAAGACAAACACAAGGCTCCAAGACACACAACTGTGGATTCTCGCATCTCTTCTAAAAGTACTTCCATGTTTCTGAAGGTCAGTTCTTCAGCCGCCTCGATTTAAAAACAGAAACACACATCTCTCACTCAACTAAGGGAAAGACACAGCACATGGCAGGGCCCTATCTGCCCCTGCCCAACTGACAGATGGAAGAGAAGAGGCAGGTGGCGCGGGGGAGAGAGCATCTGGCCCTACACGTGCCATCGCGCTGTGGCCCACCTGCTTCCCTTCAGAGGCGGGGTTTGTGCTAGTCCAGTGGCACAGGTGACCCGAAGGCAGAGCGGGTAGCATGAGTCCCACCTGAAGTCGATGCTCTCTGCCCACAGCTCTCCTTGTCCTGCCCTCCCCACCCCCCGCATCCGGCCCCACATCTGTGCCTAGGGTCACAGCAGGCCTAGGGGAGAAGAAAGGGGCTGGTTGCAGAGGGCCACCCTCAGCCCAGCTGTGGGAGGAGAGCTCTCGAGAAAGTGGGGTCTCTGAGCCCCGACCCCCTGAGTAGTTTCATCTCTGGGGTCTGGAGGCCTGAACATCCTCGAGGATTGCTGCTGTCACCCAGCTTTTTGGACAGGGGCTCTGCGCCCAGAGAACAGCAAGCCAACCCCAAGCACCTCTATGTGACAGGCTGAGGCACACATGGTCTGCTCTGGAGGTGCCACCAAGCTGGGCCTGGCAGTGGGCTTAGACGCGGTGTCCATACCATCTGCCAGGGAGAGGCCTGGGCCTTTCTGTTGGCAGCACCAGGCACCATCGCACCGGGACACCTACTTCCCAGCCCCTTGGAGGTGGTGACAGCTGGTTCCAATGCAAAACCACCTGTATGAGTCACCCCTGGAGTGTGTATGGGCCTTAAGAAAAGGCAAGGCCAGGCCAGGCGTGGTGGCTCACGCCTGTAATCCTAGCACTGGGAGGCCGAGGCGGGAGGACTGCTCGAGGTCAGGAATTAAAAACTAGCTTGAGGCCGGGCGCGGTGGCTCACGCCTGTAATCCTAGCACTTTGGGAGGCCGAGGCGGGTGGATCGCTCAAGGTCAGGAGTTCGAAACCAGCCTGAGCGAGACACCGTCTCTACCAAAAATAGAAAGAAATTAATTGACCAACTAAAATATATATATATACAAAAAATTAGCCGGGCATGGTGGCGCATGCCTGTAGTCCCAGCTACTCGGGAGGCTGAGGCAGTAGGATCGCTGAGCCCAGGAGATTGAGGTTGCTGTGAGCCAGGCTGACGCCACGGCACTCACTCTAGCCTGGGCAACAAAGTGAGACTCTGTCTCAAAAAAAAAAAAAAAACCAGCTTGAGCAAGAGCGAGACCCTGTCTCTACTATAAATAGAAAGAAATTAATTGGCCGACTAATATATATAGAAAAAATTAGCCGGGCATGGTTGCGCATGCCTGTAGTCCCAGCTACTCGGGAGGCTGAGGCAGTAGCATCACTTGAGCCCAGGAGTTTGAAGTTGCTGTGAGCAAGGCTGATGCCATGGCACTCACTCTAGCCTGGGCAACAAAGTGAGACTCTGTCTCAAAAAAAAAAGGCAGGGTCAAAGCTCCTCAGATGGCAAAAAATGTTCCAGCTGTGCCCGCCTCTGAACCCTCCCTGACATGGGACATGGGACTTGGTCAAACAACTTTCCAGGCCCAAAGGCAGCCCTGGTGTACAGAGGAGCCAGTGATGCCACTGCCTTCCACCATCTGACGGAGGCTCCCCGTCAGGCCACAATGCGCAGCCACGCCCAAGACGTGTTGCCACCCCAAGTGAGGAAACTGAGGCATGGAAGGATGGAGTGACTAAGGCAGGGGTCCTCAAACTTTTTAAACAGCGGGCCAGTTCACTGTCCCTCAGACCGTTGGAGAGTGTGGCGCACATTCCACACATGTGCACTGTGGCTGCTAAGCAGGACAGGCAGCAGCGGCAAAAACACCCAGCGGGCCGGATAAATGTCCTGGGCGGACCACGTGTGGCCCATGGGCCACAGTTTGAGGACGCCTGGACTAAGGGTTCAGAGTGGCAGAGCCCTGGCTCTCCACTGGACAGCTTCATGTGCACTTGTGTGAACAAAGCCCCAGTGCTGGCTGGGACCCCTCACTTGCTCATCCGGAACCTTCCACTAAGTAGCAAGCTACCTGTAGGACACAGGGAAGAGAATCCTAAGACAGGGATCCATGGGTGAAGCCAGCAGAGGCCCCAAGGGGCAGGCGCTCTCTGACCCAAGTCCTTCAAATGGAGGGTACCCTGGCCGTGCTGGGGACACCAAGGTCCCCAGGCCACCTTTTGGTATATTTTCCTAAATAGGCACAGGACACAACTCTATTATAACCAGCAGGGCCACACGTTGTACAGGAGAGTGCAAAGTTCACTTGAATTTTTAAGTTAGAACACGAACCTTCAAAGGTTGGCACCTGTGGTGAGAATTCTTCTTCTCTGCATGTCCTGGGTCCCCATGTCCCCAGTCCTCTGCCTTCAGGATGTGGGTGAGAAGCCACTGTCACTAGATCCCCCACGGCCCAAACAAAGGGGCCGCTGCTCTTAGCTCACCACACGCCTCTCCCCTCCCTCCCTCCTCCAACCTCACCTTCCTTCTGAGCTGGATGACCTCTGGCCACTGCACTGGGGCCACTTTCCCTGAGGGCTCATGGTGGCTGGAAGGGGCTGGTGTCTGGACTGGCAGAGCTGGCCAGGTACTCCCTCCCAGCAACACTGCCCACCGCGTCCATGTGCCCAGCCCGCAGGGGACACAGGATGAAACTGGAGGGATGGCCGCCGAGATAGCCCCAACAGCCACAGGTGCGTTTGCTGTCCCCTGCCATTGCCAGGTGCTGGGGAATTCAGACTCTGGGGGACACAGAATGGACTGTGTTCATTTCCAGGGCTTTCCCAGCACCCCCATGATGCCCATGGGGCACTTCACTCGCACCCTGTTAAGAGAGCTGGAAGTGACCCCATTTGTAGAGAGCCTTCTCTTTTACAGACTCTGCCCAGACACCCGAAGCCCACAGGTCCCCCAGCCCCTTCCTCAAAGGTTTCTAGTCACCACACGAGCCACCCTTAACTGGGAAAAACCAGCCTGTTCTCTTGATGGCTTAAGAGGTGCTCTGGTGCCCACCCTCCACCTCAGGAAGCAGACCTCACACCCCCTGCCCTCCCTCCCTGCCAGCCCTCCCCGTGCTCTGCAGGCTGTGTTCCCAACCTGCTCCCAGACCCTGCAGGGTGCTCAGTCACTGGGCCAGCACTCCCACCAAGTGCTTCTCATCTGGGACACGAAGGAGATGACATGAGATGGCTTCCAAAAGGCCATCCCGGCCCCCAAGCCTCTTCCTCCCCGGCCCAGCACCCCCTTCTCTGACATCTTTAGTCTTTTCTTCCTTACAGTGCTAGCTTCCCTGATGGGCCGTCACACCCGAGAACACCCTCTCTGGGGCAGGCCTCCCTGCCACCTCCTTTCCTGACAACGCAGCACTTGCTGCCACCTTCCTGCTTTACTCCTGTGCTCCCAACACCCATCCCTGACTCAGCCCCTCTGCTCCCGCACCCACAGCTGCTCCCTGCCACGGTGGCACCCGCCCAGACTCTGTGCAGCTCCCGTCTCAGCCAATCCCTTTCTCAGGCCCTGGCGCCCTTCCTCCTATGACAGAGCACACCCGGTCCTTGCCCTGCGCACACCCACCACTTCTCCTAAAGCAAAGTACCTGCTAAGGTTAAGGGATGCCTGTCCACGCTGTGAGAATTAAAGACCATGGGGCCCCTTGATGAAGTGAAATTCTGCAGACACAATTTTTTACTGGCTTGAAAAATCCAATACTAATGAACTCCACACTGGTCTTTAGGGTGGAAGGGGGAGAAAAGGAAAACCACACTAATGACAAGATACAGGCCACTGTCTTGCCCATCAGTGAAATGGGCTCGGGGGCTAAAGGTACAGGTGTGGGCAGCAGTGGTCGCTGCTACAGCTGGTTTGTTCAAATGGGCAGCTGCTCGCAGCTGTCCCCACAGCAGCCTGGGCATCTGCCACCGTGTCAGCAAAGAGGAAAGTGAATCATTTACAGGGTGACAAGAAACAAACACCCACCACTGTATTTCCACACAGCCTCCCTCTAGAAACCCACTGTGCATGCAGGAGCCCACAGAGTGGTCACGGCAACTGGAGACGCATCTCTTCACGCCACTCCACGACTGGCGATCAGAGAGCGGCTGGGGAGGGAGGAGGGGCAGTGGCAACGTGTGGCATTGCTCACTTAGTTCCTGCATTTGGCTGCGTGGTCATCAGACCTCAACTAAAACCCACAACAGGTGGTGTCCTGGTCACAGGTCCAGATTCAGGCTTCCCTTTAGGTTGAAAGTTCTATCAGCTCCTACATTCCATTCTGAGAATGATTTTAGTCATTAATTTATCAAAACTGTATTGGAAATTCAGGCCCTGCTCCAGGCACTGGGCTCACACCAATGAGCAGAGGCAGAAATCTGCTTTGTTAGTGGAATTCCATGGCGAACAAGGCCTCTTCCAAAAAGAAATAAGGTTGTGAAAATGATCCAGTAGCACTCCCAAGAATCCCAAGGCAATGATGGAACTACTGTTGCAGTAACGTTTTTCAGAAAACAATCCTTTTTGGCACCTAAGGGAAAATTATCCACCTACTGTTTTATAAAATGAAATTGCTTTCTTCTGATAGTTTTTTCCAAGATGGGCTCAAATTTCAGTACTTTGCTGCCCAAATTGATCCTATCTAAGGAATACAGTAAACAAAAAGGGAGAAACATCATTTAATTTTTAATAACAATAATTATACCACAAAAAGTAGAACTCAAAGAATTTTTTTAATGTGGTCTATTTTTTTTTTATTAAGAAGGACAACAGAATTAAACAATCTTTAATAAAATTCCTATAGAAAACCCCATCACAGGGTAAATACAGTTCTCTTTCCCATATCATCAAGGATTGAGAGCTCCCAAAATTCTTTAGAGAATAAGCAGTAGCTTTGCTGGATGTTGCCAGTACTCAGAAAGAGCATCCATTTAGTTCCTATTGCACATATTAACATTATTTGCCACCTAGCACCCTAAATATATGGTACCTCAACAAATAAAGATTTCCATGTGGCATGAAATCATTTCAATTTGAACTAATAGCCTTGAGAAATCACATTATTACAAGTTTTAATAAATATAGTAAGGACAGCTGGCATTTTATTAAAATACTGAATTTTAGGTCTGGAGTTTATTCCATAAATAGATTCTTTTTCATTTACTTGCTTTCTTGGATGTAATGTGGTCTATTAAAGATGACAAAATACCTTTCTTTTGTCTTCCTGTGGAAGCAAAGGAACAAAACCTTTCTCAAACATTTGTTCTGTGTACCTCTCTACTACCACCTCCTCTTTATTGCGTGGCAACTTTAAATTGGTGTTTAGAACATTTATTTCTAGCATCAGTGCATAAATTCCATGCTATTCCAAGGGTATGGGGTTTAAAATTTGGTGCTAAGAGTGTATTTTAAGGCAAAATGGATAATACTTCTAACTTATCATTTTAAGAGACATTTAAAAACCTCTAAGCTGTCACACTCATAGCTGGTTCTCACCAAGTGTTTTGGAGTGTTTGGCCCCTCCCAACCCCTGGGCTCTGCCTGAGCTAGAGATTGAAGTCCAAGCTGCTGACAGGATGGGACCAGGGACTGACTCTCACGGCTGCTACCTGCTTCCCCACCATCTTGGCTCGGAGCTGTGGCACCTTGGGGTGACTGTTGCATCTCTGCTGGCCTCTGCAGTGGGGCACTTGGACTCCATTAAGCGCTATTCAGTTGTTGACAAGGACCTCAAACCACTTCCTGCAGAAAGCCTAGCTCCCTGTTCAGGCCCCCGTCCCATCAGTGCCACAAGCACTGAGCAAATGCCTCAGTGTTCACAGCATAATATTAACACTCTTACATTCTCATGTGGTTTTTCACAGGTGTTTTTCTTTAATCAGCAGTGAAGTTATCTGGGTTTCAGATAAACATTGAACTGTCCTGCCAGCCAGCTCCTATTAGAGGTGACGCTAAAAGAATGACATGTAGGGAAGGAGGCCTGACCCTGGAGTTGTCAAAGGCGCTAACAACCATTTGCTGAATCAAATTCAGCATTTGAACTCAGCCAGAAAGAGATCTAGAACTTCCAGCATCATTCTGCAGGTGAGTATTTTACTTTAAAGTACTTCACATGGACATGAGCGGAACCAGCTTTGACACAGGGCCACCCAGGGGCCACACTGCAGCCTCCCTTTCTGCAAATGAGGAACTGAGGAGTAAAAGCCACTAGGGCTTTGTGGATTCTTTCCAGAAAGAGATGATGAGGGAGATAATGGTGATAAGGTGAAGACATGCAGGAGACATCATTTAAGAAAAGAGTGCCTGAAAAGCAGCCAGCTTTCTATTCTGGTGGGACAGTTGTCACCAAGTAAGTGGGATCTCTGGGCTATTTCAGCAAAGACATGCATTGCCCAGAACTCAGAGTTCTAAAGACTCCTTTCCACATCTGTCTGTTCCCCCTGGTTGCAATGTAACAGTTCTGTATCCACCTGGTCTAAACACTCCCTAGGCTGCCAGAAGCCAAACTGCTACTAACAGGAGGCACTAATGATCTCTGGGTCACCAGCACCCAGTCAGCAATGATACTGCGCCACCCCTTCCGGTGTGGTTTCAGGTCTAAGTATCTTTTATCTCTCAAATCTTCTAACACCTAGGAATTTTCTTCCATTCTGGTCAGAACCATGCTGTTGCTAAGCAACTCAGACAAGTCACATCTAAAGATACTCTCTACACTGTCTACAAGTGGGCGTGGTTAAAACAAACAGGGTGACAAAGTCACTTCAAGTTACAACTGGGAGAGGCTAAAGATAGGACATACACAGACCATTTAAAAAACTCCGTATGGTTTTATTTTTATTTTTTTACTTTTTTAGTAATATTCCATTGTATAAAAACTCTATATGTTTTACTCTGGCATATTGACACCAGATCATGCCTTGACTTTGTTACTCAGAGGTTCAAACCATCTTCACAGAAACCTAGTGTGTGCACAAGCTCATGAGATGAAATACCAGCTAACTACAGCCCAGTGGAGGACTTCCTACATGCCCTGTTCTCCAAGGGCCGATTTGCACATTAATTCTGATGGGCACAAAATCCTATGAGAGGGTAGATGAAGACCTATGTTCACTGCTGAGGTGGACCTGTCAGTTAGGAAAAAAGACTGGGACTTACACTGCAGCCACCCTTGAGTTTCCTCTGGTCTTTAACTCCATCTTTTCTAATGGGGCTTAACACAATTCTTTGATACGCGTGTGTGTTTATTGGTCTCTTTTTGCTCCCAATCCTTTTTAATTCAATGATGTTGAAGACTTCCCCTCTTTCTGCCTGGCTGGCCAGAACTACAACCAAAAGACTTCTAACACTGACCTCTACATCACAGTGTTACACGGATTGCAGTACTTCTATACATGACCTTTGGAGTCACATGACTTTAACTGCTCAGTTAAGCATTAACTAGGTATTCAGTGCTCTGGTAAAAGAAAAATATCTGCAAATGGTAATGTTCTCCCCCGTTCTGCCACTGCAATTAACCACCACTCCAGACACCACGGCGAACTACTCTGTTGGGCTGTTATCCTCTACTTTCAGGACAAATAAGTGACACAAAAACGTATGGCGCAAGGACTTGGCAGAATGAAAACGGATGGAGGAGGCAGCCAAGGTCCGCGTTTATTGCAGAGTACCTCCCTACCTAATCTCCAGGTCCTGGGTTCCATCACTGACTGGGCACACATAATTGCTGGTGGGGGTCCAACTGCCCACTGCCTCATCCAAATTTTCCCACAGAAGCTACAGATTCCCTCTACTCCTTGGAAAGTGTCCAACTGGGAAAAGGTAGTCGGAGTTGATGATGTAGGGTCTGTATGGCCAGTCTAAAAATGACCAGAAACGTAAGGAACGAATTCGTCTTAATTCAAAGAGGTACAACTGAGAAGATGCGAGGGCGACCAAGACAGAGCCCCCTGGCTCTCAGGAGTTCACAGAAGGGCAAACAAGTCGCAAATAACTATAATCGGTGCAACAAGTAGCATAACAGAGATACCGGCCAGGCAAGGCAGGAGCAGGGACAAGACGGCAAATCGCTTGGACCCTTCGCCTCGAGCGAGACCCCAGCGGGTACCCACGGGCACACTGTCCTTTAGTTTCAAATTTTCCCAACAACTTGTCTTGGGGTCTGGCACGGGAGCGTCCCCCAGGCAAAAGGGTCGACTCCCCCCTCCCCACAACCAGCCCGTTGGTGCCAACTCTCGACGCCGCCGTCGCTGATGCGGAAAGGGCCGGACGCTCCGGGGACGCGGGGCCACGCACCGGGCCAGCCTCCCAGGCATGCGCGTTCCCCGGTAGCCCAGCCTCCACATCGCGCCCGCCCCCCGCTGCCCCTGCCTTCGGTGACCCCCGCCCTGGCCGGCTCGGCGCGCAACCGCAGGCCCGAGCCCCGGGCAACCGCGGCCGCGCCACCCTCCCCCAGTCCCTCGCCTCACCTCGAAAGGGAGCCGACGGCAGCAGAGGGCGTCGTGGGGCTCAGCGCATCCTGGGGGCGCAGGGAGCCGGGAAGTGGGGCCGCGCGGAGCTCGCAACGAGTTATGTAACCGGCAGGGGCCGCAACCGGGACGGAGGCGGCGGCCCGAGGCACTTCCGCCTCCCGGGCCCGGCGGCGGCGCAGGCCGGAAGCCCATTGGCCTCTGCCCCACGTGACACCGCCCTCACTGATGCCGCCGCCGCCATTTTAGGACCGGGCAGGCCTCGCGCGCAGGCGGCCCGGGAAGCTCACCCCCTGCACGCACTGTTGGTGGAGGCGCAGAAAGATGGCCGGCCGGCCCCGAGCGCGCCTGAACCTGACGCGCGTGGACGCTGGTGGCGCGGTCCTCGGTGCCTTGGGCTCTTCTGAGCGCCCCACGCAGGCTCGCACACACGAGGCTCACTCACGGCCCTCCAGTTACCAGCTGACGCTTCCTTAGCTTACATTTGGGGCTTGATGTTTACATCCCAACACCTGGCCTGGCGTCGACGCTTGGCAGACGCCTGAATAAAGCTGTACAAAGTTCGCTCCCGGCCCCACAGTCCCAGGCTGGCACCACCCTGCGACAGTGCCCAGCGTCCTCAGCTGACAGGAAAGTCCGATTCAGGAGAAATGCAGTTTAGAGCTGCCACCGTGTAAAATAGGCAAGGGTCAGCTGTCTTCAAAGTTGCAGGGCTCTATAATGCAAGCTCTCAAAGTTTGTTACCAGGGAACCCGTGATGCGCAAAAATATTAAAGCAGGAATTTATTCTCTGCTTTCCAATAACCACAATGGTCCACATAAAGAAAGGATGGAATAAGAAGAACCTGTGTACAACCAAAGGCTAAAATGATTAACCCTAGAAAAGATTTAATTCATATCCAAGAGAATAAACCTTATCGCAGATTAAAATGTTTTTGTACTCTAAATAAAGTGGCACTATTTTAGAAATGTTAAAAGCATATTCCTTCTGGTTACAAAGGGTAGAAGTGTGAAAAAAAAGGCATATTCTTTCAACATTTTGACAAGGAAAAAGGACCTAACAATTTTAAAAGTTTAAAAGGTAACTGGCATAAATAAACCAAGAGTAGACAGTGAGCTAAAACAACAAGGAACAGATAATCTACTGTTGTAGTGTAGTGATCTGTAGTGGCTGGAGGAATTTTATGTAAAGCAACCTGCATTTGTATTTCTTTTGATAACAGTTTTTGTAAGTCCCTCCCCCCACTTTTTTTTGAGACAGGGTCTCACTCTGTCACCCAGGCTGAAGTGTAGTGGTGAGATCATAGCTCACTGTAGCTGCCAACTCTTGGGTTGCAATGATCCTCCTACCTCAGCCTCTCAAGTAGTTGGGACTACAGGCATCCAAACCATGCCTGGGTAATTTTTAAATTTTTTGTAGAGGTAGAATCTTGCTCTTGTCCATGCTAGTCTAAAACTCCTGGGCTCAAAAGATCCTCCTGCCTTGGCCTCCCAAGGTGCTGGGATTACAGGTGTGAGTCACAGTGCCCAGCTCTTCTTTTCTTTTCTTTCTTTTTTGAGACAGAATCTCACTCTGTTGCCCGGGCTAGAGTGCCGTGGAGTCAGCCTAACTCATGGCAACCTCAAACTCCTGGGCTCAAGTGATCCTCCTGCCTCAGCCTCCCAAGTAGCTGGGACTACAGGTATGTGCCACCATGCCCAGCTAATTTTTTTAATTTTTAGTAGAGACAGGGGTCTCCTTCCTGCTGAGGCTGGTCTTGAACTCCTGACCTCAAGCAATCCTCCCACCACAGCCTTCCAGAGTGCTAGGATTACAGATGTGAGCCACCATGCCCAGCCTCTCTTTTCTCTTTTTTTAGAAAACGGGGTCTTGCTATGTTACCCAGGATGGACTTGAACTCCTATGCTCAAGGAATCCTCACACCTCAGCCTCCCCAATAGCTCGGACTATAGATAAGTGTGCATCACCATGCACGGCTAAGTTCTTAATTTTAAAGATCATTGGAAAATCGCAGGCCCCTTGGTGGCCTCTCAACCTCTCTATCCCCAGGCCCTGCGAATTGAGAAGAGGGTAGGGCCCAGGGCCCTAACCTGTCCCCCTTGTTTGGGTAATCCCTCATGCCCTCAGAGCATCTCCTAGAAGGAGACATAGGAGAGCTGCAGCCACAGCCACTGTCAAGCCAGGAGGAGCTGAGGGGTTCGTAGTCCCACTTGGAATTAGGGCTGGGATTAAAATCGTCATCATGCATTCCACAAACAGCATTTATAGATAACTGCTGGGGATAGAGAAGAGGCTGTTTTCCTTAACTAATTCAATGGAGGGTTATGGCAGGCACCAAAATATCTACAACACAGGAATGTACGCAGGAAAAGGTAAAAAAGATGTAAAATGCTTGAGAGGGTGAGAGGATTCAGACAGGGGCCCAGTAATCTAGTTGCCTGGTGTTTTATTTATTTATTTATTTATTTTTTTTGCCTGGTGTTTTAGATGAGCAACCAGAAAGCAGTCAAAATGGCACCAAAGTATATAATGGGACAGTCTTCTGCCTTGCCACCTAACCTTCACACTCCTCCTCCTCCAGGTCCGTGTCCAGACTTGACTTAAACCCCTAGTGCAGGAGCAGACACCCTGAGGAAGAACAAAAAGGTGCAGCAGTCTTTTATTTTAAAATTTCACTCTCATTAGCAATATGACGATCCTTCCAACATTTGGTTACAAAATAGTTCATTGGATAAATACCTGGCAAGCACTGTAGTAGGAGCCAGGCTCTGCCCTAGGCCGATAGGTCAGCGGTAAACCAGAAAGCCCGTCCCTGACCTGGAGAGGCTCTGAGTCAAGTGATGCTTTTCTTGTTCAGGAAGTTTGCTAACAAAGGCCTCATATTTGTATTTTTTTCCTTAAAGATGCTGCCATTGAGAAATATTGCTTAAAACTTTTAGAGGTTAAATTATATTTAGGTGTATATTCTAGCACTTAATCATTGGAAAATCACTTGAACAAAAGGAGGTCAATATAATACTATTCACAACTCTGTAAGAGTTAAAGGTTTAAGTGCTGCAAATATCCTACTTTAAGCAATGTAGCCATGGTAAAGTGTTTGGACCTGTTCAGAACATTTTGAGCACTCTACACAATCATATTTAGTGTGTTGTTATTAAAATTCATGGTAATTCGCTTCGTATGGAACCAGAGAAGACCCCGTATACCAAAATCAATCCTAGGCAATAAAACAAAATAGAAAGTATCAATTTACCAGACTTCAAACTATACTACAAGGCTATAGTCATTAAAACAGCATGGTATTGGCACAAGTACAGGGACATTGACCAGTGGAACAGAACAGAGAACCCAGATATAAAACCATCCATATATAGCCAACTAATCTTCGACAAAGCAGACAAAAACATACACTGGGGAAAAGAATCCTTATTCAATAAATGGTGCTGGGAAAACTGGATAGCCACATGTAGAAGACTGAAACAAGACCCCCGCCTTTCACCTCTCACAAAAATCAACTCACACAGACTTGAATCTTAGGTGTGAAACTATTAGAATTCTACAGGAAAATGTTGGAAATACCCTTCTAGACATTGGCCTAGGTAAAGAATTTATAAAGAAGACCCCAAAGGCAATCACAATAGCAACAAAAATAAACAAATGGGACCTGATCAAATTAAAAAGCTTCTGCACAGCCAAAGAAACTGTCAAGAGAGCAAACAGACAACCCACAGAATGGGAGAAAATTTTTGCAAGCTACACATCTGATAAAGGGCTGATAACTAGAATCTATTTAGAACTCAGGAAAATCAGCAAGAAAAAATCAAACAACTCTATCAAAAAGTAGGCAAAGGACATGAACAGAAACTTCTAAAAGAAGTCAAAATAATGGCCAACAAACATGAAAAAATGTTCAACATCTCTAATCCTCAGGAAAATGTAAATCAAAACCACAAGATATCACTTAACTCTAGTGAGAATGGCCTTTATCAAAAAGTCCCCAAACAACAAATGCTGGTGTGGATGCGGAGAGAGAGGAACACTCCTACACTGCTGGTGGGACTGCAAACTAGTTCAACCTCTGTGGAAAGCAATATAGAGATACCTCAAAGTGATACAAGTAGATCTACCATTTGATCCAGCAATTCCACTACTGGGCATCTACCCAAAAGATCAAAAGTCACTTTATGAAAAAGACACCAGCACTCGAATGTTTATAGCAGCACAATTCACAATTGCAAAGCTGTGGAAACAACCCAAGTGCCCATCAATTCATGAGTGGATTAATAAAATGTGGTATATGTATACCATGGAGTACTACTCAGCTTTAAGAAACAGTGGTGATATAGCACCTCTTGTACATTCCTGGATAGAGCTGGAAGCCATTCTACTAAGTGAAGGATCTCAAGAATGGAAAAACCAGCACCACATGTACTCACCAGCAAATTGGTATTAATGGATCAACACCTAGTGGACATATAGGAGTAACATTTATCGGGTGTCGGGA
Organism: Microcebus murinus; assembly: GCF_040939455.1. NCBI lineage: Eukaryota > Metazoa > Chordata > Mammalia > Primates > Cheirogaleidae > Microcebus > Microcebus murinus. The sequence goes on along the minus strand of NC_134122.1, from coordinate 2,924,804 downwards.
AAGTGGGAGGGGGGAGGAGGGGATGAATATATACAACCACAATGAGTAAGATGTGCAACATTTGGGGGATGGACACACTTGAAGCTCTGACTTGAGGGGGGAGAGGGGACATGGGCAATATATGTAACCTTAACACTTGTACCCCCATAATACACTAAAAAAAATTTTTTTTTAATTCACAGTAATTAAACTTGTTGCAATAAAAGACTGAAGACCAATTAGAAAGATCAACACATTATGGCAAGAATGCATGAGGCAAAGAGAAAAAGAGGGTGGAAAACTAAAAAGTGATGTGGGTATGTAAAATGCATACTGTGAAGTCCTACATACTTTCTAGAGATGGGCTGTAAATTTAGCTCCAAGCTGTCCAGAATCCAGTTTGAAGAGAACATCTGGCTATTAGTTCCTATTAGTACTAAGAAAAAAACAAAAAAGAAAACAAGATTCAATGAGTCAGTGTCAGAAGCAGAGTATTGTCCCCTAGTAGCCATGCATTCACTGTCCCAATCCTTCCCCCCTCCCTTTTTAAAATAATGGTGTTATATGTTGTTATTATTATTTTAAGATTTTTATTTAAAAACATTTTCTCTGGAGATGGGGCCTTGCTATGTTGCCCAGGCTGTTCTCAAACTTTTGGCCTCAAGTGATCCTCCCATCTTGGCCTCCCAAAGTGCTGGGATTACAGGTGTGAGCCACTGAGCCCGACTTTCTCATATATTCTTGTAGTAATAGAATCCTACCCTATATAGCAGGGCCAATCACTGCCAAGCTAGGCTTTTATTTCTGAGCCTCTCTTACAGCAGGTTCAGGCTATGTGCCAAAGCTTTTACAGTGGACAAGAATGATGGCTGGGTGCGGTGTCTCACGCCTGTAATCCTAGCACTCTGGGAGGCCGAGGTGGGCGGATTGCTCGAGGTCAGGAGTTCGAAACCAGCCTGAGCAAGAGCGAGACCCTGTCTTTACTCTAAATAGGAAGAAATTAATTGGCCAACTAATATATATAGAAAAAATTAGCCAGGCATGGTGGCACATGCCTATAGTCCCAGCTACTCGGGAGGCTGAGGCAGGAGGATCACCTGAGCCCAGGAGTTTGAGGTTGCGGTGAGCTAGGCTGACACCACGGCACTCACTCTAGCCTGGGCAACAAAGGGAGACTTTGTCTCAAAAACAACAACAACAACAAAACAAAACAAAACAAAAATGAGGGTGACATAGGCAACATGTGTGTCATGTCCTTAAAATTGTTAAAGGAAGGCCAAGGCAGGAAGATTGCTTAAGGTCAGGAGTTTGAGACCAGCCTGAGTAAGAGTGAGACCCCCATCTCTAGCTGGGCGCAGTGGCGCATGCATGTAGGCTCAGCTACCTGAGAGGCTGAGGCAGAAGGATCGCTTGAGCCCAGGAGTTGGAGGTTGGAGGATGCAGCAAGCTGTAATGATGCCACTACACTCTAGCTGGGGTGAAAGAGTGGGACTCTGCCTCAAAAACAAAAACAAAAAAAAAGGAAAGAGAAAAAAAATTCGAGAAAATTGCTAAAATGTTAACAATTGGTGAAGCTAGGTGAAGGGTTCATAGGTGTTCACTGCATTATTCTTTCAAATATTCAGGCGGCTTGAAATTTTCAAAATAAAAAGATGGGGGTAAAAAAAAGGAAATTGCTTATTCTCCTCTCTCACTCCTTTCCACTGGGTAGGACACGCAGTGGTGAGCCCCCTCCGTCGTGCAAACCCCACCTAAGCCCTGGTGACTCAAAGTGTGGTCTGTGGTCCAGAAGCATCAGCACCACCTGGGAGCTTGCTGAAAATGCAGAATCCCAGGCCCCACCCAGACTGCGTCAGACCTGCATTTCACTCAGAATCCGTATTCAACAGCGTCCTCACTGAATTGGAGGCACATCGGAGCTGAGAAGTGCTCCCCAGGGGACGGCAGACTCACAACACTCTTGTTTCTGGGGTTCTATGTAACAGCACTATAAGATGAAGTGGCAAAAACAAAGGCATATATTATATCCATTCAAACTTTATTTTATTTTATTTTTTGAGATAGAGTCTTGCTTTGTTGGCCAGGCTAGAGTGAATGCCGTGGCATCAGCCTAGCTCACAGCAACCTCAAACTCCTGGGCTCAAGCGATCCTCTTGCTTCAGCCTCCTGAGTAGCTGGGACTACAGGCATGCGCCACCATGCCCGGCTAAGTTTTTCTATATATATTAGTTGACCAATTAATTTCTTTTTATGTATAGTAGAGACAGGGTCTTGCTCTTGCTCAGGCTGGTTTCGAACTCCTGACCTTGAGCAATCTGCCCGCCTTGGCCTCCCGGAGTACTAGGATTACAGACATGAGCCACCACGCCCGGCCTCCATTCAAACTTTAAAAACACTTTTTTAAAACACAAATGAGAAAAGAATAACTGTGGCTGGCTCGGTGGCTCACGCCTGTAATCCTAGCACTCTGGGAGGCTGAGGCAGGAGGATCGCTCAATGTCAGGAGTTTGAAACCAGACTGAGCAAAAGTGAGACCCCATCTCTACTAAAAATAGAAAGAAAGTAGCTGGACAACTACAAATATAGAGAAAAAATTAGCCGGGCATGGTGGCGCATGCCTGTAGTCCCAGCTACTCGGGAGGCTGAGGCAGGAGGATTGCTTGAGCCCAGGAGTTTGAGGTTGCCGTGAGCAAGACTGATGCCACGGCACTCTAGCCCGGGCAACAGAATGAGACTGTCAAAAAAAAAAAAGAAAGAAAGAAAGGAAAGGGAAGAAAGAAAAGAAAGAAAAGAAAGAAAAGAAAGAAAGAAAGAAAGAAAGAAAGAAAGAAAGAAAGAAAGAAAGAAAGAAAGAAAGAAAGAAAGAAAGAAAGAAAGAAAGAAAGAAAGAAAGAAAGAAAGAAAGAAAGAAAGAAAGAAAGAAAGAAAGAAAGAAAGAAAGAAAGAAAGAAAGAAAGAAAGAACTATTTCCCCAGGGATATGTGCTAGGCACTCTGTTAAGCATTTCACACAAGATCTCTTTTTTCCTCAGGAGGATTCTTTCAGTCAGGTACCATGTGCTTCTAAAAGGAATATTCAAGATATAAAACTCATTCCACCCTCTGCTATTGTGTGGGTGGCATCTATTCCACCCCTTGATCCAGTGTTCTCTAATTGGTCTAACCAGTTAAGGTCACCCTGTCCCCCCTTGGCTCAGGTGACCCTGGTCTAAGCAAGTCCAGGGAGAGGGCATCTGCTGGTCACAGGGACTGGTTCAGGAACCGGCTAATCTCTGTCAGGTCATTACTCACCAGCTCCCCCAGTCTTTGCCTTCCTGGTTTCTCTTTGCTGTGTTTTGAGATATTTCTTCCACTTGATTTAACAGGCTACTTGCTTTGTAATGACCATCATTTCCTTTGATTTATCTACTGGACTTCTATAATAAATTTAAGGGAAAAAAAGCTTTTCAGTTCCAGAAAGTTTTGCTATAATTGAATCTCGTCTGGTTGTGGAATTAGGGCAAAGCTGTCATCTCCTCTAGTTGTTTCACCCAGAATTGAGAGTTTCTGTCTGTCCTCCCTGTGGCTCCAAGGTCTCTTCAGGCACATTACTGGTTTTCTCTTGCTTACTCATCACCCCTTTCACCCTCTGGACATGGGCCAAGCAGGGAAATGCCTAAAGGCTACCCGTGGTGGACAGCCAGTAGACCCTGGAGTCTTGCCATATACTAAGCTGCCAGGCAGTGGTACCTGTTTGGAGGCACTTGAAGGGAAGTCCTCAATTCCTGTCTGCTCAGCTGGACAGCCCTCTGCCAGCCTTGGGGACAGAGCGGTGATCAGGCTCCTCCAGCCCAGGGAGAGCAGCAAGCGACCATCTGTCTAGGCAGGCTCTGCCCTTCTCTAAGGCCCATTAATCTCAAAGGCCAAAGTACTCCAGAAATGAAGGCATTTTAATTTTCACCTCAGGCCGCTCCCACATGGTCCCCAGGCTCTTATCTAGCACACAGAGTAACCAAGCCCATTACTGCTCTCTTATTCCAACCCTGGGTGATACTGAACCTCCCCTACACACCCCAGCTGCCTATGGCTCTATTGGGGAAAGGCAATCAGCAGGTGAAGTGGGACAGGGAAGGGAGGAGAGCAGGGCCTGGGGATCAGGGTCAGGTCAGAAACAAGGTTGCAACTCACAACCCTGTACACAAAAACTGCAAAATGCTGTATTTCCTTAGGGAAATGTTGGTTAAAATTATTTTAAATTAATCACATTTTAACTTTGGAAACAAACCCCAGATTGCCTTCCAGAAAAGTTTTACCAACTTATTATCATACTATGAGTGATAAGACTCTATATCTCCCACAGCAGGACACACAGCCCATACCCTCACCAATGTGGGCTATTATTATTCACCTTTCTGTAATTAACCTAAGTGAAAAAGATCTCATTGTTTTAATGGGCACTTCTTACTGAGTTTCACTTAAAAACTTGTATGATCCATTTATATTTCATCTTTATATAATGATTTTTACAGTTGTGTCCAACATTTTTTGGTTTAACTTGGGGGGATTTTTTTAACACTAAACATTTTTTTTTAGAAGTAACGCACACCTATGGTAAATCTTTTAAAGAAAACAAACAAAAGGATATACAGTGAAAAGTAAGTTTCCACCCCCTCTGACTCTGAGTGCCAGAGTTCTCCACGTACCATTCTTACTCGTGTCCTGGTATCCTTTCAGAGATACTATTTACATGGACAAGCATCATGGTATTTTCATAAATAAAAGGCAAGCGTGAGTGAGATTAGGGCCAAGCTTGGATATTGGATTCTTTTCCTTCCTTCTTTCCTCACTCTGGGTACAAATGATGACTGAGACACACTCTCTGCCATTGAGATGTGCCATCAAAAGGCAGTTTGATAGATATTTCAAAAGAGGTGTTCGTTGTACAATGGAACTTCTAGAATGGAATATGAGTGAATGCATATTTGATAAGTGTCTGTCATGTGCTAAACATTTCGTTATAATCCTTCCTGAATGTTCTCACTTACTTTCCCCAATGATCCTGAAAGATAGTTCTGCTGTGCTTATTTTACAGATGATGAAACACCCACCCAAGGCCATTGCAGCATGCAGAATGAAGCTCCTCTCTCCAATGACATTCCCGAGTGCCCACCATGAAGGATAAAAGCCAAGAAACAACTGTTATGTTAACCAATTTTTTTTTTTTTTGAGACAGGGTCTTGCTTTGTCTCCTGGGCAGTGGTATCATTATAGCTCACTGCAACCTCAAACTCCTGGGCTTAAGCAATCCTCCTCCTACCTCAGCCTCCTGAGTAGCTGGGACTACAGGCATGCGCCACCATGCTTGGCTAATTTTTTCTATATATGTTTTTAGTTGTCCAATTAATTTCTTTCTATTTTTAGTAGAGATGGGGTCTCGCTCTTGTTCAGGCTGGTCTCGAACTCCTGACCTTGAGTGATCCTCTCGCCTTGGCCTCTCAGAGTGCTAGGAATACAGGTGTGAGCCACAGCGCCCAGCCTCAAATTATTTTAATAACCATGGAACCATTCACTAAGTAATCTTTTGGGTACAGGCGTGTCCTGGCACTAGAATAAGGAAATATGTTCAGACTTACTCAGGCTTTTCTGTCAAGGGACCTATCATCCTCATCTTTTCCTTTCCCCAAACATCTTTGTAAATGGACAATTTCTTTCACCTACATTATCTTATAATCTTTACAATTACCCTCTGAGTTAGGCTGGAGAGGCATTCTGAACTCTACGAAGCTGAGGAAAGTAGAGTTGTAAATCAGTCAAGATTACCAACCAATCAGTGGCAGAGCTGGGGAAGGAACTCAATTTTCTAATTCCAAATCTCTATACTCCAGCACCCAGTATCAGTAACATGGGAATGTCTGGCACTGGGGCAGGTAGAATGTGAGGTATTAGGAGGTGAACAATGTCCCGTGAGGCAAACCAGTGTCTCTATTCCCGCTTGATCCGCCGCAGGCCCGAGCCGATGACTCGGCTGGTCTGCAGCTGCGACGTACAACGCACAATGCCTGCCTCCAGAATCCTTCGGGTCGGAGACTAGCAACCTGGCCTATACGGATCTTAACTTTATGAACTCATAAAAAGACATCCACTTTGCATTCCACTTCCCCATAATTCGCCCGAGACACAGCAGGCTGCTCTGGCCAAGGGCTAGGCCCGTGACCCTGGGCTCTCATTTACCTCACCCAGGCCAGGCCCAAATTTTAGGCCTCCAGGGCACTGCCGGCCGAGCCCACATTTGGTTACCGACTCGAGTTCTGGAGTCTCCCTGTCTTCTTGCTTTCCTTCTTCTCGGACACATTTCCTTCCTCAGGGGTCACCCTAAGGCTCCATTTCAGTGGGTCAACAGGCCCGGAGCTCACCAGGGAGACCCCGTCAGCGGAAGCGGAAATGCCCGGAGAAAAGAAAGAACACTACATCTCTCCCCTGCCCAGTGCGCGATGGCTCCTCGGTTGAGGTGTCCGATTGGCCAACACAAAAGAAGGACTGCCCCCTCGGGAGCCCGCTGACCAATCAAAGGGCATATGGCCAATGCGGCAAGGGGCGGGTCCCTTCCGGCTGCTTTCCCCGCAGCTCTGCGTGGGGGAGCATGGGAGCGTGGGAGTTTTGCGGTGGCTGCGGCCTTCGTTGTTGCGTTACCATCGGGCGTCGCTTTTTGCTGCGTCTGCCCGGGCAACACGAGGCTGTCATTAGTCCCGGACTGGTAAGTGGTCCCCCTTCGAGGCTGGGCTGGGGAGAGGAGCAGTCGGCTCAGGTTCTTAAAGGATCTGGGCAGAAAAGAGGGAGGCTGGGGGTGCGTGAAGGACCTTTGCAGAACTGGCCCCATAAGGGACTGTTCTCTCCTCTCGCAGCTTTGTCCCGAAGTCCCTGTGGCGACTTGAAGAAGGCACCCCCACCCCCACTTCCCCAGATGGCGTCCGCGCTCCCGACAACCGAGGCCCAGGTGAGACGCAGTACCTTTTTTTCCGCCCCCGTTCGTTGCTGCTTTCCGGCCTCTGCCTGACCACCTCCTTGGGAGGAGGCTTAGGCATGCCGATGGTGATGGGAGTGTGTCTGATACGCTACCAGCCCTTCCACCAAGATGTCTTCGTTCCTAGACCTGCGACATAGAAGGGGTTTACCAGCTTCTTCCTTTCAGAACTACCAACTGGGAGCAGAGCCCTTTGGAGGAGTCTATAGGAGAGTTTTCGCAGAGTGTCTTTCTGGAACGCTTCTCAAAATTGTAGTTTTCTAGGCTTTGCTCCACACCTGTTGAATAATAATAAAGCCCTGGTGATTTTTCATCATACCATTGGGGAGGGAAGAGTAGGCCTCACAGTGTAGCAGTGAGTGTCCTGAGGGAGAAAATGATTCTTCCTGGGCTGCCCAGTCTTCTTTTTCTTAGAGCATCCTTAATGGTTTCCATCCCCAAGAGTTGTTGTTCCCTCATATTTTCTCTTCCAGGAGATACTACGTCATTCTCACAATGTACTGTTTTGATCCTTACTCCACTGCCTCAAAATTTATGTGCATGTTTACTCTTTCCTTCCCAACCCCCACCTTACCTCTTAGAAGCCATTAATACCCCATCCCAGTACTCAGGAACCTTTTACACCAAGCCCTTTTCTCCCTTGCATCTGATGTTTCTAGCTCTGCTCAGTGTTCCTAGACTAAGAAAGGGGCTGACCCTCCAGTCTCTTGAACTGAGTTGGGCTCTCATGTTGTTTCAGGGACCAATGCTGTTTGAGGATCTGGCTGTGTATTTTTCTCAAGAGGAGTGTGTGAGTCTGCACCCTATCCAGAGGTCCCTCAGCAGAGATGCCACACAGGAGTGTTTTGAGGATGTGGCCTTTATGGGTAAGGCAATTGTTTTTCCTGCATTTTGGAACTTTCATCAGTTCTAGGATGAGGATTTCATGCCTTGTACACATGTTGATATGGTGGAGTGGGACCCATCTCTGGGTGATTTATGTGTATATGATAATTGAATGAAAGAGCAAGTTTTAAAGTATGACATGATTTCTTAAAATATATCTAGTACAGGGACTGTGGTTTTGCATGAGAAGTGGCAATATCTGGTAGTCTTGCCAAACATTTGATGAAATCAATTTACAGTTTTACATGGGAAATCCCATCAGTATAGGTTACTGTCATTTGCTAAAGATTGGAAATTGATTTGCTCAAGGAGGTGCTGTGCCTTTCTCACCTTAGAGGAACTATATGCAGGTGGATTCCTATGCCTGAGTAGGTTTTATCTCTGACATAGGAATGTAGGTTGAATATGTAAGCTATCCCATAACTCATATTTTATATCTTCCACTTCTCTGTCATATTCATGTTTTCTTCTACCTTGTTGAACATATGCAATATATTTATAATGGCTATTTAAACATTTTTTTTTGTACTGGTTTTATCATTTGTGTCACTTGTGGATATGTTTCTATTGATTGATTTTTCTCCTAGTGATGCGTCATATTTTCCTTCTTCTTTACATGCCTGATAATTTTTGATTGAATGTTGGACATTGCGAATTTTATGTTGTTTGGTAATATATTTTGTTGTATTTTAAAAACTATTTTTGGACTTTGTTGTGGGACGTAGTTAAGTTACTTGGGGTCAGTTTGATCCTTTCAAGGTGTGTTGTTCTGCTTTGTAAGGTTGGGTTCAGATCAGCCTTTATTCTGGGGCTGATCTGCAAAGGCAGTATTTTTCTGAGGACACTGCTTGATGTCTTATGTGTTAAAGGGTCTTTCCACTTTGGTTGGTGGGAACATAAACGGTTGTGTGAACTCTGATTATTGCCCTGTATATTCTTTTTTGGTGGTTCCTTCTGTGGTTGGGTAGTTTCCTCAGGCACTTGCAGATTAGTACTGAGCCAGAGTCTTAATGGGACCCCATGTAGATGCTCTGAGCTTTCTTTCTGGAAGAATATTTGGAAAAATATTAAAAGGAATGCTTTTTGGTAGGCCCAAGTTTTGTCAGCTGTCCTTGTAGTAAGACTGGCTACTACCTGCCTGCAGTACACACAGCAGCTCTCCCTTGATCTTTCCTTAGTCAGGGGTAGAGAAATTTTGGAGACTTCTGGTGGTGGTAAAACTATTTCGGGGGTCAGGGGGGAGAGGCAACACACGTTACCTAAATATTTGTACCTCCATAATATGCTGAAATAAAAAAAAAGATCATAGCAAGAGAAAAAAAAAAAACTATTTCTGGTAACCTGTGTGTTTCTCTGTTAAGTTAGAAAAATACTCACTTGCCCTTTCTTTCTTAATAAATATGAATCCAATCTCTTTTCCAATTGTAATTGCTCAGCTGTCACTTGAGATAGCTTAAATGATGAAAAATTCTTGAGATCTAAATAGACTAACTGGAAAACTTCACCTCTAGACAACGTCTACCAAGATTGTCCTTAGTACCTATCCCACTGGACTCTGACTTAGTTATAGCTATTCTCTGCTCCTCCCCCTTGCAGGTTCACCTAGACCGGATCATTTGGGAGGCTGGGAGAGCCTGTTGTCTCCTGATTTTGCATATTTATCAGTGTCTGGATTGCAGGATAACCCACCTATAGTTTTCTTGTGTACTTTAACTACCTGAGCTTGTTTTTTTCCCCAGTACCACTTGAAGGTGTTGTCTATGTTTTGCTTTGTTTTGTTTTTATCAAACAGGAGTAGAAGGTGAAACTGAGATGAATCAGCAGTTAAGCCTAGAGTCTATGGAACTTGAAGAGCTTTCCCTAGAAGAGTACCCCATTCCTGCATCCCCTGTCCAGTACCCAGAAAGCTCCTCTGAGGATGGAGTTGAAAACCCTGAAGAGAAAATATCAGGTGGAACTCCCCCTTGCAAGAAAAAGTTCATAAGCCTTTTAGTTACCATTGACAATCATACCCCATTAGTAGAACTATCTGAATGTTTAGGAGCCAAAGCACTTTCTGAAATTCTTGAATTTCCCTGGGAAGAAGCCGAAAATGTGTACAAGTGTCCTGACTGTGACCAAAACTTCAGCGATAAGGCATACTTTGCTTTGCATCGGAAAATGCATTTACGAGAGAAAATAAATAAAACAAATAAATGTGATGACTGTGGGAAGGTCTTCAATCATAGAGCCTACCTGAGGGCACACATCAGAATCCATACTGGTGAGAAGCCTTATAAGTGTCTCAGGTGCTGTGCCAAGTTTCGCCGGAGCTCATGTCTGTCTCGGCACATGAAAAGCCACAGGAGGGAGAAACTCTATGTGTGTAACGAATGTGCAGCACGGCGTAGGAAAAGCCACACTGCCGAAAAAGCCAATGAATATGCTAACAGTGATAAATGTGTGGATCAGGAAACAGATCTTGCTTTGGACGAGGAAACACAGATAGTGACCCCTGAGTACCCGCACACTCACTGCATGAAGACCTTTGAGCAGTCCTCATGTCCTGCTGTCCCCGAGAAGGCCCACAAGGAGGATTCTGAACGCCACAGTGACGATGACACAAATTTTTTTTCATTCGCAAAATTCAAACCCTTACAATGTCCTGACTGTGACATGACCTTTCCTTGTTTCTCTGAGCTTGTTTCTCATCAGGACACTCATGCGGAGGAAAAGCCCCATAAATGCAAAACATGTGAAAAAAGTTTCACTTCGGAGTCAGAACTTGCATGCCACCAGAAGAGCCACAGGGCAGAGGAGCCTTTTAAATGTACCGTGTGTGGGAAAGGTTTCAGGGTGAAGATGGATCTCATTGCTCATAAGCGAATCCATATGAAACACACAAAGTAAATATAACAAGTGTGAATGATTGGGCTTTTCAGTATCTATACAGTGGGAAATTGTCACTGTTTATGTGCCAGACACTGTGCTAAGCACTTTATACACATTCCAAGTTATACAAGGGCTGTCCGGAAAGTATCCAGCCATGTAATATGAAAAATTATGAAAATTATGGTTGGATACTTTCCGGACAGCCCTTGTATTTAATTTTCACCACAACCTTGATTTAGGCAGTATTATTTCTATTTTATAACTGAGGAAGCATAATCAATGTAACATTGATTATGTGAATGAAGTTAGTGAATGAAGCCAGCATTCAAACTCAGTTATTGTTCAAATTTCATTTTTATGAGCCAGAAAAAGATACAGAACTTTCGTTTAAATTCAGTTTTCATTAAAATGAAGGCTATTGCTAGAGTTCTTTTAATTTTATGTTGTTTCTAAGTTTTAGAAGGAAGAGAATTTATTTATTTTTTTGTCAGTTCTGCAGAAATATCTTGGAAAGTAAATGCTTTTATATCTGTTTTATACTTTTTTGGCTATAACTATTTGAATGTAATATTTGTATAAGATTATTTTATGTGTGAATTTTTAGAGTAGTTTAGAAGCTTTTTCTACCCCTGTAAAAAGTTCCCCAAACTAGTTGGTATCTTGATGGCTGTTAGTATTCATGGAGTTGCCATTCTCAGATCTGATGTCAGCGGCAGTACTGGCATTTCTGACCCAGTTGTTTGCAAGGAGTTTTGGCAACCTGATTACAGCCGTTCTCTGGAGGCTGCACTTGACTTGGGGAGGAGGAAAAGTACTTGCTCCTCTCTAAGATGATTCGCCTCCATACCTCTACTGAAGCACATTACCTGTCTTGTTATGAGTAATTGTTTCTTATAACTATGTCTTTGTGAGCATGCTAGATATTTTAGGTATATTATCTAAGTTAATATTCAGGTTAAATTTGTGACAGAGAAAAGACTGTCCTTGTTTTATAAGTAAACTGAAGCCCTTACAGGGTAATCAGTACTGGGCCCAGCATACAAAAAATACCACATTATCGTGAAGCTGGCATTTAAACTTGGGACTCTCTAACTCCCAAGGCCATGCATCCAGCAACACTGCATCATTTGTTGGCATTCACATCATGTATCAGCACCACAGGCAGCCAGGGAGGCTGAGATCGGTAGGTGAGGATGGTCATCATCACGGAGGCTGCCCTGTGTACTTGCATCCTGGAACCGCTTCACTCTCCTTGAACTTCACCCAAAGCCTGCCTTACATGTACAGTTATAAAGCAACAGAAAACTACTCAGGACTTCGAGTTTGAACTCCCATCCCTGTCATCACATAAGAGACTTCAAACTTTGCAGAGTATAGTCCTGAAGGTTTTAGTTGGGTTTTGGTTTTTAAAAAACACCCATAACATTTCCTCTCCATCTCCAAAGAAAAATACATGTAGAAAATTGTTAGATTTCATCAACATACTTGGTAATATGTATGTCTTATGTATTATACTTAAATATTGGAGCAAAATATTGTTAAATAGTATGGTTATTAATGTTAAAGAACCAGATATAATGTTGTAAATATACATTCATATAGAATTTCTCTTTAAAGTGAAATTGATTGCATACCTATCAACAAAACAATATTTATATGTGCTTTTGAGTGGGATGTAAGAATGGTCTTATTCTATTTAAATAGATAGTATGAAAGTACAGTATTTGCTAAAATGGAATTATTGCTGGAAAATCTCATGAGCAAAAATAAAGGCTAGTTAAGGACTAATTGGATGGAAGGTAGTACCTGGGAGGTGTTCTTTCTACAGAACAGCAGATTGAGAACTTACTATACAAAAACATGCTGGCTACTGCAGCTAAGTTCTTAACAGTGATCAGGGTAGAAAAGACACTGTTAGGTGAGAGGAAAGCTGAAACCAACAGCCCTAACCCAGCTCACTTACTGCCCCCCTTTTGTCATTCTTGCTTGCAGATCTACTGTTGAGACCATGTGTATGTAAAAGTCAGACTTAGCTCTTTGTTTCTGATGTCTCCACTCTTAGGATACAGGACACCAGTCTGCTAGGGCAGTAGGGTCTTAAATTTAAAAATGAGGCCTTATGATCTTCAGGTCTGTGTGTCTGAGGTACGCTGAATTGTGAAGAAAGATAGTCTCCGGTTGGAGTTCTTATTAGCCACCTCTGGAATATAATATCTTTTTAAAATATCAACAAGAACACTACCTCCCTGCTTTCTTGCTTCTGCCCTCAGTGGGAGAAACTGGCATGATGCCTCACCAGCACTTATAAGGGGCCCTTATATTTCAGTCAAAGACTGAAGAGTTGTAGGGTGGGGCATATAATTGGGAAAGAAGCCCCTACTAGCAGAGTTGCTGCAGAAGTGGAGACGAATATCTTAGGCACCTGGACAGAATGGGGCTGATAGAAAAGATGGACACTCTCATCCTTTTTTTTTTTTTCTCCTAAGAAAGTGTAGGGGAAGGTAAGAATTTGTGTCATACATCCTGTTCTGCACCTCAGTATGGAAATTTGCCTTTCCAGTTGAGGCTTCATTCACAACCCCTCATTTTTTGCAATTTTATTTATTCTCCAGATTATAGAAGATTATGATAAACCTCCATAGAAGATTAGAAAAATAATATTCTTCTACACAAATACTAAAATACATATGGGTGTAGTTAAAGTGACTTTTTGGTATAATATTGTTAATGATTGGTATGCAAAAAAAAACAAAAAACAAAAAACAACCTTACCTGAGTGTCAGTTACTGTGAAATAGGTATATTTTCAATTGTTGCTTTATTGTGCACTTGTACCTAAAAATACTTGCTGGATATAATTCAAGCTGCTCTGTCCCCAGGGAATTGAGGGAAAAGGTGTGTCTGCTGATGAGATTTAGGCCGTTTTTATGAAGATGGCTTTTTTTTATCCTATTTAGTGTCAAATGATGGAGATTCCATAAAATTGTCGTTGACTCAGATATTATTAGCCTACCATTTTAGGTGCTATTAACAAATACTGGATAAAAATTAATACAGGAGTGAAAAACTAAATGCAAGAATTTGTTGCTATGTATGGTTAGTTAACTACATTTTGCAGCATAGGTGTTGACACACTATGCAGAGTGAAAAGTTTGTGCTGAAGAAACTGACTCAAACAAATTTCATTTTTGTTGTTAATGCAATGATGAAAATGTGTCCCACAGTTCATTAATATGATTGCTGGAATATCAGGTTCTGCTAAATAGTTATCATTGATGAAAATGGCACTTTCTCAATGGATTCAGATGTTAGTTTACATTTTGTAATTTAAGAAATTGTGGAATTTATTTCTTGAATGAGTTGGACTCAAAGTAGTTTTGCTTAGAGCTTTGATACTACAGGTAATAGTCTATTCACATCTCCTCATTTAACATAGAAAATGACTAACCCAATAATTCAAGGAGTTAAAAGTCAAAACAAATGACATTTCACAGAAGATGTAATTTTGAGTCTTGCCTCCTGAGATTCCATATATAATTAAGTGGCAATGTTCTGGTGACTGCACCATACGATGCCATACAATCTGAAACTTCGGATTTTGCTCAAAGCAATCTGCAAAGTAATACTGCACATGTGTACAAGGAGAGACATAGGTTATAATATATATGAATAAAGAGTCTATTCTGAATGTTCATTGAACTTGTTATCCCTGTGGGATTTTAGCAGCAGTGTTTTTGCTTTGACCATGTGTTTAAAAAGTAACAAAGTGATCTTCATTAGAAATGTATATATGTTCATCTGTTTCCGTTTTGTAGATTAGGAGAGCTATTGATCTAATATAAAAATGACCAGTACCCATTTTTCTAAGGCCCATGTGACTACAGGTGTTTTGTCTTGTTTTTAAATTGACATTCCTTCTTGCATTAACAATCTGTGGAGGAGGGGGATACAATATAAATATTCATCTATATAAACTTAAGAATGTGCTGTAATCTCTAGTTCTTTTGGATACCTCAGAAGTATATTTGTTGTATGCACTTCTATTTGTGTAATGTTTTAATTTTACTGTTTTTGGTGCATTTTCATCAGTCGTAGCTCTAGATTGCAAGCTCTCAACAGGCAGTGATTATGTTTATCTGATGTGCAATTTGTCGCCTAATAAATGCTATTTTATGCTGATAGCAAGGAGGTGAACTTTTTTTCTTTTTCACACTTCAGTGGTTTTAGATGGCAATGAAGTGAATTTTGAAGACTGGCGGGACTGAGGTTTGGAGAGGGTGAATGAATGACTTCGTGCCATTAATTAAGGAAGTAAAATCACTTACTCTCTGGAACTCAGCGGAAAATTCTGGCGTTATTCTGGGAAGACAGCACCAGGCATCGATCGCCTTTCCAGGCTCCGTTGTGCAGCAGGAGTACAGGGCCAGGTACCTCTGGTCTCCCCCGGGCAGCGACTGCCCGGCGCGGGTTGCCACTTAAAGCTGGGTGTCAGGGGTGGGGGGCGAGTAGGACTCCCAGAAGGCTCCGCGTGGCCTCCAGGAGATCCCAGGTCTCCAGCTTGGCAGCCAACTTGCGCAGGCCAGCGGAAGTGGCAGTGAGGAGACTGACGGCAGCGGGCGGCTGTCCAGGAACCGGAAGCCGAGAGGCCACTTCCGGCAGCGCCTGCGCAGTCCGGGGCAAGTCGGAGTGCCGGGAGCGGTGGGGATCCGGACACTGGGTTTGGCCAGGCTTCCGTCCTATGTCCATTGCACCCTGCTAGGCGGTCCCCGTGGAAGCTAGGCAGTAGGGGCGAGAACATTTGCCCAGGGACTCCTCAGGTCCTTCCCTCCATATAAGCAGGAGGGTAACACGGGTGGGACTGTTGAGGACCAGCATGAATCTCCGTCCCGTGAGTCTAGGCAATGACCGCTCTGGGACCGAAGGAACCTTACGTCACCTTCTCGTCTCTGACCCCACTTCATCATTGTGAAGCTACAGGCCCATCGTGAGTGTGTGTCACTGGCTTGTTGAAATGGATACTTTGTACTTCTCACTTGTGCTGGGTAGGGTATTCTCTCTAGAACAAGCACCAGTGTCCTCTTAGGCTTTTGGAGTGTTGCGTAGCCGAATTCTAGCGTGCTTCTGGTTAGTTGGAATGTACTCTCCGTTCACCTTGGTTAGATGGTTTCCCCAAGTGAGCTTGGACAGTTCCATGGATACAAAAGACCTCGCTTTAGGTCTAGCTCAGATTTCTATTCTCCCCTGCACTCCAGATTTCTAGCTTCAAGTGTCTCCAAGAGATCATCTTTTGGATGTCTCTGAAACATCAAAACACGCGTCCTGGCCAGGTACTGTTGCTGACGCCTGTAATCCCAGCTCATTGGGAGGCTGAGGCGGGAGAATCGCTTGAGCCCTGGCATTGAGGGTATAGTGAACTATGATTGTGCCACTGCACTCCAACCTGGGCAACAAAGCGAGACCCTTTCTCAAAAATAAAACAAAACTGAAAAAACAAAAACCACACACGTCCTTAACTAAACTCATGCTTTTAGCCCCAATCTGTTTGCCTCCAGTATGTGGTACCACATCTACACAATTGCTCGTGCTATCAACAGACACCCTTGCTGAGTGGTGGCTCACGCCTATAATCCTAGCACTCTGGGAGGCCGAGGCGGGCAGATCATTTGAGCTCAGGAGTTCGAAACCAACCTGAGCAAGAGTGAGAGCCCACCTCTACTAGAATAGAAACAAATTAATTGGCCAACTAATATATATATAGAAAAAATTAGCCGGGCATGGTGGTGTATGCCTGTAGTCCCAGCTACTCGAGAGGCTGAGGCAGGAGGATTGCTTGAGCCCAGGAGTTTGAGGTTGCTGTGAGCTAGGCTGATGCCACGGCACTCACTCTAGCCTGGGCAACAAAGTGAGACTCTGTCTCAAAAAAACCAAACAAACAGAAAAACAGACACTCTTTCTCCCATGTTGCTATGATTTGAATGTTTGTGTTCCCCTTTCTATGTTGACATTCTGATCCCTAAGGTGGTATATTAGGAGGTGGGGCCTTTGGGAGGTGATTATATCATGAAGGCAGAGCCTTTGTGATTGGCATTAGTGCCCTTATGAAAGAGACTTCAGAAAGCTACCTAGCACCTTGCACCATGTGAGGGCTTAGCAAGAAGGCACCATCTATGAAATGACCCTCAGCACACACTGAATCTGCCAGTGCTCTGATCTTGGATTTCCCAGCCTCCAGAACTGTGAGAAATAAACTTCTGTTGTTTATAAGCTACCCAGTTCGTGGCAATGTGTTATAACAACCAGAATGGACTAAGACATCTCATCCATTCAATGAAGTCCTGTGGATTATACCTCAAAAGTATCAAAAACATGACTGCTTCTATCTCCACTGTCCCCACCCTTATCCAACAGTACTCACCTAGGTTGACTTAAATAGCCTGCTAACCTCACTCCCATCACTCTTGTTCTCTGCTGTGAGCACAGCTGGCACCTCTGATTACATCACCATCCAACTTGGCATCTTCCACTGGCTTCCCATTGTCCTTAGGAACATCTAAAATTTTCAACATGACCTTCATGTTACTTCTCTGCCAGCATCAATTCCAGCTGCTCTCTTCTATTCTCTCTCTCCCTCTCTCCATCTGCACTAACTTTCAGTTCATTGAATATACCATACTCTTTACTTTCAGAATTATGCTCATTCTTTTTCTTTTATCTAGAAAATTCCCCTCAATCCCTACCTCCTTTGTTTTACGCTCCTTATAGCAACTATCATGCTTGTAATCGAATAGTATTATGTAACTAATAATTTATTAGTAATTCTCTCTATATGGTCAGAGACCAGGCACATGGTAGATGCTTAGAATAATGCTTTTTTTTTTGGAGACACAGTCTTGCTCTATTGCTCGGGCTAGAGTGCTGTGGCATCAGCCTAGCTCACAGCAGCCTCAGACTCCTGGGCTCAAGTGATCCTTCTGCTTGGCCCCCTGAGTAGCTGGGACTACAGGTATGTACCACTATTCCTGGCTAATTTTTTCTATATATATTTTTAGTTGTCCAACTAATTTCTTTCTATTTTTAGTAGAAATGGGTCTCACTCTTGCTGAAGCTGGTCTCGAACTTCTGACCTTGAGTGATCCTCCCGCCTTGGCCTCCCAGAATGCTAGAATTTGTAGGCATGAGCCACCACACCCAGCCTTAGAATTATGTATTGAATGAATGAAACTTCTATAGCTCTGTGAGTTTTATATCGTTGATTGCAGCTAAAAGACTAACAGAGGAGAAAGGGGATAGACACTGGCTCAGTCAGTTACTACTAGGCAAGAGGTATAACAATAGACCCAAAGAAGCTGTAAGGAGTTTAGAAAAAAAAACTAAGAAAGTTTCCAGGATAAAAATGTAATGATGCCCTATAGGCTTGAAGGGAATAATTTAGCAAAGATGCACAATTGCTATAGTCATGTTTGAAGGAAATGAGGTAAAAGTGATGTGGGTATTAAATATTTCAAAGATAATTTGAGCTAATATAACAGGGAAGGAGAGCAATTTTGGTCTGTGCCTGACCTTGAACTTTGTGGGAGTAAAGTGTTAGTGATTAAAGTAGCTCACATCAGTGCATGCAAGAAAACAGGATCAGAGGGTACCTGGACTAATGACATCATTTCCCATACTGTCCCCATCCTAGGAGGTCCCCTTAGTGGGAGAGGAGCAAGCACCCAGGGTGGGCAAAGTGATGTTACACCTGAAGGGTTAGCTGCCCAGGAAATTCCAGGAGGGGAAGCTGCTGATACCCCGAATACCATGGAACAAAAGTGACTTGGCCAGAAAGTCCACATTCTTGTTGCATGTCAAGTTTTATTTGGGCATCAGAAAGATGACAGAATAGGAGGCTCCTGAATTTCCGTTCTTCAATGGATGCACCTAATAAACAACTACATGTGGATCGGTTCTCTCTGAGTCCTCTCAGAGAGAGGATTGTTTGAGCTCCGTGGTTCAAGACCAGCCTGAGTAAGAGCAACACCCTGTCTCTACTAAAAATAGAAAAATTAGCTAGGCATCATTGCATGTAGTCCCAACTACTCAGGAGGCCGAGGCAGGAGGATGGCTTGAGCCCAGGAGTTTGAGGTTACAGTGAGCTATGATGAAGCCACTGCACTCTACCCAGTGTGACAGATTGAGACTCTGTCTCAGAAAAAAAAATTCTCTCTGAGAGAAATTCAGAAGCCTGGAAGGGTGCGGTGGCTCACGCCTGTTATCCCAGCACTTTGAGAGGTTGAGATGGGAGAGTCACTTGAGCCCAGGAGTTTGAGGTTACAGTGAGCTATGATTGCACCACTGCACTCTAGCCTGGGTGACAGTCTCACACTAGATGAGACTCTGTTACAAACAAAAACTAGTTGAGAGACTCCTACGTGTGGGCAAGTGAGATATCCATAATATCCATATCAAAATAGGTAGAAAAAGCCAAGACACACACACACCACAAATCTCGGCCTGGGCACAGCATCTTACAATTGCAGGGGAATCTCCAAATCCCAGCATCCAGAGGAGTAAAGAGTTTGGGCCACACATATAGCTCCCCAATTTATCAGTTCCCACCTGAAGGCTTGGCTCCTAAATCACCTCGCTCTGGGAGTGGATAGGGTTCAGCATTTGTGAGTCCCTTAAGACCACAGAAAAAAAGAGGCCATTTTAAACATGTGGTGGGACTGGAAACTAATACAACCTCTATGGAAAGTAGTATGGAGATACCTCAAAGAACTAAAAGTAGAACTACCATTTGATCCAGCAATCTTACTACTGGGTATTTACCCAAAGGGAAAGAAGACATTTTATTAAAAAGACTCTTGTACTTGAATGTTTATAGCAGCACAATTCACAATTGCAAAGATGTGGAATCAACCCAACCAATACATGAGTGGATTAATAAAATGTGGTGTATGTATACCATGGAGTACTACCCAGCCTTAAAAAAAAATGGTGAATACCTTTTATAACAACCTGGATGGAACTGGAAGCCATCCTCCTGAGTGAAGTATCACAAGAATGAAGAAAGAAACACCACATGTACTCACTATTAAATTGGAACTAATTGATCAACACTCCTGTTTATGTATGGTAGTAAAACTCAACAGAAATCAAACAGATTGGAGGGGGGAGGGGTGAATTCACACCTAAAGGGTACAATGCACACTATCTGGGTGATGGGCACACAACTTTGATTCAAACCATACAAAAGCAATTCACGTAACCAAAATGTTTTATTCTGAAATAAAATAAAACAAAAAGGTATGTGACCACATTCAGTGGCTGTCCTCCAGGTTCAGTGCAGAGCAAGCAGGCAGAAACGCACAGTTCCCAGTTTCTCCCTGGAAAGGATTTATCTACACACTTTCCCAACTGCTGCCTGAGGGGTGGGCTTCTCTGACTAGCCTGCATCTGGTAACAGATGGGGCAGGCAGACACCTCCAGGAACCTGTGCAGGCGTGTGGGCGCTTCACTGGCATTCTCGCCTTGACTCTCCCTCCACTCCACCCAGAGAAAAAATTGGGCCTCCAGCTTCCCCCTGGATGGAGTTTGTCAACACACTGAGCACCCCAATTTTTACAGCTTCTAACTCGAGGGACCAGCTTCTAATGCATCTAGCTCTGGGAATTGATGAGACTCTACATTCATAGGTCCCCTTAGACCACAAAGAAAAGAAGAGGTGGTTTTAAAAGAGTGTACAAGCACTGCTAGTGGCCATTTGCCCTAGCTTGGAGCAAAGTGAGCACACAACATGCAACTCACAGTTTCTCCCTGGAAAGGGTTTGTCTGTATACCTAACACCCCAGCTTTCCCAGTTGCTGTCCATGGGTCAGACCTTTAGCCTGCATGTGGGGGCTGACAGAGCAGGCAATAAGCAGCCCTCTGGGAGCCTCAGCGGGTATGTAGTCACTTCCCACACACAATTCCTTCCTCAGGCTCACTCAAGAAACAGAGCCAAGCCTCCAACTAACCCATCTGTCTGAGAGTAAATGGGAGCTGGAATTTGCTAGGCCCCTGGTGGTAACAAAAAGCAAAGCAAGGAGTTGAAAGAGTGTATAGTCTGAGTGAGAATACAAGCATTCTACAGATTCTTTTGCCAGCTTAGTGCAGAGCAAATGGGAGATAAACTCCAATTCCCAGCTCCTCCTTGAGGATAGAAGGAACTAGAGTGCACATTTAACACCCCTACTTTTCCAGCTACATTTCAAGGGAATGGCCTCTATCTCACCTGTCTTGGGTACACCCTAATCTCCTGGGGCTACTACGAACAAAAACAACAGTTTGGACAAGCACAAAAGTTTGAGAGACACTCTGGTTGGGCTGATTGGTTAGGTTCATCTCCTACACAAGGCCAGTTAAGACTGGGGCGGCGGGGTTGTTGTCTTATGTAATGCAAAGAAATCAACACAGTCAAGGAAAATGAAGAAACAGGGACTATGTTCCAAACAAAAGAAGATGATTTTTCTCCAGAAACCAACTCTAATGAAATGGATATAAGTGATTTACCCAAAAGAGAATTTAAAATAATGGTCATAACGGTGCTCTTTGAGGTTAGGAGAGTAATGCACGAACAAACTGAGAATTTCAGCAGAGATAGAAAATATGAAGATGTACCAAACAGAAATTATACAGCTGAATACAATAACTTAACTGAAAAGTTCAATAGAAGGGTTCAACAGCAGACTAGGTGAAGCAGCAGAAAGGACCAATTAACTTGAAGACAGGGCATTGAAAATCATCCAACCAGAGGGGAAAACATGAAAAAGAATAAAAAAGGTTGAATATAGGTTAAGGGATTTATGGGCCACTGTCAGGCAGACCAATATATGAAGTATTGGATTTTTGGTAAGAGAGAGAGAGAGAGAAATGGACAGAAAGTATATGCAAACAGTGGCTGAAAACTTTCCAAAGCTAAGAATGAAATAGAAATCCAGATCCAGGAAGCCCAAGGGACACCATATAAGATGAATCCAAAGAGACCCATACTGAGTAATATTACAATAAAATTTCTAAAAGTTAGAGACAGAATTTTGAAAGCAGTAAGACCAATGCAACTTCTATGTGCAAGAAGTATCCCATAAGACTATCAGCAGATTTTTAAAACATAAAGCTTGTAGGCCAGAAATGAATGGGACCATATATACAAAGTGCTGGAAGAAAAAAGCCTGCCAGCCAAGCAAACCCATCCTTCAGAAATGAAGGAGAAATAAAGATGTTCTCCAGCAAACAGAAGCTGAGGGAGTTTATCATCATTAGACCTGTTTTATAAGAAATGCTGAAGGGAATTCTTCAGGTTGAAACAAAACAATGTGAAGCAGCAACATGAGACACAAAATGGGAAACTGACTGGCAAAGATAAATTTTTAGACAAAACCAGAATATTGAATTACTATAACACTGGTGGGCAAATAGATTTTAATTTTGCTACATAAGTTAAAAGGCAAAAGTATTTAAAACAGGCTGGGCGCAGTGGCTCATACCTGTAATCCCAGCACTCTGGGAGGCGGAGGCGGGTGGATAGCTCAAGGTCAGGAGTTTGAAACCAGGCTGAGCAAGAGCGAGACCCTGTCTCTACTATAAATAGAAAGAAATTAATTGGTCAACTAATATATATAGAAAAAATTAGCCGGGCATGGTGGCACATGCCCATGCTCCCAGCTACTTGGGAGGCTAAAGCAGTAGGATTGCTTGAACCCAGGAGTTTGAGGTTGCTGTGAACTAGGCTGATGCCACGGCACTCTAGCCCAGGTAACAGAGTGAGACTCTGACTCAAAAAAAAAAAAAAGTATTTAAAACAACTATAACTATTATGTTGATGGTAATATAAATAGATGTAAAATTGTGACATCAATAGCATATAAAGTGAGGAGAGGAGAGGTAAAAGAAGAGTTCTTGCCTGCAAGGAAAGTTAAGTTGTTATCAGCTTAAAGTAGATTTATATCTATAAGATATTTTATGTAAGCCCCTTGGTAACTACAAAGAAAACACCTATAGAAGTTACACAAAGATAAAGAGAAAAGAATAAAAACTTATCAATATAAAAAAATGAAACACAAAAAGACAGAAAGAGAAGAGAGATGAATTAAAAGTCAAACAGAAAATAATTAACAACATGGCAACAGGAAATCTTTATCAATAATTACTTTAAATGTAAATAGACTAAACTCACCAATAAAAAGATACAGACTGGCTGAATGGATAAAAACATAATATCCAACTGTAAGTTGTCTGCAAGACACTCACTTTATTTATTTATTTTTTTTTGACACGATAAAATACTTTAATCAGGGACCATCCATAGTACTTATTTATTTTCTTTTATAATCCTAAGATCTTTGGGCATCTAATTTCTTCCTGACATTTTGACTGGCCACCTTGATTCTAATGGGATCTTCATATTATTAGAAGACACACGGGAAGGGGCCAAAAGTTCTTGTTTCTAACTCTTAGGTAGGCCTGATAAGGCCTTGTGAATTCATCACCATTTTCCTTCCCATCAAGGGGTTTGAACCAGTGAGGTGGTACCTGAGAGTGGCTGTGCTTGGGCAGGTCTTGGCATTGGTCTGGAGGTGATGCCATCTATTCCCCAGAGTGGGCTGAGATGCTCTGTCTGAGTTAGTTTTTATATCTCATCTCCAGTACGTATGTCTTAGTTCATTCAGGCTGCTATAACAAAATACCATAAATTGTGTGGCTTGTAAATGACAGAAATTTATTTCTCACAGTTCTGGAGGCTGGGAAGTCCACGATCCAGGGGCCAGCAGACAGTGTCTGATGAAGGCCACGTTCTGGTTCACAGATGGCTCCTTCACACGGTGCCCTCACATGGTGGAAGGGGCAGGAGAGCTGTCCGGGCTTCTTTTGCAAAAGCACTAATCTCATTCATGATGGCTTCTCCCTCTTGACCTAGTCAGTTCCCAGAGGCCCCACCTCGTAATATCATCAGCTTTGGGGTTAAGATTTCAACATAAGAAATGTGCTCGGGACACAAACATTCAGACCATAGCACTTTAATTTCCAGATTAATTCCCAGACTCTCACAGAAATCCTTATTCAAATAAATTAATTCAGAAGAAAATCCCAAATTAATTAGCATGGACTGTTTTTACTGTTTCTCTAAATCAGAGCTGATGCTCTCTCTCTGCCCTGGCCCCAGCTAGGAGAGAACTGAGTCCTGCCATGTGCCACTCATCCTCCTTGTCCTTACTCCATTTCTGGCTTGCATCCCCAGAACACTTTCCAGATCTTCTGCATTTCTTTTTACGAGATCTCCGCCCATTCCTAATTCTGCATTCCCGGCCAGGCCTGGCCCGCTGCTGTTGTTCTGTGCAGGAACTCCAGAGATGCCTTGCCAGGGCACCAGTCCTCAGACGCCGTCACCCCACAAACTGGCGACCCCTTAACTCAGCTGAAGACCTATTCATTCTTCGGCCTCAGTTTCCCTCTCCTCAGAGGCCTCAGGGAGTCTGTCTGTATCTCTGCCCTTGTTCTGTGGAGGTGTGTTAGATCTGTGGCCATGTCCTCTTGCCAAATCCCAGCCTTTTCCCTTCCCTCATGCTAGAAGAATCCTTTTTCTTTCAGAAAGAGGCCTTCTGGATGCTTTCTGTTACTTCCTCTCTTACCTTAGTTCCTATCCACAGCAGTCTTGAAGCTCGTCTGCTAGTGTGTGGGTGGGTCCGGGTCTAAACAGTCACCAGTCCTTGCTTAACTAATGTGGTCCCCAGAGCAGGGGCTCGGGCAGATAAGGAGCTGCACAGGAGGGGCTGCAGAACCCCCTTTCCTGGCTTGTTCCTGCCTTGCCTAAAAACTGGCTCTGATCCCTCTGACACCCGGGGCAGCGCTGTCTCCCCCGACGCCAATGGCGATAGCTCTCCTTAATTGCTGGCAACATTTGCTGGCTACTCGTGATGTGCTGAGCTTGGTACAGTAAACATTTTATTTAATCCTTGCTCTGAAGCAGTTCTGAGAGATGGGTTCTATTATTCTCCCCATCTTACGGAGGAGGACACTGAGACCCAAGCAGTGGCAGAGCCCTGCAGAAAACTCATCTCTGACCGCAGAGATGGAGCACTTGCCCTAGCCCCAAGCTGGAAACAGTCACTCCTGTTCTGAGTCTGCCCTGCCAGCTTCTTCTCAGTTGTCAGACTGTCTGGGAAGCTGCATCAACTCTCTCAAGTCAAGAGGACACTTTGAGTAAATGGACACTGACAGGCACTGTCAGGACGGCGGTGCATTCTGCCCCCGCCAGACTCATTTCTGATCTTCATGACAAAGCTCTGGCCCCCTGTCACTCTGGGCCACATTCTGGTTTGCCTTCGTGTCAGCCCCTAACATTTCTCCTCTTCCCCCATGGTGCATATTGCAAGATGGTCATCCTGTGTGTCTATTTATTCCTTGTGGCTTGTTTGGTTCAGTTTAGACTGTTTTTCCCAGGCAGAATCAGATCCAGCCTTTCTGACGCATCCCTCTTGGGAGGTACTGCTCTTCCCCACTGTGTAAATGATTAACTAGTTGAGAGCTGCACTCGGTGGAGGCCATCTCTCTTTCCACCTCCCTTCTATGCCTGTCCCTGTACTTTCAAAGCCCCTTGGGCACACTCCCTCATCCTACAAGATTGCAACTGTGTACCTTCTGCTGCCTCTCCTAGACCAGCAGTTTCAGCTTTCTGTTGCTGCCTGGGACACAGTGGACAGCCAATAATCGTTTGTAGAATGAATGTGTTCATTCAATGCATTCATTCATTTGAAAATGTACAATCATGGCCCTCTGACAGAACTGCTATTACGCTTCCTTTGGAAAGGACCCACATGCTTAATTTCAGGATAGAAGGATTGTGGCAACAACATTATACTGACTCTCTCTTTCCTGGTTCACCAGAGCTCCCTGCACCTGCTGAGAAGCCTACACACACTCACACACCGGTCAGGTAAAGGGAGGAGCCCGCTGAATATTGAGCCAGCCCTACCCCAGCCCACCATTTCCAGTGAGGGGTTTGGAAGTAAGGTGATCATTGTCCTTCTGTTTTCTTAGAATAAGACACTCACTTTAGATTCAAAGACACACATAGGCTGAAAGTGAAGGGACAGAAAAAGATATTCCATGCAAATGATAAGCAAAAGAAATCAGGAGTGGCTATACTTAGACAAAGTGGATTTTACATCAAAAACTGTCTCTAGAGGCCGGGCGCGGTGGCTCATGCCTGTAATCCTAGCACTCTGGGAGGCCAAGGTGGGCGGATTGTTTGAGCTCAAGACCAGCCTGAGCAAGAGCAAGACCCCATCTCTACTAAAAATAGAAAGAAATTAATTGGCCAACTAAAAAATATATATATAAAACATTAGCCAGGCATGGTGGCACATGCCTATAGTCCCAGCTATCCGGGAGGCTGAGGCAGGAGGATTGCTTGAGCCCAGGAGTTTGAGGTTGCTGTGAGCTAGGCTGATGCCATGGCACTCTAGCCCGGGCAAGAGTGAGACTCTGTCTCAAAAAAAAAAAAAAAAAAAAAAGTCTCTAGAAACAAAGGTTATTACATAATGATAAAACAGTTCAGCAGAAAAATATAACAATTGCATGTATAGGTACACACACACCCCTAATATCAAAGCACTTAAGAATATAGAGCAAATATTGACAAATCTGAAAGGAGAAATTGATAACAATGCAATAATAGTAGAAGACTTCAACACTCCACTTTCAATAATACATAGAACATCTGTACAGAAAATCAATGAAACATAGCACACTTGAACAACACTATAGACCAAATTTACCTAACAGACATGTGCAGAACTTTTCACATAACAGAAAAAAATACACATTATTTTTCAAGCACCCACAGAACATTCTCCAGGATAGATCACATGTTATATCACAAAACAAATTTTAACAAATTCAAGAAGATTGAAATATAGATTGAAAGATACACCAGGTATCTTTTGTTACCACAACAGAATGAAACTAGAAATCAGTAATAGTAAGAAAACAGGGGCCGCGCGCTGTGGCTCACACCTGTAATCCTAGCACTCTGGGAGGCTGAGGCAGGAGGATCACTCAAGGTCAGGAGTTTGAAACCAGCCTTAGTAAGAGCAAGACCCTGTATCTACTAAAAATAGCAAGAAATTAATTGACCAACTAAAAATATATATACAAAAAAAATTATCCGGGCATGGTGGCGCATGCCTGTAGTCCCAGCTACTCGGGAGGCTGAGGCAGAAGGATCGCCTGAATACAGGAGTTTGAGGTTGCTGTGAGCTAGGCTGATGCCACGGCACTCACTCTAGCCCGGGCAACAAAGTGAAACTCTGTCTGAAAAAAAAAAAAAAAAAAAAAGGGCAACAGAGTGAGACTCTGACTAAAAAAAAAAGAAAACGGGAAAATTCACAAATACCTGGAAAATAAATAACACACTCTTGAACAACCACTGGGACAAAGAGGAAATCAAAAAGGAATAGATGCAAAAAAAGTACTACTAAGAGGGAAATTTATAGCAATAAATGCCTATATCAAAACAAGAAAGATCCCAAATAAACAACCTAACTGTACACCTCAATGAGTTAGCAAAAGAACAAACTAAACCCAAAATTAGCAGAAGGAAGGAAATAATAAAGATCAGAGTATATATAAATAAGGTAGAAAATAGAAAACTATAGAAAAAATCAACAAAAGTAAGCTTGTCTATTGAAAAATTAAAATTGACAAACTCTTAGGCAGACTAAGAAGACTCAAATAAATAAAATAAAAAATGAAAGTACAGTTACAGATTGAACTCCTTGTTCTACTACTTTCCCCCCTCCTCACTACTGCACTTGACTAGTCTAAAAAAAAAAAAAAGAAATAAAAATGAAAGCGAAGACAGCACAATATATACATCAGAAATAAA
Source organism: Microcebus murinus (assembly GCF_040939455.1). Classification (NCBI taxonomy): domain Eukaryota; kingdom Metazoa; phylum Chordata; class Mammalia; order Primates; family Cheirogaleidae; genus Microcebus; species Microcebus murinus. Next base: position 2,897,168 of record NC_134122.1, on the reverse strand, counting down.
AAGGAGTATAAGGGACTATTAACAATTATATGCCAACAATTGGATAGCATAGAGGAAATGGTTACGTTCCTACAAACATACAACCTACCAATACTGAATCAAAAAGAAATTGAAAGCATGAACAGACCAATAGCAAATGAGGAGGTTGAAGCAGTAATCAAAAACTTCCCTTTATGCTGTTTTAAGGGAGTAGTAAAAATAAACAAACAAACAAAAACCATCCAACAAGGAAAAGCTTAGTGCCAAATGGTTTCATGGCTGAATTCTACCAAACACTTAAAGAAGAATTACTACCAATCCTTCTTAAAGTCATAGAAAAAAACAGAAGTAGAGAGAGTATTTCCAAGCATGAGTGATACTGAGGCCAAAGACATCACAAGAAATGAAAACTACAAGCAATATCTCTGATGAACAAAAATGCAAAAATCCTCAATAAAAATACTAGCAAACTGGCAAGGTGTGGTGGGTTGGGTGGCTGCGGAGAGAGGAGGCCAGGAGTTCAAGACCAGCCTGGGAAACAAGCAAAATCCCATCTCTACAAAAACTAGAAAAATTAGCTGAGCGTTGTGGCCCAGGCCTTTAGTCCCAGCTACTTGGGAAGCTGAGGCAGGAAGATCTCTTGAGCCCAGGAGTTGGAGGTTGTAGCTATGAGCTATGATTGCACCACTGTACACTAGCCTGGGAGACAGAGCAAGATTCTGCCTCTAAAAATGAATGAATGAATGAATGAGTACTAAAATAACAGGTAAAGGGAAGGAGAGAATCAGAGAGGTGGTTGGAATGGGGAAAAAATGGCTAACGCTAAGCAAAAGCAGGTTATGTCCCAGCCCTTCTGTGCTGAGCACTTTTCCTGGATTATTTCACCACTTTCATCACATTTTAACACATCAGAAATAGGGCTGGGTTGCTGGGTATGTTGGGAAGTAGGAGACAGAATGGAAGATGCCTTGAAGGTGTGTTGTTAAATCGCTCAGCTTCCTATGAGCTGTGCAAACTCCATAAGAAAAAAAAAGAGATTGAATATTAGTTTCCTCAAACACCAAGAAGATAATCACAGCGTCTACCTCAAAACATGCAAGGGGCAAGCGAGATGCTGTGAGGTGTCTCTGTGAGGAATCACTGCCGCCATCAAGTGACCGTTCTGGAAGGAGAAAGCTGGGGGCACCCTGACCTTCCTATCTAAATTATTTTCACTTTTTTTTTTTTTTTTTTTTTTTTGAGACAGAGTCTCGCTCTGTTGCCCGGGCTAGAGTGCCGTGGCGTCAGCCTGGCTCACAGCAACCTCCAACTCCTGGGCTCAAGCGATCCTCCTGCCTCAGCCTCCCGAGTAGCTGGGACTACAGGCATGCACCACCATGCCCGGCTGATTTTTTCTATACATTTTTAGTTGGTCATCTAATTTCTTTCTATTTTTAGTGGAGACGGGGGTCTCGCTCTTGCGCAGGCTGGTTTCGAACTCCTGACCTTGAGTGATCCTCCCGCCTAGGCCTCCCAGAGTGCTAGGATTACACTTCCTATCTAAATTAGATCCTTCCCCACTCACTGACTATCGCGTCATTCCTATTTAATATTTCTTCTTAGGAGTTATAGTTGCCGTTTTACGTTCGTTTGTGTAATTATTTTATTCGGGTCTGTTTCGCCCTCTGGACTGGGCTGAGAGAGCGTGCCCGTCGTCTGGGGCCCTCACAGTACCTCCAGCACCTACTGTGGCCTTGGCGTGTAGGCGGCATTCAATATACATTTGTCATATGACTGAACGAGCTTAAAGAATGAACCTCCAGGACAGCTTTCCCAGTCCAGTCTCAACTGCCCTAAGCCAGCAACCGCGCCGGGTCTCCGGAGCGGAGCCGGTGAGGACTACATTTCCCAGAGGCCTCCACGGCGGCCCGGCCCCCCTCTTCATACTGACGGCCACTACAGGCAATAGGAGGGGAGAATTCCTCGGGGTGGGCACCAGGCGGCCCAATCAGAGGAATAGTCCGAGTACTTCCTGCCGAGGCCACGCCCTCTCCTCAGCCTGGGGCCGCTTTCCCCGCCGGTACTGATTTCCAGAGGAGCATACCAGGTTCATCCCGCCCCTAGGGTTGTTCTGCAGCAAGATCCTGACCCGTCGGACGCTGCTCCGATGTTCCTGGGTGTTCCCAGGGGTGGGGGCGCGGAAGTCCCCGGGGAACCCCATCCCCTCCCGCCTATGAAGTACCGGGCCCAGCGGAGGAGGCGTGTTCGGCGGCCTTGTGCGCCCCCGCACGCCACCCCCTCTTTGGTGGGCGCTGCCCCCAGTGCAGTGTCGGGGCGGGAGGGCAGGGACAGGGTTTTGCTGTGATCTGCATCGTGAGGATAACTCTGCAGCCAAGTCATCGGACTGGGCTGAGCCCGGGGACCACAGACACTCGGGAGGCTGTTGGAATTGAACGTGTGAGAGATGAGGGCCTGTAGTGGGGGTCACGCGAATGAGGAAGAGCAGGTGACTTCCTGACAGAGAACAGTGACAATTGGTGGGGTAATTGAGAACAGGGAGACAGCGATGACTGAAGTTTCTGGTTCGGATGACTTGATGGTTAGTATTAATAGCTTTGTGGAGCGATCTCTAACCTTTTGAGTTCACATTCAGAAAGGGAGATGCCTAAATCACAGATAAGTGTGAAACTGCAGCGCTGGTCAATGCCATAAAGATGAGTTACTTTTTGCTATATGAGAAGGTATAAGAGGAATTCACCTAGCCAGGGAGGTCCGGGAGCCCGTTTTCTTTTGAAGAGTGCTAAGAAATGATGATTTGGCATTAATTAGTTGGAAACTTCAGGAAAGGTAAGGGCTTGAGCTAATGTGTCAGCTGACCCCACGTACACTAAGCTTTTCCTGCTTACCTGTACTGTCACTATTTCCAGGGAAAAGGGATCAGAAATTGGCAAACCTAGATACCCAACCACACCCTACAGAGAGATAGGGTGTGACATGCACGGGGCCAGCCCTAGCTGGTATGAGGCTGTCGCCTGAGCCATAAGATGAATGTAAACTTAGGTACCATGGACTTCCCTCCCCTTCAGAACTGGAATGGCTCCTGATAAAAGATGTCACCTGGGCAGGAATCCAACCAGCAAAACCATGATCCTGGTCCTGAAACTGTCATCAGTGCATTAGACTCCTCTGTCACAAGAAGGTAGCTGGGTCAGGGAGGTTCTCAGCCACCTCTGGGAACTGCTAAGGCCAGAGATGCCCATCAAGGAGCAGATGCTGGAGCTGGAGCACCCCTGAGCATCCTGAGATCCAGACTGGGTTCAGGACCAGCATCCTGAGGGTGACAAGAAGCAGCAACCCTGATGGAGGATTTGCAGAGAAAGCCCAGAAACTAGAATGTTGGGTTAGAGGGGTCAGGCGGTGACCCAGAAAGTGAACACAGATAGATGATGGACTCATCTCCTGGGGAAAAGCAGGTGGGGGCAAACTGAGCACGTTTTCCTTCTGCGTCCTCTTCCCCCAGGTCTTGTGAATCCTAGGCCTCCACAGGAATCCACCTTCCCAAGCTCTGAGTTCACCATTATTTTGGCTCAAGGCAGAACTAAACATTTGAGGTATATATGGGCAGCTCAGGGTAGTAGAACTAAAAAGAAAATGAGAGAGCATTTTGTGTAACCCCCTCATTTTACAGATAAGGAAACTGTGGTGTGGGTGTCACAGGCTCAGTAACTGGCTAGTTGCAGTGCTTTTTTTTTTTTTTTTTTTGAGACAGAGTCTTGCTTTGCTGCCCAGGCTAGAGTGAGTGCTGTGGCATCAGCCTAGCTCACAGCAACCTCAAACTCCTGGGCTCAAGCAATCCTGCTGCCTCAGCCTCCCAAGTAGCTGGGACTACAGGCATGTGCCACCATGCCCGGCTAATTTTTTCTATATAATTAGTTGGCCAATTAATTTCTTTCTATTTAAAGTAGAGACGGGGGCCGGGCGCGGTGGCTCACGCCTGTAATCCTAGCACTTTGGGAGGCCGAGGCGGGCGGATCGCTCAAGGTCAGGAGTTCGAAACCAGCCTGAGTGAGACCCCGTCTCTACCAAAAATAGAAAGAAATTAATTGACCAACTAAAAATATATATACAAAAAAATTAGCCGGGCATGGTGGCGCATGCCTGTAGTCCCAGCTACTCGGGAGGCTGAGGCAGTAGGATCGCTGAGCCCAGGAGATTGAGGTTGCTGTGAGCCAGGCTGACGCCACGGCACTCACTCTAGCCTGGGCAACAAAGTGAGACTCTGTCTCAAAAAAAAAAAAAGTAGAGACAGGGTCTCGCTCTTGCTCAGGCTGATTTCAAACTCCTGACCTCGAGCGATCTGCCTGCCTCAGCCTCCCAGAGTGCTAGGATTACAGGTGTGAGCCATCGCGCCCGGCCTAGTTGCAGTGCTTAAATGGCACCCAGGCCTTCAGGCTACTAGCCCAGGGCCTTTTCTACTGTCCCAAGCTGTCTCCTGGTCAGGTCCCACCGCAGCAGCATGCTAGCTGTGTGATCAGCTAACACGCCTTGTCAGGAAGTCATCTTTGTTTCTCAACAAAACCCGTGTCTGGTTGTACAACTTTGTGAATACACTAAAAACCACTGAACTATACACTTTAAAAGGATGAATTTTATGGAATGTGAACTATATCTCTATTAACAAAATAACTTTTGAAGTAAAAAAAGGAGAAATATATATTTTTTAGTTGCAATAAAATATATATTTAAATATGTAATATACAAAATTTCTAACCTGTCAGAGGCATGTAAATAATTTATGCTACCAGCTTACCTTATTTTTGTGCAGACTTTATAATAAAGCTGCTTTTGCTTTCTCTGTTCAAAGAGTATCTTGCAGGATGAGCTGTTAAAACTGTCAGCATTTGTAACTCATTTCTGTGTTAGAATTTGCTCCATACTGTGCAACCAAATAAAAATCAAATAAACTAGATGTTAGTATAATAATATAGTTCTCCGAACAATAAATAAATAAAAATAAAAAAGACATACTCTGGTTTAAGTGCAGTTTCCTTCCAGTTTCCATAGAACCCACCTGGTGCAAATGGAAAATTTTCAAAATGTGTTTCAAAGAACTGAGCACAAGGGAATTTTCATCAGGGTTTGAAGAAGGGCTGTGGCCCAACAGAAAATCATGATGAAAGAGGAGCAGATGGAAGCCTGCCTTCCAGAGGCACACTTCCTGCCCAGCTCCTCTGCCCGCCCGGGCTGTAACTAGGCTCCTCATCTCTCCTCCTGCCTCAGGAGGTCCTGTTACTCTCTAGGAACAGACTTCTCCATCTGGGAGAACTTTCTGCTCAGCTCCAATTCTCCTTACCTGAGGGCACATTCCTGACTTCTGGTGTGATCTCCAACACCCAGACCTTTGATTTCTCCACATCCTAGATCGGAAAGGACTCTCACTGTCCTCTTCTAGAGTAGACTGTCTTTCCCAGGAAGTCATCCTGTTCAGTGTGGTGTATGCCTCAGAACTGGACATTCCAGGGCATGCTCTCTGGAGGTTTCTGGGTCCCCAAGATGCTTTATTTAACCTTCTCCCCAAAACACACTACCTTGGCCGGGCGCTGTGGCTCACGCCTGTAATCCTAGCTCTTGGGAAGCCGAGGCGGGCGGATTGCTCAAGGTCAGGAGTTCAAAACCAGCCTGAGCAAGAGCGAGACCCCGTCTCTACTATAAATAGAAAGAAATTAATTGGCCAACTGATATATATATAAAAATTAGCCGGGCATGGTGGCACATGCCTGTAGTCCCAGCTACTCGGGAGGCTGAGGCAGGAGGATCGCTTGAGCCCAGGAGTTTGAGGTTGCTGTGAGCTAGGCTGACGCCACGGCACTCACTCTAGCCTGGACAACAAAGTGAGACTCTGTCTCAAAAAAAAAAAAAAAAAAAAAAAAAAAAACACACTACCTGGCTTGCTCCTTCCCTGCATTCAGAGCAGTTCAGGTTAACAGATATTTACAAAGTGCTTATTTTGTGTGGGGTTTTCTAGAGGCTAGAACATGATCCCTTCATTTCCCCTTCCCCTCACCCCTGTCCATTCCGTCTCCAAAGTATTCATGGGAGCAACAAGGATTCTGGGGGCAAAAGCCTGCATAGCTGAAAGTCCAGTCTATTAGAACTTAAAACAACTAGGACAGTCCCCCAAAGAAATGTTCTACTGTGTAAAGTGGCAAGTTCCCCTTCTATGAAAATTTCTAAGAAGAGCTTGGGTGATAGTCTAGCAAGGTGTGGTAGAAAGATCTGTGCCACAGGTAGAATGTGGACAATCTTGGTTTTTCTTCCAGCAATAGACTGACTTTGGAAAGGTTTGTCAAGAGGAGTATGGAGTGGTCAGATGCAAAAATGATCACCTGCCAATGATCACCTTGCCCGCTGGTTGGCACTTCTGGTGGTGGTAGCTGGACCAGTCCTGTGGGAGCCACCCCTAGGGGACCAGGCTCTTAAGGGCTGAGGCATTTATGCCCCATGTAGCTGTTGCCTTAGGGTGGCAGGTCACTCGTTACTCTGGGGACACATAATCAGGTCCCTTCATTTGAACCTTCTGAAGTAGGTAGCAGTGTTCTCATTCTGCAGCTGAAGAAAAAGGTTCTGAAAGGGTAGCTAGAGCTAGGATTGGATCTAAGTCTGTCCAAAACCCAAGTTCATGCACCCCTGGCTACACTGAATGGTCTCCCAACCCTGCTTAAGGTTTTTCAAAAGGTTAAAACAAGTGACCTAAAACTCTTCCTCATGACATTGTCTTGGACCCAAAACCCCTCACTCCATATGGCCTATACGTCTCTGTGTCAGTTCCTGGGCTTCTCCGTTTCCTAAGCCTACGGGACAGACTCCTAAGAATCCATCAGCTTGGAACTTCCCTCCTGTTGAACATGGGACGCTGTCCCTGTCCTCTCATGACAAAGCTATGTCCTAAGTACAGGTGTCACCTGCCACACACACAACACACACACAGACATGCACATGTCCCCATGACCTCGTACCTCCCAGGTGGACCCAGTTAAGCCCTAATTTGTAACCTTCACCTTTGGAGTTCTGCTCTCCTTAAAGCTGCTCCTGTTGGGACAGACCCCTCTGCCGTCCTGCTCTCCTCACTTGCCACCCCTGTCCTCCAGGCAAGCCCCTTCCTAGACCTCTTCTCCTATTCCTGCTTTCAGGTACTCTAGGGACACTGATGTACAAGGCCACTCTCTGAAGACTCTGATGGCCCTGTGGAGAACTTTTTTTTTTTCTTTTTGAGACAGAGTCTCGCTTTGTTGCCCAGGCTAGAGTGAGTGCCGTGGTGTCAGCTCAAACTCCTGGGTTCAAGCAATCCTGCATTCTCAGCCTCCCGAGTAGCTGGGGCTACAGGCATGCACCACCATGCCCGGCTAATTTTATATATATATATATGTGTGTGTTAGTTGGCCAATTAATTTCTTTCTATTTATAGTAGAGACAGGGTCTTGCTCTTGCTCAGGCTGGTTTCGAACTCCTGTCCTCAAGCAATCCGCCTGCCTCGGCCTCCCAGAGTGCTAGGATTACAGGCGTGAGCCACCGTGCCTGGCCTCTGTGGAGAACTTTTCATTTTGTTTCTGAAAATAATGTATTCACAAAAAGTAAGAAGCACATTATTCATAATAGCCAAAAGCTGGAACAACCCTAAGGTCCACTGGCGGATGAACAGATAAGCAAAACATGGTACAGACATTCCATGGAATGTTGTTCACCTTAAAAAGGAAGGAAATTATTTTACTTATTTTTATTTTGAGACAGAGTCTCACTCTGTTGCCTGGGCTAGAGTGCCATGGCATCAGCCTAGTTCACAGCGACCTCAAATTCCTGGGCTCAAGCGATCCTTCTGTCTCAGCCTCCTGAGTAGCTGGGACTACAGGCATGCGCCACCATGCCTGGCTAATTTTTTCTATATTTTTAGTTGGCCAATTAATTTCTTTCTACTTTTAGTAGAAAGAAGGGGTCTTGCTCTTGCTCAGGCTGGTCTCAAACTCCTGACTTTGAGCGATCCTCCTGCCTCGGCCTCCCAGAGTGCTAGGATTACAGGCGTGAGCCACCGAGCCCGGCTGGGAAGGAAATTCTTGACACATGTTACAGTGTGAATTAAAGCACTGTGCTAAGTGAAGGAAGACAGACACAAAAGGACAAATAGGGCCAGGTGCCATGGCTCACGAGTTCAGGAGTTCGAAACCAGCCTGAGCAAGCGCAAGACACACGGGACAGAACGGTAGTTGTCAGGGGCTGGGGGAGCGAGATGGGGAGTTTTAGTGTTTAATGAGGATGGAGTTTCAGTTTGGGAAGATAGAAAATTTTTAGAGATGGATGATGATGATGGTTTCACAACAATGTGAATGTACTTAAGCCCACTGAACTGCACACTTAAGAATGGTTAAAACAATAAATTGTATACTATGTATCTCTTACTACAATAAAAAATTACATTTTAAAAAGCCAATGTAAGAAGTAAGAACAGCATAAAGGGACTTCTGGTTTCTGGTTCCGAATATAGGGAGCTTGGATGCTGTCACTCCATCCTAATGACAAGTAAAAAGCTGAACAAACTGACAACAAGAAACCAACAATTCTTAGATTTTAAGAGAAGTGAAGTCACAGGGCAAACAGTTGCCTTCTAAATTGGAAACAAAGGCCGGGTGTGGTGGCTCACGCTTGTAATCCTAGCACTCTGGGAGGCCGAGGCAGGAGGATCGCTCAAGGTCAGGAGTTCAAAACCAGCCTGAGCAAAAGCGAGACCCGGAGAAAGAAATTAATTGGCCAACTAAAAATATATAGAAAAAATGAGCTGGACATGAGCGCACGCCTGTAGTCCCAGCTACTCGGGAGGCTGAGGCAGGAGGATCGCTTGAGCCCAGGAGTTTGAGGTTGCTGTGAGCTAGGCTGACACCACAGCACTCTAGCCCGGGCAACAGAGTGAGACCCTGTCTCAAAAATAAATAAATAAAATTGGAAACAAAAAGGCAGACACAGAGATCGACAACTTACCAGAGCAGAAACCTCCAAGGACACGGTGCTGGGGAAGGACAACCTGAGCTGTAATTGCTGGGGCTCAGTGTGGACACGTCTGATAGTTCAAAACCCCACGGGCACTCAGTCACTGGGGCCGCCACCGCTGTGTGAGCTTTGCCTACAGGAGCCCCACCATGTTCTCACAGAAGTGCGGGAGGAAGGAACCACGCTGAAACAGGCCACAGCACTCTCTGCTCCTGGGGACCCTGCTCTCGGGAGAGACTGGTTAACTGCAGCCTGACCTGGGGGGGTCTTAGTGGAGCCTGGCCAACCTGGGGAAGGGAGATACCTGACGCCAGCCCTCTCTGGCCATCCTGTCCCTCCTAAGGAGGGGAGAAAAAATCAGAAACGTGTGACATTCCCAGTTTTGGGGCGCAGGCCCAACAGAAGGCTGAGACCTACTCACAGGACTGCAGAACACCTCCCCTCCCCCACGCCTCGCCGCGGCACCGCTAAAGGCCTTCGTGCAGCAGTTCCTTTCACCGGCACGTCGCGTCCAGCTCTCAAAAAATTACAAGGCACCCTAAAAAGCAAAAGACAGTTTGAAGAGACAGAGCAAGCAGCGGAACGAGACACGGCAGGCGTGCGGAAATGATCAGATCTGGAATTTAAAACGATGATTCACCTGCTGAGGCTCTAACGGCTGAAGTGGACAGCGTGTAAGAGTAGATGGGCGGTGTCAGCAGAGGGGTGGAAATCCTAAGAGAGAACCACAGAGAAAGGCTAGAGATCAAAAACACCTCAGCGGAAATGAAGACTGCCTTTGACGGGCCCGTTAGCAGACCGGACATGGCTGAGAAGAGACTCTGAACCTGAGGATATGTCACAAGAACAGCAGCAGGCTGGGCGCGGTGGTGGCATCTGTAGTCCCAGCTACCCGGGAGGCTGAGTAGGAGCATCACTTGAGCCCCAGGACCTGGAGGTTCCAGGGAGCTCTGACTGTGCCAGTGCGCGGCAGCCTGGGGGATGCAGTGAGACCCTGTCTCTAAAACAAGCAAACAAACAAGACAGCAGGAAGGGCCGTGGAAGAAACACGGGCTGTGAATGAGGGGAGAAAGGGAAGTTATTCTGCTTTGGGCCACCCTTCTCTAGGACAACAATTTTATTAATAAACAGCCCTTTGGAGAAATTATCCTCCCTTTCCAGGACATTGTGTCCTGCGACCACAGCCTCAGCAAGTGCTAAGTCAGGAAAATAGGCCTTTTCTTCCCTCAAATCCCTGTGGGCCTCTGTGGTCATTCCAGGCCCTAGTACTTGGACCCAAAGAGCTTATGGGGAGATTTCAAGATTTGACTGATAATTTCATCTTCCTTTTATAAGATCCTTTCCAGAAAACAGAATGCTTTCACATACATGTTTCCTCTTCGACAGTCATGAGGGAAGCAGGGCAAGTCTCCCATTTCCGGTGGTAGAAATAGGCTTGGAGAACTTAAATCACATATCCAGGGCCACGGGGCTGGAAAATGACAGAGCCGGGTGTAAACTCATCGTTTGGTTTTAGCTTGGTACAAATTCCACCGCCCTGGTTTGTTCATGGAGTCCTGCTAAGCCCCAAGTCACCCCCAGGACCAAGGTCAGTTCTTGGGGTGGCTCTGCCCTTATCTGGTCCATCATCAAGCTTCTGGAGCCAGGAGTGACATTTGGAGAGCTTTCTCTCACACTTCTGGCCTCAGAGTCCCCGTGGCTATAGCTGAACCACCACCCCTTCCTGTCCAGCTTCTGAGCTGCAGTATATTTGCGGGGCCTTAGCTGGCGGGGTTCACAGGAGTGCTCTGCACTGGCTCAGCCCGTTGATCCTGGGTGGAATCTACAGCGAGGCTTCAGAAGTGCACTGGTTCTGAGCAGTGAGAAGACAAGTGTCTCGGGAACCTGGGGACACAGTTTCTGGGGGCAGCAGCAGGACAAGGGTGCCGGGCCACCAACTGACCACTCTGCTTCCACTGCCCTGACCTCAGTCAGAAGCAGCTACGATTCCTGCCCTGCGCGCTGGGTCACTCACTGGCTGTGGGGCCTGGGGTCGAGGCTTCAGGCTGTGGAGCTGTCTACCATGTCTTCTTTTTAATTGAGATATAATTCACACATCATAAAATCTACACTTTAAAAGTGTGCAATCCAGTACATTCACAAGGTTGTGCAACCATCACCCCAGAAAGAAACCCAGTACCCTCCAGCTGTCACTCTCCATTCTCCCTTACCGTAGTCCCTGGCAACTACTTCTTTGTTTTCTATGCAAATCTAAGGATTTGCTTACTCTGGACATTGCACAGAAATGGACTCATATGAAATGTGGTCTTTTGTGTCTGGCTTTTCTCACTCGGCATAATGTTTTCAAGGTTCAGCCATGCTGTAGCGTGTGTCAGGGCTCCATTCTTTTTTATGGCTGGATAATATTCCGTTGTATGGATAGACCACATTCTGCCTGTTCATCCTGCCTGTTCTTAGCGTGCGTCCCCTGTAAATCTTTTAGGTGTTCCTGTTCCAGCTTGGAAGAGTCCAGCTGCTGGTGGTGTCCTCAGATGCAGCCCTGAATCAGAAAAGCCTGCCTAGAATCCTGTTCTTGGGCTGCTCCTCAAAGCTGAGGGGTCTCAGGGACTTCGCTTTCTCAGCTCATCTTTCTCACCCTACGTCCCTCCAGACTTCAGGGTTTCCGTAGGTTCAATGGGAGCCACCAGCCCAGAGCCCCATCTCTGTTGGGCAACACAGAGGGAGTGATTTGCAGCACAGAGATTAAAAACACAGACTTTGAAATCAGACCTAGTCCTAACTGTAGAGGTGTTTACAAATTGTTGTGGTCGGCCAGGCGCGGTGGCTCACGCCGGTAATCCTAACACTCTGGGAGGCCAAGGCGGGAGGATCGTTTGAGCTCAGGAGTTCGAGACCAGCCTGAGCAAGAGCAAGACCCCGTCTCTACTAAAAAAATAGAAAGAAATTGGCTGGACAACTAAAAATATATAGAAAAAATTAGCCAGGCATGGTGGCGCATGCCTGTATTCTCAGCTACTCGGGAGGCTGAGGCAGGAGGATTGCTTGAGCCCAGGAGTTTGAGGTTGCTGTGAGCTAGGCTGATGCCACGGCACTCTAGCCCAGGCAACAGAGTGAGAATATGTATCAAAAAAAAAAAAATTGTTGTGGTCTAGCCAGTTATTTAAACTCTCTGAACTTACAGTTTCTTTTCTCTCAAAGGGGAACAATAACTATTTCCAGAGTTGTTTTAATAATTAAATGAGGTCCTGTATATAAAGCACTTAGCAATGTCTGTTGCTTGTTAAGTGATCAATAAACATTTTTAGTACATTAGAAAATTATTTACTCAAGAGCCTGAACAGAATTATTCTAAAAGAACTAAAAAAATATTTTTTCCATTAAAACATTTTGAGCCATGTGTGACTGAAGTAGTGGGTAGCCTGTGGCCGTGGTGTGACCTAAAGGCTGCCAGGAACTAGTCTAAGTGGTGTCAAAAGGACCCCAAGCCTCATTATCCATTCACAGGAAGGCCATCCTGTTTCACTGGATAATTCAGGAACTGGGACAATTTGGTCACTCTTGTATTTTGGCAGGTGACAGCTCTTTTAAAGAGATGTACTAAAATTGTGTAAAAATAGAATGGGAGAAAATATTTGCAAATCATATATCTGATAAGGACTTGATTCCAGAATATTTAAAGAATCCTTATAATTCAATGATAAAAAAGACAACCCAATGAAAAAAATGGGCAGAAGTTTTGAATAGCCATTTCTTCAAAGCAGATACAAAATGGCCAGTAAACACATGAAAAGATGTCCAACATGATTAGTCGTTAGAGGAATGAAAATCAAAATCACAAGATACCACTTCACACACACTAGGATGGCTATAATCAAAAAGACAGACAATAGCAAGTATTGGGGAGGATGTGGAGACACTGGAATTCTCATACACTGCCGATAGGAATGTTAACTAGTACTGCCACTTTGGAAAACAATTTGGTACTTCCTTAAAAAGTTAAAACATAGAACTACCATATAACCCAGCAATTCTACCTCTGGGTATATACCTAAGAGAAAAGACAACATAAAAACTTGTAATGCCACTATTCATAGCAGCATTATTTATTATAGCCAAAAAGTGGAAACAACCAAATGTCCACCAATCAATGAGTACATAAACAGAATGTGGTCTACCTATACAATGGAATTCTTTGGCAATAAAAAGAATAAAGTCTTGGGGCCGGGTGCGGTGGCTCACGCCTGTAATCCTAGCACTCTGGGAGGCCGAGGTGGGCAGATCACTCAAGATCAGAAGTTTGAAACCAGCCTGAGTGAAACCCCATCTCTACTAAAAGAATAGAAAGAAATTAATTGACCAACTAAAAATATATATACAAAAAATTAGCCAGGCATGGTGGCACATGCCTCTAGTCCCAGCTACTCCACAGGCTGAGGCAGGATTGCTTGAGCCCAGGAGTGTGAGGTTGCTGTGAGCTAGGCTGACACCACGGCACTCACTCTAGCCTGGGCAACAAAGTGAGGCTCTGCCTCAAAAAAAAAAAAAAAAAAGAATAAAGTCCTCACATATGCTACAACATGGATGGACCTTGAAGACATGCTAAGTGACTTCAGGGAAGGCGCAGAAATGGGGAGTGACTGCTCATGGTTAAGGGGATTCTTTTTGAGCTGTTGAAAATGTTTTAAAATTAGATTGTGGTAAAAGTTGCACAACTGAGAATGTATTACAATACACTTTAAATGGAAGATTTTTTAGGTATATGAAATATATATCAAAGCTAAAAATAGCATTGTTTGTTTTAGAAACAATTGGAGGAAATTTCAATATTATCTACTAGATGGTATTCAGGAGTTATTGCTAATTTTGTTGGGAGTGATAATGGTATCATGGGTTGGGTTTTACAAATCCTCATCTGCTGTAGATGGAAATGCTCTTCAGAGAAATCTGTGGTGCCCAGACCCCCACTTGTCTGCTGGTGCTTCCTCTCTTCTCCCATCTTCTTGGGGACCTGGGGACCAAATATCCTGAACAGGAGTCACCCCCACCCCAATATAGGTAAGGACAGGGAGGGCCCAGAAAAGACAACAGAACCTTACCGGCTGCTCCACGGGCAAGGGCTACACGCGAAAGGAGAAAGACTCCTTTCTTACACTGGGGTGCTGCAGATGGCAGCCGATGGCAAACCAGCAGGTGAGCATTTCAGGCTGAGCACCTCTGATGGACCGTGCATGGGCAAGGGGGCCGAGGGGACACCTATGTCCGAATGCAGCAGCCACAGTCCTCCTTCCAGCCATCGGGCCCTTCCTGACACTCCTCACCTGGAGTTGAGCCTATGCCCAAGGAAAACCAGGCAGGGCAGGCGAGACAGCATCGCAGACTGGAAACCTTTTGGAAATGAATGATGTTCAGAGTGGTGATTTTGTCATGTTTATTCAAGGTCCACAGTTGAACAGGTACCCAAAGACAGTTATTAAACAGTTATTGATTTTGTTATCAGGAGAAAGGAAACACACACACACAGGTTCTTCAAAACACACCAAGCAAGAAAAAACTCTTATTTAAGGAAGAGTCCCTGTGCCAACTCTTATAAATCAAGAAAAGTGGAAATCTATGCTCCTTCCCTTTTCAGAGAGATCTTCTATGACCAAATTGATTCCAGATAGACGTGTGTGGTAGGCTGACTCACGGCTGTCCTGTCTACATCCGAATCCCTGGAACCTGTGAGTGTTACCTTATATGCAAAGGACCTTTGCAGATGTTATTAGGTTAAGGATCTAGAAATGGGGGGGTTATCCTGGTGGGCCCAATGTATTCATAGCAATCCTTACAGGAGGGGGGCAGGAAGGTCAGAGTCAGGAGAAGGTGATGTGATGACAGTCTGGAGTGATGTTCTTTGAAGATGGAAGAGGGGGCCATAAGCCGGAGAATGCAGGTGGCTACTAGAAGGTGACAAAGTCAAGGGAACAGATTTGTTTCTCAGAGCATTCAGAAGGAACCAGCCGTGCTGACAGCTTGATTTCGGCTGAGTGAAACTGATTTTGGACTTCTGACCTCCAGAATGATGAGAAGTTTGTGGTCATTTGTTATTGCACCAATAGGAAACTAACACAGGTGTGACTATGACTTGCATGTTAAAGGGCAACAATGAAATCAGCTTAGAAAACGGGGGAGAGCAAGGGGGGCACACATGACCAGGGAGAGGCAGCAGGATGGAGCAGGGTAGGGGCAGGCCGGATACCGAAGATAAATTCTATGATTTAACATAGTAGACAGAAGGGGAGTAGGGCCTAAGGGACCACCAAAAGCTATGAGAAAGGCCAATGGGCTTTCAATAAACCTCTGCCCAAAAGGCAGGTGCTTGTCTGTGTAGTCAATAGATTGTCACAGATCTCTCAATTCAGGTAGAAATGGGCCTGGAAGTTAAAGCAGGGGTCCTCAACTATTCAATTACTGAACATTTATTTCTCTTGGCTGGGCATGGGCTAAGTCCAAAAGCTAAAATGGCGGAAAAACAAGGTTCTTGTCCTGAAAGAGGTTGTACAGTATATAGTAATTTCCCAACCTCAGCACAATTGATAATGCTGGGCCAGATGGCTGTTGTGGGGGCTGTCCTGTGCCTGCAGGACAGTCAGCAGGACCCATCAGAGGCCAGGGGCAACCCTCTCCTCCCCAAATCATAACTAAAAAAATCTTCAGACATTGCCAAACATCCCCAGGGGATGGGGGGGTCCCAGGTTGAGCACCGGGTGTATGGAGTCTAGCAGGCAGGCAGACTCATGATTACAACGTCGGGGAAGGCCTTGCAGAGCAGGCAGCCTGAGAGATGGAGGAGGTGGAAGGAAGTGGGGAGGGGGGCACGGCAGGAACTAAAGGCAAAGGGAACAGTGTGTGCATGGTCCCCAAGGGAAGACTCATGGGTGTTCACTTGTCCCGAGATTCTTGGAGGTAGAACACAGGTCGCAGCCCCAAGGTGACTGGCAGTGACTTGATACTGGTGTTTTACGAAGAAGCCCACCTGGCCCTATTTTCTTTTCTTTTCTTTTTTTTTTTTTGAGACAGAGTCTCACTTTGTTGCCCAAGCTACAGTGAGTGCTGTGGCGTCAGCCTAGCTCACAGCAACCTCAAACTCCTGGGCTCCAGTGATCCTTCTGCCTCAGCCTCCCGAGTAGCTGGGACTACAGGCATGCGCCACCATGCCCAGCTAATTTTTTCTATATATTTTAGTTGGCCAATTAATTTCTTTTTATTTATAGTAGAGACGGGGTCTCGCTCTTGCTCAGGCTGGTTTCGAACTCCTGACCTTGAGCAATCCGCCCGCCTCGGCCTCCCAGGGTGCTAGGATTACAGGCGTGAGCCACCGCGCTGGCCAGCCCTTATTTTCTGCATGAAGTGGTGCACTCATCTGCCCCAAGTTTTCTCTAAACCGAGAAATGAGCTGGCTTGCCCAGGGTGACTGAGACTTGGATACTGATTGAGTTTTAATTTCCACTTTGACAAAATAAGAGGGGATGGAATTAGATGATCTTCTTGGCCTTGTTCCAGGAGTCTAATATTTTATATTAATATAAATATATTTTGTCATTTAAAAAATGCTATTGAGGGGCCGGGCGCGGTGGCTCACGCCTGTAATCCTAGCACTCTGGGAGGCCGAGGCGGGCGGATTGCTCGAGGTCAGGAGTTCGAAACCAGCCTGAGCAAGAGCGAGACCTTGTCTCTACTATAAATAAAAAAGAAATTAATTGGCCAACTAATATACATAGAAAAAATTAGCCGGGCATGGTGGCGCATGCCTGTAGTCCCAGCTACTCGGGAGGCTGAGGCAGGAAGGAGGATCACTTGAGCCCAGGAGTTTGAGGTTGCTGTGAGCTATGCTGATGCCATGGCACTCACTCTAGCCTAGGCAACAAAGTGAGACTCTGTCTCAAAAAAAAAAAAAAATGCTATTGAGAAAAAAAAAATGCTATTGAGGTAAAATTTACATGTCATAAAGTTAACCCATTTCAGTGATTTTCAGTTAATTTATCAAGTTGTGTGACAATCACCATAATCCAGTTTTAGAACATTTTCATCACCCCATTTTGTAACTCTTAAAGCTAATGGCCTCAGTGAGAAGTGAGAAGGGAGGGAAGAATTCCCTCTGACATTTCCTCAGCAGCCTTTGTCCACTGCGTGCTTCTCACTGTGGCTTTTCCCTTTCTCTTGGGTTGGGATTGCAGCAACTGTGTGGATTTCCTTTTTCTAAATCAAAGGTGCTTTGATACAAAGTGCTCCCTCAAATGCATTTTTCTTTTCTTGTAAAAAGTACCATGTAATTACTTTGAAACCCTCCCCTCACACAAACATGTACATACGCTCACTTAATTCATCCTTTGTTACGAACAACCAGGAGTTACAGAAAAGACAATGGAGGATCTATTTTCCAATGAACTTTGCCTTGAAATTCTGGTGGTCACTCATCTTTATTAAAGAAGTGTGCGCACAATAAAAATTGTCTGGTATGACAGCAAATGCATAACTATATATATATATATATATAATTTACCCTTTAGCATATTTTAGAGGATAAATAAAACAACCACGGGACGATTTAACAATAAGCGGCCACCTGCAGGATCATCCCAATTCTCCCTCGGTGGTCTCCCCACTCTCTGCAGAGACTGCAGTTCTCTCTGACCCAATGCTCAGACCTGCCACCTCTTCACTTGTCGCTGTGCATGGTCAGGCCCTGGCCAGCCCTTCCGGGGCTCCTTACCAGCTGAATGTGCACCTTTGTTCCTCAAGGGCCTCTTGCTTTCCTTGTAAGTCTCACACAGACAGTCTTTGTGATTTACATGCAACTAAGGGGAAGGAGAAACATAAATACCTTCCTGGTGAATCTAAAGCATGGAGCACTCCTTTCAGTCCCCGTGGTGGAGCCTGTGATGCTGGTGAAGATTTGAGCTCTGGCGAAAGCTTTTCCCACACTGGCCACACTGGTATGGCTTCTCTCCAGTGTGGATCCTCTGGTGCAGCTTCAGGGTTGACTGCCGCCCAAAGCAGTTTCCGCACTCTCCGCATGTGTAGGGTCTCTCTCCTGTGTGGACTCTCTTGTGTCTTTTCAGCTCTGAATTCCACGTGAAGCTTTTCCCACAGTCATCGCACTTGTAGGGTTTCTTCGCTGAGCGTGTCGGCTGGTGACCAACCCGTTGCAAACGATTGCTCAGGCTTCTTTTACTTCCTTTGCTTTTCTTCAACTCTCTCAGTGGGTGGCTTTTCAGGGGGCTGCTGGTGTATTCTAATTCCCTGCAATGTCTCTGGTAGTGAGCAAATGGCTTTTGAGCATTTGGGGGGCTGACCTGCCTCCGTGACAACCGAGTTTCACTCATATTTGCCCCTCTCTGTTCAGGACTCTGCAGACCATTCCCTTTGGATCTGCCAGCTGACACAGAACATGGCTTTGCTCCTTTGGCCCCTTCCTTTTGTGGATTTTCCTTGTTGTCACTTTTCATTCTGGGGGCCTCTATAATTAGAAAGAATATGCTTCATTTTCTGGTCTTGGAAGAAAGCACTTCAGCAAAAGACTTATGAAATACTCTGCACAGAGTTTCTCACAGGGTGGCCCTCTACTGGCAACTTCCATGAGACTCATCTGGGACATTTATTAAACAAGCAGATTCTTTGCTCCTCTCCCAAAGGGGCTGAGTCAGATCTCTGGGGTTGGACCTGCAAATCTGCTCAGTTAACAGGCTCCTGGAGTGATTCTGATCTATATTAAAGTTAGGAACCAAATTCTTCAACCCCCTCCCTCCTTCCTACCTTTAGGTAAAGGTTTAAGAAATGAGGAACAAGGAAAAGCAAAACCATCAGAACTGAATGTCAACTAATGAAAGAAGTTAGAGAGTTGAAATTTCAACGGTGAAAACCACTTTATAGTCTGGTGCCTGAGCTATTTCAACAAATATCCTTCACTTAATGAATACTGACAACCACCTTCTCTTCAAAGGATGGTAAATCCAGTGCCTGTGGTATCTTCTTTCATTACGTATATATGTGTTTAGAAACTGGAACATGGGCTAGACATGTAACCTAATTATAGAAACTCCCCACCTTCTGACTGCTAGCCTTGACGATCAGGATGGAAATGAGCTGGAAAGGCCTGTGGGAAGTTGGAGGATATGGAGCACTGCTAGCTGATAAGACTTGCTATAATGTGGAAAGTCTGTGTGTGTGCGTGTGTGCGTGAGCATGCATGCATTATTCAATACGGAAGCCACTAGCCCCATGTGACTCTGTGGCCACTGAGTACTTAAAATGTGGCTAGTGTGACTGAGGAACTGAAATTTAAATTTTATTTAATTTTAATTAATTTAAATTCAAAGTTTAATAAATAACCAACACATTTATGGTCAACTGCCTTTTCACAAGGTTCTGAAGACAGTTCCATGGGGAAAGAATAGTCTTTTTAACAAATCATGCAGGGACAATTGGATTTCCACATGCAAGAGAATGAAGTTGGACCCTGCTATGGTCTGAATGTTTATGTCCCCCCTCCCCAGATTTATATATTGACTCTTAGTCTTTAGTGCAGTGGTGTTGGGAGGTGAGGCATCTGGCAGGTGATGAGGTTATGAGGGTGGAGATTTCATGAATGGGATTAGTGCCCTTATAAAAGAGGCTTAAGGGAGCTTGTTTGCCCCTTCTACTGTGTGAGGACACATGGCAGGTGCCATCTATGAGGAATGGGCCCTCACCAGACACCAGATCTGTTGGTGCCTTGATCTTGAACTTCCCAGCCTCCAGAATTGTGATCAATAAATTCTTGTTGTATATAAATTATCCAGTCTAAGATATTTTGTTATAGCAGCCTTAACAGACTAAGACAGACCCCTACCTCACACGACATGTAAAATTTAACTTAAAATGGACCAAAGACCTAAATATAAGAGCTAAACCTATCTCTCTCTCTTTTTTTTTTTTTGAGACAGAGTCTCACTTTGTTGCCCAGGCTACAGTGAGTGCCTTGGCATCAGCCTAGCTCACAGCAACCTCAAACTCCTGGGCTCAAGTGATCCTCCTGTCTCAGCCTCCCAAGTAGCTGGGACTACAGGCATGCGCCACCATGCCCGGCTAATTTTTTCTATATATATTATTTGGCCAATCAATTTCTTTCTATTTATAGTAGAGACGGGGTCTTGCTCTTGCTCAGGCTGGTTTCGAACTCCTGACCTTGAGCAATCCTCCCGCCTCGGCCTCCCAGGGTGCTAGGATTACAGGTGTGAGCCACCGCGCCCGGCCAATCTCTTTATACAAGGGTCTAGTATCCAAAATACATAAAGAACTCTTACAGTAAAAAGACAAATAGCCCAATTTAAAAATGAGCAAAGGATCTCAACAGACATTTCTCCAAACAAGATATACAGTTGGCCAATAAACACATGAAAAGATGCTCAACATCACCAGTCATTAGGGAAATGCAAATCAAAACCTCAAGAAGATGGCACTTCACATCTAATAGGATGGGGATAACAAAAGATGCTGACAATAACAAGTCCTGGCAAGCATGTGGAGAAACTGGAATCCTCATACTCTATTGATGGGAACGTGAAATGGTGCAGCTGCTTTGGAAAACTGTCTGGTAATTCCTCATAAATGTTAAACATAAGAGTTACCAACTAAACAACATGTAGTATATCCATATAATACATATTATTAAGCCATAAAATGGATAAAGCACTCATATATGCTATAACATGTATGAAGCTTAAAAACATGCTTGGTGAAAGAAGCCGAACAAAAGACCACATATTGTATTATTCCATCTATATGAAATGTCCAGAATAGGAAAATGCAGAGACAGAAAGAAGACTGTGGGTGGGAGGGGGAAGAAATAGGAAATGACTGCTAATAATTATGGGGTTTCTTTTTGAGGTGATGAAAGTGTTTGGGAATTAGATACTGGTGATGGTTGCACAACTTTGTGAATGTTCTAAAACCACTGAACTGTATACTTTTTTTTTTTGAGTCAGAGTTTCACTTTGTTGCCTGGACTAGAGTGCCATGGTGTCAGCCTAGCTCACAGCAACCTCAAACTCCTGGGCTCAAGCGATCCTCCTGCCTCAGCCTCCTGAGTAGCTCAGACTACAGGCATGTGCCACCATGTCCAGCTAATTTTTTCTATATATTTTTAGTTAGCCAATTAATTTCTTTCTATTTTTAGTAGAGATGGGGTCTTGCTCTTGCTCAGGCTGGTTTTGAACTCCTGACCTTGAATGATCTACGTGCCTCGGCCTCCCAGAATGCCAGGATTACAGGCGTGAGCCATGGTTCCTGGGCCGAACTATATACTTTAAAAGGTTTAACTTTATGATATGTGAATTACATATTAATAAGTAAAATTTAAATAGCCACACACGGCTAGTGGCTACTGTATTGGACAGTGCAGCTCTGAAGGAAGGTTCTGGTGGATCTTAGGGATGAGGAGCGTGGGAATCTGCCCCCTTGGGGATCAAATGAAAGGAGACAGAGACAGCACACACACACCCAGCTGTCTCTGCTGAGGCACAAGGGGGTGTGTGGGGTCCACTTTCTTCAGGACCATGAAGGCCATAGGCTATGGGGCAGGACCTCAACCAGAGTCATAAGCTTTTCTACTGAATGTCACAGGTCTTCTCCATTTTCTGAGTTCCAAAAATCATGAAACTAAAGTGCAATGATTTATATTCCCCCAAATTCATATATTGAAATCCTAACTCCCAAGGGGATGGTATTAAGGTGGGGTGGGCTTTGGGAAGTGATTAGGTCATGAGGACTATGCCTTCATGGGAATGGGATTAGTGTTCTCATGAAAGAGGCCAGAGGGGGCTTGTGTGCCTGTTCTGTCATGTGAGGACAGAGAAAGGTTGGCAGCCTGCAACCCAGAAAAGGGCCCTCACCAGAACCCCTCCATGCTGGCACTTTGATCTTAGACTTCTCAGCCTCTAGAACTTTGAGAAATACATTTCTGTTGTTTATAAGTTAGTCTCTTATATTTTGTTATAGTAGTCTGAATAGACTAAGATGCAAAAGTGTCATTGAATGTACCCATGTCAAGGAAGTAAGGCTCTAGTCTTCTTGTAACTCTCCTTTCTAACCTGCTGACTATATTTTGTATTCATATCATCAAGACTAGCTAAGGCATCACTGTCACTCAGTTTCAGAAATCACTGTACTGTGTAGAACAGCACCAGTAATTACACTGGCATTGTACCAGAGACAGGGAAATAGATCCAAGGGTTTAAAGCACAATGTCACAGAGGATGAAGAGAAATAATATGGAGTGGGGCTTTTTCTCTACTTGCACCCTTCTTTTAATAAACATGGCACCATTTTAAGAAATGAAACTCAGCCACAGCTTGCATGTAAGTTCATTAGTAGGCACATTTGGATCTGTCTTCACTATAAGAAACTCTGAAAGGGACAGAAAAGTAAGTACTAGAATAATTCTGTCATGTACTGGATTGTCAAATATCCATTAATAGAAATGATGAAAACATTCTTCTTATTTATAATATCACCACCATTCTAATTCGTGAAATTTTTTAGTGACTAAAAATTATTACATACAACATTTAAAAACACACACACACACGTAGTCTATGCCTTTGCAGAACCATAAGATGCTTTGATGGAGATAAAGGGCTGATAAGAGGGAGAGAAGAGGCACAGAGTGTTTACCTGTCCCAGCTAATTTGGGGTTTGGTTCCTGGAGTAGCCGGGATTTCTCCCAATGATGGCGGCTCAGCTGGTCATGAGATCCTGCCTGGGAAGGCTCCTCCATGGAACTCTCCCTGAGATCTCTCCTAGGAGTTTGCAGTTGAAAGTGTGGCATTTCCTGTTCTCCAAGCTGGGATCCAGTTTTCTCCAAGAGCACCTTCTGCCCCTGCATACAAACGGCCACCTAGGAATAAGCCCGATCCATTAACACCATCCAGGAGGACTAAGGGCAGCTTTTCTTTTCACTGCTCTATAATGAACCCTTTGCTTTGGCAATTCCTGATAATGGTCTAGAGGTCAGCTTTCATAGACACCGTTGAAACCCTCACAGGAAGCAAAGGGATGGGCACGCAGAGTGACAAGAATGATGCTGCTGTGAATTGGTGAAAACTTGAGTGGCTGTCCCTAAAGCTTGGGCCTTTCTCAAGGCCTGGTGCCAAAGTCATCAGAGGAGAGCTGGCACAGATATCAGGGTCAGTCATGACATTGGCCCATGAGATTTCAACCTTATGCACCACCCCTTCCCTACTTCTGCTGGAGACAGGCCCTGTAGGAATGGGAAGCAGTATGGTAAGGAGCCATTAAAAACCATCTTATCTAATAAATTGTTCTGCCAAAGGCTCTTCTGGTAAGGAGATAGGAGTTTAAAAGGACTGCCTCACCCCTGTTCCCTAACAGGTTCCATTTTCATTCCTGCTTGCTTCCTGCCTAGGCCCTGACTGGGGTCTGACCTGGGGCATGAGGGTGGGCAGGAATAGCAACACTGGCTAAATTAAACCGTAATTTCCTAATCCAAAGACAATATATGCCAGACACTTCACTGGAACAAGGTCCAATGAAATTCCCCAAAGTCAAATTCATACCCAACAGGATGACCTTGCCTACTAAGAATTCTGATTATTGGAAAAATTTAAGAGGAATGGGTGGGGTAAGATCTGACAGCAGAAATTCAAGAACCTTAAAACTACTTCTCTGATGACATGAGGCCCATAAAGGAATGGTAATTGGTCCTCTACTTCCTCACTGGATGTCAGTAGCTCGGTTTTCTGAAAACCTGTTACAATTGACAGGAGGTTTCTAGATACAGGCAACTTTTGAAGCCATCCAGTCCATGTCTGGACTCTTTAAATAAGGAGGGATCCAGAGACCAAATATCACCCAGATGAAACAGAAACCCTGGGGACCACGAGAGAGGACCCTCCTTACCCACTGCTTTGGTTTCTTGGATGATCTGTGAAAATCTTCCACCAGGGACACAATCTCCTTGCTGCTCACTGGACATCGATGCCTGACCCGAGCCTGGATCTCGGGGGGCAGGATGGTCAGGAACTGCTCCATCACCAGAAGGTCCAAAATCTGCTCCTTGGTGTGTAGCTCAGGCTGCAGCCACTGATGGCAGAGCTGTTGGAGCCTGGAGAGTGCCTCTTGGGGACTAGACACCTCTTGGTAACAAAACCGTCTGAAGCTCTGGCGGGAGAGCTCAGGATCCGGGCAGTTTTTTGGCAGAGTAGCCCCCCGTTTCTCCTCTAGTTTTGTTATTATGTGTCTCTCTTGCTTGGAGGAAGCTTCTGTGTGGGAACTCAAAGTTATCTCCATTTTAGCTGCCATTTTGGGGATCAGGAGACAACTTCTCTCTCCTAGTAAACGGGTCAAGCCTTTGGGATCATGATTCTGAAGAAGTCTCTCTGAATGCTAGAAAGATGCTGGAAACCGAAGCTCCTCTGAGGATGCTAGGGTGCTAGGGAGGCCAGGATGCAGAAACAGGGCCTTGTCATTTGCTAGCCTTTACGTCAAACTCTGAAGACAAAGCAGTCCCTGGCCGTGGGAAGAGTTTGTCTTTCCCTCGACGAATTTTTTGAACTATCTTGCAAAGGACAAAAGTTATAACGTCCTAAAAGGACACCGGGGAAAATACTTCTTTGGTTTCGGTAATAAGCACACAAAGTCTCAGACGAAATGGGCAGTTCAATCTAACGGGCGGGCAGAGAGAATCCCTAGGAAAAGTTCAAGCTGTCTTTCAAGCTGTCTTACAGGTAGCTCGCACTAACTCTCCCGCACCTCGAGCACATCGATGAGAGCTAGAGGACAGAGCCAAGGAAGGCCACCGCACAAGCCGGGGAATGTGATTTAGCGGTGAGTCTTCTGCCCTCGAGCGAGGTTGATGCAGGCGCCGCAGGCCCAGCGGCTCCGGCCTCCCAGCGGCCCGGCTCTGGCTACGCGGCCCAGCTGGCCTTGGGCCTGGCGAAGCGGCGGAGGTCCGGCGCACAGCTCAACTACACAGCGGGTGCGAGCTCGGGCTGGCGACTGCGATACCACTATGCTGAGCAGGCCAGCGCTTCGCACTCACCTACCGCAGACTCACCTCTCTGGGAACCCAGGACCAGGCACCCTGGAGCACGGGCTGGGGGCGGGGCCGAAGCCGCGAGTCGCGGGGACGCCCACTGGCTGCCGTGGAATTGCCACGGGAGGGCCCGCCTCGTCCCCAAAGGATTGGCTCCTGGAGGGCGTCCTCCACCGCCCATTGGCTGATGGGTCTCTCAATAGTGTCGCAGTGCACCTCGGGAGCTGTAGTCCGGTGGCTCGACCAGCGAGCGTGCGCAGTGAGCGGCCTAGCAGAAGGGCAGGCGCCGTTGACTTCCGGCCCGGTTGGTGACAGTTTTCGGAGTTGCGGGCGCTCTTGTCCGGTGAGTGCTCCGCTTCCTCGCGTTGGCCCCCTCGTCGGCCAAGGAGCCCCTTGCCACTGGGAGTCTTATCTGAGGCGCTTGGGTCAGGCCCAGGTGGACGTCTCGCTGGACAGGAGGCCTCCCTCAGGCCTGGCGCCCCGGACGCTCCGCGGTCGCCGTCCCCCGCCCCTACCGAGCGGGCCCAGGGCGGGTCCCGCCCCCTGAGCCTGAGCGCCCCAGACACTCACCCTGATGGGCGCTCCTGGACCCTGCCCATCTAGCCCCGACCTGCCCACTCCCTACTCCTCGCTCCTTGTCCACAGTGCCTAACCTAGCACTGAAGGCATAATTACTCAGTGAATACTTGCCGAGTGAAAAGTGAAATCAGCCGGCCTCCCCGTGCTCATCCCGCATTTCTTGGAGTGTTTGAGCCATCTCTAGAGTGAAAGAAAATTTGGAGAGACCAGCATTTTAATATTGAATGATGAATGGGATGCAAGGGGTCAAGAGAAGTGCAGGATCCACCTTCTGCATGAAACCAGGAGAGCACTTATTAAATTATCCTCCAACCAGGTAAGGTATAGGGCGTAAGAACATGTGCACGGCAGGGGGTACAGGTTTTAGTCCTGGCCTTGCTGCTACGGCCTTGCTGCCTTGGAGCTGTGCTGTGTGATGCTAGGCAAGATACTTAATCGCTCTCCGTTTCTCCTCTTTGGCTACTAAGGAGTGCTAACAGTAATGCCCTTGACTTCTCTGTCTCTAGCCCCTTCTGCCGCACTGAAACATAAAGAGAATCTAAGTGATGGCAGTTCAAGTTCTTGGAGAAAAGGCAACCCAAATCCATTTTTAAAAAATATAATTACAATTTTTAATTGTAAAAAACATGAAATTTACCATCTTAGCCATTTTTAAGTCTATAGCTCAGTAGTGTTGAGTCTGTTCATGTTGTTGTGCAACCTGAATCCACTTTAATACTGCCTGGTGGGAGTATATCAGCTCCTATATAAAATTTTAAATTGTCCTTTATGATTGTATCTGTTTTAATCTGTGTTTTAAGTAATTAAAACCCAACTCAAACTAATTAAAAAATAGTGCCTTACCCAAACTGGCCTTGGGGATCCAAATATGTTGTCAAGACTCTGGTGTATTGGTCTTCTCCTATAAACAGGCTCTCCCCTGTGCTGGAAGAGTGGAATAGAGAGTGGGACATAGTTGCAGAGAGCTCCAGTCTTACATCTACCGATGTAGCATTTCCCAGGAAATCCAGAGCTTTTCCCACTCCTATATGTGAATTTGGATAGGCCCAGATATGTTATATACACACTCTTGGAGTGGGGGAAGGATATTGTAAATAACAGCCCCGCTAGAATCAATGAATTAGAGAGGGACTCTTTCACAAAGAATATCCTGCTATCACAAGGGAGGAAGGGATGCTGGAAAATAAACCCATGCAAACCAGAACAGTGACTTATCCACATTCTGTGTGTGTTGGGGGGGGGGGCAGGGGTTGATGGTGGTGGTGGGGAGTGTGGTGTAATAGTAGTGAAGAGATTAATTAAGAAGCACACACTCACTAGTTCTCTCCTTAAGAGAAGGTAGCAATTGGGAAGGTGACTCTAGGCTTCTTGAGGGTAGGGCAGGACAGGAAAAAGGTGAGGGAAGAAGGGAAGGAACAGGTGGACTACATTGTGAGGAATAGTTTGGGTAATTTGTTAGACTTAGAAACTTTGTTGGGGAGAAAACTATGTTTTTTGATATTTCTAGTGTTTTGGATCCTTGGTGTGGATTTGTGGAGGAGTCAAAGGGATAAAGTCAATCGCAAGGAGCAGAGTGAGGGAATATGGGATGGGTTTATGCTGTCTTTATCCATCCTCATCAGCCTCCCTTCAAAGTTGAGTCTTTTCTTTCAACTGTGAGTCTCTGCACATCTGTGACACTCTCATGTCCCTCTGATTCCAGAAAGACACTCCTTGCAAGAGAACATGATATCCCGGTGATACAGGAGGAAAGGGAATCTGGTTCCCAGGGTAGAAGTGGCAACCAGAGTGAGCCAGTTCGTTGAAGCAAATGATGGCTGCAGAAAGGAGTCCCCAGGCACACTCATCCTCAAACAAGGACTCCACACAGGGCCAGAAATCAGCCCTTCAGGGCAACAGCCCTGACTCTGAGGCCTCCCGCCAGCGCTTCAGGCAATTCTGCTACCAGGAGGTAGCTGGCCCCCATGAAGCTTTTAGCAGACTCTGGGAACTCTGTTGTCAGTGGCTGAGGCCTAAGACACGCTCGAAAGAGCAAATCCTGGAGCTGCTGGTTTTGGAACAATTTCTGACTATCTTGCCAGAGGAGATCCAGACCTGGGTGAGGGAGCAGTGTCCAGAAAACGGTGAGGAAGCTGTGGCTCTGGTTGAGGATGTACAAAGAGCTCCTGAACAGGTGAGAAAGGGAAGTTGAAACCTTGTAGTTTAGGTTATGAAGACGTTGGATGAGGAACACAGGAATGCAATTACTGGAGAGACGCCTGGTTGAGAAACGCACAGTAGCCCTCTGCTGCCCACAGAAGGGCTTGGCGTTCTTGGGTTGTTTCTATGCCCTTTTTTTTTTGAGACAGAGTCTTGCTTTGTTGCCCAGGCTAGAGTGAGTGCCATGGCATCAGCCTAGCTCACAGCAACCTCAAACTCCTGAGCTCAAGCAATTCTACTGCCTCAGCCTCCCGAGTAGCTGGGACTACAGGCATGCACCACCATGCCTGGCTAATTTTTTCTATATAATTAGTTGGCCAATTAATTTCTTTCTATTTGTAGTAGAGACAGGATCTCGCTCTTGCTCAGGCTGGTTTCGAACTCCTGACCTTGAGCAATCCACCTGCCTTGGCCTCCCAGAGTGCTAGGATTACAAGCGCAAGCCACTGCGCCTGGCCTCTATGCCCTTAATTATATGGGAAGAATTTCTCATCTGTGGATATAACTGTTAGATATTCATATATTTAGTTAATGTCTGGAGTCCCCAATTAAAACACTCAGAAAAATGGCAAAAACACTCAGAAAAATTCTCCAAAACAAGGCCAGGGAAAGGACAACTATCCTTCACTCAGGGGGTCAAGAAAGCTAGAGATTTTGGTGAATAAAAATCTAATCTCTTGCTAGAAGGTTCTTTGAGGGCAGAGTGCTATGTATTGTACAATAAACAAAGTTGTCTTAGAGCTGGGCCTTACCATGGTTTTTGCCACCTGGATTAAGAGGTCAGTTTGAGACAGTAGTGGGGGGGGGAGCTCCCAAAATATCCTCTTGTAGTTGGGATTAAGTCTGAGATCTGATCAGTGTAACTAGCTTATATCTTCTGGGAGAAGGGAGATGTGACAGCCATAGGAAAAGGAAAAGTAAATTGGTCTTTGGCTGTGGGAGGAAGTCAACTGAAATCCAGGAAGTCTGGGGAGACCTAAGTAATGGAGGGTGTGTGTCAGAGGAACGCTCGTCAGTCTGAGTGGGTCTGCAGTCAGAGCGGGAAGGTGTCCTGAGTCTGCATGGCTGGAGTGGGAAGGACCCAGGAAGGGGAGGTGCTTTTGTTGCCCAGTGAGGAGGAGAAGTGGAGAGGGATGTAGATGAAATTTGGTAGGATTGAGGATCGCGTACTTCTGACTGACTTTAGAGAGGGGAAGAGCAGCTTGGTGGTGATGCATTAGGGAAAAGTTGAGGAAGTTAGTTGGAAATCTGTGGGATTGAGTGGAGAGGCGCAGTAGCACGCATATGAAGGTAGAGCTTGGAGAGGTGAACTAAATAGAGTGGGAATCCAATATGCTAATAGTCATCCTGGCCCCAGTTCCTCTGTATGGATGCTCTCTGCCCTTCTTATCCCTCACCATTTCAGAGCCAAACTCTTAATATAAATGAAAACAGTGCAGGAGTATAAAGGTTAAACACCCATTTGAAACCGATCATGACAATGAAAGGGAGAGTAAGAAGTGGGGGTGGGGAGTAATAATGGAAGTAGATGTAATTTCTCAGGACCCCACTTGCCTTTTAGTACCTCTCTTCATTCACTTTATGGATAAGTTCTAAGCATGGGACTTAAAGAATGAAGATGGCTGTGAAAGACAAAAGTTGATTTTAAGTGACCATGATGTGCCAGATGTCAAGGATTTTATAGTGAACGTGCCAGGCATGGCCCCTGGCCTGCTGCAGCCTATATTCCATGGGGGAACAGACAGACAATACCAAATGAAAGACAGTTTCAGATAAGTGCTGAGAAGGAAATGAGCAAGGTTAGCTGGTAGCTGTCATGGGGGGGTGACAGGTTGTGAGGCAAGGCCTCTTTGAGGTGACACTGAAGGAGGAAAAGGGACCAGTTGTACCACGAGCTGGGAGAATAGTACTCCAGGTAGAGGGCACAGTATGTGCCAAGAGCCTAAGGTGGAAGAGGACTTGGCATGGAGAAGGGAGGCCAGTGGCTGGCGCTCAGGGATCCGGGGAAGAGTGGTATAAGAACGTGAGAGAGGAAGGCGGGCGCCAAGTCATATGGCCTTTTAGGCTGTGAACAAGAGTTTGGATTTTATTCTGTGTGCAGTGGGAAGCCACTGAAGAGTGTTACCAGGAAGGGATGTGATCTGAGATTTTAAAAACATCACACTGGATTCCATGCAGAGGGAATGGAGTGGAAGGCCCCGTAGCAGAGAGGATGCAGAGCAGCCGGTTAGGAGGCTGTGACAGCAGTCCAGGCAGCTGACAGTGTCTTGGACCCGGCTGGAGGCTGTGGAAGTAAAGAGAGAAGACAAATGCACAGTATCTTTTTTTTTTTTTTGAGACAGAGTCTCGCTTTGTTGCCCAGGCTAGAGTGAGTGCCGTGGCGGCAGCCTAGCTCACAGCAACCTCAAACTCCTGGGCTCAAGCAATCCTTCTGCCTCAGCCTCCTGAGTAGCTGGGACTACAGGCATGTGCCACCATGCCCGGCTAATTTTTTCTATATATTAGTTGGCCAATTAATTTCTTTCTATTTATAGTAGAGACGGGGTCTCACTCTTGCTCAGGCTGGTTTTGAACTCCTGACCTCGAGCAATCCGCCCGCCTCGGCCTCCCAGAGTGCTAGGATTACAGGTGTGAGCCACTGCGCCCGGCCCACAGTATCTTTTTGAAGGTAGAACTGACATTGGGTTTGTGGGGAGAGGAAATAGCTTTGTGTTGAGGTCACGGGCTTTCTAAAGTAAAAGATGATGTTCTCACTTCTGTTTTTTTTTTTTTTTTTTGAGACAGAGTCTGACTTTGTTGCCCAGGCTAGAGTGAGTGCCATGGGACTACAGGCATGTACCACCATGTCCGGCTAATTTTTTTCTAGATATATTAGTTGGCCAATTAATTTCTTTCTATTTATAGTAGAGATGGGGGTCTCGCTCTTGCTCAGGCTGGTTTTGAACTCCTGACCTCTAGCAATCTGCCCGCCTCGGCCTCCCAGAGAGCTAGGATTACAGGCGTGAGCCACCGCGCCCGGCCTGATGTTCTCACTTCTAACAAATGTACCCCAGTTTTAGCAGTTCTGATGTGTCAGGTTCTACATGCTAGGTGATTTCATATAAATGTTCTTGTCCACTTCAAAGACCTAATTCTATTAATTTTTATTTTATTACAACAGCAACATAGTGACTCCTAGATACTCTTTTCTGCTTCCTTATGTTTCGCATAATTTTTAAATCCCATTGTAGGAGTTGTAAAGCCCAGCTTTGGCAGGAATTTGTAGTGATGGATCATGGGGTCTGTTCTCAGGTCTCAGGTTCTGGGAAGGACTTGAAAGTGCTCATGGAGGAGGTGGCCCCTTGGGGAGCAGCCAGAGAATCACTGAGATCCCCAGGGAAACAGGCGGTTCAGCCAGAGGAGCGGACTCTGAAGGAATTACAGAGCTCACACCAAAGTCCAGGGGAACAGTCTGAAGGTGAGCAGAAGCCTCTGTCCTCACCTGGAAACAAAGGTCTGAACTTGAGTCCACTCAAGGGTTCCAAATTAAATGCCTTTGAAATATGTCCAAACAGCAAGATTTCAAATTTCAGTTGAAGGTAATATCACTTAAAATAGGGATGAGGATTCTTTATGTGTTAGCCTAATTCTCTTTCCTTACAATTTCATTCTATTAGTTCGGAACCAGATGTTATTAAAAATGACCATGTTACCCTCACCTTCTACATAGCAGTTCTTCCTATACTTGAAGACATAAAACTGCCTTCCCCATCCAGCTTAATCTTTTCCAGAATACATTTCTCCTATCATTTTCACCTTTCTTCCAAAGCTCTATTTTTTGTTTTACTTGTCTTAATTTTTTTAGAAAACTTTTAAAAATAAAAACAGTAATTGAGGTGAAATTCAAAAAACATAAAATTAACCATTTTAAAGTGAACAATTAGGTGGCATTTGGTACATTCACAATGTTGTGCAATAACTACCTCTATCTAGTTCCAAACATTTTCATCATCACAAAGTGAAACACTGTCTCTGTTATGCAGTTGCTCCCATTTTGTCTCTAAACATCTACCTGTTCTGGACACTTCATATCAATGGAATTATGCACATTATATGACCTTTTGTGTCTGGCTTCTTTCACTTCTTTCAAGCATTTATCAGTACTTCCTTTTTGTGGCTGAGTAATATTCCACTGTGTGGATACACCAAGTCTTTATTTATTTATTTATAGACAGGGTTTTGTTCTATTGCCTGGGTTAGAGTGCAGTGGCGTCA
The DNA here is from genome assembly GCF_040939455.1 of Microcebus murinus. NCBI lineage: Eukaryota > Metazoa > Chordata > Mammalia > Primates > Cheirogaleidae > Microcebus > Microcebus murinus. The sequence continues at coordinate 2,865,070 of NC_134122.1, read as the reverse complement.
TCGTAGCTCGCTGCAACCTCAAATTCCTGGGTTCAAGTGATTCTCTCCCTCAGCCTCCCAAGTAGCTGGGACTACAGGTGCTCATAACCATGCCTGGTTAATTTTTTTTTTTTTTGAGACAGAGTCTCACTCTTGTTGCCTGGGCTATAGTGCTGTGGTTCAGCCTAGCTCACAGCAACCTCAAACTCCTGGGTTCAAGCAATCCTTCTGCCTCAGCCTCCCGAGTAGCTGGGACTACAGGCATGTACCACCATGCCCGGCTAATTTTTTCTATATATTTTTAGTTGGCCAATTAATTTTTTTCTATTTTTAGTAGAGATAGGGTCTTGCTCTTGCTCAGGCTGGTTTCGAACTCCTGACCTTGAGCAATCTTCTCACCTCAGCCTCCCAGAGTGCTAGGATTACAGGTGTGAGCCACTGGGCTAAGCCTTTTTTTTTTTTTTTTTTTTTGTAGAGATGAGGTCTTGCTATATTGCTCAGACTGGTCTTGAACCCCCAGCCTCAAGCAATCCTCCTGCCTTGGCTTCCCAAAGTGCTAGGATTATAGGCGTCAGCCACTACGCCTGGCCCAGGCTCTATATTTTTCCAAGTCTTTTTCCGTGAAGCAATTTGGCTAGATATAGTCTAGACAGCCTTGCTGTCTAGACAGGCCCATTGCTACCTTTTCTGCTTAATGGAAAGGTGCCATTACAGGTTGCAAGGTAATTTTTAAACCCAGCTCACCTTTATGTAATTCTAATCCTAGAGGAAAACATTGCCTTGATGTTAAGTTGACAAACTTGTGTTTATAATATGGAAAATTGTCTGAGAGGTTTATTTGTGTTAGTATTCTTTAAGCAAAATAAATACTCTTATCAATATTTTTCTAAACTTTGCCATTTAATGTTTATTTCCTTTTAATCATCAGGAACCCCTGTGCTCTCTGGCGTGTGATTTCTGAGGCTCGGGGCTAGTGGGCTCTGTGGGTGAAGGGAAGCAGGCCTCGCCGTGCGTGCTTTGCTTCCCACACCCACAGGCCGCTCACGGGTCTGGAGTGTTATAACCTCCCCAGGAGCCACAGACTTCTGAGTTTATGCTGAAGTTCAATTAATAAGGCATAAAAATGTATCATTAAAAGTGGGGGGTTGGGAAAGAATATATTATCTTGGTCTGAAAAATATAAAAGTTTTCAGTTACTATGGTATTTTTAAGAGTACTATGCTTATCTCTGGGTGGTGGGGCTATGGAGAGATTTTTCTCCCCTCTATTATTGTATTTAATTGTTTTGCCTCTAACATGTACATATTTCTCTAAAATGAAAAAAAATTTCAAAGCTGTTATGCCAAGAGGAATCTAGTGAAAGGAACTTCTCAACACGTAGAGGCCGTTGGATATGGCAGTGGTTCTCAAACTTGAGTGTGCCTTGGATTCATCTAGAGGGCATGTTAAAGCACAGCTTCCCAGGCCCTACCTGTAGAGCTGCTGATTCAGAGGATCTGAGGTGAGGCCCCAGAATTTGCATTTCTGACAGGTTCCCAGGTGCTGCTGATGTAGCTGGCCCAGGGAGCCCACTTTGAGAACCTCTTTTCTGTGGCTGTTATGTGGAAGTTTCCCTCTAACAGTGGCTATTTTCTTCCCCAGCTTGGCTCGCTCCTCAAGTTCCTAGGAATCTGCCCCAAAAGATGGGTCTCCAAGCCCAGGAGACAGGTACCATGGTCTGGATAGCTGGGTCCCAGGTGAGCTGTGGTTGATGCCTTCTGTTTCTTTTGAAGTTCCCACTTCACCTTAGCACTCACTCTCACACTAAAACCCCTTCTTTTCCAAAGACATAAAGATTTTATGTAGTCCATTGAGCTTCTCGGGTATTCTGGCCACTCTGACATTATCACATGGCTCTTTACCCATCCTGATCCTTCCCACGGAGGGCTGATCTCCCCCTGCCTTTGCTTTGCCCCTGATCTGATGACTGTGGTCCTGTCTCTGCCCCTACCCCAGGCTAGAGCGGTGCCATTTTAGCTGTAGCAGCAGCCCTGGTCTTGTTACAGGGACTGGCCACGTGTAAGGACAGAGCCATATCTCCCTGTCAGCAAGACTGGGTGTGCGTTGGCCCTGCACAGAGGGTGCTCCACAGGGGTGCTGCACAGGACGACAGACGTGTGTCGCTGGGTAAGGATCCACCTTCCCTCTAGGTCCAGATGGATGTGTTCAGTTGTTCAGAGATACTGAAAGAATCCAGGAGAGAGGGAGACAGAGGGAGTGGGGAGACTCTTAGGTAGAAGGAAAGGAGAAAATAAATGGAAGCCAGAGCAGGCAAGATAGACAGAGGCAGAGACTGAAACAAAGAGGCAGCATGGGAGTCAGGCCTTGTGACAGGGACGGCAGCGTGTGTGACAAGGCGAGCAAGAGCAAGGGAAAGAGTGTGAGACCAAAAGCAGCGGGACAGAGTGTGAGGACATGAAGGATAAGAGAGGGGGGAAAAGCAAGTACGAGGGCAAGACAGAGACAAGCAGGAGCCAGACAGGCAGTGGCCAGATGGGGAGAGGAATGGTGAGGGTTTGCTCACACACACAGGTAGCTGCAGTAGCTCCCGAGTTTCTGCAGTGGCAGAGGAGATTAAAAACAAAACACCCTGGCTGCTATGGTCTACTTCTATGCCCAGGCCATTCTAGGGGAACCAAGCCCTTTCCTAGAGTCTGAGGACACTTGGGGAAGGTCTATCTGCTCTCTTGCCTTTCTCAGATCATTCTGCCCCATATAGGCCAAATGCCGTGTCCTCAGAGCAGCCACCCAGATCAGAGACAGGTGCTCTGCAGCTTGCTGGGCCTTGATGTCTCCTCTCTGCTTCTCCACATGCAGGGTTTCCCATTCATAGTCCGAATGTTGGCTCTGGGCTGGATCAAAGAGAACATGCAGGGACAACAGATTTTCATGGCTGCAGGGCGAGGAAAAGGTCTGAGAGTTCCACAAGTGAGACTGGAGTGGAAGCCCAAGAGAAATCAGCAAAGGGGGAAGAAGAAATCAGGGGTGATGCAAAACAGCTGGACTCAGCAAATGAGAAAGTGACAGGTGTACACTGGGCTTCTGAAGAAACTAGGACTTTCCTTTCTATTCTCAGTGAGTCTCAGTTTTATGAAAAACTCCAGATGCACCAACACTGCGGCCAGCTGTATGGCAAAGTTGCTGAGCTCTTGTGTGAACAAGGTTTCCACCGGACTCTGGAGCAGTGTCAAACCAAGTTCAGAAGCCTCCAGGCCAGTTACCACCCAGGGAGGCAAGGCTGCAGCCCAGAGCCCTGTGCCTTCCAAGAGGAGATAGAAGCTCTGCTGGCCTCACAGGGGCCCACCAGTTCTCCCAGGAGCTTGGCAGACAGGGCTGTTGAGGCCAAAGGGCCAGGCCAGGGCCCACAGGCTCAGAAAGAGGTGGAGGATGGGGACACAGTAGAGGACTCAAACAGCTGCAAAACCAACTGCAAGCAGCCAGTCCAGGCAACTGGGAGCCCCCACAGCTACAGCCTACTCCAGAGCCACTTGGGTGAGGACCTCTCTGCATCTGTGTCCTTGTGCTGATTGCTTGTTTCTGAACCACGCCCCCACAGAGCTTTCTTCCAGCTATAAAACTGGTGCTGGTTCCTGTTCCTGGGGGTTCCTGTCCCTTACGGTGGGGGCTATCGTTGGGATAAAAGCTGTTCATTTTGCCATGTAGGTTACATACAAGGAAAAGTAGTACCTACATTTTTAGGTTGTCTGGGTCAACCTAATATTCTTTTCAGTATGAAATTTGAAAGCCAGGTATGTTTCTGTCACCAAAGTAGCAAATTGTCTGAGGAGGTGCTATATCCAGATTTTGTTAACATAAAAGAATGATGAGGCCGGGCGAGGTGGCTCACGCCTGTAATCCTAGCACTCTGGGAGGCCGAGGCGGGCGGATCGCTCCAGGTCAGGAGTTCAAAACCAGCCTGAGCAAGAGCGAGACCCCATCTCTACTAAAAATAGAAAGAAATTAATTGGCCAACTAAAAATATATAGAAAAAATTAGCCGGGCATAGTGGTGCATGCCTATAGTCCCAGCTACTCGGGAGGCTGAGGCAGAAGGATCACTTGAGCCTAGGAGTTTGAGGTTGCTGTGAGCTAGGCTGACACCACGGCACTCACTCTAGCCTGGGCAACACAGCGAGACTCTGTCTCAAAAAAAAAAAAGAATGATGATAATGTTAGCCTAGGAATGAATGTTGTATTCTCTATGGAAGGTGAGTGATGCCACGGACAGGTACCTGTGTAATTTCAAAAGCTTATCATTAGGAATCAGGTTCCACTAGAGCTGCAAATTGATCTGTGTCCAGGGTGAGTATATTCCTCAGAACATACACAAGTTACTGCCATCAGTAACCAGCATCATAACCATGTTTCAGTTGCTTATTGCTGCAAAACAAACCACTCCAAAACTTGGTGGTTTAAGAAAACTATTTCTCCTCATTCTGTGGGTTGACCGGGTGGTTCTACTTCTTGATGTTGAAGTTGGAAGATCCAGAAGGGCCTCATCACCTGGCTGGCACGTGATGGTGGCCACCAGCTAGGAGCTCAGCTAGGTCTGTCAGATGGGCACAGACTCACACCTGCTTTCCCAAGCAAGTTTTTATGTGTTAGGGAAAAAGGCCATAGTGAGATTTCTTCCCAGGAACAGCAGTAGCCAGTTGTGGCAGAGTTTAAGAAACTAGGATGTTGGCTAAGCGCGGTGGCTCACGCCTGTAATCCTAGCACTCTGGGAGGCCGAGGCGGGCAGATTGCTCGAGATCAGGAGTTCAAAACCAGCCTGAGCAAGAGCGAGACCCCGTCTCTACTATAAATAGAAAGAAATTAATTGGCCAACTAATATATATAGAAAAAATTAGCTGGGCATGGTGGCACATGCCTGTAGTCCCAGCTACTCGGGAAGCTGAGGCAGTAGGATTGCTTGAGCCCAGGAGTTTGAGGTTGCTGTGAGCTAGGCTGACACCACGGCACTCACTCTAGCCTGGACAACAAAGTGAGACCCTGTCTCAAAAAAAAACCCAAAAAGCAAACTAGGATGTAACTTCCTAGGCTGCTAAAACCCTGCACTGCAATGCATATAGTCCTCCCTGATCTGATTGTCAGATCTCATTGATCTGTTCTCTGTCCCCTGGCAAGCAGGTGTGCACTGGGGCTATGAAGAGACCAGTACACTCCTGTCCATTCTTAGTTCTCAATTTTACGGAAAACTCCAGACCCATCAGTGGAACAGCCAGATCTACAGGGCCATGGTGGAAAGACTCTGGGAGCAGGGCTTCCTTTGGACCCCAGAGCAGTGTCGCAGCAAGTTCAGAAGCCTATAGTTGAGTTACCGAAAACTGAGGCAAGGCTGCGCGCCTAAGCCTTGTATCTTTTATGAGGAAGTGGATGCTTTTTCAAGCTCCTGGGCCTCTGCACCTCCTTTGGCAAGTGATGCTGTTCCTGGCCTAGAGGGAAGTGTCATCGAGGCTGGAGAGCTGCATCGGCAGAACAGGGAGTCTGCAGAGGTTGTCAAAGACGGCACTGTGGATGGTACAGACAGGGATGACAAAGACTTCAGGAACCCTGGCCAGGAAGTCAGAAAACTTGACCTGCCAGCCCTGTTCCCTGACAGACTTGGTAAGACTCTGTTGGCTCTGACGGTCAAAGGATGGGAAAGTCCACCTAGAGGCCATTAGCCTAGCAGTCAAGAGAGAACTGTCATCACCGCTGGCTTTGTCATCATGTGTGACCTTATACAGGCCAGGAGTCTTGGTTTTCAGGGTGCTTAAGGATTATTCCCCTTGGATTTTAGAGCCTTGATTTTGTATTTGCCAACCTCTTTGTCATCTTTTACCATGGAGTTCCAATACTTTACTTCCTTAGATTGCTAGTTAGGTCTCCAGACTAGGTTCCTCCTCCTTGATCCTTCTCTAGTATGCCGGCTCCTTTAATAATCTGAACCTATCCTGGCCAGGTCCTTAGCACCTTGCTTTCCTCCTATTTAAGCTGGCCAACCCACGGTGGCCTTTTCTTGTTTTGCTGCCAGAAGTTAGGCCATTCAAGAATGGAGAGTACACCTATGAATAGATTGGTAGATGACACAGAGTTTGACCCTTTGCCTCAGTTTGTCATTGTGTCGGAACATCCATAAAGACATAGGAGAGGCAGGGCGTGGTGGCTCACGCCTGTAATCCTAGCACTCTGGGAGGCTGAGGCTGGCGGATCGCTCAAGGTCAGGAGTTTGAAACCAGCCTAAGCAAGAATGAGACCCCGTTTCTACTAAAAATAGGAAGAAATTAATTGGCCAACTAAAAATATAAAGAAAAAATTAACCGAGCATGGTGGCGCATGCCTGTAGTCCCAGCTATTCAGGAGGCTGAGGCAGGAGGATCACTTGAGCCCAGGAGTTTGAGGCTGCTGTGAGCTAGGCTGATGCCACAGCACTCTAGCCCTGACAACAGAGTGAGACTCTGTCTCAAAAAAAAAAAAAAAAAAAAGACATAGGAGAAAAGTCGGTGCAGTTTATTTAGGGTGTGATTTGCCTGTGACCACAGAATTTGGAGCTCAAAAATATTACAATTGGAAAATAAAACTTAGGCTTTTAATTAGCAGGAGACTTAATCCCAAGAAGAATTCCAATTGTGTATTTCTTCTTTGTAGTACAGTTGTAACTCTTTTTGCATTCCATTGTTTGCCTTCTCTATAGTCCATTTTATTTCTTTTTTCTTTTTTTTTTCTTCAGGTTTTGAGAGCAGGAATGGGATTAAAAAAGAAAATCTGAAATGGATTTCTACTTCAGAAGAAGTAGAAATGAACAAGGCTTTACACATAAAGTCTAGTGGAGAAGATTTTTGGCACTCTGAGCTAAAAAAAGGCTGGAAGAGTAAGCCAGTGTCAGGAAGGCAATATAGAAATTCTCCAGTGGAGAGTGAGGAAAAATCCCCATCCCAGGACAAAACGAGTCACCAGAGACTTTATACTGGAGACAAATCCTGTACACATTTCCTCTGTGGGAAAAACTGCTCTCAGAGTGTGCTATTTCCCCACAAGCCAGCCCCTGAATCGGAAAAAACTTCTCAGTGTTCTGAATGCGGAAAAACCTTTAGCCGAGGTTCTTATCTGGTTCGGCATCAGAGAATCCACACAGGCGAGAAGCCGCACAAGTGCAGTGAATGCGGGAAAGGCTTTAGTGAGCGTTCCAACCTCACTGCCCACCTACGAACTCACACAGGGGAGAGGCCCTACCAGTGTGGACAGTGTGGGAAAAGCTTCAACCAGAGCTCCAGCCTCATTGTGCACCAGAGGACCCACACAGGGGAGAAGCCTTATCAGTGCATTGTTTGTGGAAAGAGATTCAACAACAGTTCCCAATTCAGCACCCACCGGCGCATCCACACCGGGGAGAGCCCCTACAGGTGTGCAGAGTGTGGGAAAAGCTTCAACAACAGCTCCCACTTCAGTGCCCACCAGAAAACCCACACTAGGGAAAAGCCTTATAAGTGTTCTCGGTGTGAGAAAAGCTTTATTAAGAACTCTGCCCTCACCCGCCATCAGGCAGTACACATAAAAGATAACTCTCATTATAGGAAGGGAGAGGTGTGTTATAAGTAGGTAGAAAACCTGAGAAATCAACTCCTTAGGTCAGTGTGTATTCCTTAGAACTTCCTTCTGCTTGTGGAGAGATCTGGCCCATCTCTGGCTTAGTAAGTAAACTTACTGACAACTGGATCTTAAGAACCATGTCCAGGAACAGGAATTGGCATAAGGATGCTGACTTCTTCTGGCTCTGTCTGTGACTTTCAGAGTCCTGTCTTACTGTGACTTAAAGTTTGCTCTGATGGGGAGAAAGCTGTAGAATCCATAAATTCTGCCAACAAAACCAAGGTCTCCCTGTTCCAAACATTGTTTACAGCAAGCATAACATCTAGGTTAATCTTTGTAAGATGTCACTTTACTGTCACCCATACCTTAGTTCCTGATTGTCTCTTACAGTAAATGGTTTCTACACATTACTATTTCTGATAAAAATAAAGGTGTTTCTACCTCCACTTCCTTGGCCTTTGGTTATAATTTTCTTGAATAGAAACTTTACTTTTTTTTTTTTTTTGAGATGGAGTCTTCCTCTGTTGCCCTGGGTAGAGTATAGTGGCATCATCATAGCTCACTGCAAACTCCTGGGCTCAAGTGATCCTCCTGTCTTAGCCTCCTGAGTAGCTGGTACTACAGGTGTGTGCCACAATACCTGTCTTATTTTTCTATTTTTAGTAGAGACAGGGTCTTGGTCTTGCTCTTGCTCAGGTTGGTCTCGAACTCCTGAGCTCAAGTGATGCTCCTACCTCACCCTCCCGAGGTGCTAGGATTACAGGTGTGAAGCACTGCACACGGCTCAGTAGAAACTTTATCTAGGGGTCCTCAAACTTTTTAAACAAGGGGCCAGCTCACTCTCCCTCGGACTGTTGGAGGGCCATTGGAGAGTGCGGTACACATTCCACATATGCGCACTGTGGGCCCGGGATGAGTGGGCTGCTAAGCAGGACAGGCAGCGGCGGCAAAAACACCCGGCAGGCCGGATAAATGTCCTCGGCGGTCCGTAGTTTGAGGACTCCTGCTTTATACTTATGTAGAAGCCTGCAGGGTCCTCAAGATGATCTAAGTGTAGAGTGTTTCAGGGCAGTAGGACATGCAGAGACAGAATAAGGGGCAGGAAATGGGGAGAGGAGGAAAAGAATTAAGTTGGGAAGGGTTTGAGCCATTATGAGAAGGAATATCATAGGAATAAGGAAAAAACAGGTACTATAGGAGGATCTGACTGCAAAGACAATAGTAGGTTACAGGATGGATGGGTGTGAGGAACACTAAGAACCAAACCTAAAACTTAATGATCCAGAACAAGTCACAGATATTTAAGCTTTTATGAAATTGCCATAGATTAAAAGTGGTGAAAGGTGGGTACATTGTCTACAGTTGTTGGCTTGTATATGCAAAGTTATAGGACCTTGCCTAAGCTATGGTGGTAAGCAAGCATCATGGCTCTGCTTGACCCTTTTTGAAGAATTAAACATGAGCAAAGGAGAATGTACATTCTACCTCAAAGCCAGAAAAAATTAAAATTGAAGGATAAAGAGAAGCAAAGGTAGAACAATATACTTAAGTGTTTCCTCAGGTTGAGCCTGGCCTGGGCCACTATGTTTCCCTGCCACTGTCCTTCAACATGGCCCTAAGGGGAAGCTATGCAGGGCAGTTCCTAGAGTCATAAAGTTAATAGCCCCTGCTCAACACAGAAAAAGCCATCTTGGAAGGGCCTGGGCAAAGGCAAAGAGATCAGCTGGAATGAGACCTGTTAGGGACAGCATGACTTTATTGGTGATTCGTGTGGGAAAGAAGGAGACAGCCCAGGAGTGGATCAGTTACTGAAGGGCTTTGGGTATCAGCTCAGAGAAGTTAGTTAGATAAATGAGGAGAGCCAGTGAAAGTAATTAGAAGAGATAAGGAAGTGGAGATAGTTTATGATGCCTTATTAGTAGGCTCCTCCCATTCCTGGGCCTACTGTGATCAGGGAAATTGAGATGGAACTGTTGTACTCTTTGCACATTTAGGTTGCCTTCACCCTCCAAGCTACATTATTCTCTAGTCTGATGGGCAGAAAAAGAAACACCACACGTACTACAATCCCTAACCCTTGCCTGTCAACCATTCCAGATGATCTGGAGTAGACCCGTAAGAACTGGAGAATACATTAATTTATTCAGGAAATATTTGCTTACCTATAATATACCAGATATTGGGGCCAAATACAACACAGTAGACAAAGTAGATACTGCATCTTCCAGAACCAGCCTCATTGGCCCTCCCTCATAGGTACTAGCAGCAGGCAGGCAACACTGCCTAGCCAACGCCCCCACAAGATATGAGTCCCAGCTCTGTACAGCCTCTTTTCCAAGCTTCCCAGTCTGGTAAACCGAACCTTTCCCTGTGTTCCCCCAACCCCACATGACAGTATGTTTCCCATACTGTCTCTGTGGCTGTAGTGTTCCCTTTCACTTTTTTTTTTTTTTTTTTTTTTTGAGACAGAGTCTCACTTTTGTTGCCCAGGCTAGAGTGAGTGCCGTGGCGTCAGCCTAGCTCACAGCAACCTCAAACTCCTGGGCTCAAGCGATCCTCCTGCCTCAGCCTCCCAAGTAGCTGGGACTACAGGCATGCGCCACCATGCCCGGCTAATTTTTTGTATATATATTTTTAGTTGGTCAATTAATTTCTTTCTATTTTTAGTAGAGACGGGGTCTCGCTCAGGATGGTTTCGAACTCCCAACCTCGAGCAATCCGCCCGCTTCGGCCTCCCAGAGTGCTAGGATTACAGGCGTGAGCCACCGCACCCGGCCCCTTTCACTTTTTTATTGTTGTTGTTCTACCACACCCATCTTACAAATTCATTGTATTAAATTCTCTCTTTGAAATGCCTAGAATGGTTTCTGTTTTCCTGACTGGACTTCATTATTACATGCTATGCTAAGAATTTTAGATTTTATCCTAAGTGTAATGGGAAGCTCCTGGATGATTAAGCAGGGAGTGACATTATTCTCTTAATCTGACTGCTGTGTGGAGAATCGATTAGAGCTGAAAGAGGAAGCAAGGAGACCAAGTAAGACTCTCTTAACTGTGATGGCTAGAAACTCAGTTGTCAAGTGACAGCAGTGTATACAGAAAAAAGTGGATGGAGTTTGTACATTTTGGAAGTATAATCAACATGTTGTGGTGATAGACTAGTTATGGAGGTGAGGCAGAGGGGATATCAAGGATGAACAGGTTTCTTTGGTTTGAAGAAGGTGCCAAGAGGTGGAAGGAGATGCCATTTACCGAGATGGCGATGGCAGGTAAGGCAGCAGATATGGTAAGCAATTCACAGGTTCGGTCTTGGATATGTGGAGTTTGAGATATGTATGAGAAGTTCAAATGGTGAGGTAAAGTAAGCCAAAGGATTTATACATCTGTGGCTCAAATGAGAGATCTAGAGATAGAAATAGGAAAATCATCTGTATAATGGTATTTAAAGCTGTGAGAGTGAGGAAATGGCAGTGTGGCTCAAGCGTGGCCCATGGACAACTTGTGTGAGTATAACCTTGGGTATTGGTTGCATAAAACCTGGGCTGCCCCCATACACACACAATCTCAGAAGAAGATAGATCCCAATGATTTGAATTTGTAACAAGCTCCCGAAATAACTTTTATTCTCATTTAATTTTTAGAAGCCTTGGCTAAGTGAGAGAATCTAGAATTATGGAATGACGAATCATCCATTCATCCACACCCTCCCTTGCCCTCTCTTCTTGCCTTCTTAGCCTGTGCTAGATAACCTGGGCTCCGGACCATTCCTGCTGCATTTTCATTCTTTCTGAATTGCCAAGCCACTTGACATGTCCAAATGGGATCTTCTGTCCCTCTGGTAGTATCTTCTGGTTCAGGCTCACCCTGTCCAGGCTGACATAGCTTCCATTAGCCTGTTCAGAAAACTTGCTTATCAGTCTAAACTAAAATCTGGTTCTCTTCCTTGGGTGCCAGTAGGTCGCCATGAATGCTCAAGTGTTTTAGAAGTAATGAAGAAACCATAGGTGATGGCTGCCTAGGTCTGGCCAAGTCTGACTAAGACAGACAAAAAGTCCCTCTGTAGAGCCCTGCTTTAATCCCAGGTTAAGGCCAACCCCCTCAACTGTCCTTGTCACCAGAGTTGTTTGAAATACCCAACAGAAAGTAACCCCATGAAATTAGGACACCCTATCCCAAATGACCCTTAAATAGGAGAAGTCCTCTCCTGTGAGAGTGTGGTTGCTGTCACCACATGAGACCTGGGGTGGAGGACTGCTGTCTGCCCTTCTCTGGTCACTCTGCCTACCTTAAGGAACTCATAAGTAATAAAAACTCTTCACATTGTGTTTTGTTTTTGAGACAGAGTCTCACTCTGTTGCCCGGGTGAGTGCTGTGGCATCAGCCTAGCTCACAGCAACCTCAAACTCCTGGGCTCAAGCAATCCTCCTGCCTCAGCCTCCCCAGTAGCTGGGGCTACAGGCATGCGCCACCATGCCCAGCGAATTTTATATATATACACATATATATATATATATATATATTATATTTTAGTTGTCCAGCTAATTTCTTTTTTTTTTAATTTCTGTTTTTTGGTTTTTTTTTTTAGACAGAGTCTCACTCTTGTTGCCCGGGCTAGAGTGCCATGGTGTCAGCCTAGCTCACAGCAACCTCAAACTCCTGGGCTCAAGCGATCCTCCTGCCTCAGTCTCTCAAGTAGCTGGGACTACAGGCATGTGCCACCATGCCCGGCTAATTTTTTCTATATATTTTTAGTTGGCCAATTAATTTCTTTCTATTTTTAGTAGAGATGGGGTCTCACTCTTGCTCGGGCTAGTCTTGAACTCCTGAGCTCAAACGATCTGCCCGCCTCGGCCTTCCAGAGTGCTAAGATTACAGGCTTGGGCCACCGCACCTGGCTGTGGTTGTGTTATTGAAGCCATGCTGGTGATCTGACCTCCAATAGTGAGACTACTATGGAGGAATCCATGCAGGTGGACCCCCTACTGGTGCTTGTCTGTCTGGGTTTCTGGTGACTGTTGATGACAGAAGCTACCTGCTAAGTTAACAGGGAAACTTGAAGAGTTTTGTTCAAAACACTAAGACATGACTCTTCTAAGAGCTATCATGGAATGAGCCTTTCTGAAGGGATAACCAGAGGAAATGACAATGCACAGATAAAGAACTGAGCTGCCCCAACCTGGCAGGTGCACCATCATTTTACCTGCTTACCGCTCCCAATTCTGTTCATGACACCACTGTTAGGTCATATCTGTGATGTCACAGGCACTGACAAACTCTCATCCTTGGACTCTTTCTTCTTCTCCCCTTTTTAGCCTGAGACTCTGTGGCTCACCATTTTGAAGTCATTGGTTTCTCTCCCCCTGGTCTGAATGGTCCTGCATATGAGTTGTAGCTCTTCTCTTGGGAAAGTCCCTGAGGATGGGGCCTCACTGGCTCCAACAGGAGCTTGGCAACTCCCCCATAATCTCAGGGTTGCTACTCTTGGAGCACACACACTATCACATGGAAAAAAAAAACCCATCGCCCTACAGATCACCATATGGGCCCAGAGAGAAGAGGTATGGGAATAGAGACTCCTAGAAAGCCAGAGATAGAAACTTGAATGAGGAGTAGGTATGTGCAGCTGGACAGAGTAGGATTATAAGAGGAGTCAGGGTCCCAGCACCACAGCTGGCAGGGGCACAGAGCATATCAGAATCCTATTTGCTCAGGGCAGTGCAGGGAGGTCTATGGCTGTCCCCACCTGAGCCCTTGTGGCACTCTTATACCTGATAACACAGCTCCTAGCCCCCCACGGGTCCCGCTTTGGCCCTCTCTTGATCAGAAATCCAGTTGTATTCATCTGTTTTGAGAAGAGGTGTGACTCAGACACTGAAGACTTAACTCAAGTACCCATACCTTGCTGGGCACTGCAATTCCTCCATAACAGAGCAGGTGTTTCACGAACCAGAAGATTTTCATTCAAAGAGCTGGCTCATGTGAATATAACCTGCAGAAGAGAAAGGCTATGTTCTACAGGGGACAAATATCTCTCCTCCTTCTTTCTTGGGAAGCAGAGAACTACTGAAAACTTGGTGCTCAGTAAAGGCATCCAACCTTGCTCTCCTCACACCCTCTTCCTGCAAAGGGGAAAGAAAGTCTGTTCCCTTAAGAAAGCCGAAACAGACACTAACTAGGAATATAAACAAGTGTTTAAGCAGCAGCAGCAGCCACAAAATCAAGTTTCTCCACCTTGTTCAGCTGCCTGTACCCTAACCTAGACCTCCCCACAACCAGATCTCCATTTTCTATTTACATATTCCCCTTCTCACCAATTACCTTGGCCTCCCGGGTTCTCACTCCAAATCCTGCACCAAAGTCATTGCCTTCTCACTGCCTGCTAGATGACATTCCCTCACCCAGGTATGCATCTCCCTATACAGAATAGTCAGGAATTGTTTCAGCTGCAGGGTCTTCTCCTTGAGTGCAGCTTGGGCTGCAGCCATCAACAGCAGAGCTCCCAGAGCTGGCCAAAGGCCTTGTAAGGCCCAAACACTTGTTTGATAATTAGAAGACAGAAGGGCTGGCGGGAGATTTCCAAATTGCCAACCCCTCTGAGAGATTAGCCATCAGCTGTCTGAAAGAATGTGAGGAGTGAAGAGGAATTCAACTCCAACTGAGGCTGATCTGTGGCTCAAAATTCAGTTCCTACAACTCTGAAGAGTCACCTCTGGCTAGGAGTCTCTGATAACAACGCCACTCTGGTAAGAGCAAGAGGTCAATGTGAGAGTTCATTTCTATTTCACTTTCCTAGATCTAGGAAAGAAGGTATATATTTCTCATCCCACTCAAATTAACCTGGTAGAGGAGACACAAAGTTAACTAATGGAAATAGTACAGACTTTGTCCATCAGGTAAATCTGGGTTGAGTCCCAGCTCAACTCCATACTAACTGATTTGGGGCAAATTATTCAACTCCTCTGAGCTTTTTCTCTCTCATCTGAGGATAGTAATATCCACCTTGCAAGATAGAGGAAAAGATTAGAAACAGTGTGTGCAAAGCACCTAGCCCAGTGCCTGGCATTTGAAGGCACTAAGTAAATGAATGCTATGTGGTGGTAGTAAAAGAAACTCCATGTTATGGGAACGTCTTCACCGTATATGTAACTACTTGACATATATTTATGGGTTTAGTATCTGTCATCTCCTGCAAGAATGTAAGGTTCCTGAGAGCAGAGACTTGTTTTGCTCCTTGCTGAATCTTAGCACCTTGAATTGTGTCTGGTGCTAAATAAATATTTGGAAAATGAATGAATGGGTGAAAAAATAAGAGGCAGACTGGGGTCATCAAACCTGATGACTCAAGTGGGTATCAAATACTTAAGCATTATAAAGAATACAAAAGGAGACAAAACTGGTCTCTGGCTGAGATACCTCAGACATCTGTCCCTTCTCCATTTCCACTACTATCACTACGACTTCCCCTACCTAGAAAGGGCAGGGGTGGGCTTTCTAAACCTCAGCACTACTGACGTTCTGGGCCAGATCTTTTGAGTTCTTGGAGGGGCGGGGGGAGTGACAGCCATCCTTTGTCTGGTAGGATGTTTAGCTGCATCCCTGGCCTCCACCCACTAGATGGCAGGAGCACCCCTCAGGTGTGACAACAAAATTGTCTTCAAACATTGCCAAATGTCCTCTGGGGGGCAAAATCGCACCTGGAAGAGAACCAGTGGTCTAGGGACCTACAAGTGCCTTTGCCCACCAAACTTTTCCTACCTGAAATATTCTTTCCACAGACAATGAACACAAGGGACTGCCGGTCTCCACTGCCAACCAGGGAAGCAGGGCCACCTGAGCCTAGGCATTAGAAAAGTAAAAGAGAAACTCAGTGTTCTTAAAGAGTGCACCACTAAAGACAAGAAACCCAAGGATAGGGACTGGTAACACCACTACCACCATCTTCTTTAAGCCTCTTGATCCTTTGAACTCCTCGGACCTGTCTGTAACTGTCTCTCAGGGTGGTTCATCTTAACCCTTCCAATACTAGAATTTGTTTCGGGTGGGGTTATCTACTCCATCAGTTTGGGAGCTGTGTGGTCTTCGAGTCCCCACCGCTCAGCCCAAGGGCGCAACGGGGCCTTAGTGAACATATGTTTTATTCGCGCAAACCGCAAGAGCCAGAGGCACTGAGCCCTTCAAAGGAGTCTTCACCGGGGAACATGAACAGACCGGAGCCCCAAAGGCACGGGGCGGGCACGCCGCGCGGCCTCGCTCCCACGGCTCTCCAGACAGAGGACCCAGTTAACTCTGAGTCACACCGCCACTCCAAGGTTTTGCGTCCCGGAACTTCCGACGCGAGCCAAAAGCGGCAGGGCAGAGGGCGGAGCCGCAGCCCTTGAGCCCCGCCCCGCCAGGAAAAACCTCACTCGCGACTCACCAGCTACGCCATCTTTTCTACCGCGCCATGCTGCAACCTGCCGCGGGGCACGCCGGGACTTTGAGGGTCAGACGCATGCGCAAACGCTAATCCTAAAAGAGTGGCGTCAGACAAGCGCAGCACTAAAGGACCGACCTTGACACCTGGTTTCCCCTCTTCACTAATTGACAGCAGTTCTCGCCAATGAGAAGACAGGATACGCCTGCGTCATGTGCTGAGACCAATCACAATGTCCGAGAACCCGGGGCCCAGGATCTGGCGTTTGTTAATCCCGCCCATTTGTCTTACCGATGCTCTGCCTGCGTGGTGTTTCCACTTTGTTCGTGTTCGCGGTCCTTGCACCAGCTGTGGCTGGGTACGCATCCTAGTTTTGCAGATGAGATGACGACAACCATGGTAGAAAACATAGCGTTTGCTGCGTGGTAGGCATAATTCTAAACATTTACATATTAGCATCTTCACAACAATCCTATGAAGTCAGTACTGTTACTATTTTTACCTTCCAGATAAGAAAACCGACACAGTTTAAGTGAATTTCTAATGATAGAAGTTGGACTAGAACTCATTTCTAACCCAGTGTTTTTTCTCCAGGTTGTTTTTATTTTTAAATATTACTGAAGAACCACAAAACGTTCTCACTTAAAAACGAAGTGTTTTCGTACCTTACCTCCTTAACTACAATCCCTCCTTAGAGAAAATAACTTAATATTGTGTATCTTTCTGGACTTTAATATATGATTTTCTGCACTTACTATATCTTTTAAGTTTTTCTGTTTCAATGTATCTACCTCATTAAAAAAAAATAGCGATGCATTTAGGCATGTACCACAATATATATTCAATCATTTCCCTTTTGATGGGCATTCAGATACTCCCCAAATTTTCACATGTGTGTTATTCTAAATTATATATACTTGATATGTTTTGAACAGGGAGCTGGTGAATTGAGATGTGGAATGTGAGAGAAAGATGAGTAGGGGATAATAACTAAGGCTTGTTCATGGTCTTTCTTTCTGCCTTCAGTCTGGCCCCTTCATCCAGCCATCATTTAGGAAGCCGCTGGTAACACAAAAAAAGGGTACTAATCCATCAGGATGTAGAGGGAGGTGGGATGTGAAATAGATTATTAAAGTTTCTTGGGAAAGTACTCCTTCTTTGATTAGGTATAATAACAGGGCAGTTTTATAAGCACACAAATTTATCAAATGCATTATCTATTTTGACCCTTACAACATTCCTGCGAGCCATTATAGTCATTTTACAGACGATGAGACAGAGTGCTATAGAGAGCCACTGACTACCATAGCTAATTAGTTGCATAGTGCACCCAAATACTGAAGTCTCTTCATTCCCAGTGTCACGAACTTTCTGAGGTATCTTGCAGCTTTCCTATTCAAAGGCAAAGTAGTAGATGACTACACTAATAGGAGGGGGTGGGGTGGGGGAGGAGCCTGAGTTTGGGAAAAAGCAAGGGAAGAGCAGTGTTTCTTGGTAGCCCTAGTTGGGTGTCTTCTGAGCCACCTAGAAACTTCTTCAGTGCACGCTTAAGGGCCTTGTTCATCAGGCTGTAAATGAGAGGGTGAAACATGAGTATAACTGTGATTGCAACAAGATAAAGATAAAGAACTTGGTCTGATTAAGGAAGTAGTTGTTCTTAGGCTAGATTTAGTCAGAGGTGACTGTCCCAAATAAAAGACTACTACCACCCTCAAACAAAAACAAAACAAAACAAAAAAACACTAGCAAACCAATTCAACAGTACATTAACAAAAAGATCATTTACCATGATCAAGCAGACTTCATGTCAGGGATGCAAGGGTGATTCAATATATAAAATTGATAAAAGTGATATATCACACTAACAGAATGAAGGACAAAAACCATATGATCATTTAATAGATGCAGAAAAAGCATTTGACAAAATTCAACATCCTTTCATGATAAAAAAAAACTCTCAAAAAATTAGGTATAGAAGGAATGTATCCCAACACAATAATATATATGACACATTCACAGGTAACATCATATTAAATGGGGATGAGTTGAACTGTAAGATCTGGAACAAGACAAGGATGCCCACTTTTGCCACTTCTATTTAACATAGTACTGGATGTTCTAGCCAGAGAATTTAGGTGAGAGAAAAAAATAAAAGGCATCCAAATTGGAAATGAAGAAGTTAAATTGTCCCTGTTTGCAGATGACATGATCTTACATATAGAAAAACCTAAATACTCCACTAAAAAACTGTTAGAATAAACAAATTCAGTAAAGCTAGGCCAGGTGTGGTGGCTCATGTCTGTAATTCTAGCACTCTGGGAGGCTGAGGAGGGAGAATCCCTTGAGGTCAGGAGTTCAAGACCAGCCTGGGCAAGAGCAAGGCCATATCTCTACTAAAAATAGAAAAAATTAGCCGGGCATGGCGGCACATGCCTGTAGTCTCAGCTACTCGGAAGGCTGAGGCAGGAGGATCACTTAAGCCCAGGAGTTTGAGGTTGCTGTGAGCTAGGCTGACACCATGGCACTCTAGCCCGGGCAACAAAGCAAGACTCTGTCTCAAAAAAATAAAAATAAAATTCAGTAACACTTCAGAATACACAATCAATATACAAAAGTCAGTAGCTGCTGAGCACGGTGGCACACAACTGGAGTGCCAGTTACTTGGAAGGCTGAATCAGAAGGAGTACTTAAGGCCAGGATTGGAGGCTATAGTGTGCTATGATTGAGCCTTTGATAGCCAGCCAGCACTCCAGCTTGGGCAACATAGTGAGACCCTATATTTATTTATTTTAAAAAAATATTTATTTTTATCTTTTAATCTTTTTATTGTTTTTTCTTTTTTACTTTTCCTTAGCCTTTGATATCCCCAGTAATGAGGCCCTATTACACACGCATACAAACCATATACTAATAGACATTATCTGAAAAAGAAATCAAACCAATCCCATTTATAAAATCTATAAAAAATTAAAATACTTAGGAATAAATTTAATCAAAGAGGTGAAAGATCTCTACACTGAAAACTATAAAACACTGATGAAGGACATTAAAGATGATACAAATAAATGCAAAGATATCCCATGTTCGTGGATTGGAAATATTGATATCATTAAAATGTCCATAGTAGCCGGGCGCGGTGGCTCACGCCTGTAATCCTAGCACTCTGGGAGGCTGAGGCGGGCGGATTGCTCGAGGTCAGGAGTTCAAAACCAGCCTGAGCAAGAGCGAGACCCCGTCTCTACTATAAATAGAAAGAAATTAATTGGCCAACTAATATATATATAATTAGCCGGGCATGGTGGCGCATGCCTGTAGTCCCAGCTACTCGGGAGGCTGAGGCAGCAGGATTGCTTGAGCCCAGGAGTTTGAGGTTGCTGTGAGCTAGGCTGACGCCACGGCACTCACTCTAGCCTGGGCAACAAGCGAGACTCTGTCTCAAAAAAAAAAAAAAAATAATAAAATGTCCATAGTGCCCAAAGTGATCTACAGATCTAATGCAATTCCTATCAAAATACCAATGACATTCATCACAGAAACAGAAAAACAATCCCTAAAATTTGTATGGAACCACAAAAGACCCCAAATAGCCAAAAAGTAACTTTTTTTTTCTTTTTTTGAGACAGGGTTTTGTTCCGTTGCCTGGGACTAGAATGCAGTGGCATCATCATAACTCACTGCAACCTCAAACTCCTGAGCTCAAGCAATCCTCCTGCCTCAGCCTCCTGAGTATCTGGGACTACATGTGCATAACCACCACACCCAGCTAATTTTTCTGTAGAGACAAGGTCTTGTGTTGTTGCTCGCCCTGGTCTTGAACTCCTGGGCTCAAGCAATCCCCCCATCTCAGCCTCCCAAAGTGTTAGAATGACAGGCATGAGTTGTCAGAACCACACCTTGGTTTTACCAGGGTTAGTACTCCTCATGTTCACATGGCCAGGAGATAGTGAGAAAAGTGTGTGGAGATGAAGAAGTGATAAACAGTGAAGGTATTTCCTCTTCTCTCAGCCGACTTCTCTTCCTTTTCTCAGCAGCCTTCTCAGTGCCCCCTTCACTTCCTTGTTCCTTAGAGTGTAGATGAGAGGATTCACCATGGGCGTGACCACAGAGTAGAAGAGGGAAATGAACTTGCCCTGGTCCTGGTTGCTGTTCTTAGCCGGAAGCAAATACCCATAGATAGCTGAGCCATAGAAGAGGAGTACCACCACCAGATGGGAGAGGCACGTGTTAAATGCCTTTCTCCGTCCCTCTGAAGAGCGGATCTTCAGCGCTGCCCGAGCAATGTAGCAGTAGGAGATCAGGATGATGCTTAGTGGGACTGCAGTGAAGAAGGTGCAGACACCGTTGAGCACAGCCTCATTGAGACTCGTGTCTCCACAGGCCAGTTTGATCATGGCAGGCACCTCACAGAGGAAGCTGTCCACCCTCCGGTGCCCACACAATGGGAGCTGCAGAGTGAATGTTGACTGGATCACAGAGTTGCCCAAGCCACCCAGCCAGGCAGTAGCAGCCAACAGCCAGCAGAGCCGAGGATTCATAATGGTGGTGTAGTGCAGGGGCCGACAAACTGCGATGTAACGGTCAAATGCCATCACCACAAGCAGAATGCACTCAGTAGCCCCTAACCAAAGGAACACATACAGTTGGGTCACACAGCCACCATAGCTGATGGTCTTTTCTGGTCCCCATAAATTGGTTAACATTTGAGGGACTGAGCTAGTGGTAAAGGCAAGGTCCAGGGAGGAGAGGTTGCTGAGGAAAAAGTACATGGGCGTGTGGAGCCGGGCATCAAGGTGGGAAAGCAGGATGATGGTTGAGTTCCCAACCAGGGTCAGCAAGTAAGAGAAGAGGATGGCTACAAAAAAGATCATCTCCAGCTGGGGATGGTCAGATATACCCATCAGGACGAAGCCCTCTGAGGAACTGCTGTTGGCCCCTCCCATGATTTGTCACCTTCAGTCACCAGAGGAACCTGTTCAGAGCAAACTGCTGAGAGAAAAGCAAGTGAAGAAGGAGCTATTGGAGAAGGTGGATCTGCACCAGGAAAGGTCTGGTAGTTCTCCAGGCTCCATAGTTAAGTACCAAGTTAATTTTTATGATTGCAAACTTGTTGTAATCTCAAACTGCTGTCAGTTACACAACAGATGGAAAATTTTATTCTATTAGAATGCCAAATAGGAGCTAACATGGAAATGAAAGACGGTGCATTATGAAGACAGAACAAAGATTAGAGCTCTTCAGTTCAGAACAATGGTTGCAACACAATAGAGAAAGGTGATCATTAAAATTACATGTAAAAATTCTTTAACTACAAACTTCCCCAGCCAAAGTTTGGATATGCTCAGGGAAAAGGGAAGCAGACACACTGTATTTGGAAAAGCTCCCCTAGAAGTTTCTGATAAATTTCCTCTCCTGTCTTCTACATCCCTCCCCTCTCAGGTGAAAACTTCTGATCAAGAAAGGTGAACTTTGAGGAAAAACATGATGAGTCTATAAAATCATGAAAAGAAGGGAGAGTAAATATATACAGAAGACATGCATATGTGATTCATGAGGAGGTAATGTAGAACAAACAAAACTTTAAATAAGCCCAAATAAGTTTACATGGAACAGGCTAGAGATATAAACAGGGGTTATCCCAAAAGGGGTTTAGTTCGTTAATGGGTATCCATAATTAGTAAGAGAAACTAGAAGATTTCAGAGAAGATCCCTGATCTTTTAGGTATATTACCACTATGCCTACCTCTAAACCACGGAATAATTCTTAACATCTCATAGACCACCCCCCCCCAAAAATTGATCTTGTTAATAATGGGCCAATTGCTATTTCCTTTCCTTGGTCGGAATTTAAACTTATCTGAAGATCATAAACAAAGCCCTTCCCCTCTTTTGACTAATAAATTAATAAATCTGAGAAGAAAACATAAATATTTCTTGGGTCATCTGTCCTCATCTGGACAGTGGAGACTGGGAGGGAATGCTGCCTCTCTCCAGGCCATGATGTGTCCCACAGAAACCCTGGCTGCTGCCCAAAGAGTAGGCTGAGGGGAGAAGCTACTCAAGGGAGGTGTGCAGGTGTGTTTAGCTGGTTCTGGTGCACTAGAAAGAGACCACTTGGCCATACCTCTTGGCCAAAGGCCTCAGGAACTATTCTTTTCATCAATATAAAGCAAAAACACTGGAGATCCTGACACTAAAATCCACCCAGAAGTCAAGAAGGGAAATTTCTTCTATTGTTCTGTTTCTTTACTTATTATTTTATAATTATTATCAAGAGGTCGGGGCATAATTGTCTGTTTCTTTAGGTCAGCAGTGGAGTCCCTCTACTGAGTCAGAGATGATAAGGATTTCAGAGGACATTTCAACCCTCTGAGGACATTTCTTACCCCAATCTAATACTTGAAGAAGAGGTGATTACTTACTGTTTTCATTTAGGACTTAAGGGAGCTGAGGAACTGAGTTGCCAACCTGATAATCAGCTCATCTCCCTGTTTAGGAGTTCTTCCTGATACCTATTTTACGATCTCCTGCTAGTTCAAGTGTTTGTTCCCTTGTGTCTCTTCAGTAGAAAGAAGACAGACATTACTCATCTTCTTCTGTGAGTTGTTTGGTCTGTGGGGGCTGGTGCTTTGTGGCCCTCAGTGGTGCCAGAATTCATCTTAGGCCCTGCTCTGTGCCTATTGAGCATTTCTTTTAGCCCAGGAATAAAACAGCCAAAATGGAAAAGGAAAGGCTATTCCTAGAGTGGGAAGCTGTTGACCCCAGCTGCTCAGAAAGTCAAGAAGAAATGCTGCACCAGCTAGATCTTTGGCCTGAGTCTGAAAAACTCCTCAAGCCAATGTGACTGTAACTTCAAGGGTGTATTTAGTAACTTGACTGCTCTTCAGGCCCTTGAAAGGCCTCCCCTTTGGTTCCTAGTTCTCTCACAATCTGGGAGTGTTAAATTAACCCAGACGAACTTGCATTTCAAGAACCGAGAGAGCAACATTGAATTCTCAATCCTAGAAAGGGTGTACCATGTATAGTGCAACTGAGGCATGGAAGCAGCCCAGTGGAGCATCGCCTGGGGACAGAAGGATTCTTAGGAAGCACTTACATGATGCATAGATGGTTCTTGCCTCTGCTGGCCTGTAAATTTGAAAGTTCAGGATGTTGAGAGAAATAGCCAAGACTTGCTTCTTAAATAGAATCCTGGATATTGTAATTGCTCACCTTTGCCCAGTTTTCTCCCCATTTTTTCCCTAAATTTCACAACTCTCAATTGGCCACTTGTGGATTAGCCACAGCAAATCTGTCATTTTGGGCTGGCGTTCTCCTGATATGAAGATTGTTCTTAGGCTATTGGCACTCTCTATATGAGGGTACACATTCTCACAATTTAAGCCTTGCTTTAATGTTAGCCTGAGTAAGAAAAAGAGAAATGGAATCGTCAAAAACAAAACAAACTGGTCGGGCACAGTGGCTCACGCCTGTAATCCTAGCACTCTGGGAGGCCGAGGTGGGTGGATTGCTCAAGGTCAGGAGTTCAAAACCAACCTGAGCGAGACCCCATCTCTACTATAAAAAAATAGAAAGAAATTAATTGGCCAACTAATATATATAGAAAAAATTAGCTGGGCATGGTGGTGCATGCCTGTACCCCCAGCTACTTGGGAGGCTGAGGCAGGAGGATTGCTTAAGCCCAGGAGTTTGAGGTTGCTGTGAGCTAGGCTGATGCCATGGCACTCACTCTAGCCTGGGCAACAAAGTGAGACTCTGTCTCAAAAAAAAAAAAAATTAAAATTTAAGAAACATAATTATAAGTGCATTAAGGGAATCTATGCTGCTTGGAGGAGATACTAACTTTTGCTGTTTGCACCAGGGAAAACAACCAAGCTCTCTTAAAATGTATTTTCTGCTGGTCGTGGTGGCTCATGCCTGTAATCCCAGCACTTTGGGAGCCTGAGATAGGTGGATCACTTGAGCCCAGGATTTTGAGACTGGCCTGAGCAAGAGCGAGACCCCATCTCTACTAAAAATAGAAAAATTAGCCAGGCATGGTGGCAAGCACCTGTAGTCTCAACTACTGGAGAGGCTGAGGCAGGAGGATCACTTGAGCCCAGGAGTTTGATGTTGCAGTGAGCTATGATGACACCACTGTACTGTAGCGCAGGCAACAGAGGGAAACTATTTTTGGAGGAAAAAAAAGTGTTTTCTGTTTCTACTGTTGGAGAAAGAATCCTGGCTGACTGGACCATGAACTGGGCCCAGGTGGCAGTATTAATGACTATAGGATCTTATAAAATAGGGAGAAAAAAGACTAAATGCATGATAGTACATCAAATAAATATAAAAATTCAACATCACAAACTCGGAATGGAAAAAGTTAGATAAGCATAGGTGTCCCAGGAGCAGCTCTCAAGTTTATATCTCTCTGCAAGCTGTAGGCAACTTGCAATGGGTGTCCCCAAAGAGAAAAAAAAAACGACAAAGACCTATTCCATGTACCGGCCAGAAAGTAAGGTGTCTGCTAGGTGCTACTCTAGCAATTCCTTATGGGAAGATCTTACCTGGTTTTGCCTGGCATTTAAAAACAGATATGGGCAGGGCACGGTGGCTCACGCCCATAATCCTAGCACTCTGGGAAGCCGAGGCGGGAGGATCGCTCAAGGTCAGGAGTTCAAGACCAGCCTGAGCAAGAGTGAGACCCCATCTCTACTAAAAATAGAAAGAAATTAATTGGCTAGCTAAAAATATGTAGAAAAAATTAGACAGGCATGCATGGTGGCACATGCCTGTAGTTCCAGCTACTTGAGAGGCTGAGGCAAGAGGATTGCTTGAGCCCAGGAGTTTGAGGTTGCTGTGAGCGAGGCTGATACCATGGCACTCTAGCTCAGTCAACAGAGTGAGCCTCTGTCTCAAAAAAATATAAATAAATAAATAAATAAGGATATGGAGAACAGGGAGCAGGAGGAAACAGGTCCTATGAAAAATGTCCAAGACCTGTTTAAAAAGAAGAGTTAAAGAGAGGAGTTTGGCCGGGCGCGGTGGCTCAAGCCTGTAATCCTAGCACTCTGGGAGGCCGAGGCGGGCGGATTGCTCGAGGTCAGGAGTTCGAAACCAGCCTGAGCAAGAGCAAGACCCCGTCTCTACTATAAATAGAAAGAAATTAATTGGCCAACTAATATATATATATAAAATTAGCCGGGCGTGGTGGCGCATGCCTGTAGTCCCAGCTACTCGGGAGGCTGAGGCAGCAGGATTGCTTGAGCCCAGGAGTTTGAGGTTGCTGTGAGCTAGGCTGACGCCATGGCACTCACTCTAGCCTGTGCAACAAAGCGAGACTCTGTCTCAAAAAAAAAAAAAAAAAAAAAAGAGAGAGGAGTTTTTTCCCCACTTCCAGCTATTGTCTTCACTATTATGGTGGGACTTTAAAGATTTATGCATGCTTAGCAGGTCCTTTCCTTGTCTATAAAAAGCAAAAAACAGACTTAAATTAAAAGGAGGAATTGAGATTGCACATGTTGAGATTTCAGCATGATAAAATATTGGTAAATTCCTTGGCAAGAGAAAAGGAAGGTGTGTGCGTAGAGACAGGCACTGAGGATACTGTTATTATCCTTTTTTGCTTGAAGATTCTGTTCCCAGCACCGGGTGGTGCATACAAAAGTGTTAAAGGGCTGTTTAAACTGTTGTTTTAAAATGTCCCTTAAATTTCCAAGTCAATGTCCAAGTAAAAAATAAATAAATAAATAAATAAAAATAAAATGTCCCTTAATCAATGGGCACACAGGAGCACAAAGAGATGTAAAGGTCATTGGAAATCAAGAATGGGGAGAGGGAGGAGTAAAAACTTACCTACTGGGTACAATGAAGACTGTTCTGGTGATAGGCACACTGAAAGCCCCGAAGTAAGTGTTATAAAAGGCATCCATGTAACAAAAATTTGTACCCCCTTAATATTTTGAAATTAAAAAATAAAACCAAAAAAAAACTTCTCTTTGCAGTTTAAATATTTTTCTTTCCTATCTCTTCTTGGTGCCGAAGATCACGGACCTCTACACAATGGTCTGGGGCTCTACTACCATGTCACCTCCAACCTCTCTCCTAAAAAAGGAATCCAAAAGCAGCGCCTTAGCCATTTAACATTCTCCCTTTTCTCTCTTTTCCCCGTATCTGCTCTTTTCCTTTCCCCCATCTTACTTCCTTGTTTTCCTCTCCCTCCTTTTCTCCCATAGTAAGTCAAGGGACCATTTATGGAAATACACCTTTGGCTTCTGGATTCCCCCTGCATCGTCGCGCTGGCGCGTCCAGGAGGGCAGGCGCGGAACCGGGAAGGCTGCAGGGAGCGCAGCTTTTAACCCCGGGGCTGGTCCCGGCCCTCGGAGGAGCGCTGGGTCCTTGCCTGGAAGCCTGGCTCGCTCGGGCTGGGTCTGCCCAGCCCAAGGGGGCATCCCCTCCCCCCACAGGCAATTAGCACAAAGCGCCAGCGTGGCCAGAACAGGAAAAATACTGTCCCTGAAGATTCGACTCAGTCTTTCACCTGAACTCCCTCCCCAAACACAGGTTACTAATAACTGCATTCCCTAAATAATTTACTAATTATATAATTTTATTCTTTTCGAGGTGCTACGTCGTTATCTAACTTAGTTTTTAAAACACTGTACAGTAGAAGGGTGCAGGTGGTCTTATCCGCATTTGGCAGAAGACTAAATTGAGCATGAAGTGTTCGTGTGACTTGTTCAGGGTCACACAGGAGTGAGCCCCGTGATGGCCTCTTACAGATCTTGCTATGCAGAGGAGCTGCTGTTTTTGACTCATTATCTGTGAGACGACATCTTTGAGTTTTTGTTCTCTTGGGGGGTGAGGGCAGAGGAGTCCCCCTATCTCTGGCCCTCACATAAACCATAAATCAAGGGCATGAAGTTTAGACACTCATACCACACTGTGTGAAAAGCAGTGATTTACAGCCACTACTAAAGAAATACAGAGTAGGTGGCTGGAACCCGATCACGCCATTAGATGCCACAGAAGATGAATTACCCTGAAACTGCTGACAAAAACCACACCCACTGAAGAAACGGTCACTAAGGGTGTATATAGTGTGCCAGGTGCTGGCCGGGTACAGGGATGAGCAAGATTGACCTGGCCCCTGCCGGTGGGGCTCCCCATCCTGTGGGCTCGTCTCCTGCAAGTCTCTCGTGAGCATGAGAACCGCTCGCTGGCTTGGGCTGTGTGCCAGACGCCATGCTCAGCAGTTTATAAACATGATCTCAAGAAAACAGATGTCATTATTCCTGTTTCGCAAGAGAGGAACTGAGGCTGAGAGGTATTAAGTAACTTGTCCAAGGGCAAGTAGCTAATAATCAGCAGAGCCACTAAAACTGAGTCTATTTGAACCCCCCACAGGCCATACTCATGAGAGACTGGAGAATCTCAATGCCTATGGGTAGAGGAATTCAGTAAATTATGGCACCTCTATGGAAATCTGTGCATGCTGTTGCCGCTGATCTCTGCAAGACCGCTTTTATTTAAATATTATTGTATTTTATTTACTTTGTCCATTTTGGTCCCAATTCCCACTCTTATCCCTCCGAACTCTACCACAGGTGCCTACTCTGTCTAGCGCTTTGGTATATTAGGGATTGGATATAATATGTGTATACTTGTAAAATATATAGTGTTCTGTGTATGTACATGTTTTTAATTTACATCAAGGGTATTGTGCCATAGTTCTCATTCTGTTTCTTATCTTTTAATGCCCTTTTCATATCTTTTTCACATTGTTTTCATAGACATCTATGTTGTTAGGTGTACATTTAGTGTTTCTAATGCTAAATATGCATCTGTTATATTTTATTTATCCATTTCATTAGGGATGAACACAGAGTTTGTCTTTAATTTCCAGCTACCACAAACAATGCTGCAATGAACATTCATGTGTGTGTGTGTGTGTGTGTGTGTGTACATTTGAGGGCTAGATCTGCCAGGTTCTGGCATAGGAGAATGTCCTAGGCATATTTCTAAGTGATAAAAGCCAGTTGCAGAACAATGTGCACCATAAGATCTCATTTTTGAGAAAAACACTATGTATATGTACACATACATACTTTTGTTTGTATGCAAAGAGGAACGTCTGGAAGGAAAGAGAAAAAACAAGCATCTGATGGTAGGAGTGGAGGTGTGGCCTGGGAAGGGGAGGGAGGCCTTTCCCTTTTTATAAAAACTTTATGTGTGTTGTTGGAATATCTTGCAGTAAACCTGTATTACATTTATAATTTTAAAAATATAACAGATGAATGGACATTTTCATTAAAATCTTTAAGTGTCAAAGATTTTAGGTTAAACATTAAAAAAATTCAGAGTGAGAAGGATCCTCATAATCTAGAAGCCCTGCTGTTTTTTTTTTTCCAGTCAAGGTTGCTGGAACCCCGGGTGACCTGCTTAAACTGCCGGTATGGTTGGTTAATGGCAGTGTGGACTATCACGTGACCTCAGAGTCCAGCTGGATGTGCTTGCGTCTCCTCGGAGCTCCTGTAGCCTTTGTACTTCTCACATATTGCCTTGTAAGGTTGATAACTCTTTCCTGTTCATTTATTCATTCAACAAACATTTACTGAGCACCCACTGTGTTCAGATATATAATTTGCAAATATTTTCTCTCATTCTGTGGGTTAATTATCTTTTCACTTTCTTAATCATGGCCTTTGAAACACAAAAGTTTTTATTTTCATGAGGTTCAATTTATGTATTTTTTCTTTTGTTGTTTTGCTCTTGGTGTTATATCTAAGAATCCATTGTCTAATCCAAGGCCGTGAAGATTTACCCCTATGTTTTCTTCTCAGAGTTTTATAGTTTTAGCTCTTATTTTTAGGTCTTTAATCCATTTAGAGTTAATTTTTATGTATGGTGTGAGGTAAAGGTGCAATTTGCTTCTTTTGCATGTCCATATCCAGTTTTCCCAGCACTATTTGTTGACAAGAATATTCTTTCCCCATAGAATGGTGTGGGCACGCTTGTCAAAAATGAATTGACTATAGATATATGAGTTTATTCTGGACTCTTATTTCTATTCCATTGATCTATGAGTTTATCTTTGTGCCAGTACCACACTGTTTTGATTATGTACCTTTGCAGTAAGTTTTGAAATTGTGAAGTGTGAATCTTACAACTTTGTTCTTTTTCGGGATTGTCTTGGCTATTCAGGGTCCTTTAGAATTTTAGGATTAGTTTTCCATTTCTACAAAAGAGGCTGTTGGGGATGACTGGGCGCAGTGGCTCACGCCCTGTAATCCTAGCACTCTGGGAGACTGAGGCAGGCGGATCGTTTGAGCTCAAGAGTTCGAGACCAGCCTGAGCAAGAGTGAGGCCCCGTCTCTACTAAAAAATTAGAAATTGGATGGAAAACTAAAAATATATAGAAAAAATTAGCCAGGCATGGTGGCACATGCCTGTAGTTCCAGCCACTCAGGAGGCTGAGGCAGGAGGATCATTGGAGCCCAGGAGTTTGAGGTTGCTGTGAGCCAGGCTAACGCCATGGCACTCTAGCCCAGGCAACAGAGTAAGACTCTGTCTCAAAAAAAAAAAAGAAAAAAGAGGCTGTTAGGATTTTGATACAGATTACATTAAAGCTGTAGATTATTCTAGGGAGTATTGCCATTTTAACAATATTAATCTTCCAGTCCATGAACATGGGATGTCATTCTATTTATTCTGGTCTTCTTTAATTTCCTTCAGCAATGTTAGTTGTCAATGTACAAATGTAGTACCTCCTTGGTTAAATTTATTACGAAGTCTTTTATTCTTTTTGATGATAAATAGAATTGTTTTCTTAATTTCTTTTTCAGGTTGTTCATAGCTAGTACACAGAAACACAGTTGATTTTTGTATATTCATCTTGCATCGTGCAATTTTGCTGAATTTATTAGCTCCAATAGTTGACTTTTTGTGGGTTCTTTGAGATTTTCTATATATCAGATCATGCCATCTGTGAGTAGAGATAGTTTTGCATCTTCCTTTACAATGTGGATGACATTTGTTTCTTTTTATTACCTAATTGTTCTAAAATTTCCAGTAAGATGTTGAATCGAAGTGATGATAACAGGTATCCTCTAGTCTTGTTCTTGATCTTGGGGGAAAAGTTTTCAGTCTTTATCTTAAATATGATGTTAGCTGTGAGTTTTTCATAAATGCCCTTTATCATGTTAAGGAAGTTTCCTTTTATTCCTAGTTTGTTGAGTATTTTGTCTTTTTAATCATGAAAGGGTGTTAGATTTTGTCAAAGGATTTTTCCCTGCATCAATCTAAATGATCATGTGGTTTTGGTCCTTCATTCAATTAATGTACTGTATTAAATTGATTTTCATGTGTTGAACCATGATTGAATTTCTAGGATGTATCTCACTGGTCATGATGTACAATCCTTTCCATAAACTGCTGGATTCAGTTTGCTAATATTTTGTTGAGGGTTTTTGCACCTATATTTATAAGGGATATTAGTCTGTAGTTTTTTTTAATTAATTAATTTTAGCATATTATGGGAGTACAAATGTTTAGGTTATGTATCCTGCCCTTGCCCTTGCCCACACTCCACATGCTCAGCCGGGTCTGTGGTTTTCTTTTCTTGTGATATCTTTGGCTTTGTTATCAGGGCAATCCTGACCTCATAGATTGAGTTAGGAAGTGTTCTTTCCTTCATCTTCTTTTTTTTTTGGAAGTGTTTGAGAAAGTTTAGTGTTAATTCTTTTTTAAATGTTTGGTAGAAATCATCAGTGAAGCCACTGAGTTCTGGATTTTTCTTTCTTGGGAAGTTTTTGACTCTTTTTATCTGTTATAGGTCTGTTTAGATTTTCTATTTCTTCTTGAGCCAGCTTGGTATTTTGTTTGTTTCTTGAAATTTTCCATTTCATCTAGGTTACTAATTTGTTACAATTATATTATAATTCTTTATACTTTTATAAAATTAGTAGTAATGTCAACTTCATTTGTCATTTTAGTAATTTATATCTTCTCTCTTTCTTAGTCCAGCTAAATAAAGGTTTGTCAATTTTGTTGCTCTTTTCAAAAATCCAACAATAGCAGATGTAAGTCCTTTCTTATCAGTAATTATATCAAATGTAAATGAATTAAACTCTCCAAATGAAAGGAAAATATTGGCAGAATGAATTTAAAAGGAAACTCATTTATTTTTATTTATTTTATTTTTTTGAGACAGAGTCTCACTTTGTTGCCCAGGCTAGAGTGAGTGCCGTGCCGTCAGACTAGCTCACAGCAACCTCAAACTCCTGGGCTCAAGCAATCCTCCTGCCTCAGCCTCCCGAGTAGCTGGGACTACAGGCATGCACCACCATGCCCGGCTAATTTTTTCTATATATATATTAGTTGGCCAATTAATTTCTTTCTATTTATAGTAGAGATGGAGTCTCGCTCTTGCTCAGGCTGGTTTCAAACTCCTGACCTTGAGCAATCTGCCCACCTCGGCCTCCCAGAGTGCTAGAATTACAGGCGTGAGCCACAGCGCCCAGCCAGGAAACCCGTTTATTATCACTATTATTTTTCTATCTCTATTTCATTAACCTTTATTCTAATCTTTATTGTTTCCTTCCTTCTGCTACATCCATCTGCTACATTTAGTTTGCTCTTCTTATAATTCCTTAAGGTTGAGAGTTGTTTGATATATTCATCTTTTTTAATATAGGCATTCACAACTATAAATTTCCCTCTGAGCACTGCTTTTGCTGTATCCCATAAGGTTTAGTATGCTGTATTTTTGTTTTCATTCATCTGAAAATATTTTGTCATTTCCCTTATGATTTCTTCTTTGGTCCATTGATTAAGAGTGTGTCATTTAATTTCCATTATTTGTAAATTTTCTAATTTTCCTTCTATTTATTTCTAGTTTCATTCCATTGTGGTCACAGAAGATACACTGTATGGCTTCAATCTTTCAAAATTCACTGAGACTTGTTTCATGGTCTAATATATGGTCTATCCTGGAGAATGTCCATGTGCACTTAAGAATAATGTATATTTCACTGTTGTGAGGAAGAGTGTTCTATATATATCTGTTAGGTCTAGCTGGCTCATAGTGTTTTTCTTGTTGATCTTCTATCTAGTTGTTCTATCATTAAAAGTGAGATATTTAAGTCTTCAATTATTACTGTATAAGTATCTATTTGTCCCTTCAGTTCTGTCAGTTTTTGCCTCGTATGTTTTTGGGCTGCGTTGTTAGGTGTGTATTTTTTTTTTTTTTTTTTGAGACAGAGTCTCGCTTTGTTGCCCAGCCTAGAGTGAGTGCTGTGGCATCAGCCTAGCTCACAGCAACCTCAAACTCCTGGGCTCAAGCAATCCTACTGCCTCAGCCTCCCGAGTAGCTGGGACTACAGGCATGTGCCACCATGCCTGGCTAATTTTTTCTATATATATTAGTTGGCCAATTAATTTCTTTCTATTTATAGTAGAGACGGGGTCTCGCTCTTGCTCAGGCTGGTTTCGAACTCCTGACCTCGAGCAATCCGTCCACCTCGGCCTCCCAGAGTGCTAGGATTACAGGCGTGAGCCACTGCGCCCGGCCTAGGTGTGTATTTAATTGTTCTGTCTTTTTGATGGTTTGATCCTGCTATGGTTTGCCAAAAGGGTTGAATGTGTTGGCCAAAGTTCCTGTGTTGGACACATGATCACCAATGCAACAGCATTGGGAGGTGGGGCCTAATGGGAGGTGTTTGGGTCATGGGGGCACTGCCTTTATGAATGGATTAATGCTATTATTGTGGGAGTGGGTTTATTATCATGGGAGTGGGTTTGTTACAGAAGGATGAATTCAGCTCCCTTTTGCTTGCTCTCTCTCTTCCTTACCTTCTTTTGTCCCTCTGCCTTCCATAATGGGATGACACAACAAGACGACCTCCACCAGATGCCAGCTCCTTAATCTTGGACTTCCTAGCCTCCAGAATCATGAGCCAATGAATTTCTGTTCATTATAAATTACTCAGTCTGGTATTCTGGTATAGCAGCCAGACTAAGACAGACCCTTTTATCAATACCTAATGTCCTTCTTTGTCTCTTGTAACATTTTTGACTTAAGGTCTACATTGTTTGATGTTAGTATAGCCATCGCAGTTCTCTTTTAGTTACTATTTGCATGGAACATCTTTCCATTATTTCATATGCAACCTATTTGTGTCTTTGGATCTAAATTGAATCTCTTGTAAACAATATATAATTGGGTCCTGTTTTTTAAATCCGTTTTGCCAATATCTGCTTTTTGATTAGAGCATTTAATTCATTAGCATTTAATGTAATTGCTCTTAAGAAAGAACTTACTTCTACTATTTTGCTATTTGTTTTCTATAAGCCTTTTACCTTTCTTGTTCCTCCTCAATTCTTCCATTACTGCCTTTTTCGTGTCTAATTGACTTTTTTCTAGTGTATTGTTTTCATTCCCCTCTTATTTCTTTTACTGCATATTTTTAATTAGTGGTTATCATGGGAATTACAGTTAATATTTTAATTTATAACAATCTTGTTTGAATTAATACCAACTTAATTTGTATACTGAGTCAGTTAGGGCTGCTATAACAAAGTACCATCGATTGGATAGCTTATAAACCACAGACATTTATTTTTCATAGTTCTAGAAACTGGAAATCTTAGATTAGAATGAGATATGGTCAGGTTCTGGAGAGGGCCCTCTTCCAGGTTGCAGACTGCTGACTTCTTATATCTTTACATGTTGGAAAGAGAGCAAGCTAGCTTTTATGAGGACAGCAATCCAATGCATGGCACTTCCACCTTCATGACCAATTATATCCTAACTTACCTACCACTAAATACCATCAAATTGTGGATTAGATTTCAACATATGAATTGAGTGGACACATTCACTCTCTTGCAATTAGTACACAAAACTTTACTCCTACACAGTTCTTTCTCACCACTTTATGTTGTTATTGTCACAAATGACATCTTTATCTTATACTGTAATCCTAGCACTTTGGGAACCTGAGGTAGGTGGATAACTTGAGCCCAGGAGTTTGAGACCAACCTGAGCAAGAGCAAGACCCCATCTCTACTAAAAATAGAAAAATTAGCCAGGCGTGATGGCAAGGACCTGTAGTTTCAGCTACTCAGGAGGCTGAGGCAGGAGGGTTGCTTCAACCCAGGAGTTTGACGTTGCTGTGAGCTAGGCTGACGCCACGGCACTCTAGCCCAGGCAACAGAGCAAGACTGTGACTCAAAAAAGAAAAAAAGAAAAGAAAAAAAAATCAACAAAGAAACATTGGAGTTAAACTACACACTAGACTAAATAGGCCTAACTGACATTTACAGAACATTTCACCCAACTGCTGCAGAATACACATTATTTTCATCGGTACATGGAATATTCTCCAGCACAGACCATATCTAAGGCGACAAATTCACAAAAGTAGAAATCTTATGAAGTATCTTTTCTGACCACAATGAAATAAAACTAGAAACCAATAATAAGAAGAACTTTGGAAACTACACAAACACATAGAAATTAAACAATACTCTACTGAATGACCAATGGGTCCATGAAGAAAATGAGAAGTAAATCTAAGCTAGACACAGTGGCTCATGCCTGTAATCCCAGCAATTAGGGAGAACAAGCTGGGAGGATCACTTGAGGTCGGGAGTTCAGGACCATCCTGGGCAACATAGTGAAACCTCATCTCTACAAAAACCAGAAAAATTAGCCAGGCATGAATGCACATGCCTGTAGTCCTAGCTACAGGGATGTACCCTAGTCCTACCTAGAGACTGGGGCAGGAGGACTGCTTCAGTGCAAGAGTTCAAGGCTGCACTGAGCTATGATCACACCATTGCATTCTAGCCTAGATGATAGACTGAGACCCTGTCTCTAAAAAAAAAAAAAAAAAAAGACATTAAAAAAATAGAAAGACCTCAAATAAATAGCCTAATGATGTACCTCGAAAACCCAAAATTAGTAGAAGGAAAGAAATTATAAAGATCAGAGAAGAAATAAATGAAATTGAGACAGAAAAAAAACCCAGAATATCAACAAAATAAAAAGTAGATTTTTTTGAAAAGATAAACATAATTTACAAATGTTTAGCTACACTACTGAGAAACAAAGAGAGAAGACCCAAATAAATAAAATCAGAATGAAGAAGGAGACATAACAACTGACACCACAGAAACACAAAGAATCATTACTGACTATTATGGATAACAATATGCCAACAAATTGGAAACCTAGAGGAAATGGATAAATTCCTGGACACATACAACCTACTCAGATTGAAACATGAATAAATATAAAACTGCAACAAACCAATAATGATTAATGAAACTAAAGCCATAATAAAAAGTCTCCCATCAAATAAAAGCCCAGGACCTAATGACTTCACTGCTAAATTCTACCAAACATTTAAAGAAGAACTAATACCAATTCTACTCAAACTCTTCAAAAAAAATTGAAGAGTAGGGAATACTTCCAAATGTATTTATGAGGCCAGCATTACCCTGATGCCAAAACCAGATAATGACAAAAAAAGAGAAAACTACAGGCCAATATGACTGATGAACATAGATGCAAAAATCCCCAACAAAATACCGTATTTCCCCAAAAATAAGACAGGGTCTTATATTTATTTTTCCTTAAGAAGACATCATAGGGCTTATTTTCAGGGGATGTGTTATTTTTTTAAGTATGGTACAACAATCTACATTTATTCAAATATAGTTAAGTCATCTTCTGGAACATCATCATAACTCTCCAAACCCCAAATTCCATCCTGAATTTCTTGTGACTCTATTTCCTTTAGAACCATCGGCCCCAATCTCTCATGTCGAGCAATAGAGCTCTCATGGGGCAGATGAGAAGGGCTGCTTGTCTTCTTTACTGCTCCATGACGAAATGCATGGGTTGTGCAGATATGCTGTGTAGCCATGCCCATCACTAGGTTTTATCTTGGGATAGGGCTTATATTGTGCAAATGCTTAGAAATCCTGCTAGGGCTTATTTTATGGGTAGGTCTTATTTTCGGGGAAACATGGTACTAGCAAACTGAATTCAACAACACAAGAAAAAGATCATTCACCATGATAAAGTATGATCATCCCAGGGATGCAAAGATGGTTCAACACAGGCAAATCAATAAATGTGATATATCATATTAACAGAATCAAGATCAAAAAACATACAATCATTTCACAGATGCTAGAAAACGATTTGATAAAATTCAACATCTCTTTATGATAAAATCCCTCAACAAACTGGATATAGAAGGAACATATCTCAAAATAATAAAGGCCGTTATGACAAACCCACAGCTAACATCACACAGAACAGGGAAAAATTGATACCCTTTTCTCTAAGATCTGGAATAAGAAAAGGATGCCCACTTTCATCACTTTTATTCAACATAATCCTGGATGGAGCAATTAGGCAAGAGAAGGAAATAAAGGACATCCAAACTGTAGAGGAAGAAATCAAATTAGCCTTGTTTGTCGCTGATATGATCTTCTATTGAGAAAATCCTGAAGACTCCATCAAAAAACTGTCAGAACTGATAAACAAATTCAGTAAAGCTGTAGTATAAAAAATTAACATACAAAAATCAGTAGCATTTATAATATATATGCTAACAGTGAATAATCAGAAAAAGAAACCAATCCATTTATAATAGTCACAAAGAATATAAAATCCCTAAGAATCAAGTTAACCAAAGTAGTAAAAGATCTATACAAGGAAAACTACAAAACACTGATGAAAGAAATTGAAGAAGACACAAAAAATGGAAAGATATTTCATGATCATGGATTGGAAGAATGAACATTGTTAAAATGACAACACTACCTAAAGCAATTTACAGATGCAATGAAATTCCTGTCAAAATACCAATGACATTCTTCACACAAATAGAACAATCATAAAAGTTATATAGAACCACAAAAGACCCCCAAATAGCCAAAGTAATTCTGAGCAAAAAGAACACAGCTGGAGGCATCACATTACCTGACTTCAAAATATTCTGCAAAGCTATGGGAACCAAACCAGCATGGTACCAGCATAAAAGCAGACACATAAACCAATAGAACAGAATACAGAATCCAGATATAAATCCACACATTTACAACGAACTCATTTTTTTTTTTTTACAAAAGTGCCAAGAAAATACAACAGGGGAATAAGAACGAAATTAGACTTCTATCTCTCACTGTATAGAAAAATCAAAATGGATTAAGGACTTAAAATCTAAGACCTGAAACTATGAATTTACTAGAAGAAAACATTGTGGAAATGTTCCAGGACATTGGTCTGAGCAAAGATGTTTTTGTGTAAGATCTCAAAAGCCTAGGCAACAAAAATATACTAATGAGATTATATCAAGCTAAAAAGATTCTGCATAGCCAAGGAAACAATCAACAAAGTGGCTGAAGGAGTCA
The DNA here is from genome assembly GCF_040939455.1 of Microcebus murinus. Taxonomy (NCBI): domain Eukaryota; kingdom Metazoa; phylum Chordata; class Mammalia; order Primates; family Cheirogaleidae; genus Microcebus; species Microcebus murinus. Next base: position 2,827,660 of record NC_134122.1, on the reverse strand, counting down.
AGTAATAGTGAAATCCCAAAAGGAAAGCAGCATGTACTGTATATATTATATGATTCAACATTTTTTTTTTTTTTTTTGAGACAGAGTCTTGCTTTGTTGCACGGGCTAGAGTGAGTGCTGTGGCAGCAGCCTAGCTCGCAGCAACCTCAAACTCCTGGGCTCAAGCAATCCTGCTGCCTCAGCCTCCCGAGTAGCTGGGACTACAGGCATGCGCCACCATGCCCGGCTAATTTTTTTTCTATATATATTAGTTGGCCAATTAATTTCTTTCTATTTATAGTAGAGATGGGGTCTTGCTCTTGCTCAGGCTGGTTTTGAACTCCTGACCTCGAGCAATCCACCCGCCTCGGCCTCCCAGAGTGCTAAGATTATAGGCGTGAGCCACTGCACTGGGCCTGATTCAACATTTTTAAAGACAGATTATTATTATTATTATTATTTTAAATTACAAAAGGAAATTTATTTCAAAAGCATAAGGAAACATTTACATTTAAACAAAGTGATAAACAGGTGTCTTGCAAAAGAAAAAAATCTATGGCATAAAGGTTTCCATTCAAATTTTGTAAGCAAAAATAACCTAACTTTGAACTACTGCCTTAGGAAAGGGAAGAGTGAGGTGGTGAGGGAAGGAACACAACTTAGTATCAAACTAGAGAAAGTAAAGTCACTTCTGCTTAGCTCTGAGTTTAAAAATATAAAAAGAAAATGGAAAAATTACACTTACTGTTCAAATTTATATAGCTGTAGTCTCAATGTAGTTTCTGTACTTGAAATGGCTTTAGCCACTGGCTGATGGATCTATGAGGTCCAGACTAGCTGCTCACAGTTTTCAAATGACAATTCCGTGTTCCTGTGTCTGTTCAGATTCCAAGGGAGTACAGGTTCAGCTTACAGTCTTGGAATGTTAGAGGTTATTGCCACCACTCCATTAGCCAAGCTGACCGAGTTTTTTTTTTTTTTGCTCACTGTGTCATTCTAGCCTTGTAGAAATATTTTCCTCATAAACATGAAGTAATTAGCAAAGAGGTTTTGCTTTTCCCCCAGTGTAGAGGTAACGGTAATGAAGACACCTGCATTGGAATCACAGACTATTCCTCAAAAACTACATTAAACTACTAGAAATGTCATTCAGGCATTTGCTTTGAATAGCAGACTTAGGGAAGGGAAGATTAACTGTGGAACAAAAATATATGAAACATTCAACTGCAGAGCAAAGGGTCTATGCTACTAAAAATGCCCACGACATTAAACACTCCACAAACCCCCCGTCTGTTGTTTTAAACTAAAGATTCTATTGGCTAACATACAATAATTTTGATTAATAACCTGAGAAGTTAAAATCTTGAAAGTGGCAAAAGCAAACCAAGAGGAGCATCCCTTACTTACTGGTACCATGTTATCAAGTCACTTTTCCTGGACAGCCCTGGTTATTAAATCTCCAAATTCTAAATTATACTATCTCATCCTGTAGAAACCTATATGTACACTAGATTCAATATTTTGGCTGTATTTCACCAATAGCAATTTCCAAATTTATCTTTAAAAATGCAGCCTTTGTTTATTTTTCCTTTTAAATAACAATAATCATGTAAGTGCAACTGACTCAAAATCCCTCACTACTGGGAATAAAAACCTAGATAACAAGTCAATAATGGATTCAGCCTCAAAAGGATAATCACCGTGTCAAAGACTACCTGTTCCTGGAATTTTGAAAAATGATTTATGTTGTGTAGTCAAGTTTCACAGCATGCATATATATACACATACACACACATATATGCCTATGTATGTATGTATATTATACATACCCATTTCTATTCAAATAGTAAGATCCCATATTCAGAAGTTTGTATCACAATATATGGAAAAGAGTTAAGTAAGCAGTGCAAAGCAACTTACTTCCTCCTAAAAATGTAATGTCACTTCTACATTTTAAGAAAGATTTGGTAAGTTTTAGCTTTTATGACACTAGGTAGGTGGGAATGCTGCACCATTGCCTAGCAGCTTTATTAAAAAACAAAACAAAAGGTTAAGATTGACTGTTACTCTTCTCCATATATTGGGCAAAAACTAAGAGACGGGAGAGGAAAATCAGTAACCTTTCAAAACTGATGATCTTTATCAGTTATCAGAACTAGACTGAATTTCATTACATTTAAAACTTGAACAGCTTTCAATAATGAATCAAGATGTTTAGAAGTAAAGATTCACAATACGAAGTCTGAATAATGATGATATTGTAAAAACAAGCATCCAAAAATATGGCTGTGGTTTACCTTGGACACACCATGGTCTGTTAGAAAAGTAGATCATACATACAAAGGTATAAAGAACATTAAGTTTTTAGCTGAAGGCAGCAGTCCGTTTAAAGGGACATCCCCGGCAATCCAATCGAGTAGTAGTATTTAAGTATATTAAGCTCATGACAATGCTGAAGAATGTGATGTCTTATTCAGTAGAGTCTTCCCCGACTACGATTTCCTCGTGCGCCCCAACCTTGGCCACCTCTACTTCCCCTGAAGGCTCCTCTCTGCTCATAATTAAAGTTGCTCAAATTGCTGCTATACTTCCCACTGGGAGGATTATAAATCTGCCTGGCATCCCTTTTTGGTCCTGCTGGAGATTTCTTGGGAGGTGAACCCAACGTTGTGTCTTCAGTGGCTCTCTTTTGCCCCATCTCAACTTTCTGTACAGGTTTCCAGGATAATGTTACTGTGCTCTTATAAGAAGGAGGAATGTGGAAGAGATCCTTGATTAAAACATTGATATTATTTGTTATTTTTAATGCAACGACTTTAATCTTGTTCTCTTCTGTTTTTAAGGCCTCACCTGTTTTACCCTGGAGAGCCAAGCGAAGTTGTCTAATATAAACTTGCAAAGTACTACAGCCTGATTTTGAAATCTTTGAGCTTTTCTGTATTCAGTTTGGCTGTTAAGAAATCTGGAAGTTTTCGGCCCAACTGGTGAAAGCTGTACAACAAACATTCCACATAACTGAACTGCAGCTTGGGTTCTTCATTACCAGCATTCTCACCATTTTCTGCTTCTTCTGGAGGGAGGGGCATATATTCCAATAACTTATCAAATAGTTTCCTTAAATTTGTTTCTAGCTTCTCCATGTCACCACAAAATGAACTCATCTCTGCCAACAATTTCAATACCTCCAACTGTATATCGAGACCCTCCACTGGGGTAGTTAAGGTACTGAGGTTAGGGAGAACCTGCTCACAGAAATAAGTCACAAACCTTGTAGAATGGACATTTTTAGAAAAGAGGGGTACTGCCTGCTGAGTGCACTGTAAGAGCCTGTCCACACAGTCGGGATCTGAGGGATTGAAGGTCTGCTCTAGATCAGCCTGTTCAGCCACCAACTCTACAAGTTGCTGTCTTCCACTCACTGTCTGTAAGCTTTTTAGCCCAGACAGTATCTTCATGAACAGAACAAATTCTTCACCAGTCACATCTTCTAGGACCTTTTTGGATTCTGTTAGTATAAGCTCCTCCACTTCCTTTGTTAAGACTTCATCCGGTAAAGTTTTAAGTTTTGTAGAAAGGAATTTAATTGCTCTTTCTCTAACGATGTCCTCTCCTTGAAGTATTTGGCTGAACAACCCACCTAACGTCCCTTTTGCATCCATCTTAAATATACTTAACAGGGCATTGTTCACTAGGTTAAATTCTGCAGAGTCATCTGTCTGTAGAAGTTGGGTTAATCTCCACTCCAGAAAAATGCAAAAAAAAAAAAAAAAAGAAGTTGGGTTAGTATATCTGCCACTCGGGGAAGATTTTCTCCAGTGGCAAATTGAGGCAGCTCTTTAATTGCTTGACATCGAATTGCTTGACGTCTTCATCCTCACAGAGGTCTAACTGTGCATTGATAGCAGAATCAGCCAATTCTGGAAAATGCTTAAAGAATTTCGGAATAAACTGAGCCGCTAATTGTTTTTCCTTAGTACCACCCTTCACACCATCCAGTATCACTTGATAGGCATCTTTATGCTGGCCCACTTGCTCCGTGGCATCGGCTAGGATGCCGTAGTTGCGGTAAAGCTCCTCTACCGACGGTATGGTGAGCGACAAGCCCTGGGCCGCTCCCGCTGTCGTGGTAGTCCCCGGCGCCACTCAAGACAGAATGTTTTTAGTAAAATGTAGCTTTTGATAGTTAATGAATTTATCATAGTTGTCTTTGATTAAAGGAACTTCACTGCCATATTCACAAAACAACAACAACAAAAACAAACAAAAAAACCCCAAAGTGAATAGACAACCTACAGAATGAGAGAAAATATTTTTAAACTAGCCATATGGCAAGGGATTAATCACCAGATTATATAGGAAGCTCAAACAACTGAATAGCAAAAAACCCAAATAATCCAATTTAAAAATGAGCAATGGATAGACATTGGAGCAATGGATAGACATTTCTCAAAAGAAGACATAAATCCACTCAGATTCTGGTTGTATATTTTTTAAAAAGATGGCTCAACATCACTAATCATAAGATAAATGCAAATTAAAACCACAATAAGACATCATCTCACCCCAGTTAAAATAGCTTTTATCAAAAACACAGGAAAGCCGGACGCGGTGGCTCACGCCTGTAATCCTAGCTCTCTGGGAGGCCGAGGCGGGCGGATTGCTCAAGGTCAGGAGTTCAAAACCAGCCTGAGCAAGAGCGAGACCCCGTCTCTACTATAAATAGAAAGAAATTAATTGGCCAACTGATATGTATATTAAAAAAAAATTAGCCGGGCATGGTGGCGCATGCCTGTAGTCCCAGCTACTCGGGAGGCTGAGGCAGAAGGATCTCTCGAGCCCAGGAGTTTGAGGTTGCTGTGAGCTAGGCTGACGCCACGGCAGTCACTCTAGCCTGGATAACAAAGCGAGACTCTGTCTCAAAAAAAAAAAAAAAAAAAAACACAGGAAAGATGCCATCTATGACACAAGAAAAAAATAATAAAAAATTTACAAAAAAAGAAAAAGAAAAATATTTTAAATTAAAAACAAAACAAAACAGGAAATAACATGCTAGCAAGAATGTGGAGAAAGGGGAAGCCTCATACACTATCTGAGACAATGTAAATTGGTGTAGCCACTATGGAAAAGCCAATCAGTTGACCAAATGGAAATGATACAAATATTATTTAAATTGTTTATTTAAACAATGTAAAGAAGCCTAGAAAATGCCCTATTTATCTAAAATCCAATATTCTGTAGAAGCAAAAACAAAACCCAAAATGTTTGTAAACATAAAATCCCTATACCTAAAACAATGCCTGGCACATAAAAAGTGCTCAATAAATATTTTCCATGACTGGGCACAGTTGCTCATGCCTGTAATCCCAGCACTTTGGGAGTCCGAGGAAGATTGAGCCCAGGAGTTCAAGGCTATAGTGAGGTATGATTGTACCATTGCAGTCTAGCCTGGGAGATAATGCAAGACCCTAGCTGTAAAAAAATAAAAATAAAAAGTAAAAAATATTTTCCCAATGTTGAATGAATAAATGACCATACAGAGTACATATCTTTCAAACAGTTTTGGGGAACTTGGGCTAGGTGCAGTGGTTCATGCCAGTAAGCCTAGCACTTGGGGAGGCCAAGGTAGGAGGATTGCTTGAGGTCAGGAGTTCAAGGCCATCCTGAGCAAGAGAGAGACCCCACCTCTACAAAAAAATAGAAAAATTAGCCAGGCCTGGTTGTATGTGTCCTGTAGTCTCACCTACTTAGGAGGCTGAAGCAGAAGGACTGTTTAAGTCCAGGAGTTGGAGGCTGCAGTGAGCTATTATAAGGCCAATGAACTCCAGCTTGGGTGATAGAGCAAGACCTTGCCTCATTAAAAAAAAAAAAAGTTTTAGGGAACAAACATCCTTAGGCAGAGAGAAGGACAAAACCAGTTTTTGTTAGCAGATTAATATAAGGTTCAATTTGGGCAATCATAGAAGGTAATAAATACACAATAGCTTATGGTACTAGGAATTCTGGTTGCAAAGAACTCTTGGTTGATAAAATATGGAAAGTATTAATATCAATTGGCCGTAAAGGATCATTCAAAACAGTTTGTACCACACTTTTTTTTTTTTTTTTGAGACAGAGTCTTGCTCTGTTGTCTGGTCTAGAGTGCAGTGGCATCATCATAGCTCATCACAACTTCAAACTCCTGGGGTCAAGTGATCCTACTGCCTCAGTCTCCCAAGTAGCTGCAACTACAGGCCTATGCCACCACACTCGGCTAATTTTTTCTATTTTTGGTAGAGACAAGGTCTCACTCTTGCTCAGGCTGGTCTCAAACTCCTGACCTCAAGCAATCCCCCCAACCCTCCCCCTCCCCAGCCCAGGCCTCCCAGACGACCACCCTTCTTGACTATCAGGGCACCCAGTGTTAAAACACAAAGTAATTACTTTAGAATAACTCCAGCAAGAGAAAGGGAAGGAATGGACACCAATAAAGGTCAAGGAGAGAAAAACTCATTAAGAGGAAACATGATAACAAATGAGGAAGAATGTAGAACAAAGATATTAAATTTCCAGGTAATTTTTCTTCTTAGAAGTTACCCAAATGTGATGGTCAAATGCCAATTAAAAAGAAATATAATCAAGCAGGAGTATTAAGAGAGGGGTGAATAATAATGAAATGCTTTGAATATTCATTTAAATATTATTTCAAGAAAAAGAAACTTAAAGCCAATGCAAGTAGGTAAATGAGAAACTCTTCTGAATGTACTTTGAGCTCCTAGGGAAATGCCCTATATATATTTGAGGGTAATTATTATTATTATTTTGTTCTTTAAGGCTCCAGGAAACCAACAATTAACTGATGCCACTGAACTCAATGAGCGAATCACTCTGGGGCTTGTTAAAAGTGCAACAGTAGATCATGTAGTTTCAAGTTATTAATGAGTTGCTCTAGTGATCATTACAGGCATCCATAATCCCTCTGGACCACCCTCATTATGAGGCATTTAGGATGCCTGGTGTTCTCATAAATGGAACCCCAGGGAGGAGGCCAAGAGGGTCCACTTGCAAAGCCATCTTGAGAAGTTGTTGGTCAAGTTTTGGTTACCCTCTGGGGGAGAGAAATGCAGATACCCTCTTCTCAATTAACCTTGTTCCTGGGGGAATGACGGCCTCCTCCGTGGAGTGGGAGCTCTTAGTCACAGATAGTTTAGGGCAGAAATTATCAAGAATTGCTTCTCTCTTACAAATTGAACTATTTATAAATGAATATTATACTGCCTGAGATTTGCCTTAAAATGCTCCAAAACAAATAACTCTCAAAACAAACAAAATACAAACAAACAAACAAAACCCTGGAGGGGATAAATGAAACAAGACTGACAAAATGTTCATAATTTTTGAGGCCCACAGGGGGTTCATCATACTATTCTTTATTTTTATGTATATTTGATAATTTCCATTTTTAAAAAGCTTTTAAATAGGCATATTTAAAGATTATTCATCTCCTATACATATTATTTTAAATCAGTTATTACTTTATACATTTATTACGATTCTTTCAAATACAACAGAAACCCCAATTCACACTGGCTTAAATAATAAAGGCATACAGATACAGGCTGCTGTCAAAATAAAAAAAAAATAATAATAATGGCAATACATATATTCATGTACCTACAAAGTTTCCAGAGCCTTTCTTGGCATCAGGTGATACTTGATCCTACAGCTCAGTGATGTAAGCAATGACTGAATTTCTATCATTCTGCTCTATCTCCTATGATGTTGGTTTCATCCTAATGCTCGCATCTCTCCTAATTTCAAGAAGACCATCTACAGTGACTGGGTTACGTGTTCCATCCAGCAAGAGCTGGATTTGTCTAGCATTTCTCGCAAAAGCCCTGATACAACCAGCTTAAGGTCATATGCTTAACCCTGAGCCATCATCTAACCGAGGAGGTAGAATCCTTCTCTAAGTAGATTAGGTCACATTCTCCACTCTTGGAAACCAGGATCAGGAACCTCTCAGATCTCCAAATGGAAATGGGTTGTTGGGAAGGAGGAAAGGTGAAATAGATGCTAGGAAGCAGCCAACAAATGTCCGTTACACTCCCTACATGTAAAGCTCCCAGAATAGAACAAGGGGCATTGAACCATATCTTCTAAAACTGCAACATAGGTGTGAAGCTGTGGCCAGAGATCAGGGACCTGGATGGTCTGTTGAGGTGGAAGATTTCCTTAAGGATAGTACCAGCAGTGTCTGGTGTGGATGGGAATGGGGGCGAGGATATAACATGCTTCATTTTTGTAGGTTTGCTGAGGGTAGGAAATGTTCCATTCTCATGGCAGATGTTGACAGTGGTGGGAGAGACTATGAGTGTGTGTGAGGGTAGGAAGTATATGAGTACTTTCTGTACTTTCTGTTCAACTTTTCCATAAATCTAAAATTGCTCTTAAAAGGTATTTAAAAAAAAAAAAAAGATTAACAACTTGTCTCAGCTTGGAGAGTAAGTGAACTGGTAAAGAGGAAAAGAGAGGGTTGTTTATGGGGTGAGTACAGCTGATGAAGGGCCTTGAGGCCAAACTAGGCAGCTAAACAAGCTTAACACGTGGGAACTGGGAAGCTGCTGAGGCTTTATGAATGGAAAAGTGGTGAGAGTGGCGTTTGCGGAAGATCAGTGAGTTTGTCACATAGAAATGAGTAGGGATTTTGAGGAATCTGCCTCCCCAAGGACACATCTCTGTCCAGCATTCCTGGTGTCTCTAGAGGCATTTGCCTCTTTAATGCAGTCAGTCAGCCTAACCTAACACTACGGAGCAGATGAAAGGGACAGAAACGCACACTGATTGTGCATCTACGGTAGGCCAGGACCTGTTTTAGGGTGCTTTGCTTTTTTTTTTTTTTTTTAAGACAGGGTATCATTCTGTTGCCCAGGCTAGGGTGCAGTGGCATAGGTCACTGCAGCCTCAAACTCCTGGGTTCAAGCACTCCTCCTGCCTCGGCCTCTCAAACAGCTAGGACTACAGGCATGTGCCACCCCATGCTTGGCTAATTATTATTATTTTTTTTAAAGAGATGTGGCCTTGTTATGTTGCCCAGGCTGGTCTCAAATTTGTGGCCTCAAGTGATCATCCTGCTTGGGCCTCCCAAAGTGCTAGGATTCCAGGAGTGAGCCACCACACCTGGACAAGTGCTTTACTTTCATCAATCCATCTAATCTCCGGAACAACCCTGAATTGAATGTTATCTCTATTTATAAAGATAATGGAGATTTATTTCAATAACCAATCAAAAAACAAGAATGTTTTATAAGCTAGGAAGAGATACAACACTATATTATCCACACTATTTGTGCAGGGATAACAAACTTATCTTGCTTATTCCTGCCATACCTGACTGAAGCTAAGCGACAGCTAACACACCCTCTTACAATGGGGTCTTAAGCCAGTACTTTGCACCTCTTTGAACATTAACTTCCTCATTCATAAAATAAAAGATTTGGAAGAGATAATTTCTTTAATCCCTTTCCTGATATACCTAAAAGCTCTAAGAATAACACACCTGAGTCACAGCTGAGGCTAAACAAGTAAGTTATAAGAAAATCCATAGCTATACAGACTTTCAACAGTCATCGAATTTATTACCTGAGGCTGCTGTTAAATGCTGTGCTGGAGAGAACAGAGATAGGTATAGCTTACAGTATAAGACAAAACAACATGGATGTGGATTTGCTAATCCTTGCCCAACACTCAGCATCAGTTTCCAAACCTCTCAAGAACCCAGTCTCTTACTGACTGGATGCCCAGGTCTCCATGCCATGAGCCACAGGATCCTGCGTGCAGCACATACACTCCAGTTCCCACACAAACCTGAGTCTCTTGTTCTCAATAACAAACAAAGGCTAAATTTAGAAGTAAACAAACAAAAACCTGAGATGATCCTGAACGCCCATTAATTTTCTTTGAGGCCTTGGGGAACTGCTAATTTTTATGGCTGCTTTATCCGACTGACACTGTGAGGTAAGGAAACAAGTCCAGTTTCTTTTATCGTAGAAAATTCTTCTTTATGTCTAATATATATTCCATGGGTACAAATTCCAACCAGTTTCCATATGATCTCATTAGAGATGTTTCCATTTTCCAAACACCACCAATCAAAGGCATAAAATAGTGCATTATTAGTTCATCTGGCAGATTTCCCAGTGGTAAAGGAAATATGATTTCATCAGTAAAAATTGTTACAAAAAGATTCAAGAGCAGAAGTTACTAAAAAGTTCAAGAAGGAACTCAAATGATTTCCAACTTTGTAAACAGTGTCCAATGACAAAAGAAATGAAGAAAATCCAATTTGGTTCTTGAAACCTGTACATTAGAATTCATTTCTGCTCCCCAACACTACTGAAATTGGTAAACCTACTACCCTGAAGAGAATGGTATGCAATTAAACAAACATGCATGTTATTGCTTTCTGTTTTGGAAGACCATGCTACAAATGTTACTACTGTACATGTTCAAGAGTGACTAGGAAGATCAATGCAAAACCAACAATATTTACTTCTATGGTCACAGAAGACTACTGATTGGCTGTATCTGCTACTTGTAACCAAATTTTCTATCTTTCCAGAGAGAATCCCAAAATGGCCTTTCCCCTTATTCAGAATTCTCCTAAAACCTCTCCTGCTAAGGAATTCCCTGACGGTTAAAAGTAAAAATAGTAAGTAGTACAACTACTAGTGTACCCCCTGCAGAGCCAATCTTGATTCCTTTCTGTGAAATACGACGTTTATACCCCCAAATTTTCCAATAATGAAAAATTCCTCATGCTTCATGATTTTTGTATTTTTTCATAAACTTTAGTGTTAAGCTGCATTTGGTGAATTTCTTCAGAATGAGGACACTGGACAAGCTTCCCTTCACAAGTGAAGTTTCTGGTGTCTAAGAAGGCTTGACCGCCTGCTGAAGTTTCTCCTGCATATGTTACAGGTATAAGGCTGCTCACCCGTGTGAGTTCTCCGGTGTTTAATGAGGTGGGAGTTCTGACTGAATTTTTTTCCACATTCATGACATGTAAAGGGCTTTTCTCCTGTGTGAGTTCTTTGGTGTGTGTGTAGATTTGTATTTTGACTGAAGCTTTTCCCACACCATGAACATTTATATGGTTTTATTCCTTGGTGTGTTGTTAAGTGCTTATTAAGATCTGAACTCCATCTAAATCTCTTATCACATTGTTGACATTTATAGGGTTTCTCTTCAGTGTGAATTCTTTGGTGCTTAATAAGGTCAGAGCTAACTCTGAAGGTTTTCCCACATTCCTGACATTTAAATGGCTTCTCTCCTGCACAGCTTTTCTTGTGAAGATCCATAAGTTTCAGCAGCTCTTGTTTCCAGGTTGAAAGTTTCTTTCTTTTCTTCGCTGGAAAATCTCGGCGCCATTTCCCCACTCTGTGCATATCACCATGATTTTCTTTGCCTGTTGTTTTCTGGGAAATTTTCACTTTGGTCTTTTTTGGTACTATGCCTACTGGCACTTGTATTTCCAAGTCAGAAAGAGACATAGGCTGATGATTTTCAGTGTCACGTTTGAGCTTTAACCCTGCTAGAATAAATATAAGAATCAGCTATGTGTATCCCAGAACCAGAAAATCACAGGAATGGAAAGAAAACTTCAATGATCAATTTTAAAACAGAGGAGTAGAATCTTAAAACGTTAAGCCCTTGTAAAGGCTCATATCAAGGCACGTTTCTCTTCTTCCCGTGGTGTCTTTACCTGTAGAGGACTCGCCAGCACTGTCCTTCAACTCCAGGGATACTTGAACCCACGGTTCTTCCCCATGCTCTAGACAGGAGATCACTTTAGGTTTGGGAAGCACAAATAATGCTGTGAAATGGACAAAATGAGGTCAAGGACTGGTAACTTAACAGTGAATTAGTACACAAATTCCTGACTATTTCAGGAAACCAAAGGACATTGTTATAGTTTGTTACCCCAAATGGTTAAATCGATAGAATTTACAATCTAGTATGATATTTACGCTATACTGTACTTATGAGTAGATGTGCAAAGTAGAGACTAAGAAATAAACCTAAGGTGGATCAATGAAGAGGATACAGGGAACAGGAATCCAGCACATATTCTCCCTCTTCTGCACTAAGAATACCCCATCTTCAACCAATGGTGAACCAAGCACCAGAGGTTATGGGGAATATAGGCTGGTCCTATTAACTCTTTAGGCTTCATCCTATATTAGATCAGTGATAGCAGAGCCAATAGGTTCAGTATCATAGGCACAAGTGATAGATCTATCATTATTAGTTAGTTTTTACTTTGCTTTTATTTATTTAGTCCCAGGCCCTGAACTAGGATAGATTTTTAATATTCCTATAGATCCCCAGCTCACATGCAGGTAGAGGAAACAGACTCTAAATACAGATGACCAGGTATGGGACTGTTTGTCATTCATTCACATTCATTCATTCAATAAATATGTACAGAGTGGCTATGGTGTGCTAAGCACTGACCTATGGGCTGGGAATATAGTGGTGAAGATGACAAAGTACCCTGATTTCATGGAGCTTACGTTCTAGTAGGAGAGTGAGACAATTCATCAATAAACAAACAAAATAATGTCAGGAAGTGATAAGTGTGTTGAAGAAAACTGAACTGGTAAAAGAGCATCACAAAATTCCACTCCTGTGAAGCTATTTTAGATAAGATTATGCGGAAGGCCTCTGTGAGAAAGACATATTTCAGCAGAGACCTGAAAGTGAGAATTTCACTATGTGGTAGAAAAGTGTGGCAGGGAGAAGAAAAGGGAAAGCAGAAATGAGCATGGTAAGTTCCAGTAACAGCAAGACAACCAGCATGGCTAAAGAGGAACTGAGCAAGGGCACAAAGGTGAACAGGAACCAGATCCTGGAGGGTCCGGAGGTCTTGGTAAGAAGTTTGGATTTTTTCTGAAAGTAAGTGACCACAGATTTTTGAAGCAAGGAAATACCATGATCTGATTAGGTTTTTAAAAGATCACTCTGGCTGCTGTGCAGAAAACAGACTGTGGGGCAAGAGTAAGAGGCAGGGGTATCAGTTAGAAAGCTACTAAAGTAGACCTGGTTTGAGATGACTCTGGCTTAGGCCAGGATGCTAACAGTGCAAGAAGCTGAGACATTGTTGGACTCAGGGTATGTCAGAGTGGAGCTAAGAGAACTTGCTAAGGGATTAATAGTGGGGTATGAGAGCACGATCAGATTAAAGGATGACTACATTTTCTGCCCTGAACAATAGGATACTGGTGGTGCCCTTTACTGAGATGGGAAAGACATGGCAGAGCAGGTTTGGGGACAAGAGCAGGTTAGGGATCAAGAATTCTACCCAGGATAAGGAATGAGCATGTGCACATGGAAAAGGCTTCCCAGGTGACCTGGATATACTACCTTCTCCCTCCCCCAACACCATCTAGTTGAGAACCAACCAGCTACTAGAACAGTAAGACCCTCTCACAGGGGTTCATTCTCAGCACACTGAACAAGATAGATCACTCAACTTCTACACAAAGGGAAGGGAGAATCTTTACCTAGAGAGATGATAGTCTCATAGTTTTCCTGCATTACATCATTGTAGAGGGTCTTCTGAGTGGGATCCAGTAACTCCCATTCTTCCTGGGAAAAATACATGGCCACTTCTTCAAATGTCAACAAGCTCTAAAGAAGAGAATTGACTTCAGCTCAGAACTTGCCACTGCAGAAGCAGCCCGACCACCTGGCTATGAACTGCATGCTAGGTCAGACTCTGAAGAAATGACCAGTACATGATGTTTATAAAAAGTTAGAAGGCAGAGAGGAAGGAGCCAAGGGATCAGCAAAAAGCCTGGGAAGGACTCAGTTCCCCCTGGGCCAAGCCTAATTGTCTAGGATAGAACCTCTGGGGCTAAGATGCCTCAGGGAACCTGCTGGGCAGTGTAGGTCTTGGGCAGCAGGGAAAGGTAGGTAAGGTCTGCTGAAAAGCACAGCTCACCTGGGACTCAGGCAAGAGGAGCTCAGGTACCACTGTCCAGTCTTTGGTGTTTGTCTGCTCAGGAAAGACTAGAATTTGTTGAGCAGGCACAGCTGTGGGTGGAAAAGAGCCAGAGGAAATTTCTTGTTTCTGTCTATGAACATCCTGAGCTCATTTCTAAAATACAGAAGATACTAATTCTCTCAGTAAGGATGGGACACCTTTATAAGAGTGTGGGAGGGGACTAGAAGTGGCTTTCTAATTATAAATTAGAACCAACTAACTACCAGCCCCTAGAACCAGTTCCCTAGATGACTGTCCTGATTTCAAGAATGAAGTTAAAAACAGTATTTTTTTCCCTTGCATGACATAAATTGTTCTATTTGGGCAAAACTTAGAGATGTTTGAAAATGAAGTACTCAGGAACTCCAATGTGCCAAATAAAGGCAACAGGAGGGTAGAAATAAATTTGACAAGTTCAAATAATAGCAAGAAGACTGTGGCTACAGAGGAATGAGCAAGGGCCAAGGGGTGTGAGTAGCAGATGAGGGTGGAGGGTCCTCGGCCCTTGGAAAGGAGATTAGATTTCTTTCTGAATATGGTTAAGAACTGACTGCAGGCTTCTGAAGAAAGGAAATACCATGATCTGATTAGGTTTTTAAAAGATCACTCTGGCTGCTGTGTAGAAAACAGATGGTGTGAGGGCAAGAATAGAGGCAGGGGTGCCAGTTAGAAAGCTATTAAACTAGACCTGGTTTGAGATGACTCTGGCTTAGGCCAGGATGCTAACAGTGCAAGAAGCTGAGACATTGTTGGACTCAGGGTATGTCAAAGTGGAGCTAAGAGAACTTGCTAAGGGATTAATAGTGGGGTATGAGAGCACGATCAGATTAAAGGATGACTACATTTTCTGCCCTGAACAATAGGATACTGGTGGTGCCCTTTACTGAGATGGGAAAGACATGGCAGAGCAGGTTTGGGGACAAGAGCAGGTTAGGGATCAAGAATTCTACCCAGGATAAGGAATGAGCATGTGCACATGGAAAAGGCTTCCCAGGTGACCTGGATATACTACCTTCTCCCTCCCCCAACACCATCTAGTTGAGAACCAACCAGCTACTGGAACAGTAAGACCCTCTCACAGGGGTTCATTCTCAGCACACTGAACAAGATAGATCACTCAACTTCTACACAAAGGGAAGGGAGGATCTTTACCTAGAGAGATGATAGTCTCATAGTTTTCCTGCATTACATCATTGTAGAGGGTCTTCTGAGTGGGATCCAGTAACTCCCATTCTTCCTGGGAAAAATACATGGCCACTTCTTCAAATGTCAACAAGCTCTAAAGAAGAGAATTGACTTCAGCTCAGAACTTGCCACTGCAGAAGCAGCCCGACCACCTGGCTATGAACTGCATGCTAGGTCAGACTCTGAAGAAATGACCAGTACATGATGTTTATAAAAAGTTAGAAGGCAGAGAGGAAGGAGCCAAGGGATCAGCAAACAGCCTGGGAGAGACCCAGTTCCCCAGGGGAGAACACACGGGCTAACAAACCTCTCTAAGAATCACGAGCAACAGGGAAAGGCCGCCCTGAACTGCTGGAAAGCACAGCTCACCTGGGACTCAGGCAAGAGGAGCTCAGGTACCACTGTCCAGTCTTTGGTGTTTGTCTGCTCAGGAAAGGCTAGAATCTGTTGAGCAGGCACAGCTGTGGGTAGAAAAGAGCCAGAGGAAATCTCTCATTTCTATGAACATCCTGATGGGACACTGTGTGTTGTGTGTGATGCCACAAGTGCCCTCCTCATAAATAAGAACCAAGTATCTACCAGCCCCTAGAACCAGCTGCCCAGTTGACAGTTTCTTCAGTTTTCATGAGAAATAAAAAAAACATACCTTTTTATGTTTCTCATGATATATATTTTTCTGAGTTAGACAAAAATTAAAAGTATTTTAAAATGAAGTACTCAGGGACTCCAGTGTATGGTAGGAGATGAAGTTTTTTTTTTTATTTTTTTTTTCCTGGTACACAATTGTTTTCACATTCTGCAACTAATAACCCATTTCTGATCCCAAATACTTCTTTATTTCATGATGAGGTAGCCCCAAGCTTTCCAACTCCATCTCTTTCCCTCCTCTCCATTTTTCTCTCAGGAACAGAGTTCATAGTGTTATTACCAGAGTTCTGTGGTTTAGGTATTTCTGTACCTTAGGCCAACCTCCAGCTTCACCCACAATTGGTATATTCTACTGCTACCTGCAGGACATCTTAACTGCTATTGTGGCTGCTTTTACAAATCCATAGAGCTGGGTACCCAAAAAATGCCCATGACATGTTGGCTGAACTAATTATTTGTCACAGCTCCCAGGAGAAGGAAATTATCATGAAGCTCCTTACCCCTTTCATACACAGGCTCAGTTTCTTTATGTGTATTCCTGTTCAGCTGTTCTTGTAGACCCTGGCATGTATTCCAAAATTCTTCATCCTGGGAATCGCTCACTGGATGGGACTCTGCTGGCTCTGACCTGAAGCCTGGGGCCTCTGCTGTTTCTCCCAACAGCACTGTCTCCTTTCCCAGCTCATGGACTGCAACCTAGAAATAATCCCCATCCTCATTACTACAAGACTTTCGGTTTGGTGGGGGGAAGGGAGAAGGTAGAAGGAGGAAAAGATATACAGCCAACATTGTGGGAAGTGTGAGAAAGTAAAGGAAATGACAAAGGGCTTTAAAGAGAAATTAGGCCATCAATGTTTCATTAACTATCTATACATCTGAGAAAAACATAGTAAAAGGATAAAAGCTGTGGCTACTGCCAGTCCTCCAATACAGCAGCCTCTTCACTGCATACAGTCCCGCTCAAGCTACTAGCAGGGTTGGGCACGCCGCCAATTCTCATGCTGCCTTATCAGGCCTTCTATCTTGACTTAGATCCCCACTTTAGTGCTTTTCTGTCTTTTAAGTTCTTCTAAGAATTAAAGAAATAAAAAAATTTTCCTCTCAGCCATTATTTTCCCTATGGCCAGGAAGGGTTTCACAGAGAATGAGGATAGAATAGAGAAAAAAGGGGCAGGAAGAGTGGCTCCAACCAACCTCTAAATGATTTTGACACCAAACATATGTCCTGCCCTGTATTCTTCACAGCAGGCCCAAGGCCAGCAGGTGTTGCCATCTGCCCAAGGGCATACCCTCACTCCCTACTTGTCAGCAAAGCCAAAAACCAAACATTAAGGGAGGGCAGTAGAGGCTCTTATCTATTAAAGGGAGGGCACTACCTCTTGGCGTCTTTTCCTCATTATTCTGCTAGGATTTTTCTTTTCCAAATCTTTGTTTCCCTTTTTTCTTTCTTTTTCTCTTCCTTTGCAGTCTTCCCCTAGCTGTTTTATTTCTCACTCTCTTTAATGTCCTTGCTCTCCTTTGGTCTCTAAGTATACTCCCCTTTTTGGATCTGCCCTCTCCTACCTGACACTTTGTTGCCTTCTAATTCTGTTTGTAAGAAATCAAGTCCTGTCTCCTTGGCCAAACCAGACTAGGCCCATCACCCTCAATTCACCCTGGCTCCAAAGACAGCAAAAAGCTACACTTTTTCTAAAGCCAGCAAAGTCTATCACAATTTCTGAAACCTATGGACTGACTTTCCTGTGGGCTTGTAGCTTTGAGTGCCACCTTAACAGTCCTAAAGAAAGAACAAAATGGTGACATAATCCATCTCATTTCTCAATTAACTGCCCTCACCCTCACTATATCCACCTTCATCCTATTGCACTGTATATGACAGGAATCTTTCTTCTCACCCCATTCCTTGTTTGCCCAGATTCCCTCTGCAAGTGTTCTACCAGGTCCACAGCCTCCTCAATGCTCTGTGGATGGTGCTTCTGCATCTGAGTCTGTGTTTCCCTGGGGAGAATAGTCAGGAACTGCTCTAGCACCAACAGTTCTAATATCTGCTCTTTTGAGTGGATCTCTGGCCTCAGCCAAAGATGGCATAATTCTTGAAGTTGACTGACAGCCTCACGTGGTCCAGCTGCTTCATGATAGTGGAAATTCCGGAAGTGCCAGCAAGGTCTCTTGAGATCAAGACTGTCTGTGTGTGTAGATTTTTTACTGTGACTGGAGCTCACTCTCACAGGCTCTTTGGTCTCCCACAGAGCCTTGATCTCTGGGTCCAAATACTCAGCCACCTTCAGATCCACCATCATCATTTTGCTCTAGGAAGTTTTGCTCGTGTGTCAGACACCCAACTGGTGCCACCTTTAACAACTGAGGTCCCGTCTGGTCTGGTAAAAAATAAATAAGATCTTCTTCCTAAAGGCACTGGGGGCAAAAGAAGTGTACATGTCAGTAACAAAGTCACATGAACCTTATTACTTGCTAGAGAAAAATGAACAGAAAAGATCCTGTCCTTCCCTTCCCTTCAAAATCAACTACCAAGGCCGGGCGCGGTGGCTCACGCCTGTAATCCTAGCACTTTGGGAGGCCGAGGCGGGCGGATTGCTCAAGGTCAGGAGTTCGAAACCAGCCTGAGCGAGACCCCGTCTCTACCAAAAATAGAAAGAAATTAATTGACCAACTAAAAATATATATACAAAAAATTAGCCGGGCATGGTGGCGCATGCCTGTAGTCCCAGCTACTCGGGAGGCTGAGACAGTAGGATCTCTGAGCCCAGGAGATTGAGGTTGCTGTGAGCCAGGCTGATGCCACGGCACTCACTCTAGCCTGGGCAACAAAGTGAGACTCTGTCTCAAAAAAAAAAAAAAAAAAAATCAACTACCAGGCCCTTTGTTTCTCTTCTCTTCTATTATTCACCTGAAGCACAGCACAGCTGAGAGAAGACAAATTCCAGTTGATGACTTTGCCCTTTAAAAAAAACAAAACAAAACAAGCCGGGCGCGGTGGCTCACGCCTGTAATCCTAGCACTCTGGGAGGCTGAGGTGGGCGGATTGCTTGAGGTCAGGAGTTCGAAACCAGCCTGAGCAAGAGCAAGACCCCGTCTCTACTATAAAAAAATAGAAAGAAATTAATTGGCCAACTAATATATATAGAAAATTAGCCAGGCATGGTGGCACATGTCTGTAGTCCCAGCTACTCGGGAGGCTGAGGCAGAAGGATTGCTTGAGCCCAGGAGTTTGAGGTTGCTGTGAGCTAGGCTGACGCCACGGCACTCACTCTAGCCTGGTCAACAAGCGAGACTCTGTCTCAAAAAAACAAAACAGGCCGGGCGCGGTGGCTCACGCCTGTAATCCTAGCACTTTGGGAGGCCGAGGCGGGTGGATTGCTCAAGGTCAGGAGTTCGAAACCAGCCTGAGCGAGAGCGAGACCCTGTCTCTACCAAAAATAGAAAGAAAGTAATTGACCAACTAAAAATATATATATACAAAAAATTAGCTGGGCATGGTGGCGCATGCCTGTAGTCCCAGCTACTCGGGAGGCTGAGGCAGGAGGATCGCTGAGCCCCGGAGATTGAGGTTGCTGTGAGCTAGGCTGACGCCACGGCACTCACTCTAGCCTGGGCAACAAAGTGAGACTCTGTCTCAAAAAAAAAACAAAAAAAAAAAAACCAGAAAACAATTCAAGAAAGGCTGGTATGTAAGAAAACTGGCACCCACTGGCTGAAAGGAGCTTTGGGGATTACCCAAAGATTTCACTGGTGTGCCTCCTATTCCACTATCCCCATAAGGGAAGAGTAGGAGAAAATAAGACTAGAAAAACATTCTGAGTTTCTTTTAAATTTTAATAGATCACCCCAGTCTCTGTCTTTAGTAAGGGGGTACAACTTCTATGACTCTTCATCCTCTTGTGAAGATGGAAGCCTTCACTTCAAAAAGCACTTGATATTATCTTTTCCACAGTATGAATACTGGCAGGAGACCTGAGACAGTGAGCCCAAAGTACAGCAGTCCTCCTTATCTATGGGGCATATGTTCCAAGATGTTTGGCAGATGCCTAAACCTCAAATAGCAGACCACATATACATTGTTTTTTCCATGGATACACACCTACAATAAGGATTTATTTATAAATTAGGCACAGCAAGAGATTAACAATACTCACAAAACAAAAAATTAAAACAATATACTGTAATAAAAGTTATTTAAAACTCATGGATTGTTTATCTCTGGAATTTTGCATTTAATATTTTCGGACAGTAGTTGACCATGGATAACTGAAACGACTGATTGGGGGTGTCTACTACAGAAGGAAGGTCATTTGGGGGAAAAATAGCCTATTCTTCTCAGAAAGTGTCTCTCAACTAAGCAAGTAGATGCTTATACTCTTCCCTGCAAGACGTACAAAGGGCACTAAGCAGATGATTTATGCAAAATTTCTGTTTACTTGACCTGGAAAAAATTACAGCTGGGCTTTGTTTACAAAAACATCAAGTCGTTAAAAGGCAACAATGAGTCGGTGATGATTCAGGTGATCCTTCTGCTGACTTTGTACTTCTTCAAAGGCCATTAAGACCTTAAGTGGGGCTGAGGATGGTCTTGTAAGCCTCACTTTCCCTGCGGTGAGCCAGAAACAGCACCGAAATTCTACCTAGGATGCCACCAGTATTCAAAGAAATAGCTGGCTCTTTGCTGCCCACCGCGGCTCCGGAGGCACGGGGGCAGTTCCTGTGTTTCTGCACCAGCATTAGGCAGAACTGACCTGTCCGCCTGTAGTAACACAGCCACAGAAACGCCAGCGGGAGCTGGACAGCGTCTCCGGGCGCAGCGGTAGACACTACTGCCCGCCCCCACTGGGATTCGCCACCGCCTCGGTCTGCGACGGGCGCGCCCGCGGGCACGGGGCAGGCGCGCAGTGTCCGAGCGAGCTCCAGCCGCCGCCCGCGCAGCAGCCGCGCGACGGGACGCGAGAACAGCTTCCGGAGCCCGCCCGCGGCCCTGCCTCCGGCCCGGGCCGCCGCCCGCGGAAGATGGCTGCCTCCCCCCGCCCTTCTGGAAGCGGCCGCTACCGCTCGGGGGACTCCGGAGCCGAAGCCCAAGGGGAAGCAGCTTCTCGGTTATTACCTCGGACAGGTCGGCTTCCGTGGAGGCCCCTTCCAGCCTTCTCAGGCTCAGATGCGAGCCGCCACCGCCACTCTGAGGAGCGCAGCTGTCCGCCCCGCACCACTCGGAGGCGGGTGTGGCGAGGCGCGCGGCAGCCAGCGTTGGGGACGGAGGCCTGGCACCGCCGGCGTCCACACAGCCCCTCTCGGCCCCTGAGGGACGGGAGCCCGGCCCTACGCACCTCAGTCGCGGTGGAGAGCCCGCGCGCAGACCGGAAGCGGAAGTGACGCGTTGCCGAGGGCTTCGCGTAGTCCGGCCGGGTGGATGCCCGCCCCTAGCGCAGGAGCCGGTCCGGCCGCGGTGGCGAGTGCTCTTGCCTTCCTCTCTCCCTCCGCGGGGAACCAGCCGCTAGCCCGGCACGGCCGCGGAGGCGAGTCTTCGGGCCCGCTGAAGCCTAGAAGGCCCCGCACCGGCTCGTCGCGTGGGTGTCGCTGTGTCGTGTCCCCACTGTGGGAGGCGTCGCGCGTCCCCATCTTTCCTGCGTGACTTTCGGGGGCTGGCCGGCGGCGTCTGGTCACCGGGAGCCTCGCCCGGTAAGGGTCGCCGCCCGGGTGTCGAGGGGCTGCCTCCCCACTGAGCGCGCCGCTCCCCGGCTTCCTGCGGCCCAGCCGTCCGAGCTTGAGCTGCCTTTGCTGGGTTCGTCGCAGCCTCCTCGAGGAAGACGCACTTTTGCCCCGGTCAGCCCAGTCGCTAGATCAGGAACTATGGCCCCTGAGGGATTTGCACCGTTTCTGGGTCGTCTGGCGCATTTCTCACAACTATTATGTTTATTTTTCTTGTGTGTTTTTAACGTGTGAATAGGTTCCATTTATATTGCTCCTTGACAGAGAAATTGAGACCTCAGGAGTGACTTGCTCAGAGTCACATAGTCCACCTACCAGTGGCAGCTGCTAAACTGGAATGTAGCTCTCTTGTAATATCTTCTGCCTTTTCCACTACCGTATGCTTCCCTGGAAGATGGGAATCTTGTTTTCATCTTGTATCTCTTGCAGTGTCTAGCATAGTCACTTGGGTAAGATAGGCATTCTATAAGTATTTCCTGAATAGTTATAAGAATCTGAGTATTTGCGGTTGTCAGTGATCTCCAGATTATTAATTTCTTTGTAATGTTAGCCTATACTAGTCAAGGATTTTAAAGTTTACTATGTATAGCCAGGGCTATGGAGTAAGACATCTTTGTCCTTAAGCAATCTAATAAAAGGACTGAAGCAGTTTCACGAATATCTGTAACACAAGGTAGTAATAAAACATCAGCTGAACACTGTGAGAACTCCAAGGAATAAAAGTTGATTTTGAGTTGGGGAAAATTATAAAAGACCTTGAGAAATTTTGCCCACAGCAGGAAGTGGGGATACATTTCAGACACATGGGAGGGTAAGAGCAAAGGCTTGAAAGCTGAAATGATCTGTAGTACGTTTTTACTGAGTTGGGCTACATTTATTTAGAGGAAGAGTTTAAAAAATTAGAAAATAAGTTCATGTGGACCTTATACTGGAGTCCTTTGAATGGGAATGAGATTACGTTTAAGAAAGTAAATCTCAAACCACCATTGAGGGTTTTTGATGGAACTTCTTTCTAGGGCAGTTCATCTGAGGTAAGTTTAAGGTGAGAACGAAGATCAGAGGCCATTACCAAGCCATTATGCTATTTTTGCTTTTGGATAGATGGTAACATACTTCTCCAAGGCATAGATCTTGATCCTTTCTAAGTAAGAGAAAGAGACTAAAAAGAGACAATAATAATGAACATCTGCCTAAGTCACTTGCATATGTGTCAAAGCAGGTTCATTAGAATCATGATTTCCTTAGACTGTCAGTCAGGTTGAGACTTAATTTCTTCAAAAGTAATTATTGTTCCCAGTCTCTTAGAACTAATGGACAGTAATGTCCTTGACAGTGAGAGTCTCATCATCTGGCCCAATGCTGAGCATATAATTAGAATTAAGTTGAATAAATGAAGTCTGGCCAGCAATGCCCTTGGTTGTCACTGACAGACCTAATTCATAACATAGGTAGAGAGTTGGTTGAAGGGAGAAGGAAGTAGGAAAAGAGACCCTGTGGAAAGAAGCAGCAAGACACACATTGTGAGTAGGGAAGGAGGCACTGATGATTTTCATTGTGTGGTTTGGGCCAGAGTTGCATATTCTTACTGTGGAGCCCACAAAAATTCCCTGAGTCTTTCCTTTTGCTTCATCTCCCCACTTGGGCACTTTCAGAAGTGATGAATGTACAGCTGAGAAACAAGGAAAGCAAATACACTGAATTAATTCTGAGAGACCCACACAATTATCCAGTGCACTGAATATTTTTGCTGGGTGACTGGCTGGAGTTAATGGTGCTACTACTGGCTTAAAAATACTTTTTTCTTCTTTTTCCATTCATAAAAGTTACCTTTAATAATTGCCTTAGTAAAAACTGCCTGTATTATAAAACTGCTTGATCTTAGCCTGTCACTGGCTCTATCCCTTAATTACTATCATATTCTTTCATGATCTTTTCAGTGCCCCATAACCCAAACCTGCCATTTCTTGCAATAAATGTTAGAGGAAAACCAATGGTGTGACTCTTCTGGGTTCCTAGATGAGAGACTTGACAATACTCTATGTATTAATAGTTGGGGAATGAATGGGGCTGTCAGGCTTTGCCCTAAAGAAGACAAAGAATAACTGAGATAATCATTTTCCTCATTTCTCTGACATACTTTTCTTTCTTCATAGCACCTGGAATGGATAAAAGTGGCAGTTTTTGTTTCTTCCCATGAGATTGTGTATCTGGAATGAGAACCATGAAATTAATCGAAACTAGGACATTTCTAAGGACCTGGAATGGCTTTGAGCAGCAACAGGAGGACCTCAAAGGAATATTTGAGAGCACAGAGCAATAGAAGAGTTTTCTAAGAGAAGGATTTATGGGAAAGAATTGATCAGAAACACCAGTATAGAAACCTATTAGATTTCTTCAGGCTGTGGAAAAATTGAGTCTTGGTTCAAATTAAGTAAAATATACACTGAAGAGAAATAAAAGTTCAAACATGAAAAGTATGTTACTGAAATCCCTAAGATAAATTTAGGAAAACAAATGAAGACAGATCTTTTAAATTTTGAAAGTATGGTAAAATATTTGTAAAATTTTGGGGCTCATTTCTAAGAATTGCCATGATTCTGAAACTTGTTAATATTTCAAATAGAGAATAGTTTCAGTGAAAAATGACACTCAAGAATACATCACATTTACCCAAGGAAGAAGATTTAAGAGTGGAAAAATGCCACTAACAAATATATTAAATTGTTTATGTACTTAGAAATTACCTTAGCAAATATAAGAGGCACTCAGGTTAAAGCTTAGTCTGTGAGAATGCTATAGTGAATGCAGTAAAAGTTGGATTTCATTCATATGTACAACAGAAACTACTTTCTTTTCAAGATTCTATATGACTGTTCCCAAATTCCAGCCCTCCAGACACCCCAATTCAGTGTCCTTGCAGCTTGTAGTCTTTATCCAGGTAGATGAACTGCTACCCAGTGAACAAACACTACATACAGAGCAATATGAGTACCATTTTTTTTCTGGCAGTGTGGTAAAATCAGGTCTTCTTGGAAGGAGAGAAGCCATACATCTCTGCTATACAAGGTTACTCTGTTCTTGCCTTTAAGTCGTTTACACTCCCTTCTTTTCACGCATCACTTTTTATTGAGACTAATCCTACCTTGGACTCTTCTTGTGGGCACATCTCACTGAATGCCTCTTCTCTTCATTTTGTCTCTTTTCCTCTATAGTTAGGGAAAATGTGCAGGTATCTCTGTCATTCCTGACTGGGGCTGCTATATTTGTCAAGGGAGAAGAGAAGGAGCAGGGAGATTCCGAAAACTGATCATTCATGTCTTTCAGTAGTAACAGCCAGACAGGACTTTGGCAATGGCAACTTTCTGAGTACGTAAGACCTTTACCTCCAGACTAGCTCTTCAGTACTGATAATCCCTTTCAACCTATTAGCCACCAGTACAAATCCCTGTGCCTTCTGGGGCTTTGAGCTAGTTTTTTGTTTTTTAAAACATTTTTTTCCAATACAGTAAGGGTTTTTCCTTTGTTTTCTCCTGTTGGTTATTCAAAATCATTCAGTATGAATAAGAGAGGGAAATACACAACACTGAATTTGGAGGAGAAAATGAAGGTTCTAAGTAGGATTGAAGCTGGACGATCACTTAAAAGTGTAATGGATGAATTTGGAATCAGTAAATCAACATTTTATGACATTAAAAAGAATAAGAAATTGATTTTGGACTTCGTACTGAAGCAGGACATGCCATTAGTAGGGGCTGAGAAGAGAAAGAGGACAACGGGAGCCAAATATGGCGATGTAGATGATGCAGTCTACATGTGGTACCAACAGAAACGCTCAGCTGGTGTCCCTGTTAGAGGCGTGGAGCTTCAGGCTGCTGCCGAGAGATTTGCACAGTGTTTTGGGCGAACAGACTTCAAAGCAAGCACTGGTTGGCTTTTCAGATTTCGAAACAGGCATGCAATTGGGAACCGAAAAGTATGTGGCGAACAAGTCCTAAGTTCAGCTTCTGAAAATGTTGAGCCATTTCGACAAAAACTGTCCATGATAATCAAAGAAGAGAAACTGCGTCTGGCTCAGCTATACAGTGGGGATGAGACTGACCTCTTTTGGAAGTCAATGCCAGAAAATACTCAGGCAAGTAGAAAAGATATCTGCCTGCCAGGGAAGAAAATAAACAAAGAACGGTTGTCTGCCCTTTTATGTGCAAATGCAGATGGAACTCATAAGTTAAAATCAATCATTATTGGAAAATCAAACCTCCCCAAAAGTGTGAAAGAGGAAACAAGTACATTACCAGTGATATATAAATCTAGTAAAGATGTTTGGTTCACCAGAGAATTGTTTTCAGAATGGTTTTTTCAAAACTTTGTACCTGAGGTCCGGCATTTCCAGCTTAATGTTCTAAGATTCCATGAAGAGGATGTCAGGGCCTTGTTACTTCTGGACAATTCCCCAGCTCACCCTTCCCCTGAATCACTAATTAGTGAGGATGGTCGGATAAAATGCATGTTCTTTCCCCATAACACTTCAACCTTGATTCAACCAATGAATCAAGGTGTGATCTTGAGCTGCAAACGACTTTATAGATGGAAGCAACTTGAAGAGAGTCTTGTAATTTTTGAAGAAAGTGAGGATGAGCAAGATAAAGGAGAAAAAGGAGTTTCTAAAATTAAAATCTACAATGTAAAAAGTGCAATTTTTAACTGGGCAAAAAGCTGGGATGAAATAAAACAAATAACCATAGCAAATGCATGGGAAAATCTTCTTTGCAAAAAGGAACCAGAATATGATCTTCAAGGCCTAGAAGATGGGGATTATAGAGAAATTCTTGAAAAATGTGGAGAATTAGAAACCAAGCTGGATGATGATAGGATGTGGTTAAATGGAGATGATAAAGAAAAGGGGTGTCCCCCAGAAACAAAAGGTGGGATTACCAAAGTTGTTCTAAAAGGAGGAGCTGAGAAGCAGACTGAATTTAAATTATCTTCTGTTAGAGAAAGTTTGGACTACCTTCTTGATTTTGTTGATGCCACACCTGAATTTCAAAGGTTCCATTTCACACTGAAAGAGATGCAACAAGAAATAGTGAAGAAACAATTCCAGAGTAGAACCCATTCAAGAATTGGTAGCTTTTTGAAACCTAGGCCTCATAATATTAAGGATTCCTTCAATGGGCCTTCAACTTCTGGTTCTAGTAATTAGATTTTGTGTTTAGAGATTTTTGCAGTTGTATAATAATATATGATATAGGCCTGTTGTGAATTGTCATGTTTTATCAACTGACATTATTTTGCATATCAATGCCCATTTATATATTGGTTATAAAATATACAGTTTGAAAATAATAAATTTGCTTCTTTAAATTTATTTTTCAAATGAATTTGTGTTTTGTAAATTCATTTTTTTCTATTTTAGATAGGATTTGAATAATTAGGAAGTTATTATCCCAGATTATCTATAGTGGAATACCTGTGAAAGAAGCATTAGTGTAAATTCCATCTTAATGTATTCACATCATATAACAAATAAGTTATATGCTGACTAGTTCTAGTTAACTTTAAGAAAATAAGGATAGATTAGGTTTTCTTTTTCTTTTTTTTTTTTTTTTTTGAGACACTCTGTTGCCCGGGCTAGAGTGCCATGGCATCAGCCTAGCTCACAGCAACCTCAAACTCCTGGGCTCAAGCAATCCTCCTGCCTCAGCCTCCCTGGTAGCTGGGACTACAGGCATGTGCCTCCATGCCTGGCTAATTTTTTTTTCTATATATTTTTAGTTGTCCAGATAATTTCTTTCTATTTTTAACAGAGATGGGGGCTCGCTCTTGCTCAAGCTGGTCTTGAACTCCTGAGCTAGAGAGATCCGCCCGCCTCAGCCTCCCAGAGTGCTAGGATTACAAGCGTAAGCCACTGCACCCAGACTAGGTTTTCAATTTAAGTTGGAACACACTGCTTTCTTAATTCTGTTATCACCTATTTAGTGCTTATTTACCTCTTATTGTAGAAGTAACATGTTAATTATAGAAAATATATAAAGAAAAAGATATATAAAAAAGAGATAAAAAGCAGCTAATTCAATTGAACAATGATATCAATGCCCAGTGATATATAAACCTATAAACCTCCTCTTAACACTTTGGTTTATATCATATATTTAAAAATAGGCATATTACATTGTAAATAAAATTTTATATCTTATTATCTTAACATTTTATGCTTTAATATTAATAAGTTAGCATTTGTTGCATATATAGTATTATTTACATGTGCTTAGTCTTCATAGTAAACTCCCCCATTTTTAAATATACAAGGAAACAGTTTAAAGATGTTAACTTGACAAAGATCATAGAAGCAGACATAAGCTTTAAATTCTATTTAATGCCTAAGCTCAGGCTTGTAACCATCATGCTACACTATTTCTGAGAATTTCCCTCATGTCATTAAA
Source organism: Microcebus murinus (assembly GCF_040939455.1). Classification (NCBI taxonomy): domain Eukaryota; kingdom Metazoa; phylum Chordata; class Mammalia; order Primates; family Cheirogaleidae; genus Microcebus; species Microcebus murinus. The sequence goes on along the minus strand of NC_134122.1, from coordinate 2,799,670 downwards.
ATCTCTTCAAAAACCTCAAATAGGATGTACCGTATCAGTTGAACCATTCTCCTATTGAACAAGTATCTGCTTCCTATTTTTCAAAGTAAATAATATGGTGAACGCCTTTTTGCAGAAAAGTTTCAAACTATTACCTTAAGGTAGATTATTGAAAATTAGACTACCAAGTCAAAGAGAGGCTAGAGAGAATGAACTTTTAAAAAATTTTTGGTAGACACTGCCTAATTGTTTTTACATTCCTACCATTAGTCTGAAAGTACATCTCTCAGTGCACCAATCCCAGCATTGAGTATTTTTACGCTATGCCAATTTTATAATCAAAAGCATGGTATCTTTATGGCTGTTCCCGTTTTAGTATGATGGTGAACATTTAAGTTGATACTTACAAATAACAAGCTTTGTTAGGATAATTCTTCCTCATTGGCTTTTAATGTTTTCTTTTTGTATATTTGAGTTTTCTGAAATGCATGTATTCTGTTCCATTGGTCAATACTAGGCAACTATGGTATAAAATTAATGACTAAATGTAGTACTTGTGTCTACTCTTATTCTAGTACCTTACCATTTTAATCACTGATTAATGTCTGTTTAAATAAAAGGCAAATGCCCATTTTCCATTTTCAAAAACATGCAAGCTATTCTTACCTGTTCTTCTGATTCAATTTCAGCATAAAATTTATTCAAGCCTCTCCCAGACATCAACTGGGACTTTATTCTTAATTTAAGTAAAATTAATTTGGGAAGAATTTACATCTGAAAAAAATTTTCTCCATTCAAGTTGTAAATATAGTTTTCTTTTAATGGAGTCCTCATACGTATTTTTATTGTTATTCCCACGTTTGTTGTTACCGTAAGTGGGATCCTTTTTGATTATAATCAGTTATTGCTGATATTTTACCTTGTAAAGTTAATTCATTAGTTATTTCTTTTTGCTCTCTTAATTTTCAAACTCCTGACCTCGAGCGATCTGCCTGCCTCAGCCTCCCTGAGTGCTAGGATTACAAGTGTGAGCCACCACTCTGCCCCTGCTATCTTAATTTTATTATCCAGAACTTGTAGAAAAAATAAAGTAACTTTTCCATGGGGCACCCTGTTTACATTACATTTAGGCTTGCTTTATGTTCCTTTGTTGAGTCTGCAGCCCAGTGGAACCTGGGAGACCTTTAACATCAAGCTGCTTGACTTTTTTAGTTTTTTAAGATTTGCCCAGAATGACAGTACACTGGGACTGGGGAGACAAGAGAGTTGTAAGTATCCTCAGCACGAAGTTTGGCCTCCTTTGAGAGACCTTTCCAGCTGGGGCAGAATAGATTGTGGAGGAAGTTGGGGATGTCAGGTGAGGACCTGACAGCTCTATAGTTCCTTTTAGTTTGGGTCATTGCATCAAACACCTTTATTCTTTTCCAGTGGTAGTAGATTCCCAGAGTGAATGAGTCACATCCATTTTCAAAGTACTCATTGTTTCTGGAAGCTTCATGTTACTGTTCCCCAGTACTGGACAATAAGCGAGGTGTTGGAGATTGACACCTGAATAGCAACAAAGCCCCATTGGATACGTAAGGACCGGGGCTACCGAGAGCACTTGGATGGTGGGGGGGCAGGGGGGAGAATCAGAGCATCCTGTGTGACTTTTGAGCTGAGCTTTAAAGTTGGGGAGCCCAGTCTCTGGGTGTGAGCATGCATATCCCCCAGGAAGCTGCAAGGTCCCTGGGTGGTTGCCTGGGGGCTTCTGGCAGAGGGGAGCAGGAAAGACAGGTCAGGCCAGAATTTCAATGACCTTGGGCGACATCCCACAATTTAGACTGGTCTGGGCCCACATTAAGTCCTAAGGGCTTACCTCTTGTCAACATGTGTCCCTCCTCACTGCCCCCATTCTGGCCCAGGCCCCATCACTCCTTCTCGATGCCTGCACCTGCCCCTTTGGTTTCCCTGCTCTCCTTTCTCGTCTCCTCCATCCTTTCACTATCCCCTTCCAGGGCGAGTGAACGCAAAGAGGAGCCTCCCACCGCATGCAAACATAGGTCCACCTTTTGGGGGCGGCCTCAGGCCCCCGGGGCGTCTCTTTCCCGGTGCCCGCCCCTCACAGCACGGTCCGTGCCTCCGGCTGGACCGCAAGGCTGGACCTGGGAGTTTGGGTCAGTGCGAACTCGCCAACCCCTCTCCGCTCGGCCGGCCGGGGAGAGTGGACCCTGCCGGGCTGAGGGTTCGCCCCGCCTGCGGGGGACGCTGCCAGACGCGACCCTAGGGCACCCCGCCTCCCCGCAGGCCAGAGCGACCGAATGGGGTGACGGCGGAGGGAGGGCCACAGCCCAGCGCCGACAGGAGGGCTGTCGGGCCACCCGAGTCGGGAGTTCGAGCCTACGCGGGGTGGAAAGCTGAGCTGAGGGGGCCGCGTTCGCGTTTGCTTCCCGCGATCCTGAGGTCTTTGGTCTGGAAATCACCTGGCAACTCTCTGTCGTTTGGTTGCTGGGGCAGGGTCCCTAAAGTTCAGTTTGACGCCCTGCCGGGAGGCCCAGGACAGCGGGCAATGCCCTCGGGGCAGCTTCACCTTGGAAGTGGGGAACTGACACCCACATTCAGGGAAGGAGTCTTCCTGCTGGAGGGGATGTGGGGATGGAGCAAAGACACAATTCCTCCTCCGAAAACACAGCCCTGGATTTCAGAAAGATACTTGTTAGTAGTCTTTTCTCCCTGCCCTCTCTGCCTGGAGAAATGTCTCTCTCCTTGGAGCAGGTTCGGATGCTGTGAGCCACTAGATTTCTGACTCTTTTGAGACATTCAGGGTGTCTCAGTGACAAATTGAGAGCATTAACTGGAAGACTTGTCAGGATTTTTTTTGTGGTCTGAGCCGTTTTTCATCAACCAGTTTGTCATTGTTTAATCACCGTGCACCAGTCAGGTAGGATTTAGCAGCTCTTAGTAAAAATTAGACAATCCGTGCTCTCTTCCACAGCACATATACTAAAATTGGAATAGAGAAGATTAGCATGGCCCCTGCACAAGGATGACATGCAAATTCATGAAGTGTTCCATATTAAAAGAAAAAAAATTAGACAATCAGCAGGAAATATCAATCTCCCTTTCAATCTCTCAAGAATGGAAATCAACTTTCTTTTCTTTTTTCCTAAAGAGACAGGGTTTCTCTCTGTCACTCAGGCCTGAGCACAGTGGACCCACCATAGTTCACTTCAGCCTCCACTTCCTGGGCTCAAGTGACCCTCCCACCTCAGCCTCCCCAGTAGCTGGCACTATAGGCCAACACTGCGCAGGCTTTTTTTTTTTTTTTTGTAGAGACAGAGTCTCACTATGTTGCCCAGTCTGGCAACAAACTCCTGGCCTCCCACCTCAGCCTTCCAAAGTGCTGGGATTACAGGCATGAGCCACTGCATGCATCTGGCAGTCAACTTTTAATTGGAAGTGCTTACAAGCTAGATTCAAGGATAATAGATTGACATATGAAACAAAATGCTTCAATGAAACACACGCATTTTGCTTTAATTCATCTTGCTATTCTTGAGCTCCTGAAACCCAAAGAAAAGCTAAATTTCAGGTTATGATGTTGAGACCCATCAATCTTTCATAACTGCAGTAAAAATTCTTGAAGTGACTTCTGAGGGGTTTTTCTGAAAAGAAATAAAATAAATCAGTGCTTTTAAAGCACTTCTTCCAGTCTGTCCCACCTCTAGCTTTGTTCTCACTGTTCCCCAGCCTGCACAATGTTTTAACTTTTAGTTTGACTCTGTCAGACCTTTTCACATTGCTTAAATGTGGCATTGATTTTCCACCCAGAAGCCTTTCTGCTGGTCCCTGTGCTACAAGGGTGTGTGGCTATTGCTCAATGTAAGTGCACATCTCCCACATCTCCTTGTATCCATTTGGACTTGGGGGCTAAGAGGTCCTTATTGTCTCACAGTTAGTCTCCCTTTGACATAGAAGCTAGTTGAACTGTTTCGGCTTCTTTTACAAGAGGACTCGTGGGTAAAAGTGAGGATGTAGAAAGCACAAATCTGGCCAGCCCTGGCAATGTCCTCATGGGAACTGGCAGAACAGGAATGAGGCCTGCTCTTTGAAACATGACTACAAGGGTAGGAAAAGTCATCAGTCCTGCCTGTCAGTAGCAGACTGCTCCCTGACATTCCCACCAGTGTGGTCTTACCCTGACCTCAGTGCTAGGTGCTTAGATGGAAATTTTTTGCCAGTTTATATGTCCCCAGCTGGCACCTACATGCCAGGCAAGGTGCTGTCTTATGTGTTATATTTTGTGTGATATTGTTTCATTAAAACAAGGGTGAGAACAGCTACGCATGTGAAGTTTGCTAGAAGCAGAGCTCCCCTGGATATTAGGTGAAAGGTCCCATTAAAAAGTTTTTGTGGGGGTCCTCATTGTTCTAGCTTCAACCTGCAGTGCTCTACATGCAACCAACACCAGTTGGACCACAGCAAAAGGTAGGCATGGGTGACGCTTTGGGGGGGGGCTGCTTTCCATTCTCATGAGATTCACAGTCCACATAAGTTGCCATCTTAACCAGGGTTTAGTAGTTAACACCAACTTTACACTACTCCACACAATTTGTGGCATTAGCCACGTGCTGCTCCACTGGACCTTGGTCCTGCTCTTACTGCTGACCCCACATTAATCTTTCTCTAATCCTAATCCCACGCCCCTGTCCCTTAGCCCGCACACTACCAATGCCTTCCTCCTCTGAACAAGGGAAGAGAAAAGGAAAGAAATGAGAAGCAGTGAGAGTTTAAAAAATTGGCTCAAACAACCAAGGAAAAACTACTAAACTGAGGAAGGGCTAAGCTTGAGAAGGAAGGATGGGCCCAGGGTTGTTTCCATCACTTAAAATTGCTGTATTCGATAGCCTGTTGCCAATGGATTATTTCATCATCTTTTTATCCCAAAGAATAGCTAGATTCCTTCCTCCAGGGCCATATCCTAAGATGTTTTCCTGGCATCAGACTTCTGACTCCTAGAATACTTCTATCTCTTTTCCATGGATACATACTCTGAGAATTCCTATTCCTGATTCCTCGTTCTAAAGCACACTGCTTTCCCTTAATAATTTTGCCCTCTCCCATATCTTCCCACCATTTATGATCAACAACTCAATTATATCAGGACCATTTTAGCTTCCTTCTTGGAAACCAGTTGTAAGACCAAAATACCCTGTCCTCCAACAGCCAGATTTTCCTCAGCTACTTAAGAGAATGTAAACATTCTACACAAAGAATTGAAGACATTTTCACTGCTGTAGACCACAGAATACTTTTCAGAGAGACCCTACAGTATTACCCTGAGCAACCATTTAGCTTGACCCTTTGTTACCATGTGGCAGGCCCAACTTGGAGCCTGCTAGGCCACCCCCTACCTCATCCTGTCTGCTGCCACGTTTGTCAGAACTTTCCTGACCAGCCAAAGAGAAAGCAGGTCCTCTGACCAGGCAGAGAGGAGACAGATCAACACTGGAGTCCCCTCAGTGAAGATTCACACATTTGCATTTCCTGAAGATATTTATTACCATCTGAACATTTCCAATAGGGAAAGATACAATCCCTAATTTCCCTAGGATCCATGTTTTGGAAGTTTCCCAGGGAATTCATTGTTCATGAAACTCTTTTGTTCCTCTGGAGTCAGGAGTAAGACTCCAGAGCTCTCTTTATCTCTTTTTTTTTTTTTTTTTGAAACAGGTAGGGGAAAGTCTCAATCTCTGCAAAGGGTAAACTAATCAGACACTCATTTCCTCTGCCAATTTCTGGGCTGGCCTACAAAGTACAGCTTATTCTTTCCCTTAGGTGTCTGGTTCCTTTTTGTCCAAGGTCACATTTGCAAGCGTGATCTGCCAATGGGCACCGGTCAGGCCACTAAGGGATGTGTGGTGGCTTGACCTGGACTGCCCATGGCTACCCAGCCAGGGCCTTCAGGACAGCTGCAATTCACAACCAGTCTCTTGTTGACCTCCAGCTGGTTTCCCAGGAGATTTGGCCCCTCTTTTTTGGTCTTAAGGGCCCCAGGAGTCCAAATGCTCCTACTGAATGTTCCAAATGAGAAAGTAGTAACAGAAAGATGACATGGATACCCAAAGTAGTTGGGATAAACACCGGACACAGTAAGGCACCCAAATCACACCTTGGCCAAATATACCAAGATGGTATGTGCACCTTGGGGCACGATGGCCCTAACAGCATTCCGCCCTGAGCAGGTCACCTCAAAGACCTTACCAGTGCAGACACAACTCCTTTTCTAGTTGTATGCAAATCCTCTGCTGCCTCTGCACCTCCCTCACAATGAGCCCACATTTCCTCTTTACCTTACTGCCTGACAAATGCAGAGGTCATTTGGTCGGCTGGGCAAAGAATCTCAGCTCTGACAACAGGACCGTCTAAATATGCCACCTTATCTGGGGCAAGAGAAATCCCATTGTTTCTAACCGGTGTGAGTCCTCTGATGACTCATAAGACGTGAACTCCGAGAAAAGCTTTCTCCACATTCAGAACATTTATAGGGTCTCTCTCCCGTGTGGGTTCTCAGGTGACGAATCCGATTGGAGCTGTGAGAGAAACTGTCTCCACACTCATGACAGGTATAGGGTTTTTCTCCCGTGTGAATTCTCTGGTGCCTGATTAAGTTGGACCTATGAGAAAAGTTTTCCCCACAAAGGGTACATTTATATGGTTTCTCTCCTGTGTGTGTTCTCTGATGTCTGGTGAGGTGCATGCCCTGCCGGAAGCTTTTCCCACAAGTCAAACATTGAAAGAGTTTCTTCTCTGCCTTATGGACTCCATGGTTTGTAAGAAAGGGGGCACTGTCATTGATGGCTCCCCCACACTCAGAGAAGGCGTAAAGTCTCTCTTTCTCATGAGTTCTTTCGTGAATGACAAGGTGTGAACTTCGAGAGAAACTTTTCCCACACTCCGGACACTTATAGGGTCTCTCTCCGGTATGAATTCTCTGGTGCCGAAGGAGGTTGGAACTGTGAGCAAAGATCTCCCCACATTCAGGACACTTGTAGGGCTTCTCCCCTGTGTGTGTTCTCTGGTGCCTATGGAGGTTGGAGTTGCAAGAGAAGCTCTTTCCACATATGTTACACTGATAGGGCTTCTCGCCCGTGTGTGTGCGCTGGTGGCGAGTCAGGTGGGTATTCTGACTGAAGCATTTTCCACATTCAAGGCACTTATGGGCCTCTTCTCCCAGGTGTGCTCTGTGTAGTGACAGAAAGTGCGGGTTCCCGCCGAAGACTTCACCACACTCTACACCCATGCACAGTCTTTCTGCTGCATGTATTCTCTGGTGCCTAATTAGATTCGAGTTGTTAGAGAAATTTTTGCCACACAAGGGACATAAATGGAGTTTCTTCGGCTGTAGTTCCCTTGGTCGCCCTAGTTCCCTATAACCTGTGGCTCCTGCTAAAGACTGCTCCATTGGACCCTCTGGGGGAGGCTGCCAATCCCCTTCTGCCCCGCCATGAGGTCTTCCCTGCTCAGGACTCCAGGGCACCTCCCCTCCGGCCTGGCCAGGGAGCAGCGCCTGAGGGTGGGTATTCTCAAGGGAAACAGACTGAGCACTTTCTTCAAGGTTCTCAAATTTCTCTTCCCCTGGGTGGGAGGGAGAGAGAAAGAGAAAGAGAGAGAGAGAGAGAGATTATTTCTACAATGGAGAAAAGAAAATCTCACATGTCTGCTACTGTCTATCAGGCTAAAAGCCCAGAGGGCCAGTTCTACCTCAGTTTCCCTTCCTTTACCTATAGGTAAAGCACTTTAGAGAGGCATCTGGATAAAGGTCAGGGCCATTGCTCAAGGAATCAGAGCTCACACAAATTTTGGGAGTTCCCTTTCCAAATGAGCCTCCCACCCTTCAGGAATAGGTGGGGAGGAGCAGGGCTGAAGCCAGGGTGCGGCAAGTGAGCCGAAGAGCGAGTGCCTCCTTAAAAGTTGCACCCTGGGTTCCTCCCTTGCCTCCCTGGGATGGAGAGTGGGCAGTGGGGAAACAGGAGGCAATGTACCTCCCTGGCAGCAGTGCTGGGCTGGCCCTGCACCCAAAGCCTCAAACACCTCATTTTATTTATTTATTTATTTTTTGAGACAAAGTCTCACTCTGTTGCCCCTGGTAGAGTGCAGTGGCATCATCATAGCTCACTGCAACCTCCAATCCCTAAGCTCAAGCAGTCCTCCTGCCTCAGGCTCTCGAGTAGCTGGGACTATAGGTGCATGCCAGGACGCCTGGCTAATTTATCTATTTTTAATAGAGACGAAGTCTCACTCTGTTGCTCAGGCTGGTCTTGAACTTCTGAACTGAAGCAATCCTCCTGCGTCAGCCTCCCAGAGTACTGGGATCACAGGCGTGAGCCACAGCCCTGCTGAAATACCTCATTCTTGACCGCAGGAGCCTGGCCAGGCAGGATGCTCTCTCTACTCCTTACCTGGAGCTGGGCTGCCGGGGCTCAGGCCCTCGCTGCAACTCTGGCCGCTGGGATCCCATGGCTTTTCTCCGTGTTCCACCCGGGTGGCTGGGGCCTCCTGACTGGGAACGTGAGACTCTGTTCACAATGAAAGAAACGATTTCTGTATCACCACTTTCTTCCGCCAGGCAAGGGAAACAAAGAGATAGTCTTGTTCCCTGTCCTCAGCAGACAGACACAGAATGCTGAATAAAGCTCACAGCAATTACTTGGAATATGCACTGAACTGTTCCCAGGGGTTACCTCTGGAGAAAGAAATTGTAAGAGGGAAGGCTATAGCTTTTTTTTCTTTTTATAAGTTCATGGTACTGTAGATTTTTTGCAATAAGAACATATACTTTTGAAATTAAAACAACAATAAAATGAACATGGTCAGAGTGGTCAGTTGCTCAAAGAATTGGTTTAATATCATAAAAGATCCTGAGTCTTACATATAAAATAGAACTAAATTTGACTGGGAAACTCCAAAGAGAAAGTAACACGATGGACAATCAGAAAAGGATCTGGGACTCTAAGATGACCATGAGATTAAAACCCCAAAGTGCCATTTCTGTGCTATGCTAAAAAGAAAAACAAAAACCTCACCCTACTACCAGCAGATATGGACTCAAACATGTTTACTACCAACAAACTGATCTGATTTTCTCCTCCTGTTTAGCACTCACGGACGGAGCTATGTTCAACTTTGGGCATCACAGCAGCAAAAAGTGAGATGGAAGCCAACGTGATGGCGTACAGCTATAGTCCCAGTTACTATGGGCTGAGGCCAGAGGATCACTGGAGCCCAGGAGTTCAAGACCAGCTGGATGACACAGCAAGACCCCATCTCTTTAAAAAAAAAAAAAAGTGATATAGAAAACCTATAGACAATCCCAATGAAGTAAAAAAAAAAAAAAAAAAAATGAAACAGCAGTAATCTCTTTTGTGGAATTAGTGCAAATGAGTTTATAGCTCTGATTTTCTTTACACAAACCTGAAAACAATGCATGTCTTTCTACTAGCATGTGTTTCAACATACCAATAATTGTAATGTATACACAGTCTTATTTTATGTTGTCTTTTAAGACCTTCCCCAGCTTTTTCTTTCCTAAGACACGAGTCTCATTCTAAGACCCCGGTGAGAGTGCAGTAGCATCATCACAGCTCACAGTAACCTCAAATACATGGGCTCAATCGATCCTCCTGCCTCAGCCTTCCAGAGTGCTAGGATTACAGGCACAAGCCACTATACAAGCCACCATGCCCAGCCCATCACCCAACTTTTTTTTTTGAGACAGAGTCTCGTTTGTTGCCCAAGCTAGAGTGAGTGCCGTGGTGACAGCCTAGCTCACAGCAACCTCAATCTCCTGGGCTCAAGCAATCCTACTACCTCAGCCTCCCAAGTAGCTGGGACTGACTACAGGCATGTGACACCATGCCCGACTAATTTTTTTTTCTATATATTTTTAGTTGTCCAATTAATTTCTTTCTATTTTTAGTAGAGACAGGGTCTCGCTCTTGCTGGTTTCGAATTCCTGACCCAGAGCGATCCTCCTACCTTGGCCTCCCAGAGTGTTAGGATTACAGGCGTGAGCCACCGCGCCCGGCCGCAACTTTTTATTATAAGAATTTTCATACATACAGAAAAGTTGAGGGAATTATACAATAAATACCTCTGTGTCCTCCACCTAAATCCAACTATCACTTTGTTATATGTCATAGGCATCATTTTAAATCTCTGCAACACATAGATACATCTTAATTTATGATTTATCCTGTTTTAGATATATACATTGTTTCCATATTTCCATAAGCCCCTTCCCCTTTCCTGAATTTTTATGGGCTGTGAAAGCCGCTAAGTTGGAAAGCTGATGCCAGTGTCCCTGAAATTTCTGTCTTGGGTAAGGGCCTAGAAATACTAATGGAGCACAGGAAACATAAGCAAGTGCACAAGAATAATCATTTTGAAATGCAAGAATCAAGAATTTATACCCCCTCCCCAGTATCTGGCGACACCGAGTGTGTGTGATGGTGGTAGGGGTCACTGGATTTGATTTTTTCTGTCTTAGGAAGTCCATTATGGCTCAGACTCCCTGTGTTAGGCAGCTGAGGCTCGAGTCCAGGCCTGCCTGTAAGTGTGCCAACTATGTCACTTGGCAGATATTTCACCCTATGCAGAAGACTTTAGACAAAGAGATCTCCTATGGAGGCTTCTTTGCAAAACTCATCCAGGAGGTGAACGTACATGAAGCATGACCCTGGTCAGAAATGGCACAATCATCATCCCTGGAAAAGAAGTCCTTACCCAGTGAGTCCACATTCTCATAACTCTCCTGCACCGTGTCCCTGGAGAGGGCCCTCTTACTAGGATCCTGATGCCCCCACTCCTCCTGGGAGATGTACATTGCCACGTCCTCTAAGCTCTCAGGCAACTGAAACAGCACAAGATCTCATTTAGCCCCTGATGCACCAAGAATAATTCAAGCAGAGTCATGGGTTAAAGGGGCAAAACCCAGGGGTGCCAAGGACACGTGTCTGGGGAAGAAGGGTGTCAGGCCTGCAAGTGAGGTGTGGAGGAGATAAAGATGGTTGGGAGACGCTTGTGGTGAGGAAGAGAGGATCTTTCAAGTGGCAGAAGGGCCCCTCCCACCCAAAAGGAACACTAAAGGGAGGAAGAAGGGTGCTGGGGGGAGACAACCGAAACTTCCACTTCACCTGGGGCCCAGTCATTTCCTTGTCTTCTATGTTCCCTTCAGGAGGAAAGAGAGAAAGCCAGGGAGCAGACAATGCTGAAGGTGACAGAGATCATAATGAGAATGGCATTTCTAATTCCTGGCAACCCAAGGATTATTACAACATGATATCCATTCCCCAACACCCAGTTTCTGCTTTTAGGATTGAGCAATAAGCAAAAGAAGGCAACAGAGGCGTAATAAAGTGATATACAAAATGACAGGGTCAGAGTAAAGGAATGTTTGGAATAGCACTCCAAACTCATCATTCACATAGCAGCCTCTGTTCTGCATACAAAAGGGCACTACAAAATATCCCCCTCCCTCCTCCCACCCTCAGAAGAACACACACCACCACTTTTGGGTCATTTACTCCAGATCTGAAAACCTCGACTTCAGAAATTCCTTTTTCTTGGCACCAGTGCTACATCCTGCTAGTGTTAGGGGTAACCACGAAGACCCTCCTCTCTCCCACCTACCCAAATAACTGTTCCTCACCCCTCTCCTTTACAGCCTGGGGGTCCCTTTTGGGGCTGGGGCCTAGCAGCTCCTGCAGCCTGGGGCCAGGGCTTCGCTCAGTCTCCATTGGCTCCAGCTTGAAGCTCGGTGACTCTCGTGCTGTTTCCAGAGGCAAAGGCTCCTCCAAAATCACTTCTGTTCCCCGCCCATGGTTTGTGACCTGGGAACCAACCCACATCACTCATCACCACAACAGGGCCCAATAGTAAGTGAAATTAGTACAGGACTCTGAGGACAAGCCTTCAACAGAGAACCACAGGTGATCACTTTGGACCCAGCAAGAGAGAAGAATGATTTATCCTACAGGCTTTTTTTGATCCCATGTGCAGCAGTTGAAACAGGGTGAGGGAAGGCCACTCCCGCTGCACACCTTCCCCACACAGTTCTTCTGATATACCTCACTACCTTTTGCTATCCCCCACCTTTTCTAGACGTTTCTATCCCTCACTATTGGATAAGCTAAACTTGGGTGACCTTGGGGGACAGGAGCCTCAGTGCCAAATTGTTCAAAACTTTACACGTTGCTCTCCCTCTAACCCTTAAAACAGCCCTAGGAAATATTTTATCTTCCTCATTTTACTAGTAGGAAAACAGGCCCCAAGAAATCAAAGGCTTGCCAAAGTTACAAAGCTAGTACTAGCGGAGTGACGACTGGAACACCGGAGATCTAACTCCAGGCTAACACTAAGTGTTGCAGAGGCACTGCCTCCGTATGGAAACAGGGCACTCTGCACTGCTCACTCCATTCAGCTGGGGAAAATCTGGAGGATGACTGTTCCAGGTTAAAAGACAAAAAGGCCTCTTCCTCATGTAAGGTTTACTCAGGGCAATCAAGTAATTCGACTAGGGGCGTGATATCCCAGTCCCAGGGGCCAAAGAAACCACAAATAAAAGAGCTCATAAAAGAGCTCTTTCCAGCTCCCACCTGTTGCCTCAGTCTCCCAAGTTCTCTTTGCATATCCTCCACAAGGGTGACCGCTTCTTCGCCGCTCTCCGGATGCAGCTCCTGCACCCTGCTCTGGATCTCCTGGGGCAGAATGATCAGGAACTGCTCCAGCACCAGCAGTTCCAAAATCTGTTCCTTCGTGCGCATCTCAGGCCGCAGCCACCCATGGCAGAGTTCCTGAAGCCGGCTGAGGGCTTCCCGGGGACCAGCTGCCTCTTGAAAGCGGAAACGTCTAAAGCGCAGGTGGGAGGCCTCTGGGCTCGGTCCTGGGTCAGGCGGAGGCAGTTCCTGGCTCCAGGCGCAGTCCTCCTCCAATTTCACTATCAAGAGCCCTTCCCGTTCCTGGGAGCCCGGGCCCGACGACATCGTCAGGCCCCAGAGCGCTCTGGCTCCGAAACAAGCTCTGCCCGCCTATAGGAAGGTGCACCGGGCCCCGTGCAAGGATGAGCACCGTCGGCAGGAGCCGCGGGCTCGGGACTCCAGGTCCCAGCCAAGAAGCCCAGCTCCAGCCTGGGCGCAGCTGGCTCCTGGGCCGAGGTTTCAGTCAGTCGCGGGCGCCATTGCGCTGGCCCCCTGGTCCACCCGCGCCAAGACTTCCCCAAGGCAAGATCAGAGCGCCGCGCTCCCCACTGTAGCTGACCCACGCAAATCTCAGCCCTCAGCTCCCACGCCGGAAGTCCCTGCGAGAGAGGTAGGCGTCCGCAAGCCAACAGCGCCTGCTTGGGACCGACTTCCGGGTCACGTTTTGCGAACTCTAGCGCCTATTGGGTCAGGTCTCGCCACAGACTCACCCGACCTACGAGAAGGGAAGATTTGCTTGCGAGGGCGGGATGAGCGAGGGGCCAATTGCAGACGAGAGGCGGGGCCACTGGGGGCGGGGCCGATAGGTCCAAGAGGAAAACAAGCCCAAGGCTGTTGTGAGCAGCGGCCTACTCGGGTAGAATTCCTCAGAAAAGCTTATTGGAATGCAAATTCCAGAGCTTAGCGATATCCGGTGGGGCCCAGAAATATGGATTGTTCATAAGCTCCCCCGAGGCAGTGCCCAGATGCCCCAGCGGCCTCCGAGGCTCTGGAAGCCGAGGAACACCCCGCCGCTCCCTTACCGCCTCAGGGCGGCCGGGGAGCCTGCAGCCCTCCCTGCAGGGGCGCGACGCGGCCGTTGGCGCGGGGCCTGCTGGGAGATGCAGTCCTTGGCGCGGCCCCGCGAGCGCGCCTGCGTCCTGGAGCAAGAGCCGCGAGCGCCAAGAGCCCGGCGATCTTTATTCCTAAAATGAGTACCCATCCTGAAATCCTCTCTCATTTCTAGCCTAGTGATCTGGTCTGAATAATTTCAGAAACGACCAAAGCTCAGACCTCAGGTCTGGGCCAGTTCCTTGCTCCTTCCCTCCATGAGAGATGTTGAAGAAGGTGGGAGGGCAAGCTCAGCTCTTAGCCTTTTCTTATCGTTTGCGATCGGTCTGATGACAGCCTCCAAACCCGGGAGCCATCCCATCTTTTCCAGTTTGCATTGTAAGGACTTCTCAGAGGTCTAACAGCCTACCCACACATTTTTTTAAGGCTCCTAGAAAATTAAAGTAACACAGAAATTGTGATATATTTTAAATATTTGCATTTAACTAGCAGTTTCAAGAACACAACTGGATATTTTATTAGAGATAACTTCAAAAATCTAAAATTTGAGGATTTTCATAAAGACCAGACCATACTACGTGGTCCTAGGAGGGGCCTCTCCAGCCCCACGTTGCATTCTGTAGCAACTCTTTAGCCATCCCTCCCTAAGAGGAAGGGAGAGTGGAGGCCAGCATCGGAGTACTAGAGGTGCCTTACCTTGGTCTGGGGGTAGGGAGTACATTTCCACTTCCTTGTCTCCTGGGGTTTTTTTTTTTTACAGCACAAGAAGATAATATTTATTATATTTTAACTAGAAACAGAGCAGATAGCAAGTTCACGAGGCATGATTTGATTATCTTTTTTAAAAATCAGGCTTCAACAACAATAATAAAAAATAAGTCTTTACTGCACAGATGTTTTGGTCACTATTATAACTAACCTTCAAGGGCACAAAAGCCAGCAGCATAAAGAAACATAAAGGTAATGAATTTTTGATGTGCCAAAAATGTAGATCACCTCAGTAAACTTTATGTTTTAAGATTCTTCTTAAACACTGAATGATGATCGTTATTCAGCAAATATCAAACATGCATATATCAAACATGCATACTCCCTTAATACTGTCAATACTAATACTAAGCTTTGTTCTCTTCCCAAATTCAATGAATTATGATTCCACTCTCTGTATGTATTAGTGTTAGCGGTAATATGCAAAATTGATTTTGTTTTCAAGGTTAAATAGCAGATTGACTTTGTATTTGGTGGCCAGCTGTGTACCCTAATTTTTCATCTTTTATTTTCTTAATAAATTTAATTACATTTCACAAGCCCTGAGATATTAGATAATCTACTAATGATTGTATACTTTTAATCTATACTATGTTCCACTCAACTTAAACCCCACAAAATAAGTATTTAAAATTATTTACAGATGGTTGTAACTAAAGCAATGAAAAAATTTACTACTTGTATACTTAAGAATGGTAATAAGGCCTTTAACTAAGAGTTGCATATTTTATGCATTTTTTTTTTTTTTTTTTTTGAGACAGAGTCTCACTTTGTTGTCCAGGCTAGAGTGAGTGCCGTGGCGTCAGCCTAGCTCACAGCAACCTCAAACTCCTGGGCTCAAGCAATCCTGCTGTCTCAGCCTCCCGAGTAGCTGGGACTACAGGCATGCGCCACTATGCCCGGCTAATTTTTTATATATATATATCAGTTGGCCAATTAATTTCTTTCTGTTTATAGTAGAGACGGGGTCTCGCTCTTGCTCAGGCTGGTTTTGAACTCCTGACCTTGAGCAATCCGCCCGCCTCGGCCTCCCAAGAGCTAGGATTACAGGCGTGAGCCACAGCGCCCGGCCTATTTTATGCATTTTTAAACTTGCTAGGAGCAACTCTTAAAATTATATCTATAAGTCTGTCAGCAGTAAGTGCTTTTCATTTTGCTTACTTTTACATATATAGCCAGATTCGCTTTTTTCCAACTTTGCAAAACAAGCCTTTTTCTCTTCCCCCAAATATAATTGTTATTTTTTCAACTGAACAGTTGCTAAAAGGAACTTAACATTTGAACAGCACATTGGTAACTGTAATGCTTAGTAGATAAATATGCTTATAATAGGCATTCAATAAATGTTTGTTCCACATGGCATGAGTGAACTTTAAGGCAGCTGTTTGAGTCACATCCTGTTCATCATACACTGTAACTAATTTTGTTTAACTAGGAAATTTGGGTTACCACATTTAATTCATCCTCAAGTGTAAATCCAAAAATGTGCAATAACAAAATCAATTTACCAATTCTCAGAGAAAGTGAACAAGTTAACCATGGTTGCTACTGTACTACTAGTTGATAGAAAATAAAGGAACAAAGTTACTTTCCACTAAATATTAGGTACAACTAAGTGAGGGGAAGAAATGAAAAAAAACCCTAAAAGGTGTTAGCTAATTCTTATCATTCTCTCCCTATTTATCCCTGTAGCTTTTCCATTCATATATTTATCCCTAGTAACTTCTCTAGCTGAAACAGAATTTTATTGTCTGAATGGATTTCCCCATAGCCTTAGGTACATAATGTTAGTGAAAAGCTGGTATAAATTTTAATATGAGTGTATTTCATTTCATGCCAAATTGCTGCATTTATTTTTGCTAACATTCAATTTTTCCTATTTAAATTATGCTGTATAGAATATGAGAAATCTTCCAACTTACTATGTGATTACTTGTTTATAATATTCAGTTTTTGTTGATAGCTTTGAAGCATATTGCACACTTGTCACCTAGCACATTAATAAGTAACTAATACTCTTTTTCAAAAGGATACACTGACAAATTTTTAATTTAATGGCTTTAGCCCAATGTTTTTAGTCAGTTACAGAACAATAGCAATGGCAAAAACATTGACAGCACAGTTCATGGTCCGGTTCTCCCACCTTACAGTACAGGTTCCATCAGCTGTAGTATCCCAAAAGCATGAGCTGGCTGTGTGAAAGCCGTATGCGCTCTTCTGGACCACTGCGCAGGTCACAATATATTTGTAAGCTTTCCCCAGCTTAACCAAATGGGTTAAAGATTGTTCCACTATGCTTGCTGTCCACTGGTTGATGTTGTTGTGATTATAATCTTCACCGCCTAAAACCCCATCTACACAATCTTTGACGATATTGTGAGCTTCCTCAGCATTGAAGCCAACCTCTTCGCAGTGGCGATGCTACTCCTCCATGGCGGCGCCGGCTCTCCTCTCCTGGGTTTTGAAATATGACCATAGATTCTCTGCCATTCCTCCCATCAAGAAGTGGGGCCTCTGCCTCTTCACCTTGTATCTGGGCAGTTTCTGACTGCTAACAATGAAATACAGATGCTGTGCAACTTCCAAGGTGAGGTCATAAAAGGCCTTGCAGCTTCCATCTTGTTTGGTAGGAGAATTTGCACTTTAAGCCCATGTAAGAAGTCTGGCTACCCTGATAGTGCCATGTTGGATAGGACACATATAGGCTTTCTGGTGGACAGTCCAGATTTGCCTTTGTTTCTCATAAAATAGAAACAGAAGTCAAATAGAGAGACATTGCAATTTATTAATTGTGGGTGATAGTTACGTCAGGTATTTGTTGTGTTCTGTGTATTTGAACCATTTCATTTTTTAAAAATCTCCAAGAAAAGGAATATTAAGCAAGGTTATCTCTGGTTATTAATATGAAACGGGGCTCTGACTCCAGCTGCAGGAATGAATCTTTTCAAGGAAGAGGAGAAAAAGGTTGTGGATTCTGTTGCAGGGAGGTTGAGGGGGAGCACAAGGAGCGGGAGTCTGTGACCTTGACCTCGGCAGGTCCTCCTGTCAGTCCTGCCTGCTCTGCAGTGCTAGGAGAACTCCTCAGACCCTTGTATGATTTGTCAAGAACTTTCAAGCAGTCGGCCACTCCCACAAGCCTTCTACTTCTTAAGGGCTCCTGTCTTTTTGCTCCTCTCCAAAACTCAAGAGTTTGCCAAATTCCCAGAGCTCTGTCCTTGTGTTTAACACTCATTGTTCTTAAAGAGAAGAGTTGAGAGGCAAATTGCTGCAATGGAGTAAGAATTATTAGTGTATCTCAAAGCTTCCCCCTCGGATGTAAGCAGATGGTTTGTAGGATTTATATTATTCCCCAAAGTGCAATGTTTTCTGTCCTTAAACCTATTTTGCTCAATGTGGTGCTTAAGCTAAGGATTGGCAGGGTAGGAGTCAGACCTAGTACAGGCCAAGGCTGCCCAAACATGTATCATTCTAGGAGCTCACTGTAGCAAGGGGGTGAAAGATGTTGGCTCTTCAATTGTCAGGGGGTCTTCCAACTTGAGAGTCAGAGGAGAGCTCCATGGGGAACAGGAGTCAGCCCTAGAAACAAAGGAGGCAACCTCACCTTCAGTCAAGGCTTCTCGCAATTCCATGACCTGATTCACACAGCTAACCAGATACTTTGCCAACAGTCATTTCTGGCAGACATGGATCAAGGAGACACTTATGGAAGCTGCTGGTGTTAGAACAGTTACCCACAATCTAGATCAGGGGTCCTCAAACTTTTTAAACAGTTGGCCAGTTCAATGTCCCTCAGACCGTTAGAGGGCTGGACTATAGTTTTAGAAAAACTATGAACAAATTCCTATGCACACTGCACATATCTTATTTTGAAGTAAAAAAACAAACAGGCAAAAACACCTGCATGTGGCCTGCAGGCCGTAGTTTGAGGATGCCTGAATTCTAGATCATTGGTTCTCAGCTTTTGTCAACATTAGAATCAGCTCTGGACCTATTAAAATTCCTGATGCCTTGGTACCACACCCTTTAGAGATTCTGATGTATTTGGTTTGGGCTTCAGGATGTTTTAAAGCTCTCAGGATTCTAATATGCACCCAAAATTGAAAACCAGTGATCTATATATTGAGGAATGGCATTAGAAACTTGGAAGAAAGCAACAGGTCTCATAGAGGATTTCCAAAGAGGTGATATATATGTTTTATTTTATTTTATTTTTGAGACAGAGTCTCACTTTGTTGCCCAGGCTAGAGTGAGTGCCGTGGTGTCAGCCTAGCTCACAGCAACCCCAAACTCCTAGGTTCAAGTGATCCTGCTGCCTCAGCCTCCCAAGTAGCTGGGACTACAGGCATGTGCCACCATGCTTGGCTAATTTTTTCTATATATATTAGTTGGCTAATTAATTTCTTTCTATTTATAGTAGAGATGAGGTCTTGCTCTTGCTCAGGCTGGTTTTGAACTCCTGACATCGAGCAATCTGCCCACCCCAGCCTCCCAGAGTGCTACAATTACAGGCGTGAGACACTGCGCCGGGCCAAGGTGGTATATTTTTAATGACTGGTAAAACAAATGAAAGATGGTGTGCTCTATTTCATTGAAGGTTATTATAATCATAGGTCTGGCTGGATTTCTTGTTAAAAGTCTTCATTTTACCATTAGATAAGAAGTCCGGGCCTGGTGTGGTGGCTCATGCCTGTAATCCTAGCACTATGGGAGGCTGAGGTGGGCAGATTGCTCAAGGTCAGGAGTTCGAAACTAGCCTGAGCAAGAGCAAGATCCCTGTCTCTACTAAAAATAGAAAGAAATTAATTGGCCAACTAATATATATAGAAAAAATTAGTAGGGCATGGTGGCACATGCCTGTAGTCCCAGCTACTCGGCAGGCTGAGGCAGTAGGATCTCTTGAGCCCAGGAGTTTGAGGTTGCTGTGAGCTAGGCTGACACCATGGCACTCACTCTAGCCTGGGCAACAAAGTGAGACTCTGTCTCAAAAACAAACAAACAAACAAACAAACAAACAAACAAAAAAGAAGTCTGGGCCAGCCATGGTGGCTTATGCCTGTAATCCTAGCACTCTGGGAGGCTGAGGCAGGAGGATCACTTGAGCTCAGGAGTTCCAGACCAGCCTAAGAGTGAGACCCTGTGTCTGCTAAAAATAGGAAAACCAGGTGTGATTGATGGTGCACACCTAAAGTCCCAGCTACTCAGGAGGCTGAGGCAGGAGGATAATTTGAGCACAGGAGCTTGAGGTTGCAGTGAGCTATGACGACCTGACTGCACTCTAGCCCAAGCAACAGAGTGAGACCTTGTCTTGAAAGCATGAAAAGAAAGAAAGTGCCCCTCAGACTACCATGTAGGGGAATACAGTCCTGTGATATTTACCTGAAGACAGCAGTCTTGATGAGTAGGACCTAAACATAATATTGGAACTAGAAAAAAAGACCATCTAGCTGGGTGTTCCAAACTTTTTATGGGCTGCAATACACTCAAAGGAAATATTTCTTGAAGGTCCAATACATAAAAGTTAAATAGTGGCTTCTTCGGCTTTAGTAGGGCGGTCTATGACTAGAAGCCCCTACTAGGTAATCCCATGGACTTCAGGAAGTCCATGAGCCCCCTGAAATAAGAAATTTAAGATGCATGTGCCGTTTTGAGCCAATCCATTATATCTATGACTCATTGAATTTTGCTAGACTTTTCAAAAGGAATCATTAAACAAAGACGTTTAAGAATCTACACTAACTCTAAGGTTCCAAGGGGGCAGTGTTTGAGAACTTTGCTCTAGCCCCAGTCTCTGCTCCGTTTATGAGAAAACGGCAGTGTCGTTGTTGGGGTCATCTATTTCTTTCACAAAGCTTGTCATAACTGGAAATTACCGTTTACTCCCCTCTCTCACCCTAGAAATTGAGCTCCTTTGGGGCAGAGATCTTGCCTGTGGTCCCCATTCTCTGCACCTGGCACAGTGAGTGGGACACAGGGGACACTCGGTAAATATTTGTTGTAAACGCGAGCGAAGGATGTCAACAGACTAACATAGGGCGGAGGGACGGTGGGGTTAACGGGATGTGCACAGCCCCCAGACGTCCCTCCCAGTGAGCCTTCGGCCGCCCAGGTGCACGCCGACGCCACTTCCCGGCGCTGTGCCCAGGATACCAGCAACTGCCCCGGCTCCTTCCCCGCGCCGGTCCCTCTGACGAGCAGCCGCTATAGGCTGTTGGGACTGCCAATCAGATAAACGTCGCCGCGGCCCAGCGACCCCTCGCGAGACGTAGGCGTCAGTGCTTCCGCCCTCCAATTGATTCCGTGTGCTCCCGGGTTCTCTGGGATGTGGTTCCGAGGCCCGCCCGCGCCTGTGCATGCGTGGCCCGGGGCGCTGGAAGTCCGGCCCCGGCGTGGGTTGCGTCTCCTCGCATCCGCGGGCCTGGCCTCTCACCCGTCTCCCCGCAGGCTCGCGGGACCCGGCGGGTAGGGTGTTGCTAGACCCCAGCGCCTGCCTACGTTCCGGACCCCCAGCCGGTGCTTCCTCTTATCCTCAGGCGGTTCTTCCCCGGCCGCTTCCCCAAGTCGCGCCGGCCTCCGCTCGGGCTCGGGAGCGCAGGCGGGAGGCCGTCCTGCCCGAGACGCCTGTGCCGGGGCGGGACCTGCTGTCCATCTTCACAGACACTGGAGGACGAAGCTGGTGGTTACTTCCGCGGTGCCAGGCTCTTTTGCGTATGTGATCTCTCTGGATTCCCCTAACAGTCCGTTTGACAGGAAACGGAAGCTCAGAAAAATCGGACATCTTGCCCACGTCACACAGCTCCTGTCTGAATCCCCTGTTTCCCACCGCTTCGTGCAGCTTCCAGATTCATAAACAAGCAGTTTCAAAATAGTGATGTGTGGGAAGGACCGGGGAGGGGCCAGTAGGGAGCCCCTTAGAGGACAGGATTCAGTAAACGGAACCTCAAAGGGAGCAGTTGCTTTCCAGGCACAAAACAGCTGGGGTTTGATATTTTTCTGCCTCATTCACTGGCCTGTAAGCCCTTTGGCGGACAGGGACTGAATGCCCAGAGCTTGGCACATAGTCAGGTCCCTATAAATATGGATAGGACAAAATTTTATTTTATTTTTTAGAGACGGGAGTCTCACTATACCCAGGCTGGTCTCAAACTCCTGTCCTCAGGCGAGAGAGCTTCCTGTCTCAGCCTCTAAGAGTGCTGGGATTACAGGCATAAGCCACCAGACCTGGCTGTTACAAAATTTTTAAATACGGGAAAAGTTGAGAGAGTAAAAACTGATGCCCACTTACCCTCCACCTATACTTAACAGAATAAAGCATGTGTATCACACTTTGTACTTTATAAAGCCTCTTGCTTAATGTTACCATATTGCAAATGAAGCTTTCCTTGGTGAGCGGTGTGGGGATTTATTCTGGGTCTGATGGCTGCAGCCCCTTAGCAGGATCAAGGCCGCCAACTGCATTCCACTTTGGGAAGCTGGCTTTCCCTCCATTTCCACCCTGCTCAGGAGGGGCCCTCAGAAAGCACAGTTTCCATGTGTTTCTCAGTGAGAAGGGGCCTGAGCAGCAGATCTCATTGATCAGAGCTGGGATAGGCAGGTGGGTTGGCCAAAGTTGGGAATTATATCTTTCAGAAGCTCCCTGTTGCCTGCAGTGTTCAACACTAACTCCCCTAAGGTAGCATCAAGGGCCTTTCTATAATCTGGCAAAAAAAAAATCCACAAAAACCAAGTGTTCCTGAGGCCTGTTCATACTCCCCAATATCCAATCCATCCACACTATGTCAGCCCTGACTTCAGATTACCAGAGTCGGTCCCCTCTGCCTCCATGCTGGTATGAGGCCCTGAAACTCCTGTCCCACGCTGTGGCAGTAGACTGCTTTCTCCTCTTCCTGCTTCCACCTTTTTCTCCTCTGCTGTCTCTTCTTCCTACAGAAGCCAGAGTTTTTCTTTTAAAGTATAAGTCTGATCTTGCCACTGCTCTGCTGAAACTCTTCAGTGTCCCCTCATCTCAGAGTAAGACCCAAGTCTTCACCGTGGCCAGGAAGCCCGAGTTGATCTGGCCCCCAGCTCCCTCTCTAACCCCTCAATCCACTTCCCCCACCTCCCCACCGCTGCTCTAGCCACTTCTCTTCCTCAAACACTAAATACATGGCTACTCCAGGGCCTTTGCACTCACTCCGTGAATAGGTGAAGGTTGTTCATTCCCCAAACAAATGCCTGGCTTACTCCCCTCTTCTTTGAGTCTCTGTTTAAGCACAAAAGCCTTCTTCAACTTCCCTGTTAAAATAACCAAACCTAGCCGGGCCGTGGTGGCTCACGCCTGCAATCCTAGCACTCTGGAAGGCTGAGACCGGTGGATCACTCAAGGTCAGGAGTTTGAGACCAGCCTGAGCAAGAGTGAGACCCAGTCTCTACTAAAAATAGAAAGAAATTATCTGGACAACTAAAAAAATATATAGAAAAAAAGTTAGCCAGGCATGGTGGCGCATGCCTATAGTCCCAGCTACTCGGGAGGCTGAGGCAGTAGGATCACTGGAGCCCAGGAGTTTGAGGTTGCTGTCAGCTAGGCTGATACCACAGCACTCCAGCCTGGGCAACAGAGCCAGACTCTGTCTCAAAAAAATAAATAAAATAAAATACCAAACCAATCCCTGGCACTCACTGACCCCCTTATCCTGCTGTGATGTTTTTTGCAACTTCTTATCCCTGATGCATTATGTATCTGTTTGTTTATTGCCTGTCTACACTTCCCCATGAGTGCTTGAGCTCTGTGAGGAACTTTGTTTTATTCACTTCTGTATCCATAGCACCTAGAACAGTGCTTGGCATGTAGCCAGTGCTCAGTAGTGAAAGGAATGGCCCCAGGCTGCCCCTTCCTAGCTATGATTTCAGCATGTCAATTAGCTCCTGCAGAAAGGGTGGACAACTGTCCCAATTTTCCAGAACTGAGGTAGTTCCCAGAACTAGAGTGCTAAAACCAGGCAAATCTGGTTTTGGTCCCAGACAAACATGTTAGCCACCCTACTTCTAAGTCTCAGTTTCTTCATCTATAAAAGAAACAGTATCTTTTTCATAGAGTTGAGTGAGCATTAAATGAGAGCATGTGTATAAAATGCCAGGCCTGTTGTCATATTATATCACAGGCCCTAGAAGTATGAGTTGTAATTGTGTTTTGTTGTTGTTGTTGTTGTTGAGACAGAGTCTCAGTCTGTTGCATGGGCTGGAGTGCCGTGGCATCAGCCTAGCTGACAGCAACCTCAAACTCCTGGGCTCAAGCGATCCTCCTGCCTCAGCCTCCCGAGTAGCTGGGACTATAGGCATGCACCACCATGCCCAGCTAATTTTATATATATATATTTTTAGTTGTTCACATAATTTCTTTCTATTTTTAGTAGAGATGGGTTCTTGGTCCTGTTCAGGCTGGTCTGGAACTCCTGAGCTCAAACGATCCTCCCGCCTCGGCCTCCCAGAGTGCTAGGATTACAGGTGTGAGCTGTAATTGTGTTTTTACAACATGTTTCCCTGGACTTCAGCCAAGGTGAGCAGCCTACATGTCCTCTTGACTGTGGCCCTAGCCTATGCCCCCCACCCTGCTGGGAGCAGTGGAAGCCGGTTCAAGGCCACCATTTTGTTTTGGCCATTTTGATACAGCTATTTTGGTGCATCGAAGTATGTTTAGACTTTTAATGGAGGCCCTTTGGTACACAGACATTTGAACTTTGACCTTCTAAAAAAACATTAACTTTTCAGATTCTAAAATTTTGATTTATCAAGTACTGTACTGTGCAAAACATAATCTCAGTGCTGAAGTGAGGGCGATGTGGTGGGGTCAGGATCCACCTGGTGAATGACCAAGGGGCAATTTCTTACCAGTTTGCTCACCCTTGAGAGGGCCATTGAGTGATTCTAAGCAAAACATCTGTTCATTGCCTAGAAATTCACTTGAAGCTTGACTGGCTAGCCTCACAAAGTCTCAGATTTCTCCCTTAAAATTGAGCATTCTGGGGGTAGGAAGATGGTTTGGGTTACAATGGGGTTCATTGTTCTCAACTCCAGATCAACACAGGAAATCTCCCACGACCCTCCCAACAGCTCTGTCTGTTCCCAGTAATAGCTGTGTTCACTTAAATACTATAAACCTTTTTTTTTTTTTTTTTTTGGGAGACAGAGTCTCACTTTGTTGCCCAGGCTAGAGTGAGTGCCGTGGCGGCAGCCTAGCTCACAGCAACCTCAAACTCCTGGGCTCAAGTGATCCTCCTGCCTCAGCCTCCAGAGTAGCTGGGACTATAGGCATGCGCCACCATGCCCGGCTAATTTTTTCTATATATATTAGTTGGCCAATTAATTTCTTTCTATTTATAGTAGAGACAGGGTCTCGTTCTTGCTCAGGCTGGTTTCGAACTCCTGACCTCGAGCAATCTGCCCGTCTCGGCCTCCCAGAGTGCTAGGATTACAGGCGTGAGCCACCACGCCCAGCCTAAACCTCCTTTATCATGATGGTTTTGGGGCACAGGACTGATGTCCCCTTAGAGGTTAAGCTAATTATAAAATACTTTTTTAAACTGCCTTTTTTCTTATTATAAAAATACAATATCCTTTTTTTAAATCTCCAAGTGATTTAGAAATGAATGCCATAGAAAGCGAAAACCCTGGTGAACCAGGGATGGAGAAAAGGTCAGAGTGTCTGAGCTGCTCCCTACTTGGGAATAAGAGCGGACAGTGGGGCCTTTGCAGCAGCTTTGTTGGGTTTAGATTTGTCACGTTGCCCCCAAATAAGGTCACACATCCAGTGGCAGGAGCACAAAAAACAGCCACCTCTCCACTTTCATTACATTTCTTCATTTTTAAAACATCACTGGAGCCACAAAAAAACAAAAGCTTTGTGAGCTTCTGTTGCCCTAGAAAGGCTCTAGTAGCATTGAAACCCTGACTCAGAAGTCTCTCGCCCAGAATTGCCCCTATTGCAAAAGGTGTTGCTGCGATTGCACAATATCCTGCTTTTGACTGGAAAGCCCCATTGCCTACCCTAACTCTGTCACTGGGACTTTAGTCTCAGCTCAGAGGAGTTTCCTGACCAGGCGAGAAGGGGTCAGACCCAGGATACCCTTCATGTCATTTCACAGTCTCAACCTTTCTCTGTGCAGTGGTCGGAGGTGGGCTGGGAGGGGCTGGGGTGCCGCCTTCCAGAGTCAGACACAGGTGCTGGTTCTAGTAAGTCAACACCTTCTGGCCTAACTTGAGAATTTCTCAAACCCCTGGGCTCAAGCAATCCTCCCGCCTCAGCCTTCCAAGGTGCACGGATTACAGGCGTGTGCCATCGCTCCCAGCCACAACCTGAGAATTTCATACGTCTGCCATCTGCATCATAAATATGCATTTTGGTTCACCCACTTTTTAGAGAAAACACTGGGTTTGGGGGTTATTTTCTCAGCAAGATCTAGCGAATGGATGTTTGTTGTCAGCTATTAAACCAAAAGCACCAAATACCCTGTAATATAAAATATGTGGCCCAAGTGGACAGTAAGTTAAATTCAACCAACCAAAACTCATGGAAGCCTGGATCCCAAGCTGGGCACACACGGGTGCCCCCATGCAGGGCTGTTTGTTCAGCCAGGCATTGGAATGCTGTGACTGCCCCGTGGGCTACCCATCCTGAGCCTCATGCTCAGCTGGAGAGTGACAGCCATGGGTAGTGACGAACAGCAAAATCGCAGATCATTGTCATGGGGGAGACGATGTTGTAACGTGGTTTAATAGAATGAATTTGGATCCTGGCTCTGGGCAACTCACCAAGCCACAGAGTCTGGCTGCAAATGGCAATGACAGACCCAACCCTACAGTGGCGCTGCAGAGAATTTAGGAGATAATGTTTACAAAACAAGCAGTGCTGGGCACAGAGGAAGCATGGGTGAAGGGTAAATTGTATTTTCAACAGAACATCTTTAAGCCAAAAATTTCTTGGTAAGGACAGAGAGTTTAAACTATGGTATGCCACCTGAGTGATAAAAATATCACTATTTTGCAACCACCGTTGTAACAATTGATTTAGGAAAGGATCATCAATGAATCCTAAAACCACTGGGTGAAAAAGTGTGGGGGAACAAGACATTCCAACACGCTCAGGTTACTCATGAGTTACACAGAAAAAAAATGTCCTTTTACAATGGAGAGATCTTGGATATTGCCTGCAGTCTAACAATGAGGAAGCAAGCACAGAAATCTACACTGAGGGAAATTCTGCTTGAGATGGACTTTTAAAAATATTAGTCTTGAAAGAAAAAAGGCAGGGAAGTGTGGAGATAAATGGAAACTGTAGAAAATCGACAACTAAAAGCAATGCATGATCTCTGGATCCTGGGTTAAAAAAAAGCTATGAAGGACATTTGCAGGACAATTGGAGGAATTTGATTATGGACTGATTATAGTATTACAACAAGTTATGTTTCTTGGGTGTGATAATTATATTGTTTAATATATATCAATTTATATAAATAAATATATATAATATATAAATAAATATATATTTATATCAATTAAATTGATATTATTTAAAATAATATCCTTGCATCCTTATTCTTACTATTTAGGGCATCCAGGATATTTGGAGTGATATGCAATATATATATATTTTTTTGAGATAGAGTCTCACTTTGTTGCCCAGGCTAGAGTGAGTGCCGTGGCATCAGCCTAGCTCACAGCAACCTCAAACTCCTGGGCTCAAGCAATCCTTCTGCCTCAGCCTCCCGAGTAGCTGGGACTACAGGTATGTGCCACTATGCCCGGCTATTTTTTTTTAATATATATTAGTTGGCCAATTAATTTCTTTCTATTTATAGTAGAGATGGGGTCTCGCTCTTGCTCAGGCTGGTTTCAAACTCCTGACCTCGAGCGATCCGCCCGTTTCGGCCTCCCAGAGTGCTAGGATTACAGGCGTGAGCCACCACGCCCGGCCTGCAATAATGTTTTCATTACCAAATAGTTCAGAAAAAAGTGTGTGTGTGTGTGTGTGTGTGTGTGTGTGTGTGTGTGTGCGTGCGTGTGCGCTTGCACACACATGAGACAGAGAAAGAAGCAGAAAATATTATAAAATATAAATGGTGAATGTAGGTAAAGGATATTTGCTCTCATTGTACTATGCACTCCATTTATCTGTAGGCTGAAAATTTTTAGAACAAAAGGTTGGGGATAAAAATCAGGGTACTCAAAAGGACAGAAGTAGGTAAGGAAGGTAGAAGTCAGCTTGGCCCACAGGTAGCTTCCATTAGCCACCTCTGGGCCCGGGCACCGGGCTGTGAGCTGAAGAATGCCTGGACCTGTTCATCATTGTGTTTTTATTTTATCATCCAGGCACAGTGTCCGGAACAGGTGCTCGGTAAATGTGCGTGGAAGAGCACCCTGGCTCCCAGGTAGCAAGGGCTGAGTCGGCTCTGGGAACGGACCAATCAGGATAGCAGTCTGGGCATTGCATTTCAAAGCCCACATGTTGCTGGAAGGACCAGACAACTGGAGCTGGGTCAACAGGGGTGATGCGAGGGCTTGTCCCCTGGCAGTGCCCTTCTGGCTTCACCTGACTTCTTTTTTTTTTTTTTTTATTCTTTCCCCCCTCACCTGCCTTGTTAGGCAGGGAAGGGCAAAGCTCTCAGGGCTGTGTTTGCTGCCCACCCCTTGCCCCGTCCCTGGAGTCTGGAGGACAATAGTTGGCCAGAGGGGCTGACCCTCAGCATGGTCTTCTCTGTTCCCACTCACCTGCTCCAACAACCCCGTATCCCGGCAGGAAGAGAGAGTAGATAGAGCCTCTGGAACCCAGTCCCAGACCCTCCCTTGAAGACTTGCCTACCTCTCTGCAGTCTGGCGTGGAGGTGGGAGATCAGGTTCTGGGGGGTCACGTGTCTGGCAAGGCATTAAGCTCTTCCAGCTGGAAAAACCTCTGAACCTCTGAGAAGAGAACGCACAAGCCAGCGTTGACACACTCTTACCCTTAGTCTCAGTTCCCACCAAAGCACAGAACATTTCCTGTTTCTTTTCCGTTATTTCACAAGCTGTGTCTTCTTGGTCACACTTGGGGCTCCGGGACATAGGGGCTGCTTCTCCTGCCAGAGGCCAGACAGCTGGCTCCGGCCTCTCCTGCTCAGCACCATGGCCAGGACCCTGAGTGACCATCTGCTATCCACCCTGGAGGAGCTGGTACCCTATGACCTTGAGAAGTTCAAGTTCAAGCTGCAGAACACCAGTCTGGAGAAGGAGCACTCCCGGATCCCCCGCGGCCAGCTCCAGACAGCCAGGCCCGTGAAGGTGGCCACTCTGCTGATCACCTACTATGGGGAGGAGTATGCGGTGCGGCTGACGCTGCAGGTCCTGCGGGCCATCAACCAGCGCCTCCTGGCAGAGGAGCTCCATAGGGCGACCAGCCAGGGTAAGAGCCCAGCCCCCCTCCTCGCCCAGCGCTGACCGCTGGCTGCCCCTTGGAGGAGGGATCACGTGCTCAGACCAGTGCACTCCAGCCCGGGGGTTAGCAGTCCCAGGTCTACCAGAGCCTGAGAGACTTTAGTCTGGCATGTCCTTTCCCTTGCTCTGGCCTTTGGAGCTGGGTTAGTAAAGCTCCCTAAGGCTCCCAATGGTTAAAAAAAAAAAAAAAAAAAAAAAAAAAGGCAGGTCAGGATCAGGAGAGGCAGCAGTGGAATGCCTGTTCCTGGAGAATTCTTCCCTTCATTTCTGATTAATACTCATGTCGGACAAGTGTCTTTGGGTTAGCAAAAAAGGCTTGCTGCCCAATCCCATCAACAGGGTTGGCAAGTAACCTTATTGTTACCTATTAGTAGCTAATTTCAGTTTTGAGTTACTTCCTAGCACACTCTACAAGGGGACTTTGAAATTCTCAAAAGGACCCCTGTCCTCTCTCTCTCCCCCACCCCTTCCTTTCGTCCTTTCTTCTGCTCTCCTTTTGTTGCAACTTTGTGATTTTATCATATTATGATCAAACAATGTGGCCTATTCTATTTCTCCTTTTAAAGTCTTTTTTGAGATTTTGGGGAGCCTAGTAAATGGTCAATCTAAAAAATATCTTTGGTATTTGAATTTTTCTTCTTTTTATAGACTTTAAGATGATATCAGAAATGCTTTGCATGTATTTCTATGAGGTAGAACAGTTAAATAATATAAAAATTCTCAGAAGTTTGAAATAGTAATAGTAATTAAACCATAATATGAATCTGGTATAATTTGATGAGTATAATTTTAAAATTACTTTTTCATGTTCTAAAATCTTGTTATTAGCATCCTTGATGTTTCTCACAGTTCTAGAGCCAGTTTTGGTAACTTAAATTTTCCTAGAAAGCCAACAGCAAACTGTTTAAACAACTTTAAGGTAATTTTAATAAAATGTTCTTTAAACCCAAAATTAAGGTATTAAGCACGGGTTATCTTCATTTTCTTATTAGAGAGTAGCGGTTTTCAAATTATGTACCAGGAAGATATTTCAGGGATTCTTTGGCATGTTAGAAAATACTTGATTGAAATGTTATTATTATTTTTGCTTACAAAACTAATCAACTGATTCATATTACAGTGTATCAATAAACAAAATTTAAAATATTGGAGGCCACTAGTGTGATAGCTCTTGCTGTACTTAAATTCCTTCATATAGACCTTAGAATTAAGGGTTTCCTGTCATTTCTGTTTAATTAAACAGTATCCTGAAATTTCCAGGCAAAAATGACCATTTATACTTACTTATCTGTGTGAGTTAGGATTTTCTGCAACTCATGAAACCAATACAGGAAAGTGGACCCATAAACTGGGGTCGGGCCTAAAGGCCAAGTGAATTCTTCCGTTTCTTGTGAGAAAGAATTCAAGAGCAAGCTGACCATGTAAGGCATAAGCATTTTCTTATTTAAGTAAAAAAAGAAAAGAAAAAGGAGGCTATCCCACGGGCAGGGGAGCGGATCTCCCTTGGAGCATCAGAGAGTGGCACCTTGTGAGCTTCCAGGGTCTTATTTTGTTATTTTATTTTTAGAGAGAGTCTCGCTCTGTCCCCCAGGCTAGAGTGCAGTGGCATCATCATTGCTCACTGCAGCCTCCTACTCCTGGGCTCAAGTCATCCTCCTGCCTCAGCCTCCCAAGTAGCTGGGACAACAGGTGCATGCCACCACGCGGGGCTACTTTTTTCTGTTTTTTGTAGAGACAGGGTCTCAATCTTGCTCAGGCTCGTCTCAAACTTCTGGTCTCAAGCAATCCTCTCACCTTGGTCTCCCAGAGTGGTAGGATTACATGGTGAGCCACCTCGCCAGGCCTAGGGTTTTATTTTATACCTTTTATTTATTTTTTTATTTTTTGAGACAGAGTCTCACTCTGTTGCCTGGGCTAGAGTGCCGTGGCGTCAGCCTAGCTCACAGCAACCTCAAACTCCTGGGCTCAAGCAATCCTCCTGCCTCAGCCTCCCGGGTAGCTGGGACTACAGGCATGTGCCACCATGCCCAGCTAATTTTTTCTATATATTTTTTTAGTTATCCAGCTAATTTCTTTCTATTTTTAGTAGAGACGGGGTTTCCCTGTTGCTCAGGCTGGTCTCGAACTCCTGAGCTCAAATGATCCGCCCGCCTCGGCCTCCCAGAGTGTTAGGATTACAGGTGTGAGCCACCCTTCCCAGCCTGTTCTAAGTTTTGGAAGGATTTTCTCTTCTCCCCGTGGCCCTGAGTGTGGAACAGTTTCATGCCTTTGCATCTGGCTGTCTTTTCAGAATATCCAACACCAGAAAGTGGCACAGACAGTTCCACAGCGTCTTGTTCGGCTGGGGAGAATAAGCTCAAGAGCCTGAAGGTAACAGACTGCCCCAACGGCGATCAAGGCAGCGATGCCGCCGCCAGTCTGACCTCCAGCCAGCCTGAGGTTGGGCGGGGGCCCCTCAGGAAACCTCTGAGCAAGCGGAGGGACCCCAAAGCCCCCGAGGGCCTAGAGGCGCTGGGCAGGCCATCGCTCCGCGGAGCAGCTCTACTGTCCAAGAGAGGCTCAGGCCTAGGCAAGGCGCCAGGACTCCCCGTGGTGAGCGCCGGGCTCCGCAGGAATGCCAGTTCCGCAGGAAGGCTCCAAGGGTTCTACAATGGGTCTCTGGGGAGGAGAGAGTCCAAGAAATACGAAGTATATTTACCTTCAGGAAAGAAGCGACCCAAAAGTCTTGAATTTACCGGAGAACTCCCAAATCCAGAAACTCTTCAGACTCAAGAGGAAATGAGAACTGCAAATCCAGACTCAGCAGCCACCTCTAGGGGAGTGGCCACTGTGGATGTGGGGGCTACTGCCTCCAGGGAGAAAGGCTCCAGGAATACAGAAAATTCCGTGGTCCTGCAGGGGGGAACATTAAGGAATACGCTTTCGGACACACTGTTGGCTAGAGAGGAGAGAGCCACAGTACCCTGGGAGAAAAATGGAACTGGGGGCCCGGAGACCCCTGAGACCATGGGAAAGCTGGTGGGCAGTGTGCTCCATGCGTCTTCAAATCCAGAAGTCCCTGAGTCTTCAGGTGAGAAAGGACCCTGGAATCTAGAAGATCTAGCTTCCTTAGAAATGGTGGCTTGTAAAGGTATCCCCCCACCGCACCCCAAATTTTCTTCTATCCTCATTGTATTTACACTCCTGGGATTCCTGGGTGCCTCCTAGGGTCCCTTTGCAAATTTCTGCAGGCTGTGGACCCTTAAAAAATACTTATATACACATGTTAACAAATACAGCATCAAGTTTCCGTTAGTTCGAGGGCACTCTGAAGTCCTTGAGAATCCAAGGGTTTTGTGGACCTCAGGTTCAGAATCTGGGAGGGATTGGGTAAAAATACCCACTTCTCACTTTATCTCCACAATGGTATATCATGGGAACAAGGTTCTACCATTTGCCTTTCTCTGAGCAGGCAGGAAAGCCTATTGGCTAAATCCTATATCTGTCTTTTACTGATGAGGGAGTCATTAGGATTGTTTGGTTGTGAATAGTAACAGGAACCCCCAATGACAGTAGCTTCAACAAGATAGATGTTTGTTCCTCTTTCACATAAGTAATGGGGTTCCAGGCAGATCCATGGGCCAGGACCCCAGGCTCCTGCTGTTTCTCTGCTCTACCAAGTTTTCTCTCGAGTTCAACATCTCAGACAGTGACATCCTCATTCCAGGCAGCAGTATGGGAGGACAAAGGGGGATAGTATCACTTAGGGAAGGTTTCTAGAAGTTTCTAGAAGCTACTCATGACACTTCCATTTACACCCCTTTGGCCAGATTATAGTCAAATGGCTATACCTGACTGCAAGGGAGGCTGAGAAATGTAGAGTATTTTTAGGGGGAGGGACAGAGGGAAGCAGCCATATGGATAGCAATTAATTCTATCATGATAAAAGGCAGAAGAGTAGTTATTGGGGCCACAAGCAGTCTTGTTTGCAGAGGTGCTGTGAACTCCTGGGACACTATGAGAGGAGGACATGGGAGGGGACTAATGGCTTGAGTGTGTTTCTGTTTCTTCTTGTATCTCCTGTCATTTCTGCTTATGCTCCTACAGTCTGCCTATTCATGACTGTTATGTCTTCATGGTGAGTTCTACCCCTTAGCCTTATAAAGTCCCCTTCTCCAGTTCCATTCAGTGCTTCCTGAGGTTGGATGTGAACAGTGGTCCATTTATTCCTTCATTCAACACACACTTTCCAATGCTCTCCAGGTGTCATGTACTCTGCGAGGGGACGGGGATCTGGCTAGGAGTGAGACACATGAGTCGCCATCCCCCGGGGAGCTCCCATTCAAGTTACAGGCAGCCTGCTGTGGTCTTTAGTGGCAAAGCAAACACTGGTCAGAACGTCTTGCTTTCCTTTAATGCCACCTGCTAGATCCATGTCTGTGCAGGAGGAAGGCACATGAGTTGTAGCAAAGGGCCATGGGTCTTTCTTTAGGATAAATGCCTAAGAATTCTAAGTCTAGGATTATCTTGAGGCCTAGCCCTTAGCTCTCAGTCCCAGTGGCGGGTTCACTGCCTGATAGAAGGTGGGGGAGGACAAGCTAGGAAGTGGCTAGAGTCTGACCGAGAGCTCGTGCACCCCGGGCACAGGCTCTTTCTGCTATGCTTTGTGGCGCCTCTTTGTAAACATCTTGGGTTTACCACTCAGGAGCTTTTCCCACTGTATGTCCCCAGGGAGCACACCAGGCAAGGCTTCCGGTCCTCTTTGCCACGCCCAGGAAGGAGACCCAGTTGGTGGTTGTGTGCAGGATGCCTGCAGCTGCCCGGTTGCTTCTGGGGAGCCCAAGGCCTCAGGCAGCCGCTCACCCCCCTGCACCCGGTGCCAGGCAAGGAAGAACTCCGGAAGCTTAAGCCCCCAGCCCCTGCCGCAGTGTAAGCGCCACAAACAGGTCCAGCTGCTCTTCTGCGAGGATCACAGGGAGCCCATCTGCCTCATCTGCAGGCTGAGTCTGGAGCATCGAGGCCACCAGGTGCGCCCCATCGAGGAGGCTGCACTGGAATACAAGGTAGGTGCTCCCTGCCTGGGGGCTTCTCTGCCAGGTACTTGGACACACCAGGCCTTGCTTCATTCTCCCAACAACTCTAGGGCGTTGGTGCATTAGCCAGGACTCTTGATCTGTAAATGGAAAAACCAGAACACAAATCAGGCCGGCAATGATGGGATTTACAGGTTTATGTTGTTCAGAGGTCCAGGGGGAGCTACCTTCAAGTAGAGCTGAATCCTTGGGCTGCCTGGGGGTTATTAGGTCTTTCTTTCTCTGCCTCCCTCCCTCTTCTTGGCTCTGCTTCCCTTGGTGCTGGATTCACTCTTCCTCTCCTGAGCACCCCGCCCCATGCTGTTGGCTGCAGCACACGCAGCTTTGCTCCCAGAAGCAGATTTTCCCTCTAGAGTTGGCACCAGCTAAAGATGACAGGAGCCAAGTTTAAGCTTCTCAACAAGTGCTCTTTTTCCAGGAGCAAATTCAGAAGCAGCTGGAGCATCTGAAAGAGCTGAGAAAACACGGGGAGGAGCAGAGATCCCAGGGAGATAAGAAGACAGCCAACTTCCTGGTAAGGCCCTGGTGTCCTGTGGCCAGTCCTTGCCCGTTCACACCTACAGAAGGAGGGAGGGGACCTGGAGTGAGCAAGGGTCCCGAGACTATGCTGGTTCACAGGGCAGCAGGGATGGTCCCCTGCTCTCAGGAGCAGGAGTGGAATTGGCAGCCAGGGGTGGGCTCATCCCTGTAGCGGGAGACCCCCCCAGCAGGACCCTGTCTTGTTTTCTCACACTCCCACAGACTGGTTTAGAGCAGCCAACGTGAGGGGCTGTCACCAAAAGATAGGACTGGGGAAAAGGGAGAAGAGACATTTTAACCTTATACATTCCTCTGTATTGTTTTTATAATTGTTGCTGTCTGGTTTGTTTTTGTTTTTTACAAAAACCACATTGATTTTTTAAATTCCAATGATTAAAATAGACATTTTAACCATTTAAAGCATTTTCTTTAAAACCACGGTTTTTACAACACCGCAGATTTCAGTAAGTACGACTTGGCGGCCACCCTTCTGTCAGTCTGGTGTCCAGCCTCCTGGACGGGTAAGGTGCTTCCATTTTTTCTAGAAGTGGTGGCGCCCACCCCCACAGAGCCTGGATTTCCATTGGTTGGACCCTGTCCCCCTCTTTTGGCAAGTCCAGTCTGTACCCACCACACCTCCCTGGGTAATAGGTGCAGATAAGAAAGGAAAGAGTGGGGGGACTTGCCCAGGTGTCTGACTTAGGGGACACTCCTGCACTATAGCAACATGAAACCCCCTTCCTATAAAGCCAGGTGGCTGGGAACATGTGGATGGAGCAGAGGTCAGGGATGTCCCCAAGGAGGGGGAGGCAGGAGCCTAGGCTGCTGAGGGAAACCTAGGGAGACCAGAGAGTCCAGTCTTCCCTTACAACACTCAGCAGCATGGGGTCCTCCTCCCTTCCCCACCTTCTCCTCCTCCTCCTTTTTTTTAATTTTTTTTATTTTTTTATTTGAGACAGAGTCTCACTTTGTTGCCCAGGCTAGAGTGAGTGCCGTAGCGACAGCCTAGCTCACAGCAACCTCAGACTCCTGGGCTCAAGCGATCCTCCTGCCTCAGCCTCCCGAGTAGCTGGGACCATAGGTATGCGCCACCATGCCCAGCTAATCTTTCGTATATATATTTTTAGTTGGTCAATTAATTTCTTTCTATTTTAAGTAGAGATGGGATCTCACTCAGGCTGGTTTCGAACTCCTGACCTTGAACAATCTGCCCTCCTTGGCCTCCCAGAGTGCTAGGATTATAGGCATGAGCCACCATGCCCTCCTTCTCCTTTTTTCCACAGTCAAAAAAAAAAAAATGTTTGCTTAGTGCAGTGGCTGATGCCTGTAATCCCAGCACTTTAACAGGCTGAGGTAGGAGGATCACTTGAGGCCAGGAGTTTGAGACCAGTCTGGGTAACACAGGAAGACCCCATCCCTGCAAAAAAAAAAATTTTTTTTTTAATTAGCCAGCATGGTCATAGGTGGCTGCAGTCCCAGCTACTCAGGAGGCTGAGGCAGGAAGATCGCTTGAACCCAGGAGTTCGAGGTTCCAGTGAGCTAGAATGATGCCACTGCACTCCAGCCTGGGCGAGAGACTGAGGACCTAAAAAAAATGTGTTTTTTTTTTTTTTTTAACCATAGGGGAGGAGGAAGGAAAGCTCTTCTTTACAGAAGAATACCAGCTAACAGAAATATAGAATGATTGAATTCAAAACTTTCCATTATAAAAACCCCACTGGAATAATTGACACAGGCAGGAATCATTAACAGAAGCTAAAGTTTAGAGGAAGATCGTTAGAGAACAGGATATTTATACACTCCCCAAGTTACTTAATAATTATGAGGAAATGATGCATGTTGACATGGAGAGATCTGGTAGGCCCCTCTTTAACCAGATATCAAAATAATGACGATGGACAGACTGGACATTCCTTGCCTCCAAATGGAATGCACTAGGAATAGCACATGTCATCAACTATGTAGTTTTCTTGCCGAAAATGTTTAGCGTGAATTTAATCAGGAGCAAAATGATCAATTTTAGAATTTAGGCCATTGAACAAGGCAATTGACTTGTCCTCTTAAAAAAAAAATCAACCACTGACAATGACAACAACAAAAGATTAACAGATATTTTTGGTTCGGAAGAACTAAAGAGTTGGTCCTGTGCTTTTTTTTTTTTTTTTTTTTTTTTTTTTTTTTTTTGAGACAGAGTCTCACTTTGTTGCTCAGGCTAGAGTGAGTGCGGTGTCGTCAGCCTAGCTCACAGCAACCTCAAACTCCTGGGCTCAAGCAATCCTCCTGCCTCAGCCTCCTGAGTAGCAAATGACTACAGGCATGCGCCACCATACCTGGCTAATTTTTTTTTTTGTATATATATTTTTAGTTGGTCAATTAATTTCTTTCTATTTTTAGTAGAGACGGGGGGTCTCACTCAGGCTGGTTTCGAACTCCCAACCTTGAGCAATCCGCTCGCCTCGGCCTCCCAGAGTGTTAGGATTACAGGCGTGAGCCACCGCACCCGGCTGGTCCTGTGCTTTTGTACCAAAAATGAAAAGACTCTTACGCCAGTTTTTCTGGATCTAAAGGGCCTGCTCCCCTCTTGGAAGAGGGGCAGGGTGCTCTTGGGCTGTCGCACCTCTCTGGAGAGCTCATGGTTGAGCACCGTGCAGTGGGGGCAGACACCACATTCACCTACGCTCAGGTGAACTGACCGGCCCGTTCAGAACCATCACTGAGGACCTGCTGCCTTCCAGCACTTCTGGGGTGGAGAGAAGTTCCATCCTGGAGCAGTTTGGTGGCCACAGCCTCGTCCCCTTATGACCCTGGACATGTGCCAGCCTCACACTGGCTTTCAAGGAAGGGAGAAGGTGAAACCAGGCATCTTAGTTTCCTGCGTCTGTCCTAACAAAGTACCACAGACTGTGTGTCTTAAACGACAGACCTTAGTTGTCTCATGGGTCTGGAGGCTGGAAGTCTGAGTTCGAGGTTGACTGGCAGGGTTGGCTCCTTCTGAGGGCCGGGAGGGAAGGGTCCATCCTGTGCCTGTGTCCTCGGCTTACAGGTGGCCGTCTTATCTGTGTGTCTTCACATCATGTCATCTCTGTGTATCTCTGTGTCCGAATTTCCTCATTTTATGTGGACACCAGTCATCTCCAATATGACTTCACCTTAACTGATTATATCTGCAAGGACTCTGCCTCCAAATAAGATCACAGTCTGACGTCCTGGGGAGGTTGGAACCTCAACACATGAATTTTGGAGGTGACACAGTTGATCCTATAACACCAGGTTTAAGGGCATTTTCCAAGAGCTAGCCCTTGGCCACCCTGTCTGTTCTGGAAGGGTCTGGCCATTATTGCTCCCTGCTCTGGAATCCAGACCTCCAAGATGTGGAGGAGGCCTGCCTCTTATCCACCTCCAGGAGGTGGGCTTCTGGGGGCTCCCGGACACACATGCCCACCCCGCAGCACAGACGCCTACACCTCTCTGTCCCCTGCTCCCCAGAAACAAACCGAAACCCAGAAGCAGCGGGTGCGGAGCCAGGTGGAGCAGCTTTGCAAGTTTCTGGAGCAGCAAGAGAAGGTTTTTGTGGCCTGGCTGGAGGAGCTGGGCCAGACCATTAGCCAGGTCAGGGAGACATATGGCACCCAAGTGTCCCAGGACATCACCCTGCTCGACACACTGATTGGGGAGCTGGAGGCCAAGCAGCACCAGTCAGAATGGGAGCTTCTTCAGGTGAGCGCGTCCATCAGGGCCTCAGGCTCCCAGCTCTGCCCAAGCTAGGGGGTGAGGCCCTTGAGGCCTGGGGTGGGACTTGGTCACAGTGACCCTCAGTGTGTGCCCAGACCCCTTTGAGGCGGTCTCCCAGCAGTGCAGGGTGGCCCAGCACCTGGGAGATCCCTGGCATTGCCCAGAGAGGTCAGCAGGGCTTGAGTGCAGTTCCATCGCAGGCCCTGGCTGGCCAAGGTGCCACCCAGGGTGATTAGAATTAGAATCAAGGAGAAGTGCTCCAGTTTTGCTGACATCCTGTGGCTGGGAGCCCTGGGAAGGGCAGGGAGCAGCTGGAAGCCCAGGAGTCAGCACAGCCTCTAGGAAACTGGTAATAGAGAGCTTCCCTCTTTTCTCTCCTAGGACATCGGAGACACCTTGCACAGGTACAGAGAGGCCCCGTGGTGTACCCTTGGGTGTCCTGCAGGAAGCATTTGAGGGAGACAGTCCTAGAAGGGACCTGGGAGGGAGGTGCTCGCAATCCCTAGGTCTGTGACTCCACACCCCTCCCATTTCCTGCAGCTTCCTGAGGCTGTTCTGGGTTTGCACAGGGAGAGTGGGAGCCCGGTCAGGAGGGAGGCTGGCCAGGTGGGCTGCAGACAAGGAAGAATGAATTCCACCCACCCTGCCAACTAGATAGCGGCTTCCTAAGAAAAATCCCAAGTGGATTGTGTCTCGTGCAATTTGCCTTAGGAGAATTGCCCCTGTAGAACTTCTGGTGGCCCCGGGAGTCCAGGAGTCTCTGGGGAGCCTGTTGGGAGTAGAATTGGGCCCAGCAGGCAGGGGAGGAAGGGCAGGAGGGGGCTGAGCCTTGGAAGCACCTGAGAGCTTTACAAAACCCTGATGTCCTTTTGTGTCCAGCTCTTTTCACTTAACATGTTTTCAAGGTTCATGCAGTGTAACCCATATCAGAATTCCATTCCTTTCTATGGCAGAATAATAGCCCGTTGTAGGCATAATCCACATTTTGTTTATACATTTGTGGCCATTTGGATAGTTTCTATAATGATAGAATGATAGATAATGCTGCTATGAACATGGGTGTACAAATATCTGCTTGAAGCCCCATTATTTTGGGTATATAATTCCAGAAGTGGAGTTCCAGGATCATGTCGTAATTCTATGTTTACTTTTTTGAGGATCCTCCGTACTGTTTGCCACAGTGGCTGCATCATTTCGCATCCCAACAGCAATGCATGAGGGTTCCAATTTCCCCACATTTTTGTTGACACTTGTTATTTTCTGTTGTTTTTGTCATTGTCATCCTACTGGGTGTGAAGTGATATTTTATTATGGGTTTTTTTTTTCTCATTTATTATCACTTTTTTTTTTTTTTTTTTTTTTGAGACAGAGTCTCACTTTGTTGTCCAGGCTAGAGTGAGTGCCGTGGCGTCAGCCTAGCTCACAGCAACCTCAATCTCCTGGGCTTGAGTGATCCTTCTGCCTCAGCCTCCCGAGTAGCTGGGACTACAGGCATGCGCCACTATGCCCGGCTAATTTTTTATATATATATCAGTTGGCCAATTAATTTCTTTCTATTTATAGTAGAGATGGGGTCTCGCTCTTGCTCAGGCTGGTTTTGAACTCCTGACCTTGAGCAATCCGCCCGCCTCGGCCTCCCAAGAGCTAGGATTACAGGCGTGAGCCACAGCGCCCGGCCTATTATCACTTTTATTTCAGTAGAAAGAAAAAGACTAGGAGAGTATAATTAATTTAACATAGATAATTCCAGTAGAAAATATCAATACCATTTTAAGGCCATTATTAAAACTCATTGTGGTTTCGGTATCAGTGTTTTTTAAAGCTCCCCATTAGGTGCCAGTCTGTGGCCAAAGTTGAGGACCAGTGTGTTTAGAGATACAGGGAGGACTTTTCTTTGCATAGTCCTGGCTGGGCTGGGTGTGCCCTGTAGAAACTGCACGTCACTTCCAGCTCACAGGCCCTGGGGCCACCCCCTTGCTCCAGCCCTCTCTGCTCAACAGTCTCTTGTCTCTAGGGCCAGGACTGTGCCTGTCCCTAAGCTGTGGGCCACTCCTCCAGAGATGAAAGAAAAAATCCACCTGTTCTACAAGAAATCAGAGTTTGTGGAGAAAAGCATGAGGCATTTCTCAGGTAAGTAGGCTTGGGGGAAGATTGGAGGTGCTTGCTCACCTCCTCCCCGAGATGTGTGCAGCCCAGAGCCCCTGGCTTTCCCTCCCCATCTCCACGGCCTTTCTGACCTGCCTTCGGCCTCTCCCTGATCTGTCCCTAGAGAAGGGACCTAACTTGAGCCTCTCCCTGCTCCTTTCCCCTCTTTTTTAGAAAAACTTCTTTCGGAAATGGAAACGTTCAATGGTGAGTAGAGTGGTGGTAGTGGGAGCAGCCCAGGGGTTACTGGGACATTCCCTTGTGCTGTTCATTTGAGGGCACTATTTAGAAAACACCTGTAACAAGGGCAGGAGGAAAGCCATGGCAGGCTCCACAGGCTTGGTGTCTGACTTGTTGGTTGAGTTAACTCATTAGATCATGGAGTCTGCAGGGCAGACCCAGGTGGCTGGGAGGAACAGGGCTGTACCCAAGTGCAGGATGCAGGTGCTGAGCAGGGGGATCCTTGTCTTCCCTTGTGGGACAGTGTAATTTAGCCCCTCTAAGTGTGAATGCTCAGGACGTTTCTACCCCATCTTATTTTTCTCTGTAGTTCCAGAACTGATTCGTGCTCAGGCTCATGCTGGTAAGTGCCCAGATCAAGGCAAGTGGCCTTGGCCTGCTGGGTCCCTCTGCTGTCCCCCACCACATTCCAGAAGACCAGCCCTGTCCTTGTTTCCTGGAGGTGGGGTAAACTCTTTGGGGACATTGCCCATGGACCTCCAGCTAGGTATTCTGATTCTCTCTGCAGTTAACGTGATTCTGGATGCAGAAACTGCCCACCCCAAACTCACCATCTCTGATGATCTGAAGAGCGTGAGACTTGGAAACAAGTGGGAGTGGCTGCCGGATGCCCCAGAAAGATTTAATAACTGCATCATTGCCCTGGGCTCTCCAAGCTTCCTTTCCGGCTGCTATTACTGGGAGGTGGAGGTCGGAGACAAGACAGCGTGGGTCCTGGGAGTCTGCAAGTCATCCTTGAGCAGGAAGGGGAGCATAACTCTGACGCCAGAGAATGGCTACTGGGTGGTGATGATGATGAAGCGTAATGAGTACCAGGCGTCCACTTGTCCCCCAGCCCGCCTGCTAATGAAGGAGCCCCCCAGGCGTGTGGGCATCTTCCTGGACTACAAGGCTAGAGAAATTTCCTTTTACAATGTGACTGCCCGATCCCACATCTACACATTCACCAGCATCTCTTCCTCTACACCCCTTCAGCCTATTTTCAGCCCTGGGATGCCTGATGGAGGGAAGAACACGGGTCCTCTTACCATCTGTCCAGTGGATGACCAGGGGCCTCACTGAATGCCCAAGACTGCATCTCTCTTCCAGCTCCTGGCCTCGTACCTTGCATCCACACACTCAACAGTCATTATGGAACACCGTCTGGGTGCCAACTGCTATAGGCAATGTAATGAATGACAAAATGGTTACTGTGCACAAGAGCTTACCCACTCATAGCAGAGATAGGCCAGGCACAAAAATATTATTAAATCAAGGGTGGAGACGACACACACACTGACGACATGCCGTGGATTTCAGCAGAGGAAGTGGGTGGCTGTTGCATAATAAATCACTGCAGGAAGTAGCACTCTCAGATGCTCCTGAGGCAGAAGATTCTGCTCATGGCAAGGATGTGTCCCCTCATTCTATCTGCTCCTGCCTTGAGGACCCATTCTATCTGCCCCTGCCTTGAAGCCTAGAGAAAGTACAAGCAGACTGGATTTTTTTTAGCGTATTATGGGGGTACAAGTGTTAAGGTTACATATATTGCCCATGCCCCCCTCCCCCCCAGAATGGATTTTTATAGAGGTATTTGTGTGCCTGGATTAATGAACTATGATTCCTAAGAATATTGGCTGGACTTCATGAATAAACCAATTAGAAAATTTGGTCATAATTGCATTTATCACTCAGTTGATCACTGTGGAATCCCATTGTCCTACTGAATACCCCGAAAGAGATGGGGCTGCTATAGTAGAAAAGCATTTGACACATATTCCAAGTGTCAGATTTTTCTACCTTGGTTTGTAGGGGAAAATCTATGGGGCTATGGAATATTAGGTTGTTCAAGTTCACAGATACCCCTCTATCCTCCCTCATTTAAAGAAATGTAAAGGGAAGGGTTGTAAGAACCCCCCAAAAAGAAGAATCAAATGAAGATTAAACTTCAGACTCCTATCCCAACTCCTCTTTCTATCTTCACTACTAGAATCTAGATTAGACAATATCAGTAATCAGGCTGGGTGTGGTGGCTCACATCTGTAATCCCAGCACATTGGGAAGCCAAGGCAGGAGGATCACTTGAGACCAGGAGTTTGACACTAGCCTAGGCAACACAGTAAACCCTATCTCTACAAAAAAATTTAAAAAATTATCCAGGTGTGGTGGTATGTGTCTATAGAAAGAAACCTCTTAAATATCTGTTTTTTTTCCAATTATAAAAATAACTCCCATTATTTGAAAATTTACAGATTTATAAAACACAAAAAGTGAAAAATTCCCTCTAATCCTACTCCTTACAGATAAGCATTAACTCTTGTTGTATATTCCTCTAGTTAAAAAAAACTATTCCAAAAATGACATTATATACATTGTTTCTTAACTTATCTTTTCATTTATTTTCTCTCTTTTTAATGTTTGCATTGGATTCCACTGTATAAACATATAATTTAACCAAGTTTTTGACATTCAAAAAAAGCTATACTATCTGTGTAGTTTTCTTCAAAGTTCTGAGAATTGAATGTTACAAAGTTTATGAACATTTTACTTTTTAAAATAGTGCCATCTTGCCCTCTTAAATAGTTGTATTAATTTGCTTTCAGAACACTGAATATTAATTTTGTAATTCTTGTTTTATTAATATAAAATAATATAAAATATAAAAATAATGTAAAAATTGCATTTCTTTAATTGTATGTGACAATGACTATCTGCATGTTAAAAGGCATTTGCAGATCTATACATTATTTATACACTAGAGTAAGGTCTGATATTTCAAATCTATTTATGACATCCATTTTACTGATCAGTTTTTAAAAACAGGATGGCAACA
Source organism: Microcebus murinus (assembly GCF_040939455.1). Lineage (NCBI taxonomy): Eukaryota > Metazoa > Chordata > Mammalia > Primates > Cheirogaleidae > Microcebus > Microcebus murinus. The sequence goes on along the minus strand of NC_134122.1, from coordinate 2,756,177 downwards.
ACTTTTTAAAAAAATCTTCATTCATTTTTTCATATTAAGGCTTTATTATTTTTAGTACAAAATTGAAGTGACATAACCCAAAAAATGATTACTCTCCTCCTTTACTCCCCTCTATTTCCACCCCCAACGCAAGAGTAACCATTTTAATCATCTAGTGTGTATCCCTCAATACAAACACACAAGATGTTTTCTGTTTGTTCCAAAAATATAATTATGCATTATATACATAACTCTGAAATTGCTTTTTACATTTAATATTTTATGGCCATCTGCCCAGGTCTAAATATAGTTTTAATCCTTTCTTCTTCATTGCTATGTAATTTCCAGAGCATCAATGAGCCAATTTATTCAATTCTTTCCTTACTGATGTGATGAACATACATGTTGTTTCCAGTTTTTGTCACTACAAAGAATTCTACAAGAAATTTCTAGAGTTCAGATTCACAGATGAGATTGTGAAGGTCAAAGAATACATACCTGTATTTTTAATTTTAATTTATATTACAAAATAATGGCACACACCACACTACCAGCAAAGAGAGTGCCTATTACTCCACTTTATTCTTTGTTTGATAGGTGAAAAATGTCCCCTTTTAAAGTGGTAATTTTGACCAGTGGTTAAGCATCTTTTCAAATGTTAATGACCAATTCGTTTTCCTCCTCAGTAGAGCTGTTGCCTTTGTCTTTTGTCTGTAGGCAGGGGCTCATTTCGTGCTGGGAACGTCTAATTCTTTATGTGGCTTATCTTTTACAATTATTTTCCAGTCTATTACTTGTGTGACTTTGTTAATAATGTTTAAAATAAGTTTTTAAAACTTATAATTTCACTTTAAGGCATCCAGTTTTCTGTTTTGCCTCAATGTTAAACTTGCCCTTTTACTGTTTATTACACTCCATTTTTGTACGTAGTATAAAAGGACGGGAGGGGTCTTATTTGTTTTCACAGAAGAGTAGACAATTTTTGGTAGCACCATCTATTTCACTTTAAATTGAAATGCTATCCTTTCATCTAGGTCCACATATATTCAGGTAAGTTTGGGGATGTACTATTTTTTTATACTGTTTTATTTGTTTACTCATAGTTCAAGCCGTACTTTGACTAAAGGAGGCTTTTTAGTAAATTTTGATGTTGGGAAAGGCTGGTATTTCTTATTTTTCAACAATTTTTTGGTGCCACGCAGTTTTCATATTCCTTTCTTTTTAATGTATTTTAAACCCTGGTTAAGTGAGTCAGCTATAATTAGCGTTAAGAAAAAGCATTTATTTATATTTTTACTTTTGTCATCTTCTGGAGGCTGTTGCATAGAGGGATAAAGCCATTCCTGCCCAACCCTGATAAATGCTTCACTGGGGAATTAACTGAGTATGGAAACAACGCAGGGACTAAAAAGATGCTGTTCAGCCTCCGTGGGAGGCTGAAATTGAGAAAGGAAATGGAGACAGACGGTCTGAGAAGAACGACTAAGACCTCAGAACAAAAAACGGCCAGTCCAGACAGCAATGTATAAGTTGTCAAACTGGCGCGAGGGAATGACTCCCCACCTCTGACCTAGTGGACTTCCTGCACTAAGGAAGGGTACGGTGAGAGAGTTCCAGGGCATGAACGAGTGCCATGCTGACCCCATTCCCGCCCCTTCCAAAGTCCTTTGAGCGGCCGGATGCTGCGGCGGAAACGGCGGGCAGCCTTGCGCAGACTTTCCGGTCAGTGAGACAGTCGGCTTCCGGTCATGCCTTGGCCCTGCCCCGCCCCAGCCGCCGAATCTGACGGCCTCCCATTGGCTGTTTGGAGCTGAACTACATTTCCCAGCAGGCCATGGAGTTAGGGTGGCCGCACTTGGAGTGGTGCCAGTGCGTCGTGGAGGACTGCAGCCAGCTTACTGCTTTCTGTCTCCCAGGCACAGCCACAGAGAGGGCGCGGCTGCCGCCGGCTTGGCTTCTCTCCGCCCCTGAGAACTTCGCCGGCCAGCCACGAGCCTCGCTCTCTTAAAAGGAGACTGCTCGCTCTGAGCGGGGAGACCAGGCTTCCGCACCGGAAACAAGGCACCGGTCGTGACGCCACGGCTGCGGAGGCACCCGGCCTCCCAGAAGGCACCGCGTCAGGGTCGTCCTCCTCAACTGGCGGCGGCGCGCACGAATAGTTGCCGGCGGTCCGTGGGGACACACCGAAGTGTGAGGGGAGGGCTTGGCCTCTGGCATCTAGCTTTCCGGTCTCTCCCGGAGCCTGGGTATGTGAGCCGTCCCAAGGAAGGCTCTGGGGGGGTAGAAGCCCAAAGAGGTGAGGGGCTTCGCGAGGGTGGGATCGTGGCTGAGGCAGCTTCTGGGGAGAGCGGAGCGTAGTCGGTTACTGGGGGAGCAAGGCCAGGTAGGTAGTCTGGCGCACGCCCCGGTTAGTGCTACCGGATGGGCTTTGTGATAAAGGTGCCCCCTTGGCCTGGGGGAGAGGCCCCAGAGTAGGCCTGGCCCAGTGGGCCCTCGTGGGATGACCCCTGCCGTTCTCAACAGGGCTTTAAGGAGGTCACGTGTGGTCACCTCATGCGGCCTTGTGTTTGCTCCCTTGGAGAGTCGTCAACCGCACCCCCGAAGGACACCTGACAGAGTTCTGGTCTGAGGGGTGCAATAGGGTCAGATTCAATGACCAACCAGCTTCTAAGCAGATGTCCTCAGAATTGGACCCCAGATTTTTCTTTTAACTCATTGCTCTTTCACAAGCATAAGTTAAACTCCTTTACCGAGTGGAGTTTGCACTTCGTATTTCTCAGGAGACTGGCCCTCGATCTTCTGCCTGCTGCCTTTGCTTCCTTCTGTTGGCCCTTGAGGTTTGGGCAGCCTTTGGTTTTCATTCTCAGGGTCTGTCTTTCAGCCCTCTTAAGAGTATCCTGTTCGGGGACCTTGCGTTTCAGTTGTTTTATCTCTACTCCAGCTGTCTTTCCCTGCTCGTTTAGATCTCCTGTGGTCTCACTACTACCCAGGCCACATATTGGAGTGTAGTCATGTCCTGCTTGATCTTGTGGGTAATCTATGGTTTCTCTGTTTGCAGCTTGGCTATTTGGCAGATTTCCTTCAGTAAGAGGTGGCTCCGGAAGCCCCCAGAAACCAGTGTGGTCTTTGGTTGCAAGGCATGATGACTGCAAAAGTGGTTCCTATGCCTCCAAAGCCAAAGCAGTCCTTTATACTAAGAGTTCCACCAGATTCTAAGCTGGGCCAGGACCTACTTCGAGATGCCACTAGTGGGCCCAAGACCATCCACCAGCTAGTTCTGGAGCACTTCCTCACCTTCTTACCTAAGCCAAGCCTGGCCCAGCCCAGTCAGAAAGTCAAGGAGACTTTGGTTATTATGAAGGATGTGAGCTCAAGCCTTCAGAACAGAGGTGAGAAGCATGTGCTTGTTGCACTAGAAAAGAAAGGGGTGGAAGTAGGGGCTGAGATGGGCTTCCATGTTAGTAATGAATTCAAGTTAGGATGGTGTTTATTGAGAAAGGAGTTAATTTAATAAGTTGACATGCTAGAAAGAGGAAGTACTTTTTTCTCAAGCTGGAGCCTGAGTGATATACTGGATATGTGTAAGGCCATAGAATAATCGTGTGTGTCTTTCTGTAGTGTCAATTTTACCCAAACATTCTGGGGGAAATATCTTTTTAGGATAGAGAAATAAGATGAATGATCAAGTTGATTTCAGTTTGTCAGATTTTAGAAATTTTCTACTTGCTCTGGGCATCTTCACTCCTTGCCTTCCTCCCATCTCCACCTCAGGAGCACTGTGGGGGAAATTTTGAAAGATTCTTTGGGGACTCCTCCTTTTTATAATGAAGAGACCTCATATAGGTTTGAGATCCTAGGATTTATAGCTTGAATTCTGTCAGGGCTCACAGGAGCAGAAAGGACCATGAGTTGTCTGCCAAAAGAGTAAGGACAGCTCAGCCTCAAGGTATGGGTACAGTCTCTGTATTAGAGTTATGGAGTTTTTCACTAACTACAGCTTCCTCTCTCCACAGTGCATCCTCATCCTTTAGTGAAGCTTCTGCCCAGAGAAGGAGTCCAGCAGCAACAGGAGACACCTTCTCTGTGTTTGAAAGCTGACCTTGAGGTGGGTTGAGTCGTATTCACTGAATGCATCACCTTCCCTGATTGGCCAGTTCGTGTATGAAAACACAATCTTAGGAGTCGGTCTCCTTGAGCATTTTTCTTGTACTTTTCCTCTGGCTCCTCTCAGCCTGGCTGTTCTGTATGCACTGCACTTATGTGGGATTTATAGATCCCTTTTGGCATACTTTTCCATAATCTTTGTGTGTCAGTCTTTCTTACCAACAGGGCTGTCAAGGAAACTCAGTTACTGAGAGGAAAGGGGCCTTTTGGTCTTTCAGGAGTTGGCGGTCTTTGAGGATTTGAATGTATTTCACTCCCAAGAAGAATGTGTGAGCCTGGATCCTGCTCAACAGTCTACCTCAGAGAAGGAAGACAGTGACGTTGGGGAGATGACATTACTGGGTAAGAAATCAGGTCCTTTGTTGTTCAGGTTGTATGCTGTAGGAAAACTGTCCTTCATTTCTTGAGCTTTTGAGGCACTATTCACACATGCTAAGCATACATGCACATACTTGTTTTATTTTTGTTTTATCCCACGTGGCAGAGCCTAGCCATAGAGCTCCAGCTGTAGGTGGCCATTTCCCTTATATTTTGGGGGAAGTGAGGGGCGCGGGGACTTCTCTTGGTAAGAAAGACCTACAAACAGAAAATGTAGGCAAACTGTTCTGAACCGACTTTTTGGATCCTGTTCTCACAACAGATATATTTTGAATTAGTGTTTTCATTGGACACATGAGTAATTCTTTTAAGTACCTCCTCATTTTTTTTGATGTTAGTAGATGTGAAACCTAGTAGTATAAGTGAAAATATATCCCACTATGATGAAAATAATGTCTAACACTTAACAAGCCCTTATTTGCTATTACTTCCTATGCATTAGTCCAAGTACACTCCCTTTATTATCCCACATACTTCTCACAATACTATTGTGGGATATAGGAATTACTACTGTTTTACAAGTGACAGAACTGAGACACAGAGGGGTTAAGAAATTTGTTAAAGGTCACACAGCTATACGTAGAGGAGCAGGGATTTGGATTCATGGAATCTAACATCAGAATTTGCAGTGATGGCAGAACTATGCTGTCTGCTGGAGCATTTCTCACAATTTTGTATTTGAATTCTCTATATGGTTGGTGAGTGGGCATTCTTCATTGTTCTCATTTCCCAATAATGGTAGACAAGTGTCCCCACTGCTAAATATGAACTGATCTGGCAGCAGTCTCTCTATAATCTGCCTAAACATGCTTTACCTTTTCCCTAGAAATGTGCTGCTACCTAGAAGTAGATGCCCTCACAAATGTCTTTACTGAGTGCCTAATACTTTTTCCTTTACCTTCAGTGCTGTTTGCTTCTGAGGCTGAAGTTGAGCAGAAAGTAGGTTTTCGGAGTTGCCTGGGGTGATAAAAATCCATTATGAGTGTTCAGCTCTTAGCTATGTTATACTGTATGGTCAGGGGTAGTGGTACATAATGAGCCTAGTTAATTTCTCACAGATTGCTTTATGTAATATTATTTTAGAGAAAACTGTAAGATCATATTTATTACACTAACTTTTTCCTGTGTCTTGGGCAAAGCTAGCATTTATTTTTGGTGTCTGGCTGTGGGTATGTTGCCAGCTCAAGGAACACTTTGGCCATGTACTTTGGGGCCCTGAGACCCAATCCTTACCCTACACTCCCTGCTTCCTCCACCCATACCCTGAAGCTGATGGCTTAAGCTTAGAGTCATTTACCAACATTTCATAAATGCTGCTTATTTCTTCATCAGGCAGTGTTGGGTTCTGGAATTGATATTCATCAGGTTATAAATATACATACTACTCCATTCCTTCCTTTCATGATCTTCAAATCTGGTTTGTTGTAAGACAAGTCATTCACATAAAAAGATAAGCAAGGTGAAATTTTTTTATAAGTATAAAGAGCTATCACAAAGGTTGGAGCAGAATTTGGATCCAAGAGCAGACCTTGGAAGAAGGTGGATTTGATTTTAGCTGAGATTGAATCCATGATAGGAAATAAAATGAAGTTATTGTCTGAATATTTGGAAATTGGGGACTAGAGCTCAGGTGTAAGTATGTAGAGATTTGGAAGTCATCAGCTTTCCAGGTGATTATTGAAATAGTTAACATCAGTTTTTTTTTTTTGTTTTTTTTTTGAGACAGAGTCTCGCTTTGTTGCCCAGGCTAGAGTGAGTGCCGTGGCGTCAGCCTAGCTCACAGCAACCTCAAACTCCTGGGCTCGAGTGATCCTTCTGCCTCAGCCTCCCGGGTAGCTGGGACTACAGGCATGCGCCACCATGCCCGGCTAATTTTTTTTTTTTTTTATATATATATCAGTTGGCCAATTAATTTGTTTCTATTTATAGTAGAGACGGGGTCTCGCTCTTGCTCAGGCTGGTTTTGAACTCCTGACCTTGAGCAATCCGCCCGCCTCGGCCTCCCAAGAGCTAGGATTACAGGCGTGAGCCACAGCGCCCGGCCAACATCAGTTTTTGTAAAGGGAAAAGTATAAGGGATTGAATATAGTGGAGACAAGAATCAAAGAAGACCAGCCTGAGCAAGAGTGAGACCCCATCTCTACTAAAAATAGAAAGAAACTATCTGGACAACTAAAAAATATATATATATATATATGTATATATATATATATATATATATGTGTGTGTGTATATATATATATATATATATATTTTATATATATAAATTAGCCGGGCATAGTAGTGCATGCCTGTAGTCCCAGCTACTCGGGAGGCTGAGGCAGAAGGATTGCTTGAGCCTAGGAGATTGAGGTTGCTGTGAGCTAGGCTGACAGCCACGGCACTGTAGCCTGGGCAACATAGTGAGACTCTGTCTCGAAAAAAAAAAAATCAAAGAAGAGTCCTTAACATAGGAGAACAGAGAATATGTGTCTCAGTCCAAGTGAACCACATAAAGATAAATAGGGTTAGCATAGATTTTGCTTCAGTAAACAAACATTACCAGTAGTTTACCGGAATGTGGAACATGTTTACATTCAACCAAACATGTAATGAAAGTCTCAGTTGTTGTCAATATTGTTCAATACATGGTACTGTGAGACTTTACATTGCAACTGTATAGAAAATTTGAAGTGACAGCATGATTAAAATTTCACTTATGAGTAATGATGTTGAGTAACTTTCTACAAGTTTATTTTTCATTGGCCATTGCATATCTTGTTTTTGGGGAAGTACTTTTTCAAATTGTGTGGGGGGGGCAGATTAAACAGATTCTCAGTGAGATAGTTCTTAAAACTGCTCTCTGATGTGATAGGAGAATATACCTTTTCAAGATTGATGAAAATTAACTAAATTCTATGTAACAAAGAAAGACCGAATTAAAAAAAAAAAAAAAAGAAAGACTGAATAGATTTCATAGAGTAAAATAATATGATAGTACCACAATGTAGTACAACTGGAAATTACTAATGAAATCAGAAAATAAAAGTTCCTTCTACCTGGAAATTTTAAAACTTAACCTTGGTCAAAGGGCGGGGGGGGAATAAAATTGTATAATTTTTTTAGAAAACAGTATCTGGTCAACCCTCCACATACATGGGTTCCATAACCAACCATGGATTGAAAATATTAAAAAAAAGATAGATGGTTGCATCTTTACTGAATATGTACAGACTTTTTTTTGTCATTCTCTAAATAATGCAGTATGATACTATTTATATAGCATTTGCATTATATTAGCTACTATAAGTAATCTAGAGGTAACGTAAAGTATATGGTAGGTTGTGTGCAGGTTATATGCAGATATTACATCATTTTACATGAGGGATTTGAGCAAATGAAATTTATTCTAGTAATGCAAAAATAACTTACTAACTTAGCTTGAACTGTTAAGAATAGAGAAAATAGCAGAAAACTATTAATTATATCTTATAATGAAAAGGAGAAAAATCCTTTGATTATTTTCATAGTTACTGAACAGGTGTTTGATAAAATTCAGACCTCTTCTCCATAAAAACATTTAACAAAATAGTAATTAGTGGATACTTCCTGAATAGGGTACTTATCCTTTCAGCCAGCATTAAAAGTATTTCTTTAATGGGAAGCACTGGGAGGTATTCCCACTAAAATTAGGAATACAACGATGAAGCCCGCTGTTACTACTACTGTTTAGTACTATGTTTCAGGTATTAGCCAGTGAAATTAAATGATAAATTAAACATATAAGGATTTGAGAGAAAGATAGAACTGCCTCTATTACATATGCTATAATTATGTAGCTGGAAAACCCTGGAGAAGTCTGAAAACTTACAAATAATAAGAGTATTCATATTCAGTAAGGCGATGGGATTTTATAAACACTTCTAAAAGACCCAAAAGTAGATTTGAATGAATGCAAAGAAATACCATGTTCTTGGCTAGGAAGACTTAACATCATAAAAAGGAGTAATGTGTCCCCAAGTGTATTTATGAATTTGATGAAATTCCTCTAACAATATTAGCAGGATTTTTCCCCTGAAACTAGACAACTGATTTCAAATTCTGTTGAAAAAACAAATACAAACAATTAACCAGGAAAATTGAAAAGGAAGAGCATTGTGGGCAGGAGAGGAATTCACTCTGCCATGTCTGCAAGCAGCCTAGAAAGCGTCCTTAATTAAAACAGCATGAGAACAGATCGACCAATGGGATGGAATAAAAAGTCCAGAAATAGTTTGAAACACACACGAGTATTTAATATGTGATAACGTGGGCATATTAAGTCATCAAGGTAAAGAAGGACTTTTTTTTTTTGAGACAGAGTCTCACTTTGTTGCCCAGGCTAGAGAGTACCGTGGCATCAGCCTAGCTCACAGCAACCTCAAACTCCTGGGCTCAAGCAATCCTCCTGCCTCAGCTTCCCGAGTGGCTGGGACTACAGGCATGCGCCACCATGCCTGGCTAATTTTTTGTATATATATTAGTTAGCCAATTAATTTCTTTCTATTTATAGTAGAGACGGGGGTCTTGCTCTTGCTCATGCTGGTTTCCAACTCCTGACCTTGAGCGATCCTCCCGCCTCGGCCTCCCAGAGTGCTAGTATTACAGGCATGAGCCACCGCGCCCTGCCAAGAGGGACTTTTTGATAAAAGATATTGAGACAACTGAGTAGCCATTGGTGAATTGGTACTTTACTTTGTATACCAAGAAGAACTCCAAATGGATCAGAGATTTTAAATGTTTAAAACAAACATAAAAGCACAATTAGAAAATATGGGTGAATTCCTTTAAAACCATGGGATAGGAAGGGTTTTATTTATAATTAAGACTCAAAAGCCCAGAAGCCTTGAAAGAAAAGATTGATGATAGATTAAAATACATAAAAATTAAAAACTTATACATGCCAAAATAAGAAAGAAATTTATAAACAAATAAATACAATAAATTGGGGAAATGTTTGCAACTCATATCAGGCAGAAGCCTAATCTTCCTAATTTATAAACATCTCTTAGAAATAGGGAAAAGAAAGACTACAATAAATTCACTAAGACAAATTACCTTTAAAGGTGAAAAGATGTCCAGTTCTACTCAGTTAGGAATGCATATTATTATTATTATTATTATTTTTTGAGACAGAGTCTCGCTTTGTTGCCTAGGCTAGAGTGAGTGCCGTGGCATCAGCCTAGCTCACAGCAACCTCAAACTCCTGGGCTCAAGCGATCCTTCTGTCTCAGCCTCCCAAGTAGCTGGGACTACAGGCATGCGCCACCATGCCCGGCTAATTTTTTCTATATATATTAGTTGGCCAATTAGTTTCTTTCTATTTATAGTAGAGACGGGGGTCTCGCTCTTGCTCAGGCTGGTTTCGAACTCCCGACCTCGAGCAATCTGCCCGCCTCGGCCTCCCAGAGAGCTAGGATTACAGGCGTGAGCCACTGCGCCCGGCCAGAAATGCATATTATTAAATAAACCTCTACTGAGTTAACATTTTCTGCATGTGTCAGATTTATAGAAATTGAAAACACATTGATGGTGAGGTTGTTGGGAAAAGCTGTATTCCTGGTGGGAATGCAAAATGTTACTGTCCCTGTGTGTGTGAATTTGTAACTACTTAGGCTACAAATGTATCTGACCTTTGATCCAGCAGTTCCATTTTTGGGAATTTTACTGGCATATACAGCAACAGAACACATTCAAAATGATGTACAAACAAAGATATTCACTGTGGTATTGTTCATGTGGTAAAAACACAAGGTTGGAAACCTTCCAAGTGTGTGTCTGTAGGAGACTGGTTGAATATGGTGTGTCCATGCATCATACCATGATAAATCTATGCACTGGCATATTATGATTAGAAAAAGCAAGTAGTTGAAATATACCTAGTATGCTACCTTACCTTTTATATAAGAAAGGGCAAGAAAAGGTATCACCTAAAAAGACAACAGAATAATAAAAAGAAACTTGTAAAAACTATAAAAAGTAGAATGAATAGAATGGATGGGAACAGGTGTTGGAGTAAGGCATCTCAGTATATATTGTCCCATGTTTTGATTTTGAGTCATACAAATGCATTAGCTATTAAAATTTTAATTTTAAAGATTAGTACACTAAAGGAATGTAAAATATATTCATTGACACTTGCAGGAAAATGAGAAATATGAGTTTTAGTGAATTCTCCTTAAAACAAATATTTAGTTCTTTAAAATCAATGTAACCTAACATTTATAACTTATAAAATACTGTTGGTAATTTCTTAAAACTGAGAACAAAATGAAGAAACCTAGTACCACTAGCAATATCATTAACTAAATTTCCTAAAGCAATAAAATAAAAGGGGATGAAGACCAATAAATTTTAGAAAGGGAGGGGACTAAAATATTTGTATTTAGGAAATCTAAAGGGATCACTAAAATATTACTATATCTAATAGTTTTTTGTTTTTTTTTTTTTGAGACAGAGTCTCGCTTTGTTGCCCAGGCTAGAGTGAGTGCCACGGTGTCAGCCTAGCTCACAGCAACCTCAAACTCCTGGGCTCAAGCAATCCTACTGCCTCAGCCTCCCGGGTAGCTGGGACTACAGGCATGTGCCACCATGCCCGGCTAATTTTTTTCTCTATATATTATTTGGCCAATTAATTTCTTTGTATTTATAGTAGAGATGGGGTCTCACTCTTGCTCAGGCTGGTTTCGAACTCTTGACCTCGACCATTCTGCCCGCCTTGACCTCCCAGAGTGCTACGATTACAGGCGTGAGCCACCGTGCCTGGCCTATATCTAATAGTTGTAAAGTAAACAGGGAATAAATATATATCAATAGCATTCATAAATAAATACAAAATAGTGAAAGTTCTCATTTAGAGTGACAATAAGTAGAGGAGTTAACAAGAGATTTTTTTGTTAGCTTTCTGGATGATGGGGGGAAAATATTTTATTGGTAAATGTAAAAGAAGATTTTTATTTATTTGTTTATTTGAGACAAGGTTTCGCTTTGTTGCCTGGGCTAGAGTGCAGTGGCATCAGCCTAGCTCACAGCAACCTCAAACTCCTAAGCTTAAGTGATCCTCCTATTTCAGCCTCCTAAGTAGCTGGGACTATAGGTGTACACTACCATGTCTGGGTAATTTTTCTGTATTTTGTAGAGATGAGGTCTTGCTGTATTGCCCAGACTGGTCTCATACTCCTGGCTTTGATGTGGTCCTCCCACTTCAGCCTCCCAAAGTGCTAGGTTTACAGGTGTGAGCTACCATGCCTGGCCTAAAAGATTTTTAAATAATGGAGAGACAGAGTTCTAAATGGGAAAACTAAAGTCATATAAAGATATTGGTATCCTTTAAATTTATTTATACTGTAAATGCAGTAAGACTTAAAATTTTTTGAAAAGATGGAAATATTTTGGCTGGTCTTATAAAACTAGACATGTTATAACCCTATAACTAAAATTGTCGTACTAGTGAAACATAGCCAAAATATAGCCCAATTGTGTATAAGGCTAATATAAACCTTTCAAAACAAGGTGAAAATGAGACTATTATAAACTATAAAAATAAGGTGTAGAAGAATGGCCAAAAAATAGCAGAACTTTGTCAGATCCTAAAAGACTGATTTTTTTTTTTTCTGGTTTTAAGTTGTGGAGTTAAAGAGGAAGACTTCAATTAAAAACTATTGTCCGGACGTGGTGGCTCATGCCTGTAATCTTAGCACTGTGGGAGGCCAAGGCAGGAGGATTGTTTGAGCTCAGGAGTTTGAGACCAGCCTGAGCAAGAGCAAGATCCCATCTCTACCAAAAATAGAAAGAAATTGGTCAGCTAGAAATATATAGAAAAAATTAGCCGGGCATGGTGGCACATGCCTGTAGTCCCAGCTACTTTGGAGGCTGAGACAGGAGGATTGCTTGAGCTCAGGAGTTTGAGGTTGCTGTGAGCTTGGCTGATGCCATGGTACTCTAGCCTGGGCAACAAAGCCAGACTCTGTCTCAAAAATAAGAAAAAAACCACACTATTATTTGAATCAATAATGATTGACAAGGCTAGGCATGGTTGGCTCATGCCTATAATCCTAGCACTCTGGGAGGCTGAGGTGGGAGGATTTCTTGAGGTCAGCAGTTCAAGACCAGCCTGAACAAGGGTGAGATCCCGTCTCTACTAAAAATATAAAAATTTAAAAAAAAGAAAGAAAAAAAGTGATTGACAAAGAGATTAACATCTGTAATATATAAAATTTATATCTCTTAACCCAATAGATAAATTATTTTGCATCATCAAAATGCAGGCTAAAACTACAATGAGAAACCATTTATATCAATTAAATATTTCTAAATTTAATGCTGGCAAGAGTAGGTAAAATTGATATTCACATGTTGGTGGTTGTGTTGAAATTGCTATATCTGTGGAAAGCAGTGTGGAAGTTCATATCAAAAGCTGGGATAGGCCGGGCTCGGTGGCTCACGCCTGTAATCCTAGCTCTCTGGGAGGCCGAGGCGGGCGGATCGCTCGAGGTCGGGAGTTCGAAACCAGCCTGAGCAAGAGTGAGACCCCGTCTCTACTATAAATAGAAAGAAATTAATTGGCCAACTAATATATATAGAAAAAATTAGCCGGGCATGGTGGCGCATGCCTGTAGTCCCAGCTACTTGGGAGGCTGAGGCAGGAGGATTGCTTGAGCCCAGGAGTTTGAGGTTGCTGTGAGCTAGGCTGACGCCACGGCACTCACTCTAGCCTAGGCAACAAAGCAAGACTCTGTCTCAAAAAAAAAAAAAGCTGGGATAAAAATTGACATATCTTTTGACCCAGCATTTTCATTATCCAAAGGAAATGATTTAAAGAAATAATATAAAAGAAAAATCTATTGGTGTGAAACTGCTAAATCCCACAGAGATTCACATTTCAGCTTCAGGATCAGCCCCATGTCTGAGTAGTTGATTTGAAACCTTTCCTTTATTCTCAATCAATTGTTCGAGTTGAAGGGTCCCTTGTCACACAGGTATGTTCACAGGATACTTGATTTTCACTTTGTTACCTACTTTTCATAATCTATTATTTCATATACTTTAAAAAAATTATTTTGTGAAAGAGAAAAGCCTATTAATCATGAGTAGACAGCCCAGATTTTCACAAAATATATGCACTTCTCTAACTACCACCCAAAAGTGGCTATTCCTAGTACCCCAGAAATCCCTCTTGTGCCTCCTGCCCAGTCACTACTCATCCTTTTCCCCAAAGAAAAACACTCCTGACTTTTATCAGTTGTGGTGATCTCTTTAATGGTCAAATAATCTTTTGTGTGAATATGCTATACCTTCTTTAATTTTGGTCATTTGAATTGTTTCTAGTTTTTCATTGTATAGGATACTACAATATTATTCAATGATTATAATATTATTTAATATCATAAAAACCTGTAAGCAGTTCATCTTGCCATTCAGTTACTAGGCTCCTAAAGACAATGAATAGTGTCCTTTATGATTTATGTTCTTTATCCCCTAGTCCTTAGCTGAGTGCTCTACACAATATGCACTTGTTGAGTAATTGGTACCTATGGAGAACAAACATTTGAAGTCTTTCAGTGCAATCCCACTTTTTTTTTTTCAAGTGAGAAGAGGATTGTATGCTTTTGCATGGTAGGGAATGGAAAGATTTATGAATCATGTATCCCACCTTCAGTAAGAATGAAAGAATGTTGATGACGGTATCCACCAGTACTCGGATTTCTGACTTTCAAGGTTTTTGTGTCGTGAGAAATCTGACTTGTTTTTTCCTGCCTGGTGTTGTCATATCCCTCAAAATTTATTAAATTCTCTCTTTGTTTCAGCAGTCAATGACAGTAATCCTGGGAGTGATGAACTTAAGGAACTAGTGGAGAATGAAGAGAGTAAAGAAAAGTCTTTAGATTGTGATGAAATGGATTGTTCCTTGGTCTCTGAGCAACCTCCAGATTGCCAGGAAGAAGAAAAACTAAATACATCTGTTCCAAAGAAAAGGAAAATGAGAAATCTTTTAGTTACCATTGAAAATGATACCCCACTAGAGGAACTCTCAAAATATGTGGACATCAATGTTATTGCACTTACTCAAAATCGGAGAACAAGGAGATGGTATACTTGTCCATTGTGTGGGAAACAATTTAATGAAAGTTCTTACCTTATTTCCCACCAGAGGACTCATACTGGAGAAAAACCATATGACTGTAGTCACTGTGGGAGAAGCTTCAATCATAAAACAAACCTCAATAAACATGAGCGAATCCATACAGGAGAGAAACCTTATTCCTGTTCTCAGTGTGGGAAAAACTTTCGTCAAAATTCTCATCGGAGTCGCCATGAAGGAATCCACATAAGGGAGAAGATATTTAAGTGTCCAGAATGTGGGAAAACCTTCCCCCAAAATGAAGAATTTGTGCTTCATCTGCAGAGTCATGAGGCTGAGAGGCCATATGGTTGCAAAAAATGTGGGAGAAGATTTGGTCGGTTGTCAAACTGTACCCGGCATGAGAAAACCCACTCAGCATGTAAGACTCGAAAGCAGAAATGATGTTAGGACACGTCTTATGGTCCTATCTGGACATGAAAAGTTTCATAAGGAATTCTGAATTCCCAGGCTGCCTAAAAAGATACAGACATGTGAAAACCTCATTATTGCCAAAATTGGATAAATACCAATCTTGGCTGAAACCTCAACTTGTTAGAAAATTCACAGGGAAGGAAACATCTTTAAGGGCTATACCTCAGTTAGCATCTAGGCTTTTTGAACTAAGGAACTATCTTTTGTGAAGCACGAGAATGTATAGATCACAGATCCCTATCCCAAAAAAGACTTTTAATATGAGCGTGGAGTCTGTTTACTTGCAAGCTGAACAGAGTGACTCATGTCTATTGAAAGTATATCCATTTCCCCTTCCTCCATGGGAATTCATACTTGAAAAGTAATCAAAGGTCCTTATCTGTAACTGTGTTTGCCTGAAAAAACCAAACTACTGATTTGTTAAGCCAACAGCTTCTGATAGCAATTCATATAACCCTCTTAGAACACCTGTTAAGTCTTGAGTGTTGAAAGGAATTGTTTACTTTAGAATACAGGAAAACTACAGCAATTGAATGTCTCACTTTTATTCCTATGTGATCTAACCTAATGATAAATTTCAATAACATTTGCAATTTGTGGTGAAAATTGACTGCTTTACAGAAATCCTTTCCACAACATAATTTAAAGGTGTCTGCTGTTCTTACTGTTTTGTTCAGCTGTTAATTTCTCAAACGACTGTGTCATGCCTCTCCCTTGTAGAAGGAAGTTTGGCCCATCCAGCCCCACTACTAGAAAAGCTCTTCACAATCTTGTCCCTCTGTTGAGCCTGGATCTCATGTGCTGGGAAGGAAACCCAAAGAGCCTGGAGAGGAGGGGCAGACCTACAGGCAGGAAAAAGTTGGCTTGCATCCATGTCTGGTCAATAACCTACACCATATGCTTCAGTCTCCCCTTACAGAGTCATCAGACCTTTGGCAGTGAGGTGGTCACTACCTCACAAGGTCTCTAGTGGTTAGATCACGTCCTTTAAGAGACAGGATTCCAAGTGTCTTCATTGTAGTGGATATTTGTTGTCTTTGGCATCCTGATCCCCAGACCCTCCTGTACTCTGCCTAGAGGCAAGGCCAGCAGTGCTTTTATGGAATCAATCCTGTGGCGTGATTTAGGGATTCTCGATCAATTTTTCTTGTTTTAGGTTTCCCAAAGTATTTTGATTGGAATGTTGGAGTGGGTTAATCCTATAAACTATTTCGGAAAAATTAACTTTACATATTTTGTTTCCCATCCAGAAACATGTCTTTCCATTTATTAGAGTATTATAATTCTGAGTGAATTTTCCTAATTATCTTCATTTTCACTTACGTCCTATACCATTTTATTATTGTACATAGTTTTTTTCCATTATATTTTTAGAGTTGGTTATTGCTCTTAACATAGGCAGGTTATTTTTTAATTTCCAATAATTTCTTCATTTAGTTTTGTTTGTGGTAAAATTATATCATCTACAAATAATAGTTTTGTTTCTTTCCTTCTGCCTATTAAATCTCTTTTGTTTTTTTCCTTATTTTTTTAACATGTAATTCTAGAGCTTATTGGTTTGGCAGAAAGCATTCTGAAAAGAAGGAAATTTTATGGTACAATTTAGTCCAGAATCATGATTTAAAAACAACCCATACAACTCTTAAAGGCCACACAAAAAAACTGTCCTTTAAAAAACTTTGTGGCCGGGCGCGGTGGCTCACGCCTGTAATCCTAGCACTCTGGGAGGCCGAGGCGGGTGGATTGCTCGAGGTCAGGAGTTCAAAACCAGCCTGAGCAAGACCCCGTCTCTACCAAAATATAGAAAGAAATTAATTGACTAACTAAAAATATATATACAAAAAAAATTAGCCGGACATGGTGGCGCATGCCTGTAGTCCCAGCTACTCGGGAGGCTGAGGCAGTAGGATCGCTGAGCCCAGGAGATTGAGGTTGCTGTGAGCCAGGCTGACGCCACGGCACTCATTCTAGCCTGTGCAAGAAAGTGAGACTCTGTCTCAAAAAAAAAAAAAAAACTTTGTATTGCAAGCCACAGTACCCAAAAACTAGGGACAAAACTGGCTGCCAACACCTTATTCACTTGTTCTTTGAAAGTCTAGCCAACACACTAGACAGGAACACCAGGGCCAGTGCTAGGACAGGATTCCTGCGGTGACATTGTGCTGGGTTGCTACGCTGTTATCACATGTCAAGGACCCTCCTGCGCACCCAGAAAACAAAGACACAGCGGCCACTGGGCAGTGACTGGAGAGAGTGGGGTCCCCAGGCGAAGAGCCCTGTCCCCTGCCCAAGGGTTGGGTGTTTGATAGTCCTCATGTGGTGTGCCTGTGGCTGTCTCTAAGGTGCATTTTTCAAAAAGTATGGGTGGGTGACGCTGCCACAACCCAAGGCCACTCCCATGAGGAGAGGCACCCCGGGTCATGGTGGCCAGCCAGTCCAGCACCTGCCGTCCTCAGATGGCAGGGCCAAGGCCGCTGGATTTCCACACCCGCTGAGCCCAGTGGCAGAGTAGGCGAGGCAGGAGGGTAGCGCCCCTGCCTGGGAGCAGTGCGGAGCCCCTGGGAAGCCGTCGGACAAGTAAGTGCTCAATAAGAGCCCAGGAAAAAAAGAAAAATTGAATAGTTTTCCAATAAAGCAGCAAGAGTTAGACAATATGAAGGACCCAAGATCCAATTCCCATAGCAACTACAAATCGAAAATGTACCCTAAAAAGGCAGCACTAGGCACACACAACCCACGGAGATTCCTGCAAGGCACGGGGGGTTGGTGGAGGACAGAGGTCCAGAAAGTCTCCTATGTGGCTACAAATGAGACAAGCTCTAAGATCGAAAGAGTGTGACCAGGTGGGATTTCCCTAGAGGGCTCTGGGCAAGTGGCATTGAAAACACTCAGACCAGAAGGATGAGCTGGAGGAGGAGGACCCAATAACAAGACAGGAGCAGACCATTATTAGATAAGGAAGCAGGAGTGGCTAGAAGACATATGAAAGTATGTTCAAGCTCACTCGTAATCTAAGAGTTATAAATTGAAAGCAAAAGATACCATTTTAGGTGCGTGCAACAAGCAGAGATTTGTTTGTGTGCAAATGTCTAACTTGGCCAAAGAGGGATGACAACAGCTGTCACCACACTGCGACAAGAATGTTAAAAGACATCATTATCCTTTGACCCAGCAATTTGTCTTCTATGTAGGACAAATGTCATTTAAAAATCATAATATATATATTTTTTTGAGACAGAGTCTCGCTTTGTTGCCCAGGCTAGAGTGAGTGCCATGGTGTCAGCCCAGTTCATAGAAACCTCAAACTCCTGGGCTCAAGCAATCCTGCTTCAGCCTCCTGAATAGCTGGGACTACAGGCATGTGTCACCATGCCCAGACAATTTTTTCTATATATATTAGTTAGCCAATTAATTTCTTTCTATTTATAATAGAGACGGGGTCTTGCTCTTGCTCAGGCTGGTTTCGAACTCCTGACCTTTAGCAATCCGCCTGCCTTGGCCTCCCAGCGTGCTAGGATTACAGGCGTGAGCCACCGCGCCCGGCCCATAACATAATATTGAAAAACTAGAAACCTAAATGGTTAACTATGATGGGATATTATAAAGCTAATAAAAACAATGTTTTTGGTTTGGTGCAGTAGCTCACGCCTGCAATCCTAGCACTCTGGGAGGAGCCGCAGGAGGATTGCTTGAGGCCAGGAGTTCAATACCAGCCTGAGCAATAGTGAGACCCTGTCTCCACAAAAAATAGAAACATTAACCAGGTGTAGTGGTGCACACCTGTAGTTCCAGCTACTCAGCTGAGGCAGGAGGTTCACTTGAGCCCAGGAGTTGGAGGTTGCAGTTAGCTGTGATGATGTCACTGCACTCTAGCCTGGGAGACAGGCAAGACCCTGTTTCATGAAAACAAAAACATTCCAACAATGGATAAAACCAATTATATACTATGACCAAGTGGGATTTATTCAAGATATATGAGAATTTTAACATTCAAAAATCAATTCCAGGCCGGGCGTGGTGGCTAACAGCTGTTATCTATCCTAGCACTCTGGGAGGCCAAGGTGGAAGGATCACTCAAGGTCTGGAGTACAAAGCGAGCCTTAGAAAGAGTTGAGACCATGTATCCACTAAAAATAAAAAACCTTAGCTGAGCGTGGTGCATGCCTGTAGTCCCAGCTACTGAGGGGCTCAGACAGGAGGATCCCTTGAGCCCAGGAGTTTGAGGTTGCTGTGAGCTATGATGATGCCTCTAAACTCAACCTGGAGGTGATAGAGTGAGACTCTGTCTCAAAAAAACAAAACAAACAGAAAACCCAATGTTTCTGTGTACTGAAAGATGCTGGAAAAAATTACCAACTCAAGAGCAGTGAGGAAAATCTCTTACTAAAACGGAAACAGCATTTTATATATGTGGCAGACTCTAGATCTGGGGCAGAAAATGTACAAAATGACTCTAGTTGACCTTGTCATACCAGATAGTGAGGAGACTATCAAAAGATCCCTTAGATTCTGTCAAAAGAACTCAGAAGCCAACTTAAAGAGATTCCCATAGGCCAAAGATAGGACAATTTGAACATCAGAAAGGATAAGAACTGCAATTATTGAAAAATATCAAATATATGTAAATGTTAGAGTTTATGACTATACTTAAATATTTTTAAGTTGGTTGCCATTGGAGGATGCTATTGATTCATTAGTCATTTTTTTGAACACTTGTGGACGAAGGGAAAGAATCCAGAATTTATCTTGTCATTTCTACACAAGCTGTTGGGAAACCAATAACTGATGATGGGAAGTATCTATTAATAAAAATATTCTAGTAGGTAAAAATTGTTCTAATCAGTAACAAATTAATATATATCTTCCAACATCTAATGAATTCATCGATCTTAGCATTAATCAATACTCACATTAGAACAAAAGGATAAGATTCCCAGCTCTACCAAAAGTTTAAAAAAATTAGTGGGAGGTGGTGGCACGTGCCTGTAGTCCTAACATCTGCAGAGTTTGAGATGAAAGGATCACTTGAGCCCAGGAGTTCCAAGTTGCAGTGAGCCATGATTGAGTGACTGCAACTCCAGCCTGGGCAACACAGGGAGACGCAAGCTCAAAAAAAAATCAGAGGAGGAAACAGAGACAACTACACATTGTGTACCTTCTAATTGAAGAAAACTCGCCCCATAATGTAGTCTTGCCAAAAAAATTGAATTTGAATCTGATCAAGCCTCCAAATCTAAATTCCAATTAAAGGAAATACATGAGTCAGAACATTTTATTTTATTTTTAATTTCAGCATATTATGGGGGTACAAATGTTAAGGTTACATATATTGCCTATCCCCCCGCCCCTCGAGTCAGAGCTTCAAGCGTGACCATCCCCCAAACGTTGCACATCTCATTCATTGTGTTGGTATATACCCATCCCCTCCTCCCTCCTCCACCCGATAAATGGTATTCCTATATGTCCACTTAGGTGTTGATCAGTTAATACCAATTTGCTGGTGAGTACATGTGGTGCTTGTTTTTCCATTCTTGAGATACTTCACTTAATGGGTTCCAGTTCTATCCAGGAAAATACAAGAGGTGCTATATCACCATTGTTTCTTAAAGCTGAACAGTACTCCATGATATACATATACCACATTTTATGAATCCACTCATGTATTGATGGGCACCTGGGTTGTTTCCACACCTTTGCGATTGTGAACTGTGCTGCTATAAACATTCGAGTGCAGGTGTCCCATTTGTAGAGTGTCATTTGGTCTTTTGGGTAGATGCCCAGTAGTGGAATTGCTGGATCAAATGGTAGATCTACTTGTATCGCTTTAAGGTATCTCCATATTGCTTTCCACAGAGGCTGAATCAGTTTGCATTCCCACCAGCAGTGTAGGAGCGTTCCTATCTCTCTGCATCCATGCCAACATTTATTGTTTGGGGACTTTTTGATAGAGGCCATTCTTACTGGAGATAAGTGATATCTCATTGCAATTTTGATTTGCATTTCCCTAATGATTAGAGATGTTGAGCATTTTTCATATGTTTGTTAGCCTTTACTGTCTTCTTTTAAAAATTTCTGTTCATGTCCTTTGACTACTTTTTGATAGGGTTGTTTGATTTTTTCTTGCTGATTTTCCTGAGTTCTAAATAAATTCTAGTTATCAGCACTTTGTGTAGCTTGAGAAAATTTTCTCCCATTCTTTGGGTTGTCTGTTGGCTCTCTTGATAGTTTCTTTGGCTGTGTAGAAGCTTTTTAATTTGATCAGGTTCCATTTATTTATTTTTGTTGCTGCTGTGATTGCCTTTGGGTCTTCTTCATAAATTCTTTGCCTAGGCAAATGTCTAGAAGAGTATTTCCAATGTTTTCCTCTAGAATTCTAATAGTTTCACACCTAATGTTCAAGTCTGTTACCCAGCGTGAGTTGATTTTTGTGAGAGGTGAAAGGTGTGGGTCCTGTTTCAGTCTTCTACATGTGGCTATCCAGTTTTCCCAGCACCATTTATTGAATAAGAATTCTTTTCCTCAGTGTATGCTTTTGTCTGCTTTGTTGAAGATTAGTTGGCTATATGAGGATAGTTTTATATCTGGGTTCTCAGTTCTGTTCCACTTGTCAAGGTCCCTGTTCTTGTGCCAGTCACAAGCTGTTTTAATTACTATAGCCTTGTAGTATAGTTTAAAATCTGGTAAATTGATACCTCCTATTTTATTTTTATTGCCTAGGATTGATTTTGCTATACGGGGTCTTCTCTGGTTCCATACGAAGCATAAAACAAATTTTTCTATATCTGTGAAAAATGATGATGGTATTTTAATAGGGATTGCATTGACTCTGTAGGTCTCTGGGTAGTATAGACATTTTAACAATGTTGATTCTGCTGACCCATGAGCATGGTATATTCTTCCACCTGTTTACATCCTCTGCTATCTCTTTCTTCAGTGTTTCATAGTTCTCCTTGTAGAGGTCTTTTACTTCCTTAGTTAAATATATTCCTAGGTACTTTATTTTCTTTGTTGCTATTTTGAAGGGAATTGAGTCTTTGATTTGGTTCTTACTTGTACTGTTATTGGAGTATATGAATGCTTCTGATTTCTGTGTATTGATTTTGTATCCTGAGACATTACCAAATTCATTTATCAGTTCAAGGAGTCTCTTGGTTGAATCCTTGGGGTTTTCTAGGTATAATATCATGTCATCAGCAAAGAGTGAGAGTTTGATCTCTTCTGCTCGAATTTGGACGCCCTAATTCTGCTCTCTTGTCTTATTGCTATAGCAAGGACTTCCAGCACTACGTTGAATAGAAGTGGAGATAGTGGGCAACCTTGTCTTGTTCCAGTTCTAAGTGAGATTGCTTTCAATTTTTCCCCATTCAGTATGATATTGGCTGTGGGTTTGTCATATATGGCTTATATCATTTTTAGGTAAACCCTGTCTATGCCTATTTTGTTGAGCATTCTTAATCATAAAAGGGTGTTGAATTTTGTCAAATGCTTTTTCTGTGTCTATTGAGAGGATCATATGATCTTTGTTTTTGCTTCTGTTTATATGGTGAATTACATTTATAGATTTGAGTATGTTGAACCATCCCTGCATCCCTGGGATCAAGCCCACTTGGTTGTGATGGATTATTTTCTTTCTTTTTTTTATATTTTGAGACAGAGTCTCACTTTGTTGCCCAGGCTAGAGTGAGTGCCGTGGCATCAGCATAGCTCACAGCAACCTCAAACTCCTGGGCTCAAGCAATCCTACTGTCTCAGCCTCCACAGTAGCTGGGACCACCATGCCTGGCTCATTTTTTTCTATATATATTAGTTGGCCAATTAATTTCTTTCTATTTATGGTAGAGATGGGGTCTTGCTCTTGTTCAGGCTGGTTTCAAACTCCTGACTTCAAGCAATCCTCCCACCTCAGCCTCCCAGAGTGCTAGGATCACAGGCATGAGCCACTGCGCCCGGCCTGGATTATTTTCTTGACAAGCACTTGGATTTGATTGGCTAGGATTTTGTTGAGAAATTTTGCATCTATATTCATAAGGGATATTGGTCTGTAGTTTTCTTTTTTGTTGTTGCATCCTTTCCTGGTTTTGGTATCAGGGTTATGTTCACTTCATAAAATGTGTTGGGGAGGCTTCCATCCTTCTCGATGTTGTAGAATAATTTTTGTAGGATAGGCACTAGTTCTTCTTTGTAGGTGTGGTAAAATTCGGGTGTGAAACCATCTGGTCCAGGACTTTTTTTTTTAGGAAGGATTTTTATTGCTGTTTCAATTTCAGTACTTGATATGGGTCTGCTCAGGAATTCTATATCTTCCTGGTTGAGCCTAGGGAGGCTGTGTGTTTCTAAGAAATTGTCCATTTCCTCCACATTTTCCAGTTCGTGTGCATAGAGGTTTTTGTAGTATTCATAAATTATATCTTGTATCTCTGGGGCATCAGTTGTAATTTCCTTTATTGTTCCTGATGGAGATTATTAGAGATTTTTCTTTTCTGCTTTTTGTTAGTCTAGCAATAGTGTGTCAATTTTGTTTATTTTTTCAAAGAACCAACTTTTTGTTTTATTAATCTTCTGTATAGTTTCCCTGTTGTCAGTTTCATTTAGTTCAGATTTCATCTTAATGATTTCACTTCTTCTGCTGGGTTTGGGGTCAGTCTGTTAGAAGAAAATTTTAAGTGGTACACTGGGGATGCACTTATGAAAATGTAGTCCATGGGAAACTCGATAACAAAAATAGCTCAGGTTTTTTTCAACAAATACATTGCAAGAATAAAAGATAACAGAAGGGGAACATATTAATAGTTTAAGTGAAAGTTTATACAACAGTTAAGGGACATAACAATTATATTAACGTGCAGAGTTTGAGTCTTGATTCAACCAAGGAAAAGAAAAAAATAAAGACTTTCATGAGAAAATTGGAGACATTTGATAAAATTAAGGAACTATTATTAATTTTGTAAAGCATGGTAATGCTATGTGGTTATTTTTTTAAAAAAGAGAGAGAATCCTCATCTTTCAAAGACACATAGAAAAATATTTATAAATGAAATGATACCTGAGATTTAAATTAAACAAGAGAGGAAAGGAGGCCAAGGGTGTGGTCGAAACAATACTGGTCAGGAGTTGATGCGATTGTCAAGGTAATGAGTATGCCTCACTTCATTGCTCTCTGCTGTCAACTATTGTGTATGTTTAAAATTTTCCATGGTAAAGTTTCCTTAGTTAAAAATTTTAAGGTTAAAACATGTCAGTTACACACTTCATTTTTCCCTTCTGGGACTGTCTTGGACCCCGAGCATGAGGGTCATGGTAGAAGTATAATTCACTGGCTAAAAAAACCCCAAATGGGAAAGTAGGAAATCCAAATGATCAATAAATATACAAGAACATCATTGATAGGAAAGCACACCAAATACACATTATGGGAGTAGCAGGAGAGGAAAGAAAGGAAGAGAAAAAATAATTGAAGAAATAATGGCTGAAAACTTCCTAAATTTATTTAGAAAACAACAACCTATATTTACAAGAAGATCAGTAAATTTCAAGTAGGATAAACAAAAAGAGAAACGCAAACAGATATATAATAATAAAATTGCTGAAAGTCAAAGACAAGGAGAAAATAGCTTGTTTCATATTGATTTCTTTATATTCTGCAATAATTTTCAAAATAAACTTGCAATCATACTTTTAAAGACTAAATTACCTTTATGTTTTAATTCAGAAACAGAATTACTAGCAAATATATTTTGCTACAGAAGCAAACTATATTTTGCTATATATCTCTTTTGATAGAGATATATAAAGATAGTAACATAAAGTTGTGGAGACCATGTAGCACTTTAGAAAAGCTTTATTGAAATCTGAAAACTGAAAACCAGGATATAAGTTGGTATTTAAGTAAAAATATCTGAGTGCACTGACACAGATAAAGCACAGGGTGAAAACAAAATGTGCAGTTGATGGACAAGGCTGGACACTGGAATTGTGGGAGGTATTTCTTTCTTGTTTAACTTACTCATGCGCCTGCTGTAATGGGGGACACGCGGAGCTCAGAGAAGAAAACAAAAATAATTTGCTCAAATGAGTGACACAATTAGGGCTTTCCGGAGCTTTCAATGAACTCTCCCCCTCTGGCCCCAACATCAGTCTCATGTTCCCGTTAGACGTGCTCATCTCAAGGCGTCTGCCACGAGGAACAGTCAACAGCCCTGACACTCAGGAGTCGGCCTGGCACTCACAGCTAGGTCTTGGTGCCTTCTGGATGAACACGGAGAATCTCACAGAACATCAGTAGCAGATAAGTCCACTCTGGGACTGTGACGGAACAAAATCAAACAAGACGACTCTGTAGTCATATCTCAACAGGGAACGTGAACACTGTCCTAGGAACAAAATTGACCAAACATCCCCCAGCGCTGGCTGATATGAGGATTGCTGCTTCTTTGCCAGTAATAAAATACATTACAATGTCCAATCAGAATACCCCTATTCTGCAACAACATTTGATACAGAGGAGGGACGGTTCCTAATTCCTCAACAGCCATAACACAAGCCCAGCTCCTTTTTATCATGCTGCTGAGACCCCTCCCTGTTCCCTGTTATAGTGAATAACAAATCCAATTTGTGGCGCTATAGGGATGTTCCTGGTGGGGTTTGGCCAGAGGGCATTGACAATTGGGATAGTCAAGTCTTTTCATTAAAGGGTCTCTCTTTCCATCTTTAGCCTAAAGGGTCTCTATCAAGAGTTTTGTTCTCCCAAGGTACATAGTAGATGTTTCTTTTAAAAATGACAAATGGTGGCCGGGCGCGGTGGCTCACGCCTGTAATCCTAGCACTTTGGGAGGCCGAGGCGGGCGGATCGCTCAAGGTCAGGAGTTCGAAACCAGCCTGAGCGAGACCCCGTCTCTACCAAAAATAGAAAGAAATTAATTGACCAACTAAAAATATATATACAAAAAATTAGCCGGGCATGGTGGCGCATGCCTGTAGTCCCAGCTACTCGGGAGGCTGAGGCAGTAGGATCGCTGAGCCCAGGAGATTGAGGTTGCTGTGAGCCAGGCTGACGCCACGGCACTCACTCTAGCCTGGGCAACAAAGTGAGACTCTGTCTCAAAAAAAAAAAAAAAAAAAAAAAAAAAAAAAAAAATGACAAATGGTAAGTTTCACACAGTAGAAAAAACAAACAGGATTTTCTTGGAAAATTAGTTGCCCCCATAATGCTTTTAGGCCATATCTTTATTGAGTATAAGAAAATTTCATGGCAATCACTTTTCCAAGAGCCCCTTTTATGTCCTTGTTCCTGAGGCTATAGATGACAGGGTTTAGCATGGGGGTCACCACTATATACATCACGGCAGCTGCTATATCTTTCTCAGCTGAGTGAGAGGATGAGGGGTTGAAATAGAGAGATATGATGGTGCCATAGAAGAGGAACACGACAGCCAGGTGGGAGCCACAGGTGGAGAAGGCTTTCTATCTTCCCTTTGTAGATGGGACTCTCAGGACAGCACAAGCAATAAGGACATATGACACCAGGATGCAAATAAATGGGGCGATCATTATAGGCCCTGCTGCAATAAGAATCATCATCTCATTGAGGTGCGTATCTGAGCAAGAGAGTTTCAGGAGACGAGACACCTCACAGAAGAAGTGGGGGATGGTGTTGTCTGCACAGAATGAGAGTTGAGCCATCAGCAGGGTGTGCAACAGAGCATTCAGGCTGGCCACTAACCATGACCCAGTGACCAGTAGGGCACAGAGCTGATGGGTCATCTTTGTCATGTAATGAAAGGGGTAGCATACGGCCACAAAGCGGTCATAGGCCATTACAGCCAGGAGGAAATTGTCCATGTTGGCAAACACAATGAGAAAATATAACTGTGTGAGGCAGCCAGAGAAGGAGATGGTCTGGATCCCGAGCACGTGATTGGCCAGCATCTTGGGGGTGGTGGTGGAGGAGAAGCAGACGTCCACGAAGGACAGGTTGCCGAGGAAGAAGTACATGGGGGTGTGCAGGCAGGAGTCGGTGCTGACCGCCAGGATGAGCAACAGGTTTCCCAGGACCGTGGCCAGGTACATGCTCAGGAAGAGTACAAAGAGGAGCTGCTGCTGCTGGGGCTGCCTGGAGAGTCCCAGGAGGAGGAACTCGGAGACACTCGACTGGTTTGTGTCTCCCATCAGCCTGAGCCCAAATGTAGAGAAGAGAGCCAGACGTCAGAAATGTAGAAGCTGATTGTTTGCATGTAACAAGTCAAGCTCCGGCCACGGTCAAATTAACAAACCTGCTTAGTAAGGATCCACCTCTAGTCCCTATATCCCCAATTTCCAACTCCCACTTCTAGGTGATGGTGTCTCACTGTTCTTATTCTTTTTTTTTTGAGACACAGTCTCACTCTGTTACATGGGCTAGCGTGCGGTGGTGTCAGCCTACCTCACAGCAACCTCGAATTCCTAGGCTCAAGCAATCCTTCTGCCTCAGCCCCCGCATAGCTGGGACTACAGGCATGTGCCACCATGCCCTGCTAATTTTTCTACATATTTTTAGTTGGCCAATTAATTTCTTTCTATTTTTATTAGAGACAGAGTCTTGCTCTTGCTCAGGCTGGTCTCGAACTCCTGAGCTGAAACGATCCTTCTGCCTTGGCCTCCTAGAGTGCTAGGATTACAGGGGTGAGCCACCGCGCCTGGCCTGGACTTATTCTTTTAATTTTATAAAAATAACATGAAAACAACACTGCCGGCACATACACAGCCCTTCTCTGCTATTATATGTTTCCCTTTTAATATTCCCAGGCTCTCTCCCCCTCCCCAGGAGCTTACAGAGACAAAAGAAGCAGCTATTACCTGTCCCTCTCAGTCTGCAGCAGGTGGACTCAGAACACTTACTACTGCTCCCTGAATGTGGAAGATTTAGCAAAGGGAGTTTATCAAAGAACTTCACTCATTAGTAAAGAAATGTTGACATCTCCACTGTTATAATATTACCTGGGATAAGTTGGTGCTGTCATTATCAAGTGTTCTTCCCCTTGGAGGGACAGATCAAAGCTCCTTTTTATTCTAAGGAGTTAAAAAAATTGGTAATACAGTCTTGAACAAGTGAAGAGCAAATGTTCGTGTCCTTAGCCTTCCGTGCAGGAAGGATGTTTGGGGCAATCACAGACAGGTTTTTACAGGAGCCTCCATGGCCCCTGGGACTAGACTCCCTTAGAGTCTCATTAGGGACAAGAAGAAAGTAATTGTCACACCTATTTCCTGGTCCCTCCAGACCCAACAATGATGACAAAGATATTCTCTAAGTCCTGCGTCAGGACTTGGAGATGAAGCAATCTAGGTGGAGACTAGTCCCAGAACATTCCCTGAGATCTCAAATTGTGTCACCTTGCTGGTGTGGGTTTATGCTTATTGGTCTGAAAAATCAGTTATGAAAACATCTTTCTTCTGTCATTCTTAGCTCAGAAACTGAGGTTATAGCTGGGCACAGTGGCACATGCCCATAGTCCCACCTACTTAGGGGCTGAGGCAGAAGGATCCTTTGAGCCCAGGAGTTTGAGGTTTCAGTGAGCTCCAATGATGCCTCTACACTCAACCTGGAGGTGATAGAGTGAGACTCTCTCTCAAAGAAACAAAAAACAAACAAACAAAAAAACCCAAAGTGTTTCTTTCTACTGAATGATACTGGAAAAAATTATCAATTTAATAGCAGTGAGGAAAATCTCTTACTAAAACGGACACAGAGCATTTTATATATGTGGCAGACTCTAGATCTGGGACAGAAAATGTACAAAATGAGTCTAGTTGACCTTGTCGTACCAGATAGTGAGGACGCTATCAAAAGATCCCTCAGATTCTGTCAAAAGAATTCAGAAGCCATATTAAAGAGATTCCCATGGGCCAAACATAGGAAAATTTGAACATCAAAAAGGATAATAACTTCAATTATTCAAAAATGTCAAATATATATAAATGTTAGAGTTTATAATTATACTTAAATGTTTTTTTAATTTCAGCATATTCTGAGGGTACAAATATTAAGGTTACGTATATTGCCCAGGCCCCCCTCTTGACTCAGAGCTTCAAGTGTGACCATTCCCCAAATGTTGTACATCTCATTCATTATGTTTGTATATACCCATCCCTTCCTTCCTCCTCCTACCCGCCCGACACCTGATAAATGGTATTCCTATATGTCCACTTAGGTGTTGATCAGTTAATACCAATTTGCTGGTGAGTACATGTGGCACTCATGTGGTGCTTGTTTTTCCATTCTTGAGATACTTCACTTAGAAGAATGGGTTCCAGCTCTATCCAGGAAAATACAAGAGGTGCTATATCACCATTGTTTCTTAAAGCTGAGTAGTACTCCATGATACACATATACCACATTTTATTAATCCACCATGTATTGATGGGCACTTGGGTTGTTTCCACAACTTTTCAATTGTGAATTGTGGTCCTATACTTAAATGTTTTTAAGTTGGTTGCCATTGGAGGATGCTATTGATTAATTATTCATTATTTTGAACATTTGTGGACAAAGGGAAAGAATCCAGGATTTATCTTGTTACTTCTATATAAGCTGTTGGGAAACCAGTAACTGATGATGGGGAGTTTCTGTTAATAAAAATATCCTAATTAATAAAAAATGTTCTAATCAGTAACAAATTAATTTTTATCTTGCAACATCTAATGAATTCATTGATCTTAGCATTAATCAATACTCACATCAGAACAAAATGGTAGGACTCCCAGCTCTACAAAAAGTTTTAAAATAATTAGTGGTGGGAGGTGGCTCAGCACAGTGGCTCATGGCTGTGATCCTAGCACTCTGGGAAGCGGAAGCGGGTGGATTACTCAAGGTCAGGAGTACAAAGTCAGCCTGAGCAAGAGCGAGACCCCGTCTCTACTAAAAATAGAAAGAAATTAATTGGCCAACTTAAAAATATATAGAAAAAATTAGCCGGGCATGGTGGTGCATGCCTGTAGTCCCAGCTACTCAGGATGCTGAGGCAGGAGAGTCGCTTGAGCCCAGGAGTTTGAGGTCGTTGTGAGCTAGGCTGACGCCATGGCACTCTAGCCAGGGCAACAGAGTGAGACTCTGTCTCAAGAAAAAAAAAAACTAGTGGGAGGTGGTGGCACGTGCCTATAGTCCTAACATGTACAGAGTCTGAGATGAAAGGATCACTTGAGCCCAGGAGTTCCAAGTTGCAGTGAGCTATGATTCAGTGACTGCAACTCCAGTGTGGGCAACACAGGGAGACCCTAGCTAAAAAACCAAAACAAAACAAAAATAAAAGGGTGGGGAAGACAAAGACAACAAAGACAACCAGACATTGTGTAACTTCTGATTGAAGAAGACTCCCCCCATAATGTAGTCTTGCCAAAAAAAATTGAATTAGAATCTGATCAAGCCTCCAAATCTAAATTCCAATTAAAGGAAATACATGAGACAGAAGAACATTTTAAATGGTACAATGGGGAGGGGATGCACTTATCAAAATTGAGACTGTGGGAGAATTGATAGCACAAATAGCTCAGGTTTTTTTCAAGAAATACATTGCAAGAATAAAAGATATAGAAGCTGAACATATTAATAGTTTAAATGAAAGTTTATACAACAGTTCAGGGACATAACAATTGTAACGTGCAGACTTTGAGTCTTGATTCAACCATTGAAAAGAAAAAAATACAGACTTTCATGAGACAATTGGAGAAATTTGATAAAATTAAGGAATTATTATTAATTTCGTAAAGCATGGGAATGCTATGTTGTTATTTTTTTAAAAAAGAGGATCATTATCTTTTAAAGATACATACAGAAGTATTTGTAGATGAAATAATAACTGGGATTTAAATAAAGCAGGAGGGAGAAAGAGGCCATGGGTGTAGATGAAACAATACCGGCCAGGAGTTGATGCCATTGTCTAGGTAATGAGTACTTCTCACTTCACTGCTCTCTGCTGTCTACTATGATGTATTCTTTGAAATTTTCCATAGTAAAGATTTTTTTTTTGGTTAAAAAATTTAAGATGAACACATGTCAGTTATATGCTCCATTTTTCTCTTATGGGGATGTCTTATACCATGAGGATGAGGGCCATGATAGAAGTATAATTCATCAGCCAAAAGAAACACAAATGGGAAAGTAGGAAAACCAAATAACGGATAAATGTACAAGAACATCACTGATAGGAAAGCACACCAAATACACATCATGGGAGTAGCAGAAGGAGAGGAGAGAAAGGAACAGAAGAAAAAATGAATAAATAATGACTGAAAACTTCCTAAATTTATTTAAAAAACAACAATCTATATTTACAGCAAGCTCAGTAAACTTCAAGTAGGACAAATAATAAGCGAACCACAAACAGATACATAATAATAAAAATGCTGAAAGTAAAAGACAAGGAGAAAATAACCAGTTTCATATTGATTTTTTAATATTCTACAATCATTTTCAAAATAAAATTCAGATCATACTTTTAAAGACTAAATTTCCTTTATGTTTTAATTCAGAAACAGAAGTGCTAATAAGTATATTTTGCTACAGAACTTGATAGAGATATATAAAGATACTAACATAAAGTTGTGGAGATCAAGTAGCACCTTAGAAAAGCTTTCTCATAAAATGAAAGCTGAAAACCAGAATATAAGTTGGTATCTAAATAAAAATATCTGAGTGCACTGACACAGATAAAGCACAGGGTGAAAACAAAAAGTGCAGTTGATGGACAAGGCTGGACACTGGAATTGTGGGAGGTATTTCTTTCTTGTTTAACTTACCCATGCGCCTGCTGTAATGGGGGACACACAAAGCTCAGAGAAGAAAACAAAAATAATTTGCTCAAATAAGTGACACAATTAGGACTTCCTGGAGCTTTCAATGAACTCTCCCCCTCTGGCCCCAACATCGGTCTCATGTTCCCGTTAGACGTGCTCATCTCAAGGCGTCTGCCACGAGGAACAGTCAACAGCCCTGACACTCAGGAGTCGGCCTGGCACTCACAGCTAGGTCTTGGTGCCTTCTGGATGAACACGGAGAATCTCACAGAACATCAGTAGCAGATAAGTCCACTCTGGGTCTGTGACGGAACAAAATCAAACAAGACGACTCTGTAGTCATATCTCAACAGGGAACGTGAACACTGTCCTAGGAACAAAATTGACCAAACATCCCCCAGCGCTGGCTGATATGAGGATTGCTGCTTCTTTGCCAGTAATAAAATACATTACAATGTCCAATCAGAATACCCCTATTCTGCAACAACATTTGATACAGAGGAGGGATGGTTCCTAATTCCTCAACAGCCATAACACAAGCCCAGCTCCTTTTTATCATGCTGCGGAGACCCTTCCCTGTTATAGTGAATAACAAATCCAATTTGTGGAGCTACAGGGATGTTCCTGGTGGGGTTTGGCCAGAGGGCATTGATAATTCGGATAGTCAAGTCTTTTCATTAAAGGGTCTCTCTTTCCATCTTTAACCTAAAGGGTCTCTATCAAGAGTTTTATTTTCCCAAGGTACATAGTAGATGTTTCTCTTACAAAAGACAAATGGTAAGTTTCACACAGTAGAAAAAACAAACAGGTTTTTCTTGGAAACTTAATTGCCTCCATAATGTTCTTAGGCCATATCATTACTGAGTGAAAAAAAATTTCATGGTAATCACTTTTCCAAGAGCCCCTTTTATGTCCTTGTTCCTGAGGCTATAGATGACAGGGTTTAGCATGGGGGTCACCACTGTATACATCACGGCGGCTGCTATATCTTTCTCAGCTGAGTGAGAGGATGAGGGGTTGAAATAGAGAGATATGATGGTGCCATAGAAGAGGAACACGACAGCCAGGTGGGAGCCACAGGTGGAGAAGGCTTTCCATTTTCCCTTTGTAGATGGGACTCTCAGGACAGCACAAGCAATAAGGACATATGACACCAGGATGCATATAAATGGGGCGATCATGATCGGCCCTGATGCGATAAGAATCATCATCTCATTGAGGTGCGTGTCTGAGCAGGAGAGTTTCAGGAGACGCGACACCTCACAGAAGAAGTGGGGGATGGTGTTGTCTGCACAGAATGAGAGTCTACCCATCAGCAGGGTGTGCAACAGAGCATTCAGGCTGGCCACTAACCACGACCCAGTGACCAGTAGGGCACAGAGCTGATGGGTCATCTTTGTCATGTAATGTAAGGGGTGGCACACGGCCACAAAGCGGTCATAGGCCATCACAGCCAGGAGGAAATTGTCCATGTTGGCAAACACACAGAGAAAATATAACTGTGTGAGGCAGCCAGAGAAGGAGATGGTCTGGCTGGAGAGCACGTGATTGGTCAGCATCTTGGGGGTGGTGGTGGAGGAGAAGCAGACGTCCACGAAGGACAGGTTGCCGAGGAAGAAGTACATGGGGGTGTGCAGGCGGGAGTCGGTGCTGACCGCCAGGATGAGCAGCAGGTTTCCCAGGACCGTGGCCAGGTACATGCTCAGGAAGAGCACGAAGAGGAGCTGCTGCTGCTGGGGCTGCCTGGAGAGTCCCAGGAGGACAAACTCGGAGACACTCGACTGGTTTGTGCCTCTCATCAGCCTGAGCCCAGATGTAGAGAAGAGAGCCAGACGTCAGAAATGTAGAAGCTGAGTGTTTGCATGTAACAAGTCAAGCTCCGGCCACGGTCATGTTAACGAACCTGTTCGGTAACGATCCACCACTAGTCCCTACATCCCCAATTTCCAACTCCCACTTCTAGGTGATGGTGTCCCACTGGACTTATTCTTCTAATTTTATAAAAATAACATAACAACAAATTACAGGCACATACATAGCCCCTCTTTGCTATAGTAAAAGGGTCCCTTTTAATATTCCTAGGCTTTCTCCCCCTCCCCAGGAGCTTACAGAGACAAGTGAAGCAGCTATTACCATGTCTCTCTCAGGCTCCAGCGGGTGGACTCAGAACTCCTACTACTGCTCCCTGTATGTGGAAGATTTAGCAAAGGGAGTTTTGAAAGAACTTCACTCATTAGTAAAGAAATGTTGACATCTCCTCTGTTATAATGTTACCTGAGAGAAGTTGATGCTGTCACTATCAAGTGTTCTTCCCCTTAGAGCAACTGATCAATGCTCCTCTTTATTCTATGGAGTTGAAAGAATTGGAAATACAGGCAAGAATTGGAAATACAGTCTTGAACAAGTGAAGAGCAAACGTTCATTGCCTTAGCCTTCCGTGCAGGAAGGATGTTTGGGGCAATCACAGACAGGTTTTTACAGGAGCCTCCATAGCCCCTGGGACTAGACTCCCTTAGAGTCTCATTAGGGACAAGAAGAAAGTAATTGTCACACTTATTTCCTGGTCCCTCCAGACCCAACAATGATGACAAAGATATTCTTTAAGTCCTGGGTCCGAACTTGGAGATGAAGCAATGTGGGTGGAGACTAGTCCCAGAGAACATTCCCTGAGACCTCAAATTGTGTCACCTTGCCAATGTGAGTTTTTGCTTATAGGTTTGAAAAGTCAGTTATGAAAACATCTTTCTTCTGTCTTTCTTAGCTCAGAAACTGAGGTTATAGCTGGGCACAGTGGCACTTGCCCATAGTCCCAGCTACTTGGGAGAGTGGGGTGGGAGAAATGCTTGAGCCCAGGAGTTTGAATTTAGTTTGGGAAACACAGCAAGATCCTGAGTGAGAGTGAGAGTGGGTGAGAGAACGAGAGCGAGAGAGAGAGAGAAGAGGAACTGGGGCTATTGCAGTGTTATCTGAATGAACTCCTCCTTTTTCTAGGGCTTATTGGTGTTGGTACAAAGCATTCTGAAAGAAGGGGATTTTATGATACAATTCAGTCCAGAATCATAATTTAAAAACAAAAACCCATACAACCTTGAAGGGCTCGGAAAAACTGTCCTTTAATAACTTTGTATTGCAAGCCAACAATAACCAAAAAACCAGGGACAAAACTGGCTGCCAACACCTTATTCACTTATTCTTTGAAAGTCTAGCCAACACACTAGACAGGAACACCAGGGCCAATGCTAGGACAGGGATTCCTGAAGCGACATTGTGCTGGGTTGCTATGCTGTTATCACATGTCACGGACCCTCCTGCGCACCCAGAAAAGAAAGACACAGCGGCCACTGGGCAGTTATTGGAGAGAGTGGGGTCCCCAGGCGAAGAGCCCTGTCCCCTGCCCAAGGGTTGGGTGTTTGATAGTCCTCGTGTGGCTGTGGCAGTCTCCAAGGTGCATTTTTTAAAAAGTGTGGGTGGGTGACGCTACCACGACCCAAGGCCACCCCCACGAGGAGAGGCACCCCGGGTCATGGTGGCCAGCCAGTCCAGCACCTGCCGTCCTCAGATGGTAGGGCCAAGGCGGCTGGATTTCCGCACCCGCTGGGCCTAGCAGTGGCAGGGTAGGTGAGGCAAGAGGGTAGCGTCCCTACCTGGGAGCAGTACAGGGGTGGGAGGGGGGCGCCCACGGCAAACGCAAGACCCCTGGGAAGCCGTGGGGCAAATAAATGCTCAATAAGAGCCCAGAAAAAAAGACTTGAATAGTTTTCCAATAAAGCAGCAAGAGTTAGACAATATAGAGGGCCAAAGATCCAATTCCAATAGCAACTACAAATCGAAAATGTGCCCAAAAAGGTGGTGCTAGGCACACACAACCCATGGAGTTCCCTGCAGGATACAGGGGATTGGGGGACAACAGAGGTCCAGAAAATCTCATATGTGGCTACAAATGAGACAAGCTCTAAGATCTAAAGAGTGTGACCAGGTGGGATTTCCCTAGAGGGCTCTGGGCAAGTGGCATTGAAAACAGACCAGAAGGATGAGCTGGAGGAGGAGGACCCAATAACAAGACAGGAACGGACCATTATTAGATAAGGAAGCAGGAGTGGCTAGAAGACATATGAAAGTATGTTCAGGCTCACTCGTAATCTAAGAGTTATAAATTGAAAGCAAAAGATATCATTTTAGGTGCATGCAACAAGCAGAGATTTGTTTGTGTGCAAATGTCTAGCTTGGCCAAAGAGGGATGACAACAGCTGTCACCACACTGCGACAAGAATGTTAAAAGACATCATTATCCTTTGACCTAGCAATTTGTCTTCTAGGTAGGACAAATGTCATTTAAAAATCATAACATAGGCCGGGCGCTGTGGCTCACGCCTGTAATCCTAGCTCTTGGGAGGCCGAGGCGGGCGGATTGCTCAAGGTCAGGAGTTCAAAACCAGCCTGAGCAAGAGCGAGACCCCGTCTCTACTATAAATAGAAAGAAATTAATTGGCCAACTGATATATATATAAAAAAATTAGCCGGGCATGGTGGCGCATGCCTGTAGTCCCAGCTACCCGGGAGGCTGAGGCAGAAGGATCACTCGAGCCCAGGAGTTTGAGGTTGCTGTGAGCTAGGCTGACGCCACGGCACTCACTCTAGCCTGGGCAACAAAGTGAGACTCTGTCTCAAAAAAAAAATAAAAAATAAAAAAATAAATAAAAAAAAAAAATAAAAATCATAACATAATATTGAAAAACTAGAAACCTAAATGTTTGACTAAGTATGATGGGATATTATAAAGCTAATAAAAACAATGTTTTTGGTTAGGCGTAGTGGCTTACACCTGCAATCCTAGCACTCTGGGAGGCCGAGGCAGAAGGATTGCTTGAGGCCAGGAATTCCATACCAGTGGAACATGCCTGTAGGCCCAGCTACTCAGCTGAGGCAGGAGGATCACTTGAGCCCAGGAGTTGGAGGTTGCAGTGAGCTGTAATGATGTCACTGCATTCTAGCCTTGGTGACAGAGCAAGATCCTATTTCAAAAAAAAAAAAAAAAAACATGAATCCAACAATGGATAAAAAGAATTGTATACCATGAGCAAGTGGGATTTATTCAAGGTATAGTAGAATTTTAACATTCAAAAATCAATAAATAAGCCGGGCGCGGTGGCTCACGCCTGTAATCCTAGCACTCTGGGAGGCCGAGGCGGGAGGATTGCTCGAGGTCAGGAGTTCGAAACCAGCCTGAGCAAGAGCGAGACCCCGTCTCTACTATAAATAGAAAGAAATTAATTGGCCAACTAATATATATATAAAATTAGCCGGGCATGGTGGCGCATGCCTGTAGTCCCAGCTACTCGGGAGGCTGAGGCAGCAGGATTGCTTGAGCCCAGGAGTTTGAGGTTGCTGTGAGCTAGGCTGACGCCATGGCACTCACTGTAGCCTGGGCAACAAGCGAGACTCTGTCTCAAAAAAAAAAAAAAAAAAAAAAAAAAAATCAATAAATATAATCCATCACATTAACAGGCTAATGAAGAAAAATCATATGATCATAGTTTTTTTTCTACATAGATGTAGAAAAAGCATTTAACAAAATCCAACACTCATTAATGATAAAAACCCTCAGCAAACTAGGAATATAGAGGAACTTCCTAAACTTGATAAAGTACATGTACTAGAATTTATGGCTAATATCATACTTACTGTCCAGAAACTAGATGTGTTGTTCCCCCTAAGATCAGGAATACAGAACAAGGATCAGGAACAAGGATGTCCCCTTTCACCCTAAGTCCTGGTTATGCAATAGGACAAGTATAGGAAATAAAAGATATACAAACTGGAAAGGAAGAAATAAAACTGTCTTTGCAGATTACATAATTGTCTATGAAGAAAATCTCAAAGAATGGATATTTTTAGGCCGGGCGCTGTGGCTCACGCCTGTAATCCTAGCTCTTGGGAGGCCG
This sequence comes from Microcebus murinus, assembly GCF_040939455.1. NCBI lineage: Eukaryota > Metazoa > Chordata > Mammalia > Primates > Cheirogaleidae > Microcebus > Microcebus murinus. The sequence continues at coordinate 2,718,377 of NC_134122.1, read as the reverse complement.
AGGCGGGCGGATTGCTCAAGGTCAGGAGTTCAAAACCAGCCTGAGCAAGAGCGAGACCCCGTCTCTACTATAAATAGAAAGAAATTAATTGGCCAACTGATATATATATAAAAAATTAGCCGGGCATGGTGGCTCGTGCCTGTAGTCCCAGCTACCCGGGAGGCTGAGGCAGAAGGATCACTCGAGCCCAGGAGTTTGAGGTTGCTGTGAGCTAGGACGCCACGGCACTCACTCTAGCCTGGGCAACAAAGCGAGACTCTGTCTCAAAAAAAAAAAAAAAAAAAAAAAAAAAGAATGGATTTTTTAAAAACCTCCTGAGGCTCCTAAGTGATTATAACAAGGCTGCAAGATACAAGGTTAATATACAAAAGCCAATTGTTTTCCTACATATAAGCAATGAACAATTGGAATTTGAAATTAAAAATACAACACCATTTACATAGCACCAGAAAATCTTTAGGTATAAATCTAATAAAACATATACAAGATTTATATGAGGGAAACTGCCAGACTTGATTAAAGTCTTTAAAAATTTCAAAGAATATCTAAAGAAATGAAGAGCTAGTCCATATACACAGTTAGAAAAATTCACTGTTGTCAAGTTGTCTCACCCCTATATACAACTTCTTCTTGATAGTCCAACATGGATGTCCAATGGACAAATTCAACATGGTCAAAACAGAAATCTTGATTTCCCCCACTATTTTCCTTTTACTATTATGGCACAAAGCAAACGACTATGTAACATTCTATTATTTTTGGTGGCATTGAGATTCTCTCAGCATGGGAGATAGACGATATAGATGTGTGATCAAAGAGGTTAGGAGAAAAACCTGCAGTCCTGAATTTGAATTGGAAGCATCAATATGGACTCATGATGTATTTTTATCTTAAGAAAGTGTTTCTGAGGCCAGGCACAGTGGCTCACACCTGTAATCCTGGCACTCTGGGAGGTCAAGGTGGGAGGATTGCTTGAGGTCTGGAGTGCCAGGCCAGTCTTAACAAGGGTTGAGACCTTGTCTGTACTAAAATTAGAAAAAATTAGCTGGTGCATGGTGGTGCATGCCTGTAGTCCCAGATACTCAGGGGCTGAGGCAGGAGGATTGCTTGAACTCAGGAGTTTGAGGTTGCAGTAAGTGAGCTACGATGATGGCTCTACACTCAACCTGGGAGTGATAGAGTGAGACTTTATCTCAAACAAAACAAACAAACAAAAAATGACCCAAAAGTGTTTCTGTCCACTAAAAGATGCTGGAAAAAATTACCAATTCAATAGCAGTGAGGAAAATCTCTTGCTAAAATGGAAGCAGAGCATTTTATATATGTGGCAGACTCTAGATCTGGGACATAAAATGTACAAAATGACTCTAGTTGACCTTGTCATACCAGATAGTGAGGACGCTATCAAAAGATCCCTCAGATTCTGTCAAAAGAACTCAGAAGCCAACTTAGAGAGATTCCCATGGGACAAAGATAAGACAATTTAAACATCAAAAAGCATAATAACTTCAATTATTGAAAAATATCAAATACATGTAAATCTTAGAGTTTATAACTATACTTAAATGTTTTTCAGTTGGTTGCCATTGGAGGATGCTATTGATTCATTAGTCATTATTTTGAACACTTGTGGACAAAGGGAAAGAATCCCACATTTATCTACTCCCACATTTCTAATCCCACAGCTATACAAGCTGTTGGGAAACCAGTAACTGATTATGGGAAGTATCTATTAATAAAATTATTCTAGTAGGTAAAAATGTTTTAATCAGTAAAAAAATAATGACTATCTTGTAACATCTAATGAATTCATTGATCTTAACATTAATCAATACTCACATCAGAATAAAATAGTAAGACTCCCAGCTCTACAAAAAGTTTTAAAAAAATTAGTGGGAGGTGGTAGCACATACCTGTAGTCCTAGCATCTGCAGAGTCTGAGATGAAAGGATCACTTGAGCCCAGGAGTTCCCAGTTGCAGTGAGCCATGATTTTTTTTTTTTTTTTTTTTGAGACAGAGTCTCACTCTGATGCCCAGGCTAGAGTGCCATGGTGTCAGCCTACCTCACAGCAATCTCAAACTCCTGGGCTTGAGTGATCCTACTGCCTAAGCCTCCTAAGTAGCAGGGACTACAGGTATACACCAACATGCCAGGCTAATTTTCTTATATATATATATAGAGAGAGAGACTATTAGTTGTACAGCTAATTTCTTTCTATTTTTTTTAGTAAAAACAGGGTCTCGCTCTTACTCAGGCTGGTCTCGCACTCCTGAGCTCAAATGATCTGCCTACCTGGGCCTCTCAGATTGCTAGGATTACAGGCATGAGCCACCATGCCTAGCCATCATCCTTATCTTTTAAAGACACATAGAGAAGTATTTATAGATGAAATGATACCTGGGATTTAAATTAAACAGGAGAGGGAAAGAAGCCATGGGTGTAGATGAAACAATACCGGCCAGGATTGATGCCATTGTCTAGGTAATGAGTACAGGCCAGTTCACTGCTCTCTGCTGTCTACTATTATGTATGTTTGAATTTTCCACAGTAAAGATTTTTTTACTTAAAAAATTTAAGATTAAAACATGTCAGTTACATGCTTCATTTTTCCCTTCTGGGAACGTCTTGGACCATAAGCATGAGGGCCATGATAGAAGTATAGCAAAGGGAAAGAATCCCATTCATTTCCTTAAAAAAACCCAAAATGGGAAAGTAAGAAATCCAATGATCAATAAATCACTGATAGGAAAGCACACCAAATACACATCATGGGAGTAGCAGAAAGAGAGGAGAGAAAGGAAGAGAAAAAATAATTGAAGAAATAATGGCTGAAAACATCCTAAATTTATTTAGAAAACAACAACCTATATTTACAAGAAGCTCAGTAAACTTCAAGTAGCATAAACAAAAAGGGACCAACAAATAGATACATCATAGTAAAAATGCTGAAAGTAAAAGACAAGGAGAAAATAGTTAGTATATCATATTAATTTTTTTATATTCTGCAATCATTTCAAAATAAAATTCAGATCATACTTTTAAAGACTAAATTTCCTTTATGTTTTAATTCAGAAACAGAAGTGCTAATAAGTATATTTTGCTACAGAACTTGATAGAGATATATAAAGATAATAACATAAAGTTGTGGAGATCAAGTAGCACCTTAGAAAAGCTTTGTCATAAAATGAAAGCTGAAAACCAGGATACAAGTTGGTATCTAAATAAAAATATCTGAGTGCACTGACACAGATAAAGCACAGGGTGAAAACAAAAAGTGCAGTTGATGGACAAGGCTGGACACTGGAATTGTGGGAGGTATTTCTTTCTTGTTTAACTTACCCATACACCTGCTGTAATGTGGGACACACAAAGCTCAGAGAAGAAAACAAAAATAATTTGTTCAAATGAGTGACACAATTAGGGCTTTCCGGAGCTTTCAATGAACTCTCTCCCTCTCTGGCCCCAACATCAGTCTCATGTTCCCATTAGACGTGCTCATCTCAAGGCGTCTGCCACGAGGAACAGTCAACAGCCCTGACACTCAGGAGTCGGCCTGGCACTCACAGCTAGGTCTTGGTGCCCTCTGGATGAACACGGAGAATCTCACAGAACATCAGTAGCAGATAAGTCCACTCTGGGACTGTGACGGAACAAAATCAAACAAGACTATTCTGTAGTCAAGTCTCAACAGGAAACGTGAACACTGTCCTAGGCACAAAAAGGACCAACATCCCCCTGCCCTGCCTGATGTGAGTGATTGCTGCTTCCTTGCCAGTCACAGGTTTGGCCTCAGTCTAGTCTTCCTTCCTTTAAATAAAATACATTAAGATATCCAATCAGAATTACCCCTATTCTGTAACAACATTTAATCCAGAGGAAAGATGGTTCCTAATTCCTAACAGCCATAACACAAGCCCAGCTCCTTTTAGTCATGCTGTGGAGACCCTTCCCTGTTCCCTGTTATAGTGAATAACAAATCCAATTTGTGGAGCTACAGGGATGTTCCTGGTGGGGTTTGGCCAGAGGGCATTGATAATTCGGATAGTCAAGTCTTTTCATTAAAGGGTCTCTCTTTCCATCTTTAACCTAAAGGGTCTCTATCAAGAATTTTATTCTCCCAAGGTACATAGTAGATGTTTCTCTTACAAAAGACAAATGGTAAGTTTCATAGAGTAGAAAAAACAAACAGGATTTTCTTAGAAAATTAGTTACCTCCATAATGTTCTTAGGCCATACCTTTACTGAGTAAAAAAAAATTTCATGGCAATCACTTTTCCAAGAGCCCCTTTTATGTCCTTGTTCCTGAGGCTATAGATGACAGGGTTAAGCATGGGGGTCACCACTGTATACATCACGGCGGCTGCTATATCTTTCTCAGCTGAGTGAGAGGATGAGGGGTTGAAATAGAGAGATATGATGGTGCCATAGAAGAGGAACACGACAGCCAGGTGGGAGCCACAGGTGGAGAAGGCTTTCCATCTTCCCTTTGTAGATGGGACTCTCAGGACAGCACAAGCAATAAGGACATATGACACCAGGATGCAAATAAATGGGACGATCATTATAGGCCCTGCTGCAATAAGAATCATCATCTCATTGAGGTGAGTGTCTGAGCAGGAGAGTTTCAGGAGAGGAGTCACATCACAGAAGAAGTGGGGGATGGTGTTGTCTGCACAGAATGAGAGTCTAGCCATCAGCAGGGTGTGCAACAGAGCATTCAGGCTGGCCACACCCCACGCTCCAGCAACTAGCAGGGCACAGAGCTGATGGGTCATCTTTGTGGTGTAATGTAAGGGGTGGCACACGGCCACAAAGCGGTCATAGGCCATCACAGCCAGGAGGAAATTGTCCATGTCAGCAAACACTATGAGAAAATATATCTGTGTCAGGCAGCCAGAGAAGGAGATGGTCTGGCTGGAGAGCACGTGATTGGTCAGCATCTTGGGGGTGGTGGTGGAGGAGAAGCAGACGTCCACGAAGGACAGGTTGCCGAGGAAGAAGTACATGGGGGTGTGCAGGCGGGAGTCGGTGCTGACAGCCAGGATGAGCAGCAGGTTTCCCAGGACTGTGGCCAGGTACATGCTCAGGAAGAGCACGAAGAGGAGCTGCTGCTGCTGGGGCTGCGTGGAGAGTCCCAGGAGGATGAACTCGGAGACACTCGACTGGTTTGTGCCTCTCATCAGCCTGAGCCCAGATGTAGAGAAGAGAGCCAGAGGTCAGAAATGTAGAAGCTGAGTGTTTGCATGTAACAAGTCAAGCTCCGGCCACGGTCATGTTAACAAACTTGCTCAGTAAGGATCCACCTCTAGTTCCTACATCCCCAATTTCCTACTCCCACTTCTAGGTGATGGTGTCCCACTGGACTTATGCTTTTAATTGTATAAAAATAACATGAAGACAAGGCACATATACATATACATCCCTTCTCTGCTATTATATGTTTCCCTTTTAATATTCCCAGGCTTTCTCCCCCTCCCCAGGAGCTTATACAGACAAGAGAAGGAGATATTACCCTGTCCCTCTCAGGCTCCAGCGGGTGGACTGAGAACTCTTACTACCGCTCCCTGTATGTGGAAGATTTAGCAAGGGGAGTTTATCAAAGAACTTCACTCATTAGTAAAGAAATGTTGACATCTCCTCTGTTATAATATTACCTGGGATAAGTTGCTGGTGTCACTATCAAGTGTTCTTCCCCTTGGAGGGACTGATCAAAGCTCCTTTTTATTCTAAGCCCTTAAAAGAATTGGAAATACAGTCTTGAACAAGTGAAGAGCAAATGTTTGAGGCCTTAGCCTTCTGTGCCAGAAGGATGTTTGGGGGAATCACAGACAGGTTTTTACAGGAGCCTCCATGGCCCCTGGGACTAGACTCCCTTAGAGTCTCATTAGGGACAAGAAGAAAGTAATTGTCACACTTATTTTCTGGTCTCTGCAGATCCAACAATGATGACAAAGATATTCTCTAAGTCCTGTGTCAGAACGTGTAGATAAAGCAATCTGGGTGGAGATTAGTCCCAGAGAACATTCCCTGAGACCTCAAATTGTGTCACCTTGCTGATGTGGGTTTATGCTTATAGGTTTGAAAAGTCAGTTATGAAAACATCCTTTTTTTGTCTTTCTTAACTCAGAAACTGAGGTTATAGCTGGGCACAGTGGCATATGCTCATAGAGAGAGAGAGAGAGAGAGAGAGAGAGAGAGAGAGAGAGAGAGAGAGAGAGAGAGGTAAAAACTAGGGCTATTGCAGTGTTATCTGAGTGAAACCTTCCTTTTTCTCCTCATATTTGGTCATTTACTGCATAGAGTTAGTGATGCATTTTTAGATAGTGATCCTGGGGGTTTGGGGAGAGGAAGTGGTGGCATTACAGAAATGTGCCTGATTCTTTAAAGTATTGGGTGTAAAGGATAATCCTTTTGCAAGGGAGAAGAGATATCAGGGAGTGCACTTCATGCCATGAATGAGGAACTCCATGCTCCTAGAGTAGACTTTTGGGGGATGATGTTTCCCCAGCTTGTTCACAATGGATCACCCTTTTCTGAGAATGGCCCCCTAATCCATAGACACTCAGGGTTGTGGCTACAGCAGCCCACTTTATACTTCATCAGCCTCTTCCCAGTGAGGACTCATAATCGGACTAGGTTTCCTGGATTTGGGACTGGGGTCCTGCAGGTCATTCTCAATATGACTTGGCCTGTAATACATAAATCCAGCTTGCAACTGTATCCGAATGACTTACTGATAGAAAAGCAAAAGTCTATAGAGAGGAAAAATTGGAAACACAGAGAGAGAAGTAGAGATGAGCTGGCTAGTTCAGGGTTCAAGTAATTTTTAAACTATTGGCTACATTCTGGCCTCACTCAGAGTTCTGAGTTGCAAATAACAAAAACCAAGACTTGCTGAGTTAAGCAGAAAAGGATTTCATGAAAATTATCATGGATACCTTTCAAAAACACCAGTCAGCTGGAGAACCAGGTTCAGAAGACTCCACAGCAGCTACAATGGCCCAAATCATGCCATAGAACTAGTCTGATTAGTATACCAATGTTGCTATTGCCTCCAAGCATAAACGTTGCAGTTTATAGCTTTGACACAGCTATCACTGGACATGGGATGACGCCAGTAATACTGCTGTCACTGCTGCCCCAGGAATCCATCTTACTGCAATGGCTGTTTCTGCCATTGGTCTTTCTTGATCTCCCCTTCCCTGTATCAAAGGCTAAGTCAGGGCTGTCTGATGGGCAGTCACATGCCCACATCTTAGCTGCAAGAGAGGTTAGCAAATCACTTATGCAGGATTTCCTGTTCTATAGGGAGAAGTAGGTTCTCTTCCCAATAAATGTGAGGTAGGGGATTACCTAGCTTTGGAAGGAGTTGCAGAAATTGGGAATCCAAAAATCACAATGAATGCTCATTAGAATCCATCTTTCCAGTTGCACAATATTAACTCATACCCTCTCTTACCAATTTACTCTTCAGTAAAAAAGAAACTCTCTGGCCTAACATAATGCAACTATCCTTCACACAATGTGGGAACAACTCAAATCCTATCAATTACTGCATTCAAGTCCACAACCAAGATCTCCTCTACTCCAATCACAATCCCATCGTGACATTCTGGAACTTCTGAATCAAATGTGAAAGCTAACCAATGACACATCTTATGTATATGTGAAACATGAAGAAAGGGAGATAAAAGAAGAAAGCTAGCATATATATACATACATGCCATATATATATATATATATATATATATATATATATATATACACACACACACACACACCCCATATATATGGAGGAAAATATAAACAGATGCTGTAATCTTCATTTCTGCTGGTAGCCACAAGCCCTTAGTTGATATTAATAATTTTCCTTATCCACAATCTAATTCATGTCCCCTTGTCTTTCACCAGTATCTCAGCTATTCAAGGTTGTTTTTTAACCTGATATGGTAGCACAAGACTTTCATGTCTGAGAGATTTTGCCTCTTTATAGTCCTGCCCATAATGAATAACACTGTTCAAGTTTTTCATCAACTGCTATCACTGAACACGTCGATTCCAGAATCCTCTCAAAGAGATCTATCCGTAGTCTTCTCTGCTACCATGGTGAAGCAGCAGCTAAACTATTTTCTATTCATAGTCAAAGTCATAACAATATGAGAATCCCCTTTTTGGTCAGTTTATCCAGTAACAGATGGAGCCCAAATTGGCCAACAAGAAGTCTCTGCAGAGCCCAGTGGTGCTTGGATAAGAAACAAACTTTTGCAAACAAATCGTTAGGTAGTACAAGAAGATATGTCTACTTGTATCCCTTGTTTCCTTGCCCTATAAATTCCTGGTTTGGAGAAAGTTCAGCATATATTGTCTATTAGTATGAATCTTATACTGTATCCTGTAAAATGAGCCCTAAGCTTTGAATCTTTAAAAGACCATTTCACTATTCCATAAAATCAGTTGCTTCTGCTGACAGTGTACAAGTAGATACCAATGAATTCCATGGGCATCAGCCTTACCTCATGTATTAGTTATCCATTGTTGAATAATAAATTATTCTAAAACATAGCAACTTAAAACAGTAAACAATTCCCCCACACGGATCCTGTGGGTCAGGAATCTGGTACTGGTTTAGCTGAATGGTTTTGGATCAGTTTCTTATGAGACTGCAGTTGTAAACAGGGGCTTGGTCATCTGAAGGCTTAATTGAGGCTGGAGGATCAGTTTCCAAGATGGCTCCTTCACAGGATGGCTCTATTAGCAGTTAGCTAATTTGATACATCTTCACATGGTATAGTTTGTTTTTTTTAGAGCAAGTGATTTTAAGGAGATGGAAGCCACATATCTTTTCCACATAGCTCCAGAAGTCACTAAGAGACTATTGCTTACAACCTCAGCCCGATTCAGTGTGGGAAGGGATTACACATTGAGAATCATCTTGGTGACTACCATGTCCCTTTCACTAAAAATTGAGTTCTTTGATTAGAGACAATGTCTGTGGGATGCAAGTTGGTGAACAAATCCATCCATTCCTAATACACATTCTATCAGTCTTTCAAACTTAGGTTGATTGAGCATCCCTTTGTATACACTGGTTTCTCTTTCCGGGGTTATTCTACACATTCCCAAGTACCATAGGTTTTTTTACCTGTATCATCCCACATTATTACTTTTGTTATACCATCCTGATTAAGTGGAAAGTGATGTCTGGGATGTCATAAAGATCCTGAATCTTACTAACAAGGCTTGAATCTTAGCACCTCCATTAGGTCTGCAGTATAAGCCATCATCTCCAGAGCTAAATGCAGGCATCAGTATTGTCCTCTGGACGTGAAATAAGGCTCTGAAACATTAACATGCACAGAAACCACCTGGGGTGTTGTTAAAATTAAGATTCTAATTCAGGAGGCCTGAGATTATGCATTTTTATCAGTCACCCAGGCAATGCCTGCTCTCGGACCTTATTTTCAGTAGCAAGGCCTTACGTTCAGAGGAATAGGAGCCCTTACTCTGAGACAGACCCAAGTCACCTACATCCATCTATGCGCTGCCGGCTCCCAAGCCAACATCACCTTTTTAAAGGATATTCAGGTTGGAAGTCAGACCCTGACCTCCTGTCTCCCTGTAGGAGACAGGAATCCCGAACACCGGGCGACCCACCCTGACCAGAAAGGGCAGACAGGTGTGGCAGAGACCTAAAGGCCCCGGAGCAGATGGAGGGGGTAGGGCTCATGGGACCCGCCAGTTGCCCACGTTTGGCGGGCACCAACACCGCCGTGCCTTTTTCCTTCCTTTTTGGGATAAAGGAACCAGAGCCCCCAGGTGCACTGCAAAACCGCGGTTCCAAACCTCCGGCACTTCCGGTAAGAGATGGCGCCGCACTTCCTCCTGGAGACAGCTCCGGGCTGAAGCCCCGCCTCCTCCTAGCTAATTGGACGGGAGGCCGACGCAGTTTCTGATTGGTCGCATTCGAGTGTGCAGCGCCTTCCGTAAGAGGGAGCGCCAAGTTCGCCCCTCCGGCCCTGCGCCTGCGCGTGGTGGCCCGGCGGGGGGCGGGCGGTTCGGTTGCTAGGAGAAGACTATGGGTACAGTGGAGGCGGTGGTGGAAGTGCAAAACTTAAGGGCGCCCCCAAAAGTTTACAAATCAAGATAATATTTTCATGCGATATTTTTTAAAAATCGAAATTAATGCAAAGACAAGACCAATGAGATGAAAGGTAATTTAGTGTTACATAAGCTCTTCCTTTGGTCAAAAGAAATTGTCAAATACTATGGCAATTTGCTCAGTTGAAGTCGAGATAAGTAAGCAAAGAAGTAGGTTTTGAAAATATCATTGCTGCCACTAAAGCTAGGAGAGTGTTACTAATAGTCCTGAGCCACATAATGACACTTCAGTCAACAAGGAGCGGCATATACTACAGTGGTCCAATAAGATTATAATACCACATTTTTGCTGTACCTTTATGTATAGATACACAACTACTTATTGTGTTACAACTGTCTACAGTGTTCAGCACAGTAACATGCTGTACAGGTTTATAGCCCAACAGTGACACATTTCTCAGATGGCATTCTGGTTGTTAATCGATACATGACTGTATTTGAAAATATTCTGGTTTTGGTGTATGTAAATAAAACTGAAGCTTAGAATAATGTGAGTTTTACTGTACTTACTTTTCAGTTTTTTCAGTATTTTTTCAACTCCTTTAAATGTTCTGGAAAAAATAATCATTTAAAAATGCATGAAAACATGTACAGGAGTACATATTTTTCCTTTTGCCTCAGACTTCAACATGGCTTGGCAGCTCTGGTACAAGGCAGCAGAGAGCAGAGCCAAGCCCATCAGCTCCTTTAGGAAGCTTTTTCATCTTCCTTTCCAGTGACTTCCCCATCATATTGATTCATTCATGTAATCATTTATTCAAGCAAACAATAATGGTTGAGCAACTAGTACATTCCAGGTACTGCTGATAAAACAGCTCCTGCACTCATGGAGCTACATGCTAGTTGGGGGAATGAGGGGAAGACAAGGAGAAAAACATAAAATAATAACCTCAGGGTACTGTTTCCTCCTATTTATTCATTATTCATGAAACCTTACATGCTTTACATGAACCAGACGCGGTGCCTAACACTTAAGTGTTCGAATGTGAATAATGATCCATTCCTTCTTTCAAGGGCCTTATGAGCTCATGCTGGAAGGCCTAAGAAGAATGCAAACAACTGCAGCAGAAGGCTGTACAGGGTATATGAAAAGGGTAAGACAAGCAATTCTGTTGGGATGATGTATTCATTTCCTATGGCTGCTGTAACAAAGTACCGCAAACTAGGTAACTTAAAAACAGAAATTTATGGTCTCATTGTTCTGGAGGCTAGAAATCTGAAATCAAGGTGTTGGTAAGGTTGGTTCCTTCTGATTGCTGTGAGGGAGGAGCTGTCCAGTGCCTCTCTTCTAGCTTCTTGTGGAAGTTAGCAACCCTTAGTTTTCCTTGGCTTGTACACACATCATTTCAACCTCTGCTATTGTCTTCATATGGCATTCTCCCTAAGTGTCTTCTGTGTCTCATGTCTTTGCATGGCATTCTTCTCTCTATGTGTTAAAATCTGGGTGGCATCATTGTATTTTGCAAAATTACCCTGTCAAATAAAATACTATGTGAAGTTTTTTTCCCATTTTCTTTGTTGTTGTTGCTGTTGAGGCAGAGTGTCACTTAGTGTCCCTGGATAGAATGCAGTGACTGTAGTCACCACAAGCTCCAGGTCCTGGGCTTTGAGTGATCCTTCTGTCTCAGCCTCCCAGATAGCTGGGACTATAGGCACACACCACAGTGCCAGGCTGTGTTTTGTGGTTTAGTGTATTTTTTGTTGTTGTTGTCTTTTTTGTTTGTCTCTAGTGACGGGGTTTCACTGTGCTCAGGCTGGTGTCAAACCCCTGAGCTGCAGCAATCCACCTGCCTCCGCCTCCCAGAAAGCTAGGATTATAGGCGTGAGCCACTGTACCTAGCCACTACGTGATGTTTTCAACGAATAGTTGGTAATATGGCACATGGACCAGACTCTAGTATTTAACCTTTGGTCAGGCCACATTGTGTAGCTATTTTTTCATTGTTGTCATACCCTTGTTACTATTATCAAAATGTTGTCTTAGGTTGGGTTCCCCAGAAGCACATGCCAAGTTTGGGTATGAGATGTTGACTAGCGGTGGACACCTGTGGTGAGGAGGGGGTGGAAGCAGGACTGGGCAGGGGGAAAGGGGAACCGAGATGCAGCCAGCGGGGCTCTGGAGATTATGTGGCCCCTCAGAGTTGTCTAGGGCTGGGCTGAAATGGCAGGGGCTTTATACCCCCCATGGATCAGTCATTGAGTGCTGTCCACCAGGGAATGGAATGACCTCTAAAGAGGCCCCTCTCAGCCTCTGAGGCCATCCCAGGAGCTGCAGCAAGAGGTTGTTTGCTCACAGCAAAGGCAACCAGACCTTACTGCAAGGGGAATTTGGCAGTTCATCCGCCTACCCATTGAAAATATTTTATAACAAACACGAGTTACAAACATGCTCAAGTGTATTAAATGAGTTCAATTTTTTAAAAAGTTTCAAAATGCAAAAAATTGTGAAGGAGACAAAATCTTGACTATTTGCCTGTGTGTGATTTTCAGTTCTCTATAAGTTTCTTTCTCTCCCTCATATTTTCTATAATGACCATATACTACTGCTTAAATCTTTAAAAGGCCCATTATACTATTTAGAAAGTGGTTGTTTTAGAAAGATTTTTAAAAGTAACATTAAATAATAAAAGCTAACACCAAAAAGCAAAACACAGCATTTTATATAAAATATAAATGTATAAATGCATAAATATGAATGCATTGATTATATGGCCAAAGGAAAGACTAGGTAGAAATACAATTTATGGAGATTTCATTGAATGAAGAGTTATTAGAAGTTTGTACTTCTTTATAACTGCCTGCATTTTCCTTAAAAAATTCTATAACAAGGATATATTAAATTGTATAATGAGAAAAATATTTTTTAAAAATGAATGTAAGGTGGAGGCAGGCTCTTCTTTCCTGGAGAGGTTCTGGGCTCCAATTTTTTCTTTCTAACAGAAGTAGATGCAGCAGGCAAGCCACTGAAACAAACCCAAGAAACCAAGGAAAAGAGCCCATTTCTCTAGTCACACTCAGACAGCATTGGAGAAAAACAGGCAGATATGTACATGGCAAGCCCAAACCACGAAAAAGCCTAGGTAGTGACTTTTGTTATTGAACAGTTAGAATTTAAGCTAAGAAAGGATTAAAGGGCAAAGGTACTATGAGCACAATCCACAGTGATTGTATAACATTCATGAACCTTGGGCCAAGCTGACTCCATTGGGTGAAGGAGCTTTGGGAGCCTTTGTCAGCAAGCAGGAGATATGGTGCCCATGACCATAAGGGCTAGTGTGAATGGGTGGAAATAACTGGGTAAAGAACTCAGATCCAATTTTTGCCCCTGCTGTTTAAAAGGCTCTCATAGGTTATCTGCGCAAATGTAAACGGTTGTGTGAGCCTGATATCTCCTGCAATGTAAATGAATCTGCTCAAAGCTGGGGATTAGTTCATTAATGATAATACGTCCATATCATGAACTATCATACAACTGTAAACATCACATTTCTAAGGTATTTAATGACATGTGAAATGGTAAGTGGGAAAATAGGTTAGGGTTAGTATATATAAATTGAGGCTAACTTTGGTTAATATTATTTTGATATGTTTTCAATAGTGCTTTTACAAATCAAATTTCTCATAAATGTTGAAATCTTTTGCAGTATGTAAAATACTGTATTATGATTCCCAGAACATAATTCTTAAGCCTCTTGCCCAATTAAGGATGTAAAGTTGAAAGTTAAGATGATCTTAATTCATTCACTTATTCAGTAAAAGTGGACTGTATGTGTAATTTTTGTCGGGAGCCAAGCTTGGTGTGGGGCTTCCAAGGTGCACAGGGTACATCTGAGTCCCGACACCTCACATCTGTAGGGTCTTGAGGATGAAGACAGAGGCAGGACAACAGCAAGCAATGAACAGACTATGGAGCCATACATATCCAGTACTCAAAGAGAAGCTTTCTGGGAAAATCCAGGAGAGAGAATGACAGTCTCAGCCTAGAGGAATCAGTAAAGGCTTCACAGAGCAGGAAACTTGGGTCTGGAAGGTTCAGGGAGAACTTGTTACCCAGGGAGAAGACAGAGATGCATCCTGGACAGACAGAATTGAAAATGTGGATGTGTTGTTTTGAAAACAAGGCATACTTTATGTTAAATATGCCCCTGTAACGTCAGGCAGTCAAGATGGATGATGAGACACTGAAACTTATGAATTGTTCTTAGGGTTCTCTGTGAGGCCCAGGAGTGTGGATTACAGCCAAAGACCAACCTTCTGAGCACAGCACTTTGGCCCACAGAGAACTTCCAGCAAGTCTCCTTTTCCCTCTCTGCTGATTTTGCCCATATTAGACCTCAGATTTCCTCAGAAGGGCTCTAGGCTCCCTCTTTGTGATAAGCAATCACAAAACAGCCAGTGCAGTGTGACTGTCAGCTCAGAAGGTGCACAGAACCCCCTGGGGATCTTAAAGGAGAAAAATACTACCACACCACCAGGGTCCTATCGAGAGATTTGGATTTAACCTGCTGAGGTTTAGTGCAGCATCCATACACAAGTTCTGGAGTCTGTGACCTTAAGCAAAATGACATATGATGGAACCAGTTTTACCATAGGCTAGTTGGTACATATGAGACTTGTTTCCACAACACATTTTTGACCACAAAAACACCACCAAAATTCTAAATAAAGACCAAAGCACTTCCAATATTACACATTAAAATACATGTGATCTATACATACATATAAGAAAGATTAATGAAAACAAGCAAGATAACTATTTATCCTATTCTAGCTCAGGGTCATGGGTGGCCAGAGCCTATCCAGCAGTCCAGGGTGTAAGGCAGGAATCACCCCAGACAGGACGTCCTTCTGTCACAGGCCACACTCATTCCTACTGGGACAATGTGGATACACCAGCCCTCCCCCCCTTTTTTTTTCTTAAGACAGAGTCTTGCTCTGTGGCCCCGGCTAGAATGCCATGGTGTCAGCCTAGCTCACAGCAACCTAAAACTCAAGCAATCCTTCTGCCTCAGCCATCCCAGTAGCTAGGACTACAGGCATGCACCACCATGCCTGGCTAATTTTTCTATATATTTTTAGTTGGCCAATTAATTTCTTTCTATTATTAGTAGAGATGGAGTCTTGCTTTTGCTCAAGCTGGTCTCCAGACCTCGAGTGATCCTCCCACCTCGGCCTCCCAGAGTACACCAGCTCTCCTCACATGTACATCTTTGAGATGTGGGAGGAAACCAGACTACCCAGAGAAAGCTCACACAGATGTGGGGAGAACATGCGAAGTACATACACAGTGCTCCCAGACAGGAATTGATCTTTTTTCTCATCACTGTCATAACGAAACAACCCTGGTGGGGAACCAGCTGTATGTGTTTTCAAAGCGCCCAGGTTATGTTAACATGCAGCCAGGATTAAAAACTACTGCTAAAGATTCTAAGAACTTTTACAAAATAGAGTGCAAAAATATTTGTAACATGTAGCCTTTGAAAGTGATCACTTACAAAGGAAAATATTGACTTGTAAGTAAAAGAATTTAAAGTATAATAATTAAAAACAAATAGCAATACCTACTGAAGAAAGCAGGGTTGTCGTTAAGAGGTCACTGCTAAGTACCTACTGAGCATATTTATTCTAAGTTCCATGAAGACACTTTAACAAGTAGATTGCTGTATTTCTCAATGAGATGGGAAAGATTCTGTGCCTGGGAATGATGGGATAGGTTCACAGCACTTACATCAGTAAGAGCATGTCTTCCTGCCAACCAGTTTTCCCAGAGCCCTTTTCAAATCCCTGTTCCTCAGGCTGTAGATGAAAGGGTTTAGCATGGGGGTCACCACTGTATACAACACGGTAGCTTTGGTGTCTTTCTCAGCTGAGTGAGAGGACGAGGGGTTGAAATACACAGCAATGATGGTGCCATAGAAGAGGGACACGACAGCCAGGTGGGAGCCACAGGTGGAGAAGGCTTTCCATCTTCCCTTTGTAGTTGGAGCTCTCAGGACAGCACAGGTGATGTGCACATAGGATGCCAGGATGCAAACAAGTGGGGTCACCACGACCAAGGTGCCCTCAGTGAGAATAATCAACTCATTGAGGTGCGTGTCTGAGCAGGAGAGTCTCAGGAGAGGACTCACATCACAGAAGAAGTTGGAGATGGTGTTGTCTGCACAGAATGAGAGTTGAGCCATCAGCAGGGTGTGCAACAGAGCATTCAGGCTGGCCACTAACCACGACCCAGCGACCAGCAGGGCACATAGCTGATGGGTCATCTTTGTGGTGTAATGTAAGGGGTGGCACACGGCCACAAAGCGGTCATAGGCCATCACAGCCAGGAGGAAATTGTCCATGTCAGCAAACACTATGAGAAAATATATCTGTGTCAGGCAGCCAGAGAAGGAGATGGTCTGGCTCCGGAGCACATGATTGGCCAGCATCTTGAGGGTGGTGGTGGAGGAGAAGCAGACGTCCACGAAGGACAGGTTGCCGAGGAAGAAGTACATGGGGGTGTGCAGGCGGGAGTCGGTGCTGACCGCCAGGATGAGCAGCAGGTTTCCCAGGACCGTGGCCAGGTACATGCTCAGGAAGAGAAGGAAGAGGAGCTGCTGCTGCTGGGGCTGCCTGGAGAGTCCCAAGAGGAGGAACTCGGAGACACTCGACTGGTTTGTGCCTCTCATGAGCCTGGGCCCAAATGCAGACAAAGAAGGATAAATGCAAACACTTGGGAAATGATGGGAAATTATTGCTCTCAGGTGGTGATGATAATATTCTTTCTGATGCTACTTTCTGGGCTCAGCTTTACAGAGAACTTTCCAGAGGTCAGAGCCAGCCTTCTTGGCTCAGCTCCCTGAGTCCAGGTTATAAAATTGAAGTGGAAATAACCCACAGGTGTGGGCTGAAACTCACCCAATTTGTGTTCCCCACAGCTCTGGAGCTCATAAACTGACAAGATAGGCACTGGTCATTACTGGGCAATTGTGAGGAATTCCTAAGGATCTCAGGATGGTCTCCATGGCTCCACTTAAAAGAGAGGGAGGAGTGTCCCTTTGAGATCCACATGACAACCAGTTATTGATGTAGTGCCACTGATCTAACTCTTACCCCAAAAGAATGGTGGTCCTCATTGTGATCTTGCTTCACCTTTTCAGACCTGGCAGGGGTTTCTGGGTGAGGGATAGGGACTGATCACTGGGGTTTCCAGGCTAAGTCTGCATGAATAAGGAGCTCGAATGTACAGACCCAGTGCTTGGTGCAGGAAGGATGTTTGGAAGAATCACAGGGCAAACTTTATATTGCAGCCTCCATGGCCACTAGGGCTGTATTCCCGGAGAGCCTCATTGGAGACAAGCAGAGAGTAATTGCCACTTCTCTTCCTTGTGCTCTTTTGGGTCCAGCTCTGATAATAAAAACCTGCCAAGCAAGTTGTGTAATTCTTGGATCGGTACCTGGCAACTTTGACAATGATCACACAATCTTGGGGATGACCACTAGCAACAATCCTTCTGTTAGAGAAAACTCATGATGCTGTATTTTATCACCCACCCAACCTGTAGTGGTGTCCTTGTTGGGAAACATGTGTGATCCCCTCTAGGGATTAAGATAATCACCTTTGGGTTTTCATGGTTCTGTCTCAATTCCCAGAGCCACCATTACTAGTTGTATGACGTTGGAATCCTACCAAGCTCTGCTGAATCACAAAATTTCATCATCTATAGAGTGGAGAAATAATACTCACTTTGTGAAGTTGTGGTGATGGTGATTAAATGAGGTCATTTATGTCAAACACCTCATGTTTCCTAGCCTCATCAATGCACTGAGCTGGGATCATGTCCACCAGGTGAGACTAAAGGTGTTAAATTATGTTTATATCCCTCACTCTCTGCCCAATCATCTGTACCCCGGATAAATGTCATTTGGATATGGTGTCATATTCTTATCTTCATATGTCAATAGTTATTTTCACAAGGGGCTAGATGACAAGTCTTTTCTTCTATATTTTGATTTTGGGGTGAATGAGGTAGAAATATAATAGAAACCATTGCTGAGTCCATTTATAAATTGGTAGAACATGAACTCCAGTGAGGAAAGAGAATTCCTGAGTCCAATATGTATCACTCTTCAAGAATTTTTCTCAATACTTGTCCTGAAGGCAAGATCTGACTTTAAGGTGGCTATAAAACATTTAATCTCATGCAATGGAAAGTTTGATTCCCTGGGCTGCTAAAATTAAAGAGTTACTCTCAAAAATCATGAACCCTGGGTCAGAGGTGGCAGTTGAATCTCTGAAAAAAAATGCCCTCTTGAAACCAGAGTGTCCATCTAACCAATCTTCCATTTTGAGTTATTTATGAACTGTGCTTCTCATTGTAACTATTGTGTCTTAATAAATAGAACTCACCTGCTCAAGACCAAAACCTTAGGATTATAATGAGCCTTTAGATTTCCATCAGACACATGCTATCAGACATCCAGTTCTACCCATTCTATCTCCAAAGATAGTCAAATAAAAACAAAACAACCAACCAACCAACAACAAAAAACCAACACACAATGCTAATTATGAAAGATGTGGCGATGAGGGGGAAAATAGGTAATAAATTAGTAAAGATGTTGTTTACAATGAAAACCAACTCATGTCCACCCAAGGTGAAATGTAATTTATTGGTTGATGTAATTGCAAAGTTCAAAGTGTCTTCTTGCAAAGCCCATATGTTTCAGGCAGGGCTAAATTCAGGGACCAAAATAATAGCATCAAGATCCTGGATTTCTCCATCTTACTGTTCAACTTCATTCTGTAGACTGTCCCTCTTCATGTGACAGGAAGATGTCCATCAGGAACTCCAAGCTCACATCCTCTCAGACTAGCGATCACAGGGCACGTAGAACTTCTCTTTACCAATGATTATTTATTATCTCCACATAAGTCTGTTATCATCCCTTAGTGAGTCATGTGTCCAAACCTGAACCAACCATTCTATATGGGAGACTGGAATATTCTGGTCATCTCAGGCCACAAACTGAATCCACTCCATGTGAGAATCCAGTTACAGACATTATCACCAGGACTCCATGGATGAGGAGAAGGGCTCCCCTCCTCTTCCATATATTTGGCTATAATTAAAAACCAGAAAAATAAGTGTTGGCCAGGATGTGGAGAAATCGGAACTCTGTATGTTGCTGAGGTGGGAATGTAAAATGATGCAGCAAAACAGTTTGGTGGCTTCTCAAAAAGCTAAATGAACAATTACCATACAACCCAGAAATTCCATTCCTAGGTTTCTACTCAAAATTGAAAACAGAGATTCAAACGGGTATTTCTAGAACAACGTTCATCACAACATTATTCTCAATAGCCAAAATGTATAAAACAACCGAAGTATCCATTACAGATGAATAGACAAACAAACTGTGGTAGATTTTTACAAGGGAATATTATCCATTCATGAAAAAAGGAATGAGATACTGAAGCATGCTACAATGTGGATGAGCCCTGTAGCTTTATACCAAGTGAAAGAAGCCAGATATGAAAAGACAAATAATGTAGTAATACACTTATATGAAATATATGGAATAGGCAAATCCATAGACATAGAAAGTAGATTACAGGTTACTAGGGACAGGGGAAGGGGAAACAGGGAGTTACTGCTAAATGGTTAGAGAGTTAGTGTGGGATCATGAAAATGTTTTAGAAACAGATAGTGGTGATATTTGCAAACTGTGTGAATATTATTAATGCCACTGAATTTATACTTTAAAAAGCTTGAAGTGGGTTTTTTATATTGTATATGTATGTATATTTTCATAATAAAAAAGGAGTGTGGCTGTTCTAGATTTCAGAAAAACTCTGACTGAGACCCTGTCTCAAAAACAATCAAAAAATAAAATAAAATAAAGAGACCAAAAGTACTGCTGGCAACTTGACTAGATTCTGGTTTAAGACATAGGTATAAAAGCGATACAAGTGAATCTACCATTTGATCCAGCAATCCCATTGCTGGGCATCTACCCAAAAGATCCAATGACACTCTACAAAAAAGACACCTGCACTCGAATGTTTATAGCAGTACAATTCATAATTGCAAGGCTGTGGAAACAGCCCAAGTGCCCATCAATCCAAGAATGGATTAATAAAATGTGGTATATGTATACCATGGAGTACTATTCAGCTCTAAGAAACAATGGTGATATAGCACATCTTATATTTTCCTGGTTAGAGCTGGAACCCATACTACTAAGTGAAGTTTCCCAAGAATGGAAAAACAAGCACCACATATACTCACCAGCAAACTGGTATTAACTGAGCAGCACCTAAATGGACACATAGGTACTACAGTAATAGGATATTGGGCACATGGGAGGGGGGAGGGGGGCAGGTGTATACATACATAATGAGTGAGATGTGCACCATCTGGGGGATGGTCATGCTGGAAACTCAGACTTGTGGGGGAAGGGGGGAATGGGCATTTATTGAAACCTTAAAATCTGTACCCCCATAATATGCCGAAATAAAAAAAAAAGACATAGGTATAAAAGACATTTGGGGCACAGATTTTAATATGGGGCATAAATTATATGACATTAGGAAATTATTAATTTTGAGGTATGTTGGGGCACTGTGTTTATGTTTTATGATGTCCTTAGTCCCAGGAAGCCCTAAGGATACAGGGCTGCTGGTCATGAAGCCTATGATTTTTCAAATGGCTCAAAATTATAAAATTTATAAAAGCAAAAATGGCAAAGATATTACAATTTTCAATCCAGGTCATAGATATGTCATTGTTCATTGGATTAGCTTTTCAACAGTTTCTGCATGCACTAAATTCTTTTTTTTGTGTTTTTTTTGGAGACAGAGTCTCACTCTGTTGCCAGGGCTAGAGTGCCCTGGCTTCAGCATAGCTCACAGCAACCTGAAACTCCTGGGCTCAAGCGATCCTCTGCCTCAGCCTCCTGAGTAGCTGGAACTACAGGCATGTGCCATGATGCCTTGCTAATTTTTTCTATATATTTTTTAGTTGGCCAATTAATTTCTTTCTATGTTTTAGTAGAGAGGAGGTCTTACTCTTGTTGGGGCTGGTTTCAAACTCCTGACCTTGAGGGATCCACCAGCCTTGGCCTCCCAGTATGCTAGGATTACAGGTGTGAGCCACCACACCTGGCCATGCATTAAATTCTTAAAAGTGAAAATTTGGAGGAGAAATGAGTTGCCAAGATATCCTTCCATAATTTAGACCTAAGTGCCCCAAATTGGAGGGGTATATAAAATTTCTAGGCATCCAAGAAGACCACTAAAAACTGATTTAAGATATTAGGAATATTTCAAAAGAGACTGACCTGAGGAAAAACAAAATAAGAGAAGGATTTGCTAGAGTAGGAGAGTAAGAGGGCTGAGACCAGATGCAGGGACTTGCAGATTGGGTGCCAGTTTAAACAACCCTCATATGAGGCTAACTAGAGGGGTTGGTAACAGCAGGCAAGAATCAACTTGAATCAGCTTGTCAGGTATCTCTGTCACCTTACATGAACTTTGGCTAATTATATCATTTACATTGTAGTTTTAAAATTTCTCCACCCTTGAAATTACCATGACAGTTCTCATACAAGCATGTAAAGTGTGAAAATGAGAGGGAACCCAATTCTAAGAATTACTACCTAAATTCTTAGTAAAAGGTAAGCCCTTGGTCTTGAACATTCTTCCCCTCAATTAGTAAAACTATAAAAGATCTAAAACCACCTCCTCCCAGTGCAGCTGCTCTTTTTCAAGCTTGCCCACTCTCTCTTGTGAGAGGGTACTTTCCCTTTGAATAAAAAGTCATTGCTTACTTAGCTTACATGGTGCATCCTGAAATTCTTTTCCCTGTGATCACCAAGAACTTGAAAAACCTCAGCTCCAAATAGGTTGACAAAAAAAAAAAGAACTTGGAAAACCCTCCACTGGAAGGCTGGTAAACAATTTGTAAATGTTCTTAGGCTTATAAGTTGTGAATAAAAATATATTAAGTGAGAAACAGGGGAGGCTCAGACCAGTAGAGTAGTGGTGAATGACATCTCTTGGTATTACAACCAGCCCGTGCCACAAATCCAAGAGCATACAGGAAATAAAAAGCTCAAACTACTGAAGTACATCAGGAGAGAAAGGTATGATGGACAACTACATTACTAAAAGTGTGAGAGAGCATGGTACAAATACAAGTTGCTCACTCTTTGACCCAGAAACTTAAAACCTGGCTAGCTGAAGAGCTCACATTTGTGATATTTCAGGTACTTGGCACACATTCCTCCATTTATTATAATTCTAACAACAATAATCCACTGTGGTAAGCACCATTATTGTACTTGTTTTACAGACAAGGAAACCAAGATTCAGAAAGGTTAGTTCATTTTCTCAAGGATGCAAATGGTGGCATCATGACATTAACCCAGGTTTTCTGGTTTCAGATCCTGGATGCTTAACCGATTTTCTCTACAGCAATATCCCATAAAATGTGACCTGTGAACCACATGGGTCAGGATTAGCAGAGTGCTTGTTAAAATGCAGACCCCTGGGCATCACCCCAGAACCATGGAATCAGAATGTTTGGAGTACGGCCCACAATTTTCATTCTTAATGAGTGCCTGATACTTATGCACAGTAAAAGCTAATCCAGGATTATCTCTTTTCAAAATCCTTAACTTATTTACATCTTTAAGGAGCCTGTCTTTAAATAGGTCCCATTCACATGTTCCAGGTGGACATATGTGGGGGTGGAGTCCACCATTCAACCCATGATTAATACCAGGCCTTATGAGTTCGCTCCTGATAACCACCTCTGGGGCAGCTGCTATGATTATCCCTACTTCAGGATGACAAAAGTGGCCACAGTCACACACCAGTAAGAGGCATAGAGAGAATTCCAGTAGTGCTCTCTTGGGCTCAGAGTTGAGTCTCAACCGCCAAGTCTACCATTTGATCAAAACAGAGCTCACGGTTAGCAGGAACAAATTCACATGGTGGAGTCCTGGAAAAAGACTGGGTAGAAATACAAATGCTTTTATCGAGGTTCCATTGAATGAAGAATTATTAGAAGTTTGGACTTGTTTATAATTGCCTGTGTTTTCCTTAACAAATTCTATACTAATATTAAGTTGTATAATCAGAAAAATATTCTTTTTTAAAAACAAAACTGGTAGAGGCAGACTCTTCTTTCTCAGAAAGCATCTGGGCTCCCATTTTTTCATTCTAACTGAAATAGATGCAGCAGGAAAGTCATTGAAACAAACCCCTGAAACCAAGGAATAGAGCTCATTTCTATAGTAATACAACTCAGCATTGGAGAAAACAGGCAGGTATACAGCTCACAAGCCCAAAACACAAGAAAGCCTAGGGAGTGACTTTTAATATTCAACAGTTAGAATTTAAGCTAAGAAAGGATTAAAAGGCAAAGGTACTATGAGCACAATCCACAGTGACAGTATAACATTCATGAACCTTGGGCCTGGCTGACTCCATTGGGTGAGGGAGCTTTGGGAGCCTTTGTCAGCAAGCAGGAGATATGGTGCCCATGACAGTAACGTACAGGGTGACTGGGTGAGAATAACTGGGTAAAGAACTCAGACCCAATTTTTGTCCCTGCTGTTGAAAAGGCTCTCAACGTGTATCTGTACAAATGTGAATGGATGCAAAGTTGTGTGAGCCTGATATCTCCTGCAATGTAATTGAATCTGCTCAAAGCTGGGGATTAGTCAAATAAATGACAATACGTCCATATCATGAACTATC
Source organism: Microcebus murinus (assembly GCF_040939455.1). Taxonomy (NCBI): domain Eukaryota; kingdom Metazoa; phylum Chordata; class Mammalia; order Primates; family Cheirogaleidae; genus Microcebus; species Microcebus murinus. The sequence goes on along the minus strand of NC_134122.1, from coordinate 2,694,470 downwards.
ATACAACCGTAAACATCACATGTCTAAGTTATTTGATGACATGGGAAATGATAGTGGAAAAATGAGGTCACAAAATAGTAGATATAACCTGAGGTCAACTGTGATTAAAATTATTTTTATATGTTTTATTTTATCTTCTAAATCAAACACATTTTTTATATTGAAACTCTCAGAGCATCTGAAAATTTGACTTAACCAGGAAAATGCATAGACATACAAAATACTATGTACAGTTTTCAGGTAGTCATGAATTCTTTGAAACCTCCTAGAGAACCACAGATCTCAGCTTACTAACTTTTGGTCAAGTCCAGTCCCTTCATATTATGGTAAAAGGAACTGAGCCCCAGAGAAGTTAAAAATCCCAAATCCAAGGTCACACAGTGCTTGGAAGTCCTGGACCAGAACCCACAGCTCAAATCTTCACTTCTATTATCCCAAGTTCTTGATAAATTCAACTGAAGCTAAACATGAAACTAAAAGCAGTTTCTATTCCAGATAAAATTCTGTGGGGGAAGGTAAAACCATATCCCCTTTATCATTCATGTAGGGATGGTGCCAACAGGCAAACCAGTTCCTTCTGTTTTCAAGCTATTCCTCCAGTCTTTGGAAAGCCTTGGATTTCTTAACCTCAAAGGATGCTTTAAAATTCATTTTAGTCATCAATTCTGCCCTCAAGTGGGGCTCCAGTTTACCTCATAATCACCATTAGAACAGGTTCTTCTTTTTACCAGAAACATCATGTTATTGGAACTGCAAGGGGATTTCAGTCTGGGTCTACTTGCTTGTCACACAAAAGATCCAACTATTGAGACAATAAGGATTGCCAAGGAAGAATGGAATTCTTTAATAGGACAGCTTATTTTGTGGGAAGAACAAGGGAAGCAGCCTCAAGTCTGTCTGCAGGACTAATGTGTATCTTAGGCTTTTAAAGGAGAGGCCATGTGCCTTGGGGCAAGTCAAGAAGGATGGTGAGTCCTAGAGTCAGGAAATCTGCCCTGGAGCCTTTGGAATCTCAGCGCCTTTGTATTGCAGAAATCCGTCTTTTCTGGGAAGTAACTTTCTTGTTCTTCCCAAGGTTGTCTTGGTGTTACCAAAGGTCAGCACTTGTCCCTGAGGCTGCATTACAAGAATGAGGACAAGTGGTTTGAGGAGAACAAAAGAGAAATTAATTAATTTGCTGGCAAATGAGGAGGTTGGCAGACTCCCATTTTAAAGTATTTATATGGTTTTAATAGTGCTTTTACAGATTAATTTTCTCATATATTTTGAAATCTTTTGCAGTATGTAAACATTGTATTATGATTTCTAGAATATGATTGTTACGGCTCTTGCCCAATTAAGGATTTCATGAAGTTGAAAGTTCAGACCATGTTCATTCCTTCACTTATTCAGTGAAAGCGGGTCGAGTGTGTAATTTATGTCAGGAGCTGAGCTTTGCGTGGGGCTTCCAAGGTGCACAGGGTGCATGTGAGTCCCGAAACCTCACATCTGTAAGGTCTTGAGGATGAAGCCAGAGTCAAAACAGCAGCAAGCAATAAACAGACTAGGCAACCGTACATGTCCAATAACTCAAAGAGAACCTTTCTGGGAAAATCCAGGAGAGGGAATGACAGTCTCAGCCTAGAGGAATTAGCAAAGGCTTCACAAAACAAGAGATGTTGGCTTGGGCCTGGAAGGTTCAGGGAGAGCTTGCCACCCAGAGAGAAGACAGAGACGCATACTGGACAGACAGAATCACAAATGTGGCTGTGTTGTTTTGAAATCAAAGTCACACTTTATGTTAATTATGCCCCTGTAAGGTCAGGCAGTCAAGGAGGATGATGAGGCACTGAAACTTATGAATTGTTCTTAGGGTTCTCTGTGAGGCCCGGAGGGTGGATTACAGCCAAAGAACCAACCTTCTCAGCACAGCACTTTGGCCCACAGAGAACTTCCAGCAAGTCTCCTTTTCCTCCTTCTACTGGTTTTGCCCATATTAGACCTCAGATTTCCTCAGAAGGGCTCTAGGCTCCCTCTTTGTGATAAGCAATCAAAAAACAGCCAGTGCAGTGAGACCATCAGCTCAGAAGGTACGTAGAACCCCCTGGGGAACTTAAAGAAGAGAATACCACCGTCCAGGTCTCATCCGGAGATTCTGATCTAACCGGTTGAGGTTTGGTCCAGCATTCATACACAAGTACTTGGAAGCTTTGACCTTAAGTAAAACAACATATGAGGGAACCAATTTTACCATACGCTAGCTAACACAGACGAGACTACTTGTTTCCACAGCATATTCTTGGTCACAAAAACACCACCAAACTTGTAAATAAAAACCAAAACACTTCCAATATTACACATTGAAATACATGTGAGCTATACATACATATAAGAAAGATTAATGAAAACAAGTAAGATAACTATTTACCCTTATTGCAGCTCAGGGCCATGAGTGGCCGGAGCCTATGCAGCAGTCCAGGGTGTAAGGCGGAAATCACCCCAGACAGGACGTCCTTCCGTCACAGGCCACACTCACTCGTACTGTGACAATGTAGACACACCAGCACACCTCACATGCACATCTATGGGATGTGGGAGGAAACCAGACTGCCCAGAGATAGCCCACGCAGACGTGTGGAGAACATGCAAACTCCAAACACAGTGCTCCAGGAAGGAATTGATCTTTTTTCTCATCACTGTGGTAATGAAACTAGGTTGAACGAAACAATCTTGTTGGGGGACCTGCTGTGTGTGTTTTCAAAGCACCCCAGGTTATGTTAACATGCAGCCAGCACTGAAAACCACTGCAGTAGATTCTAAGAAATTTTACAAAAAGGAGTGCAAAAATATTTGTAGCATGTAGCCTTTCAATGTGATCACTTAGAAAGGAAAAATTTTGACTTGTATATAAAAGAACTTAAAATACAGTAATTAGAAACAAATACTATTACCTGCTTAAGAGGGCAGGGTTGTTGTTAAGTCAGACGTCAATGGCAAATATCTACTGAACATAGTTATTCTAAGTTCCTTGAAGACATTTTAACACATACATTGCTGTATTTCAACGAGTTGGCAAAGATTCTGTGCCTGGGAATGATGCGATAGGTCCACAACACTTACATCAGTAAGAGCATGTCACCCTGGCAAACGCCTTTCCCAGAGCCCTTTTCAAATCCCTGTTCCTCAGGCTGTAGATGAAAGGGTTTAGCATGGGTGTCACCACTGTATACATCACAGCAGCTGCGGTGTCTTTCTCAGCCTTGTGAGAGGATGAGGGGTTGAAATACACAGCAATGATGGTGCCATAGAAGAGGAACACGACAGCCAGGTGGGAGCCACAGGTGGAGAAGGCTTTCCATCTTCCCTTTGTGGTTGGAGCTCTCAGGACAGCACAGGTGATATGCATATAGGAAGCCAGGATGCAAACAAGTGGGGTGACAATGATCAGGGAGCCCAGAGTGAGAATCAACATCTCATTGAGGTGCGTGTCTGAGCAGGAGAGTCTCAGGAGAGGAGTCACATCACAGAAGAAGTGGGGGATGGTGTTGTCTGCACAGAATGAGAGTCGAGCCATCAGCAGGGTGTGCAACAGAGCACTCAGGTTGGCCACGACCCATGACCCAGCGACCAGCAGGACACAGAGCTGATGGGTCATCTTTGTCATGTAATGTAAGGGGTGGCACACGGCCACAAAGCGGTCATAGGCCATCACAGCCAGGAGGAAATTGTCCATGCCTGCAAGCACACTGAGAAAATATAACTGTGTGAGGCAGCCAGAGAAGGAGATGGTCTGGATCCCGAGCACGTGATTGGCCAGCATTTTGGGAATGGTGGAAGAGGAGAAGCAGACGTCCACGAAGGACAGGTTGCCTAGGAAGAAGTACATGGGGGTGTGCAGGCGGGAGTCGGTGCTGACCGCCAGGATGAGCAGCAGGTTTCCCAGGACCGTGGCCAGGTACATGCTCAGGAAGAGAAGGAAGAAGACCCGCTGCTGCTGGGGCTGCCTGGAGAGTCCCAGGAGGAGGAACTCGGAGACACTGGACTGGTTTGTGCCTCTCATCAGCCTGGGATCCTGGGCCCGGAGGTGGACAAAGAAGGATAAATGCAAACATTTGGGAAATGATGGTGAATTTTGCTCTCAGGTGGTGATGATAATATTGTTGCTGCCGCTACTTTCTGGGCTCACATTTACACAGCACTTTACAGAGGTCAGAGCCAGCCTTCTTGGCTGAGCTCCCTGAGTCCAGCTTATAAAATTAAAGTGGAAATGACGCAAAGGTGTGGGCAAAAACTCACCCAATTTTTGTTCCTCACAGCTCTGGAGCTTATAAACAGACAAAATGGGTACTGGTCATTACTGGACTATTGTGAGGAACTGTTGAGGATCTCAGAATGGTTTCTGTGGCTCCACTAAAAGAGAGGAGGAGTGTCCCTCTAAGTGTTTCCTGACAAGCAGTTTTCATGCAGTGCCACTGATGTGACTCTTACCTAGAAAGAATGGCAGTCCTCATTGTCACCTTGCTTCACTTTTTTAGACCGGGCAAGAAGTCATTCGTTCAGGGAGAGGGACTCATCACTAGGATTTCCAGACTAAGTCTGCATGAATAAGGAGCAGGAACACACAAACTCAGCACTTCAGTATAGGAAGGATGTTTGAAAGAATCACAGGGCAAGCTTTATACTGCAGTTCCATGGCCACTAGGGTTGTATTCCCGGAGAGCCTCATTGGAGACAAGCAGAGAGTAATTGTCCTTTCTCCTCCTTACGCTCTTTTGGGTCCAGCTCTAATAATAAACACTTGCCACCCGAGTTGTGTAATTCTGCCTTCAGTACTTGGCAACTTTGAAAAGGATACAATCTTGGGGGTGACAGTTGGCAACACCACTTGTGTTGGAGAAAACTCACGATGCTGTACTTTATCCCCCACCCAAGCTGACGTGGTGTCCTTGCTGGGAAACATGTGGTCCTCTCTGAAAAGGGATTCAGATAATAAGCTTTGGGTTTTCATGGATCTGTCTCAATTCCCACAGCCACCATTACCACTTGTATGACCCTGGAAATCTTCCAAATTTGTTGAATCACAAAATTTCATCATCTATAGAGTGGAGAAGTAATATTTACTTTGTCAAGTTGTGGTGATTGTGATTAAATGAGGTCATTTATGTCAAACACCTCATGTCTCCTAACCTAATCAACACACTGAGCTAGGACCATGTCCACTAAGTGAAGCTAAAGGTTTTAAATTGTGTTTTCATCCCTTACTCTCTTCTCAATCATCTGTACTCTGGATAAATGTCATTTGGAAATAGTGTCACATTCTTATCTTTGCATGTCATAGTTATATTTATAAGGGGCCAGATGACAAGTCTTTTCTTCCATATTTTGATTTTGGGGTGAATGAGATAGAAATATAATAGAAACCATTGCTGAGTCCATTTATAAATTGGTAGAACATGAACTCCAATGAGGAAAGAAAATTCATGAGTCCAATATGTATCACTGTTGAAGAATTTTCCTTGATACTTGTCCTGAAGGCAAGATCTGGATTTAAGGTGCCTATAAAGCATTTGATGTCATGGACTGGCAGGTTTGCTTTCCTGGGCTGCTAAAATTAAAGAGTTACTCTCAAAAATCATGTACCCTGGGTCAGATGTGGCAGTTAAATCCCTGAAAAGAATGCCCTCTTGACACCAGAGTGTCCATATAACCAATCTTCTATTTTGACTTATTTATGAACTGTGCTTCTCATTTGGACTATTGTGTCTTAATAAATAACATTCACTTGCTCCCAGAAACTCGAACCCAAACCTCAGGGTTATAATGAGCCTTTATGTAGCCATCAGACAGATGCTATTATACGTCAAGTTCTGGCCATTCTATCTCCAAAGATAGTCTCATAAAAACAAAACAACCAACCAAAAACTGCCAACAAAAAAATAACAATGCTAATTATGAAAGATCTAGGTAGGAGGGTGAAAATAGGTACTGAATTAGCAAAGATGTTCTTTATAATGAAAACCAACTCATATCCACCCAAGGCAAAATGGAATTTATTGGTTGATGGAATTGTAAACTCCCAAGTGTCTTCTTGCAAAGACCAAGTGTTTCAGGCAGGGCTAAATTCTAGGACCCAAATAATAGCATCAGGACTCTGTATTTCTCCATCATACTTCTCAACTTCATTCTATAAACCGTCCCTCTTCATGTGACACCAAAATGTCCATCAGGCTAACATCCTTTCAGACTAGCGATCATAGGGCATGTAAAACTTCTCTTTACCAGTGTTATTTATTATCTCCAGGTAAAGTTGTAATCATCCCTTGGTGGGTCGTGTCTCCAAACCTGAACCAACCATTGTAGACAGGGAGACTGGGATATTTGGTCATCTCAGGCCATGAACTGAATCCACTCCCTGTGAGAATCCAGTTATAAACATTATCACCAGGACTAAATGGAGGAAGAGAGGGGCTCTCTCCTCTTCCATATATTTGGCTATAATTAAAAAAACAGAAAAATAAGTGTTTGAGAAGATGTAGAGAAATCAGAACTCTGTATGTTGCAGGGGTGGGGGGAATGTAAAATGATGCAGCAAAACAGTTTGGTGGCTTCTCAAAAAGCTAAATGTACAATTACCATACAACCCAGCAATCCCATTCCTATGTTTGTACTCAAAATGGAAAATAGAGATTCAAATGGATATTTGTAGAACAACCTTCATCACAACATTATTCTCAATAGACAAAATGTAGAAAACAATGCAAGTATCGATTACAGATGAATAGACAAACAAAATGTGGTAGATTTTTACCACATTACCAGGGAATATTATTCATCCATGAATAAAGGAATAAAATAGTGATGCATGCCACAATATGATTAGCCCTGTAACATTATGCCAAGGGAAACAAGCCAGATAAGAAAGGACAAATAATGTATTATTTGACTTATATGAAATAGCTAGATGGGCAAGTCCTCCAACATAGAAAGTAGATTAGAGGTTACTAGGGGCTGGGAAGGGGAAACAGGGAGTTAGTGCTTAATGGTTACAGAGTTAGTTTAGGATGATGAAAATATTTTGGAAACAGTGGTGATGGTTGCAAACTGTGTGAATGTAATTAATGCTACTTATACTTTGAGAACTTTGAAGTGGATTTTTTATATTGTATAGGTATGTATATTATCACAATAAAAAAGAAGGGTGGCTATTCTAGATTTCAGAAAAACTGTGACTGAGTGAGGCCCATTCTCAAAAACAATAATAAATAAATAAATAAATAAAATAAAGAGATCAAAAGCAGTACTGGAAACTTGACTAGATTCTAATTCAAGATACATAGCTATAGGACACATTTGGAGAGACTTTAACATGGAGCATAAATTAGATGACATTAGGAAATTATTAATTTTGAGGTATGTTGGGCCACTGTGTTTATGTTTGATGATGTCCTTAGTCCAAGGAAGCCCTAGGGATACAGGGTTGGTGTGTCATGAACCCTATGACTTTTCAAATGGCTCAAAACTACAAAATGTATAAAAGCAAAAATGGCAACGATATTACAATTTTGAATGTAGGTCATAGATATGTGGTTGTTCATTGGATTAGCTTTTCAACAGTTTCTGCATGCACTAAATACTTTTTTTTTTTTTTTGAGACAGAGTCTCACTCTGTTGCCTGGGCTAGAGTGCCCTGGTGTCAGGCTAGCTCACAGCAACCTCAAACTCCTGGGCTCAAGTGATCCTCTGCCTTAGCCTCCAGAGAAGCTAGAACTACAGGCATGTGTCACCATGCCTTGCTAATTTTTTCTATATATTTTTTAATTGGCCAATTAATTTCTTTCTATTTTTTTAGTAGAGATGGGGTCTTGCTCTTGCTCAGGCTGGTTTCCAACACCTGACCTTTAGCGATCCACCAGCCTTGGCCTCCCAGTGTGCTAGGATTACAGGCATGAGCCACCACGCCTGGCCATGCATTTAGCATTAAATTCTGTTTGTTTTTTTGTTGTTGTTTTTTTTTGAGACAGAGTCTCACTTTGTTGCCCAGGCTAGAGTCAGTGCCATGGCGTCAGCCTAGCTCATAGCAACCTCAATCTCCTGGGCTCAAGAGATCCTACTGCCTCAGCCTCCTGAGTAGCTGGGACTACAGAAATGTGCCACCATGCCCGGCTAATTTTTGTATATATATATTTTTAATTGGTCAATTACTTTCTTTCTATTTTTAGTAGAGACAGGGTCTCACTCAGGCTGGTTTTAAACTCCTAACCTTGTGCAATCCGCCCACCTCAGCCTCCCATAGTGCTAAGATTACAGGCATGAGCCACCACGCCCAGCCTTAAATCCTTAAAAGTGAAAATTTGGAGGAGAAATGAGTTGCCAAGATCAACTTCCATTATTTACATCTAAGTTTCCCAAATTGCTGGGAATATATAAAATTACTAGGTTTCCAAAGAAGACCATTAAAAAATGATTAAAGATATTGGGAAAATTTCAAAGAGACTGACCTGAGGAAAAAGCAAATAAGAGATGGATTTGTTAGAGTAGGAGACTAAGAGGGCTTAGACCAGATGCAGGGACTTGCAGAGTGGGTGCAGGTGTTCCACAACCCCCAAACGAAGCTGATTAGAGGAGTTGGTAAATGCCAGCAAGAATAAACTTCAACCAGCTTGTCAGCTATTTCTGTTGCCTTACATGAATTTTGGCTAATTATATCATTTACATTGTGGTTTTAAAATTATTCCCTTGAATAATTTTTCAAGGGAATTTTTCAAATCCTTGAAATCCCTATGATGGTTCTGAGACAATCATGTAAAGTATAAAAATGATAGGGAACCCAATTCTTAGAATTACTACCTAAACTCTTAGTAAAAGCTAACCCCTTGCCCTTGAATATTCCTCCCCTCAATTAGTAAAACTATAAAAGAGCTAAAACTACCTCCTCCCAGTGCAGCTGCTCTTTTTCAAGCTTGCCTCCCTCTCTCTCCTGAGAGGGTACTTTTGCTCTTGATAAAAAGCCATTTCTTACCAGGATTACATGGTAGGTCCCGAAATTTTTTTCCCCACCATCACCAGGAACTTGGAAAACCATGCACTCAGAGGCTGGTAACAGATTTGTAAATGTTCTTGGGCTTATAAGTTCTGAATAAAAATATCTTAAGTGAGGAATAAGGAAGGCTCAGACCAGGACAGTGGCACCTCTTGGTATTACGGCAGGCCCAGGCCACAAACCCAAGAGCATTTAGGAAATAAAAAGCTCATCCTACTGGAGTACATCGGGAGAGAATGGTATGGTGGACAATTGCATCACTAAAAGTGTGAGACAGCATGGTACAAATACAAATTGCCCACCCTTAGACCCAGAAACTTAAAAGCTGGCAGGGTGAAGAGCTCACATTTGTGATATTTCAGGTGCTTGCCACACATTCTTCCATTTATTATAGTTCTAACAAAAATAATCCACTGTGGTAGGCACCAACATGGTACCTGTTTTACAGATAAGGAAACCGAAATTCAGAATGGTTAGTACATTTTCTCTAGGATACCCAGCTTGCAAGGGGTAGATTCATGACTTTAATCCAGGTTTTCTGGTTTCAGATCCTGGATGCTTAATCAATTTCCTTGTCAGATAGCTGACAAGCTGGTTGAAGTTTATTCTCGCTGGCATTTACCAACTCCTCTAATCAGCTTCGTTTGGGGGTTGTGGAACACCTGCACCCACTCTGCAAGTCCCTGCATCTGGTCTCAGCCCTCTTAGTCTCCTACTCTAACAAATCCATCTCTTATTTGCTTTTTCCTCAGGTCAGTCTCTTTGAAATTTTCCCATAAAATGCAATATCCCATAAAATGTGACCTGTGAACTACATGGGTCAGAATTAGCAGAGTGCTTGTTAAAATGGAGACCCCTGGGCGTCACCCCAGAACCATGGAATCAGAATGTTTGGAGTACAGCCCACCATTTTCATTCTTAAATAAGTGCCTGATACTTACACACAGAGAAGGTTGATCTAGGATGATCTCTTCTCAAAATTCTTAACTTATTTACATCTACAAAGAACTTTTCTTTTAATAGGTTCCATTCACTGATTCCTGGTATACATATTTGGGAGGTGGCAACATTCAACCCATTATTAATACTAGGCCTTATGAATCTGCTTATGATAACCACCTCTGGGGCAGCTGCTATGATTATCCCTGCTTCAGGATGATGAAAGTGGCCACAGTCACACACCAGTAAGAGGCAGAGAGAGAATTCCAGTCATGCTCTCTTGGGCTCAGAGTTGATTCTCTCAACTGCCAATTCTACCAAGCAAAGCAAACGTCCATTTGAACAAAACAGGGCCCAGGGTCAGCAAGAGCAAATTCATCTGGTGGGGTTCTGGAAAAAGACTAGGTAGAAATACAAAAGCTATTTATGGAGGTTTCATTGAATGAAGAATTATTAGAAGTTTGGACTTCTTTATAATTGCCTGCATTTGGTGGCTCAACCTGTAATCCTAGCATTCTGGGAGGCCAAGACGGGGGGATTACTCAAGGTCAGAAGTTCGAGACCACCCTGAGCAAGAGTGAGTCCCCATCTCTACTAAAAATAGTAAGAAATTAATTGGCCAACTAAAAATATATAGCACAAAAATTAGCCGGGCATGGTGGCACATGCCTCTAGTCCCAGCTACTCCGGGAGACTGAGGCAGGAAGATTATCTGAGTCCAGGAGTTTGAGGTTACTGTGAGCTAGGATGATGCCATGGCACTCTAGTCTGGGCAACAGAGTGAGACTCTGTCTGAAAAAAATAATAAAAATAAAAATAAAAATCTATACCAAGACTATATTAAATTGTATAATCTGAAAAATATTATTTTTAAAAAATGAAACTGGTGGAGGCAGACTCTCATTTCCCAGAGAGGGTCTGGGTTCAAATTTTTTCTTTCTAACAGAAGTAGATGTAGCAGGACAGCCATTGAAAGAAACCTCTGAAACCAAGGAAAAGAGCCCATTTCTTTAGTCACACAACTCAGAGAGCATTGGAGAAAACAGGCAGGTATATACTTCACAAGCCCAAACCACGAGAAAGCCTAGGTAGTGACTTTTATTATTGACAGTTAGAATTCAAGCTAAGAAAGGATTGAAGGCAAAGATACTATATACATAATACATAAATGACTGTATAATATTCATGAATCTTGGGCCTGGCTGACTCCATTGGGTGAGGGAGCTTTGGGAGCCTTTGTCAGCAAGCAGGAGATATGGTGCCCATGACCATAAGGGCCAGTGTGATTGGGTGGGAAAAACTGGGTAAAGAACTCAGACCCAATTTTTGTCCCTGCTGTTTAAAAGGCTCTCACCGGTTATCTGTGCAAATGTTAATGTATGCAAAGTTATGTGAGCCTGATATCTCCTGCAATGTAATTGAATCTGCAAAGAGCTGGAAATTAGTGAAAGAAATGAGAATATGACCATATCATGAAATATCATACAACCACAAACATCACATTTCTAAAGTATTTGATGACATAGGAAATGACAAGTGGAAAAATGAGGACACAAAATAATAGATATAATGGAGGCCAACTTTGGTTAAAATTATTTTTATATATTTCTAATAGTACTTTTACAGATTAATTTTCTCATATATTTTGAAATCTCTCGCAGTATGTAAATATGGTATTATGATTCCCAGAATATAATTGTTAAGCCTCTTGTCCAATTAAGGATGTCAAGTTGAAATTTAAGACAATGTTCATTCCTTCACTTATTCAGTAAAGGTGGGTTGCGTGTGTAATTTGTATCAGGAGCTGAGCTTTGTGTGGGGCTTCCAAGGTGCACACGGTACATCTGAGTCCCGATACCTCACATCTGTAGGATCTTGAGGATGAAGCCAGAGTGAGGACAGCAACAAGCAATGATTTTGGGAGAATCCAGGAGACGGAATGATAGTCTCAGCCTAGAGGAATCAGCAAAGGCTTCACAGAGCAAGAGACTTGGGTCTGGAAGGTTCAGGGAGACATTGCTACCCAGGGAGAAGACAGAGAAGTATCCTGGACAGACAGAATCACAAATGTGGATGTGTTGCTTTGATATCAAAGGCCCTTTGATATGTTATGTTATGTTAAATATGCCCCTGTAAGGTCAAGCAGTCAAGGAGGAGGATGAGATACTGAAACTTGTGAATTGTTCTTAGGGTTCTCTGTGAGGCCAGGAGTGTAGATTACGGCCAAAGGAGCAACCTTCTTAGCACAGCACTTTGGTCTACAGAGAACTTCCAGTGAGTTCCTTTCCCCCCTACTGGTTTGGCCCACATTAGACCTCAGATTTCCTCAGAAGGTCTCTAGGCTCTGGTCCCTCTTTGTGATGAGCAATCACAGAACAGCCAGTGTAGTGTGACTATAAGCTCAGAAGGTGCACAGAACACCCTGGGGAACTTAACAGGGAAAAAATACCACTGCCCGGGTCCCACCCAGAGATTCTGATCTAACCAGTTGAGGTTTGGTCCAGCGTCTGTACACAGGTTCTTGGAAGCTATGACTGTAAGCAAAATGACATACGATAGAACCAATTTTAGGATAGGCTAGCTGACACAGATGACACTTGTTTCCACAGCACAGTTTTGGTCACAAAAACAACACCAAACTTATAAATAAAGACCAAAACAGGCCGGGCGCGGTGGCTCACGCCTGTAATCCTAGCACTCTGGGAGGCCGAGGCGGGCGGATTGCTCAAGGTCAGGAGTTCAAAACCAGCCTGAGCGAGACCCCGTCTCTACCATAAAAATAGAAAGAAATTAATTGGCCAACTAATATATATAATATAAAAATCAGCCGGGCATGGTGGCTCGTGCCTGTAGTCCCAGCTACTCGGGAGGCTGAGGCAGGAGGATCGCTTGAGCCCAGGAGTCTGAGGTTGCTGTGAGCGAGGCTGACGCCACGGCACTCACTCTAGCCTGGGCAAGAAAGCGAGACTCTGTCTCAAAAAAAAAAAAAAAGACCAAAACACTTCCAATATTACACATTGAAATACATGTGAGCTATACATACATATAAGAAAGATTAATAAAAACAAGTAAGATAACTATTTATACTATTCCAGCTCAGGGTCATGGGTGGCTGGAGCCTATCCAACAGTCCAGGGTGCAAGGCAGGAATCACCCCAGACAGGACGTCCTTCCATCACAGGCCACACTCACTCCTAGTGGGACAATGTAGACACACCAGCTCACCTCACATGTACATCTTTGGGTTGTGGGAGGAAACCAGACTACCCAGAGAAAGCCCACGTAGATGTGGAGAGAACATGCAAACTCCACACACAGTGCTCCCAGGCAGGAATTGATCTTTTTTCTCATCACTGTTGTAATGAAACAACATTGTATGAAACAACCTTTTTGGGGCACCTGGTGTATGTTTTTTCAAAGCGCCCCAGACTACGTTAACATGTAGCCAGGATTGTAGATTCTAAGAACTTTTAAAAAAAAGAAGTGAAAAAATTTGTAGCATGTAGCCTTTCACAGTGATGACTTAGAAAGGAAAATTCTGACTTGTATGTAAAAGAATTTAAAATATAATAATTAAATACCATTACTTGCTTAAGAGAGCAGAGTTGACTGCTAAGTATCTACTGAGCATATTTACTCTAAGTTCCTTAAAGACACTTCAACAAGTACATTGCTGTATTACAACGAGTTGGCAAAGACTCTGTGCCTGGGAATGATGCGATAGGTCCACAGCACGTTCACCAGTAAGTGCATGTCTTCCTGCCAAACGCCTTTCTCAGAGCCCTTTTCAAATCCCTGTTCCTCAGACTGTAGATGAAAGGGTTTAGCATGGGGGTCACCACTGTATACAACACAGTAGCTGCGGTATCTTTCTCAGCCTTGTGAGAGGACGAGGGGTTGAAATACACAGCAATGATGGTGCCATAGAAGAGGGACACGACAGCCAGGTGGGAGCCACAGGTGGAGAAAGCTTTCCATCTTCCCTTTGTGGTTGGAGCTCTCAGGACAGCACAGGTGATGTGCACATAGGAAGCCAGGATGCAAACAAGTGGGGTCACCATTACCAAGGCGCCCTCAGTGAGAATCATCATCTCATTGAGGTGCGTGTCTGAGCAAGAGAGTCTCAAGAGAGGAGTCACATCACAGAAGAAGTGGGGGATGGTGTTGTCTGCACAGAATGAGAGTCCAGCCATCAGCAGGGTGTGCAACAGAGCATTCAGGCTGGCCACTAACCACGACCCAGTGACCAGCAGGGCACAGAGCTGATGGGTCATCTTTGTCATGTAATGTAAGGGGTGGCACACGGCCACAAAGCGGTCATAGGCCATCACAGCCAGGAGGAAATTGTCCATGTCAGCAAACACAAAGAGAAAATACATCTGTGTGAGGCAGCCAGAGAAGGAGATGGTCTGGATCCCGAGCACGTGATTGGCCAGCATCTTGGGGGTGGTGGTGGAGGAGAAGCAGACGTCCACGAAGGACAGGTTGCCGAGGAAGAAGTACATGGGGGTGTGCAGGCGGGAGTCGGTGCTGACAGCCAGGATGAGCAGCAGGTTTCCCAGGACCGTGGCCAGGTACATGCTCAGGAAGAGCACGAAGAGGAGCTGCTGCTGCTGGGGCTGCCTGGAGAGTCCCAGGAGGACAAACTCAGAGACACTCGACTGGTTTGTGCCTCTCATCAGCCTGGGATCCTGGGCCCGGAGGTGGACAAAGAAAGATAAATGCAAATGCTTGGGAAATAGTAGGGAATTTTGTTTCAGGTGGTGATGATAATATTGTTGCTGCCGCTACTTTCTGGGCTCACGTTTAGAGAGCACTTTCCAGAGGTCAGAGCCAGCCTTCTTGGCTCAGCTCCCTGAGTCCAGCTTGTAAAATTAACATGAAAATGACACAGAGGGAGGGCCGGGCTCACGCCTGTAATCCTAGCACTCTGGGAGGCCAAGGCGGGTGGATTGCTCAAGGTCAGGAGTTTGAAACCAGCCTGAGCGAGACCCTGTCTCTACCAAAAAGAGAATGAAATTAATTGACCAACTAAAATATATATATATATATATATATAAAAATTAGCCGGGCATGGTGGCGCATGCCTGTAGTCCCAGCTACTCGGGAGGCTGAGGCAGTAGGATTGTTGAGCCCAGGAGTTTGAGGTTGCTGTGAGCCAGGCTGTCGCCACAGCACTCACTCTAGCCTGGGCAACAAAGTGAGACTCTGTCTCAAAAAAAAAAAAAAAATGACACAGAGGGTGTGGGTAGAAACTCACCCAATTTGTGTTCCCCACAGGCCTGGAGCACATAAACAGACAAGACAGGTGCTGGTCATTACTTTGTTATTGTGAAGAACTGCTGGGGATCTCAGGATGGTTTCTGTGGCTCCACTAACAGAGGAGGAGTGTCCCTTTGAAGTCCCCATGATAAGCAGTTATTGATGCAGTGCCCGGACCTGAATCTTACCTAGAAAGAATGTCAGTCCTCATTGTCACCTTGCTTCACTTTTTCAGACATGGCCAGGAGTTATTCGTTCAGGGAGAGGGACTCATCACTGGGGTTTTCAGGCTAAGTCTGCATGAATGAGGAGCTGGAACACACAGTCTCAGCACTTCGGTACAGAAGGATGTTTGGAAGAATCACAGGGCAAGCTTTATAATGCAGCCTCCATGACCACTAGGGCTGTATTGCCGGAGAGCCTCATTGGAGACAAGCAGAGAGTAATTGTCTTTTCTCTTCCTTGGGTTCTTTTGGGTCCAGTTCTAATAATAAAGACCTGCCACCCGAGCTGTGTAATTATGGCTTCAGTACTTGCCAGCTTTGACAATAATACAATCTTCGGGGTGACCACTAGTAACAACCCTTCTGTTAGAGAAAACTTATGATGCTGTGTTTTATCCCCCACCCAAGCTGGCGTGGTGTCCTTGTTGGGAAACGTGTGATCCCATCTGAATAGGGATTCAGATAATTAGCTTTGGGTTTTCACGGATCTGTCTCAATTCCCAGAGCCACCATTACCACTTGTATGACCCTGGAAATCTACCAAGCTCTGCTGAATCACAAAATGTCATCATCTATAGAGTGGAGAAATGATGTTCGCTTTGTCGAGTTGTGGTGATGGTGATTGAATGAGGTCATTTATGTCAAACACCTTACATCTCCTAAACTCATGAATACACTGAGCTAGGACTGTGTCCACCAAGTGAGACTAAAGGTGTTAAAATATGTTTACATCCCTCACTCTCTGCTCAATCATCTGTACTCTGGATAAATGTCATTTGGAAATAGTGTCACATTCTTATCTTTGCATGTCAATAGTTATTTTTACAAGGGGCCAGATGATAAGTCTTTTCATCCATATTTTGATTTTGGGGTGAATGAGATAGAAATATAATAGAAACCATTGCTGAGTCCATTTATAAATTGGTAGGACATGGACTCCAGTGAGGAAAGAAAATTCTTGAGTCCAATATGTATTACTCTTCTGGAATTTCCTTGATACTTCTCCTGAAGGCAAGATCTGGCTTTAAGGTACCTATAAAGCATTTGATCTCATGCACTGGCAGGTTTACTTTCCTGGGCTGCTAAAATTAAAGAGTTACTCTCAAAAATCATGAACCCTGGGACAGAGGTGGCAGTTCAATTCCAGAAAAGAATGCCCTCTTGAAACCACAGTATCCACCTAGCCAATCTTCCATTTTGACTTATTTATGAGCTGTGCTTCTCATTCTGACTATTGTGTCTTAATAAATAGCACTCACCTGCTTCCAGTAACTCAAGACCAAAACCTGATGGTTATAATGAGCCTTGAGATTTCCATCAGACACATGATACTGGACATCAAGTTCTGGCCATTCTATCTCCAAAGATAGTCAAATAAAAACAAAACAACCAACCGAACAACAACAACAAAAAACAAACACACAATGCTAATTATGAAAGATCTGGGGATGAAGGGGAAAATAGGTACTAAATTATTAAAGACGTTGTTCTTTATTTATTTATTTATTTTTGAGACAGAGTCTCACTTTGTTGTCCAGGCTAGAGTGAGTGCCGTGGCATCAGTCTAGCTCACAGCAACCTCAAACTCTTGGTCTCAAGCAATCCTCCTGCCTCAGCCTCCCGAGTAGCTGGGACGACAGGCATGTGCCACTGCGCCCGGCCCAAAGACGTTGTTTATAATAAAAACCAACTCATATTTACCCAAGACAAAATGGAATATATTGGTTGATGTAACTGCAAAGTCCAAAGTGTCTTCAGGCAAAGCCCATGTGTTTCTGGCAGGGCTAAATTCAAGGACCCAAATAATAGCATCAGGACACTGTGTTTCTCCACCTTACTGCTCAACTTCATTCTATAGACCGTCCCTCTTCATGTGACAGCAAGATGTCCATCAGGAGCTCCAAGCTCACATCCTCTCAAACTAGCAATCACAGGGCACATAGAACTTCTCTTTACCAATGCGTATTTATTATGTCCAGGTAAGTCTGTGATCATCCCTTGGTGGGTCATGTGTCCAAACCTGAACCAACCATTCTAGACAGGAGACTTGGATATTCTGGTTATCTCAGGCCATGAACTGAATCCACTCCATGTGAGAATCCAATTACAGACATTATCACCTAAACTAAATGGAGGAGGAGAGGGGCTCACCTCCTCTTTCATATATTTGGCTATACTTAAAAAAAAACAGAAAGTGTTGGCGAGGATGTGGAGAAATCGGTACTCTGTATGTTGCTGGGGTGGGAATGTAAAATGATGCAGCAAAATAGTTTGGTGGCTCCTCAAAAAGCTAAATGTAGGATTACCATACAACGCAGAAATTCCATTCCTAGGTTTCTACTCAAAATTGAAAACAGACATTCAAATGGATATTTGTAGAACAACATTGATCACAACATTTTTGGTAATAGTCAAAATGTAGAAAACAACAAAGTATCCATTATTCATAAATAGACAAACTGTGGTAGATTTTTATAAGGGAATATTATTCATTCATGAAAAAAGTGATGAAATACTGATGCATGCCACAATGTGGATGAGCCCTGTAACATTATGCCAAGTGAAAGAAGCCAGATATGAAAAGACAAATAATGTAGTATTACACTTATATGAAATATGTGTAATAGGCAAATCCATAGACATAGAAAGTAGATTAGAGGTTACTAGGGCTGGGGAAGGGGAAACAGGGAGTTACTGCTGAATGGTTACAGAGTTAGTTTGGGATCATGAAAATGTTTTGGAAACAGATAGTGGTGATGTTTGCAAACTGTGTGAATGTAATTAATGCCACTGAGTTTATACTTTAAAAATCTTGAAGTGCATTTTTATCGTATATATATGTATATTATCACAATTAAAAAAACAGGGTAGGCCGGGCGCTGTGGCTCACGCCTGTAATCCTAGCTCTTGGGAGGCCGAGGCGGGCGGATTGCTCAAGGTCAGGAGTTCAAAACCAGCCTGAGCAAGAGCGAGACCCCGTCTCTACTATAAATAGAAAGAAATTAATTGGCCAACTGATATATATATAAAAAAAAAAAATTAGCCGGGCATGGTGGCGCATGCCTGTAGTCCCAGCTACCCGGGAGGCTGAGGCAGAAGGATCACTCGAGCCCAGGAGTTTGAGGTTGCTGTGAGCTAGGCTGACGCCACGGCACTCACTCTAGCCTGGGCAACAAAGCGAGACTCTGTCTCAAAAACAAAAAACAAAAAACAAAAAAAAAACAGGGTGGCTATTCTAGATTTAAGAAAAACTGTGACTGAATGAGACCCTGTCTCAAAAATAATCAAAAAAATAAAATAAAATAAAGAGACCAAAAGTAGTGCTGGAAACTTGACTGGATTCTGGTTTAAGATAAATAGTTGTAGAAGACATTTGGGGACGGGTGTGGTGGCCCACACCTGTAATCCTAGCACTCTCGCTGGAGCAAGAGCGAAAACCTGTCTCTACCAAAAATACAAACAAATTGATTGGCCAACTAAAAAATTAGCCAGGTGTGCTGGTGCGTGCCTGTAGTCTGATCTACTTGGGAGCCTGAAGCAGAAGGATTGCTTGAGCCCAGGAGTTTGAGGTTGCTGTGAGCTAGGCTGACGCCACAGCACTCTAGCCCAGGCAGATTGAGACTCTGTCTCAAAAAAAAAAAAAAAAAAAAAAGATATTCGGGGAGATTTTAATATGGAGCGTAAATTATAGGACATTAGGGAATTATTAATTTTGAGGTGTGTTAGGGGTGCTGTGTTAATGTTGGATGATGTCCTTAGTCCAAGGAAGCCCTAGGGACACAGGACTGGTGTGTCATGAAGCCTGGGACTTTTCAAATGGCTCAAACCTGCAAAATGTATAAAACCAAAAATAGCAAAGATATTACAATTTTGAATCTACTTCATAGATATGGGTTGTTCATTAGATTAGCTTTTCAACAGTTTTTTGCATGCTTTAAATTCTTTTTTTTTTTTTTTTTTTTGAGACAAAGTCTCGCTTTGTTGCCCAGGCTAGAGTGAGTGCCACAGTGTCAGCCTAGCTCACAGCAACCTCAATCTCCTGGGCTCAAGCAATCCTTCTGCCTCAGCCTCCCAAGTAGCTGGGCCTACAGGCATGCACCACCATGCCTGGCTAATTTTTTCTATATATATTAGTTGGCCAAGTAATTTCTTTCTATTTATAGTAGAGACAAGGTCTTGCTCTTGCTCAGGCTGGTTTCGAACTCCTGACCTCGAGCAATCTGCCCACTGCGGCCTCCCACAGTGCTTTAAATTCTTAAAGGTGAAAATTTGGTGGAGAAATGAGTTGCCATGATCTCCTTCCATTAGTTACATCTAAGTGCCCCAAATTGGAGGGGTATATAAACTTTCTGCATGTCCATAGAAGACCATTAAAAATGATTAAAAATATTGGGAATATTGAAAAGAGATTGACCTCATGAATAAGAAAATAAGAGATGGATTTGCTAGAGAAGGAGACTAAGAGGGCTGAGACAGATGCAGGGACTTGCAGATTCGGTGTAGGTTTAATCAACCCCCAAATGAGGCTAATTAGAGGGGCTGCTAACTGTGGGCAAGAATCACCTTGAACCAGCTTGTCAATTATCTCTGTCGCCTTACATAAACTTTGGCTAATTATATTATTTTTTTTTCTTTTACAAAATACCCTCAGATTCTATAATTATATTATTGACATTATAGTTTCAAAATTTCTCCACCCTTGAAATCACCATGACAATTCTGAGACAACCATATACAGTGTGAAAATGAGAGGGAACCCAATTCTAAGAATTATTACATAAATTCTTAGTTAAAGCAAACTGCTTAGTCTTGAATATTCCTCCCCTCAAATAGTAAAACTATAAAAGATCTAAAACCACCTACTCCCAGTGCAGCTGCTCTTTTTCAAATTATCTGTCTGTCTGTCTCTCTCTCTCTGGTACTTTTCCTTTTAATAAAAAGCCATTGCTTGTTTGGTTTACATGGTGTATCTTGAAATTCTTTTCCCCATGATCATCAAGAACTTGGAAAACCCTCCACTCGGAGGCTGGTAACAGATTTGTAAATGTTCTTGGGCTTAAAAGTTGTGAATAAAAATATATTAAGTGAGAAACGGGGGAGGCTCAGACAGGAGAGTGGTGGTGACATCTCTTGGTATTACAGCAAGCCCAGCCCACAAATCCAAGAGCATACAGGAAATAAAAAGCTCATCCTACTGGAGTATATTGGGAGAGAAGAGTATGGTGGACAATTGCATCACTAAAAGTGTGAGAGGGCATGGTATAAATACAAGTTGCCCACCCTTAGACCCAGAAACTTAAAAGCTGGCATGCTGAAGAGCTCACAGTTGTGATATTTCAGGTACTCGGCACACATTCCTCCATTTATTATAGTTCTAACAAAAATAATCCACTGTGGTAGGCACCATTATTGTAATTGTTTTACAGACAAGGGAACCAAGATTCACAAAGGTTAGTTCTTTTTCTCCAGGATACACAGCTGGCATGTGGTAGAGTCATGACTTTAATCCAGGTTTTCTGGTTTCAGATCCTGGATGCCTAACCACTTTTCTTTACAGCAATATCCCATAAAATGTGACCTGTGAACCACATGGGTCAGAATTAGCAGAGTGCTTCTTAAAATGTAGACCTCTGGGCCTAACCTCAGAACATGGAATCAGAATGTTTGGAGTACAGCCCAGAATTTTCATTGGTAAATGAGTGCTTGATACTTATGTACAATAAAAGCTAATCCAGGTTAATGTCATCTCAAAATCTTTAACTTATTTACATCTGCAAGGAGCCTGTCTTTAAATAGGTCCCATTCACTGATTCCTGGTATACATATTTGGGAGGTGGCAACATTCAACCCATTATTCATACCAGGCCTTATGAATCTGCTCATGATAACCACCTCTGGGGCAGCTGCTATGATTATCCCTGCTTCAGGATGACAAAAGTGGCCACGGTCACACACCAGTAAGAGGCAGAGAGAGAATTCCAGTCATGCTCTCTTGGGCTCAGAGTTGATTCTCTCAACTGCCAATTCTACCAGGCAAAGCAAATGTCCATTTGATCAAAACCAGGCCCAGGGTGAGCAGGAGCAAATTCACATGGTGGCATCCTGGAAAAAGGCTGAGTAGAAATACAAAAGTTTTTATTGAGGTTACATTGAATGAAGAATTATTAGA
Organism: Microcebus murinus; assembly: GCF_040939455.1. NCBI lineage: Eukaryota > Metazoa > Chordata > Mammalia > Primates > Cheirogaleidae > Microcebus > Microcebus murinus. The sequence continues at coordinate 2,672,857 of NC_134122.1, read as the reverse complement.
ATTTTGGACTTCTTTATAATTGCCTGTGTTTTCCTTAAGAAATTCTATACTAAGGGTATATTAAGTTGTATAATCAGAAAAATATTCTTTTTAAAAAACAAAACTGGTAGAGGCAGACTTTTCTTTCCCAGAAAACATCTGGGCTCCAATTTTTTCTTTCTAACTGAAACAGATGCAACAGGAAAGCCATTGAAACAAACCCCTGAAACCAAGGAATACAGCTCATTTCTATAGTCACACAACTCAGACAGCATTGGAGAAAACAGGCAGGTATATACCTCACAAGCCCAAACCAAGAGAAAGCCTAGGTAGTGACTTTTATTATTGAACAGTTAGAATTTAAGCTAAGAAAGGATTAAAAGGCAAAGGCACTATGTGCACAATCCACAGTGACTGTATAACATTCATGAACCTTGGGCCTGGATGACTCCACTGGGTGAGGGAGCTTTGAGAGCTTTTGTCAGGGAGTAGGAGATATGGTGCCCATGACCATAAGGGACACGGTGACTCGGTGGGAATAATGGGTGACTCGGCGGGAATAATGAGTAAAGAACTCAGAGCCGATTTTTGCCCCTGCTGTTGAGAAAGCTCTCACCATGTATCTGTGCAAATGTGAATGGATGCAAAGTTGTGTGAGCCTGATATCTCCTGCAATGTAATTGAATCAGCTCAAAGCTAGGGATTAGTCAAATAAATGGCAATATGTCCATATCATGAACTATCATACAACCATAAACATCACATGTCTAAGGTATTTGATGACATGGGAAATGATAAGTGGAAAAATGAGGTCACAAAATAGTAGATATAACTTGAGTCCAATTTTGGTTAAAATTATTTTTATATGTTTTTAATAGTGCTTTTACAGATTGATTTTCTCATATACTTTGAAATCTCTTGCAGTATGTAAATATGGTATTATGATCATCCAATTAAGGATGTCAAGTTGAAACTTAAGACAATGTTCATTCCTTCACTTATTCAGTGAAAGTGTGTTGCATGTGTAATTTGTGTCCGGAGCTGAGCTTTGTGTGGGGCTTCCAAGGTGCACAGGGTGCATGTGAGTCCTGAAACCTCACATCTGTAAGGTCTTGAGAATGAAGCCAGAGTCAGGACAGCAGCAAACAATGAACAGACTAGGCAGCCGTACATGTCCAGTATTCAAAGAGAACCTTTCTGGGGGGATCCGAGAGAGGGAATGACAGTCTCAGCCTAGAGGAATCAGCAAAGGCTTCATAGAACAAGAGATATTGACTTGGGTCTGGAAGGTTCAGGGAGTGTTTGGCACCCAGGGAGAAGACAGAGAAGCATCCTGGACACACAGAATCACAAATGTGGCTGTGTTGCTTTGAAATCAAAGTCACACTTTATGTTAAATAAGCCCCTAAGAGGTCAGGCAGTCAAGGTGGATGATGAGACACCGAAACGTGTGAATTGTTCTTAGGATTCTCTGTGAGGCCCACGAGAGTGGTTTAGGGCCAAAGGACCAACCTTCTCAGCACAGCACTTTGAAACACAGAGAACATCCAGTGAGTCCCTTTCCTCCCTACAGGTTTTGCACAAATTAGACCTCAGATTTCCTCAGAAGGGCTCTAGTCTCCCTCTTTGTGATGAGCAATCACAAAACAGCCAGTGCAGAGAGACTGTCAGCTCACAAGGTGCACAGAACACCCTGGGGAACTAAAGGGGAAAAATACCACCTCCCGGGTCCCCGCCAGAGATTCTGATCTAACCAGTAGAGGTTTGGTACAGCATCCGTACACAGGTTCTTGGAAGCTGTGACCGTAAGCAAGATGACATGTGACAGAACCTATTTTACGATAGGCTAACTGATACAGAGAGGACTTGTTTCCACAGCACATTTTTGGTCACAAAACACCACCAAACTTCTAAATAAAGACCAAAACACTTCCAATATTAACATTGAAATACATGTGAGCCATACATACACATAAAAAAGATTAATGAAAACAAGTAAGGTAACTATTTACCCTTATTGCAGGTAAGGTTCATGGGTGGCCGGAGCCTATCCAGGTGGCCACATTCACTTCTACTTACTTGGACAATGTAGACATGCCAGCTCACCTGAAATGTACATCTTTTGGATGTGGCAGGAAACCAGACTACCCAGAGATAGCCCATGCAGACGTGTGCAGAACATGAAAAATCCACACACAGCCCTCCCAGGAAGGAATCGATCTTTTTTCTCCTCACTGTAATAATCAAAAATGTTGAACTAAACAACCTTGTTGGGGAACCTGCTGTATGTGTTTTCAAAATCGCCAGGTTATATTACCATGCAGTCAGCACTGAAAACCACTGCTATAAATTCTAAGAACTTTTACAAAAAGGAGTGCAAAAATATTTGTAGCATGTAGCTTTTCAAAGTGATCACTTAGAAAGGGAAAATTTCACTTGTATGTAAAAGAACTTAAAATATAATAATTAGACACAAATACCATTACCTGCTTAAGAGGGCAGGGTTGTTGTTGTTAGACGTCAATGGCAAATATCTACCGAACATACTTATTCTAAGTTCCTTGAAGACATTTTAACAAGTACATTGCTGTATTTCAATGAGTTGGCAAAGATTCTACACCTGGGAATGATGCCATAGGTCCACAACACTTACATCAGTAAGAGCATGTCACCCTGGCAAACGCCTTTCCCAAAGCCCTTTTCAAATCCCTGTTCCTCAGGCTGTAGATGAAAGGGTTTAGCATGGGCGTCACCACTGTATACATCACAGCAGCTGCGGTGTCTTTCTCAGCCTTGTGAGAGGATGAGGGGTTGAAATACACAGCAATGATGGTGCCATAGAAGAGGAACACGACAGCCAGGTGGGAGCCACAGGTGGAGAAGGCTTTCCATCTTCCCTTTGTGGTTGGAGCTCTCAGGACAGCACAGGTGATATGCATATAGGAAGCCAGGATGCAAACAAGTGGGGTGACAGTGACCATGGAGCCCTCAGTAAGAATCATCATCTCATTAAGGTGTGTGTTGGAGCAAGAGAGTCTCAAGAGAGGAGTCACATCACAGAAGAAGTGGGGGATGGTGTTGTCTGCACAGAATGAGAGTCGAGCCATCAGCAGGGTGTGCAACAGAGCATTCAGGGTGGCCACACCCCACGACCCAGCGACCAGCAGGACACAGAGCTGATGGGTCATCTTTGTCATATAATGTAAGGGGTGGCACACGGCCACAAAGCGGTCATAGGCCATCACAGCCAGGAGGAAATTATCCAAGCCTGCAAGTGTACTGATAAAATACATCTGTGTGAGGCAGCCAGAGAAGGAGATGGTCTGGCTCTCAAGCACGTGATTGGCCAGCATCTTGGGGGTGGTGGTGGAGGAGAAGCAGACGTCCACGAAGGACAGGTTGCCGAGGAAGAAGTACATGGGGGTGTGCAGGCGGGAGTCGGTGCTGACCGCCAGGATGAGCAGCAGGTTTCCCAGGACCGTGGCCAGGTACATGCTCAGGAAGACAAGGAAGAGGAGCTGCTGCTGCTGGGGCTGCCTGGAGAGTCCCAGGAGGAGGAACTCGGAAACACTCGACTGGTTTGTGCCTCTCATCAGCCTGGGATCCTGGGGCCAGAGGAGGACAAAGGATAAATGCAAATACTTGGGAAATGATGGTGAATTTTGCTCTCAGGTGGTCATGATATAATTGTTGCTGCCGCTACTCTCTAGGCTCATGTTTTCAGAGCACTATACAGAGGTCAAAGCCAGCCTTCTTGGCTCAACACCCTGAGTCCAGCTTATAAAATTAAAGTGGAAATGACCCACTGGTGTGGGTAAAAACTAACCCAATTTGTGTTCCAAACAGTTCAGGAGCTCATAAACAGACAAGACTGGTATTGGTCATTACTGGGCTAGTGTGAGGAACTGCTGAGGATCTCAGGATGGTTTCTGCGGCTCCAGTAAAAGAGAGGGAGGAGTGTCCCTCTGAGTGTTCCCTGACAAGCAGTTTTCATGAAGTGCCACTGATGTGACTCTTACCCAGAAAGAATGGCAGTCCTCACTGTCACCTTGCTTCACTTTTTCAGACCTGGCCAGGAGTTATTCATTTAGGGAGAGGGACTTATCACTGGGGTTTTCAGGCTAAGTCTGCAGGAATAAGGAGCTGGAACACATAGACTCAGCACTTCGGTACAGTAAGGATGTTTGGAAGAATCACAGGGCAAGCTTTATACTGCAGTCTCCATGGCCACTAGGGCTGTATTCCCAGAGAGCCTCATTGGAGACAGGCAAAGAGTAATTGTCCCTTCTCCTCCTTGCGCTCTTTTGGGTCCAGCTCTGATAATAAAGACCTGCAACTGAGTTCTGTAATTCTGGCTTCAGTAGTTGACAACTTTGACAAGGATACAATCTTCGAGGTAACAGTAGGCCTCAGATTTCTGTTAGAGAAAACTCAGGATGCTGTACTTTATCTCCCACACAAGCTGGGGTGGTGTCCTTGTTAGGAAATATGTGTGATACCATATAGGGAATACAATAATAGCCTTCGGGGTTTCATGGATCTGTCTCAATCCCGAGAGCTACCATTACCACTTTTATGACCTTGGAAATCTTCCATGCATGCTAAATGACAAAATTTCATCATCTATAGAGTGGAGAAATAATATTCACTTTGTCAAGTTGTGGTGATGGTGATTAAATGAGGTGATTTATGCCAAACACCTCATTCTCCTAAATAATCAACACACTGAGCTAGGACCATGTCGACTAGGTGAGGCTAAAGGTTTTAAATTATATTTACATCCCTCACTCTCTGCTCAATCATCTGAACTCTGGATAAATGTCATTTGGAAATAGTGTCATATTCTTATCTTCATATGTCAATAGTTATTTTTACAAGGAGCAAGATGACAAGACTTTTCTTCCATTTAGGGTGAATGAGATACAAATATAATAGAAACTATTGCTGAGTCCATTTATAAATTGGTAGAACATGAACTCCAGTAAGGAAAGAGAATTCCTGAGTCCAATATGAATCACTCTTCAAGAATTTTCCTAGATACTTGTCCTGAATGCAAGATCTGGTGCCTATAGAGCATTTGATGTCATGTACCGGCAGGTTTGCTTTCCTGGGCTGCTAAAATTAAAGAGTTACTCTCAAAAATCATGAACCCTGGGTCAGAGGTGACAGTTCACGCCCTGAAAAGAATGCCCTCTTGAAACCAGAGTGTCCATCTAACCAATCCTCCATTATCAGTTATTTATGAACTGCGCTTCTCATTCGGACTATTGTGTCTTAATAAATAACATTCACTTGTTCCCAGAAACTCGAGACCCAAGCATTTATGTTGCCATCAGTCACATGCCAATAGATGTCAGGTTCTGGACATTCTATATCCAAAGATAGTCTAATAAAAACAAAACAAACAACCAAACAACACCAACAAAAAACCAAACCACAATGCTAATTATGAAAGATCTGGGGTTGGGGAGGAGAATAGGTACTGAATTAGTAAAGACAATTTTACAATGAAAACCAGTTCGTATCCACCAAAGGCAAAATGGAACTTATTGGTTGATGCAATTGCAAAGTCCAAAGTGTCTTCTTGCAAAGCCCATGTGTCTCAGGCAGAGCTACATTCAGGGACCCAAATAATAGCATTGAGACCCTGCATTTCTCCACCTTACAGCTCAACTTCATTCCTTAGGCCGTCCCTCTTCATGTCACAGCAAGATGTCCATCAGGAACTCCAATCTCACATCCTCTCAGACTAGCGATCACAGGGCATGTAGAAATTCTCTTTATCAATGTTTATTCATTATCTCCAGATAAGTCTGTGATCATCCCTTCATGGGTCATGTGCCCAACCTGAACCAACCATTCTAGATGGAAGACTCAGATATTCTGGTCATCTCCAGCCATAAACTGAATCCACTCCATGTGAGAATCCAGTTACAGACATTATCACCAGGACTACATGGAGGAGGAAATGGGCTCCCCACTTCTTCCATATATTTGGCTATAATTTAAAAAACAGAAAAATAAGTATTGGCAAGGATGTGGATAAATCAGAACTCTGTATGTTGGTGGGGTGGGAATGTAACATGATGCAGCACAACAGTTTGGTGTGGCTCCTCAAAAAGCTAAATGTACAATTACCATATAATCCAACAATTCCATTCCTAGGTTTCTACCCATAATTGAAAACAGAGATGCAAACGGGTATTTCTAGAACAACGTTCATCACAACATTATTCGCAATAACCAAAACGTAGATAACAAACCCAAGTATCCATTATAGATGAACAGAAAACAAAATTTGGTCGATTTTTACAAGGGAATATTATCCATTCATGAAGAAACGATTGAAATAATGGTGCATGCCACATTGTGGATGAGTCCTGTAACATTATGCCAAGTGTAAGGAGCCAGATATGAAAGGACAAATAATGTATCATCCCACTTATATGAAATATCTAGAGAGGCAAATCCATAGACATAGAAAGTAGATTAGAGGTTACTAGGGGCTGGGAAGGGGAAACAGGGAGTTACTGCTTAATGGTGACAGAGTTAGTTTGGGATGATGAAAATGTTTTAGAAACAGACAGTAGTGAGGGTTGCAAACTGTGTGAATGTAATTAATGCCACCGAGTTTATACCTTAAAGAGGTTGAAGTGGATTTTTTATATATTATATGTATGTATATTATCACAATAAATAAAGGAGGGTGGCTACTCTAGACTTCAGAAGAACTGTGACTGAGTGAGACCCTCTCTCAAAAATAATCAAAAATATAAAATAAAATAAAGAGACCAAAAGTACTGCTGGCAACTAAGGATACAGGGCTGGTGTGTCATGAACCCTATGACTTTTCAAATGGCTCAAAACTACAAAATTTATATAAGCAAAAATGGCAAAGATATTACAATTTTCAATCCAGGTCACACATATGTCGTTGTTCATTGGATTAGCTTTTCAACAGTTTCTGCATGCACTAATTTTTTTTTTTTTTTTTTTTTTGAGACAGAGTCTCACTCTGTTGCCTGGGCTAGAGTGCCCTGGCATCAGGCTAGTTCACAGCAATCTCAAACTCCGGGCTCAAGCGATCCTCTGCCTCAGCCTCCAGAGTAGCTGGGACTACAGCCATGTGCCACCATGCCCGGCTAATTTTTTCTGTATACTTTTTAGTTGACCAATTAATTTCTTTCTATTTCTTTTAGTACAGATGGGATCTTGATCTTGCTCAGGCTGGTTTCAAACACCTGACCTTTAGCGATCCTCCAGCATTGGCCTCCCAGTGTGCTAGGATTACAGGCGAGAGCCACCACGCCTGGCCACGCATTAAATTCTTAAAAGTAAAAATTTGGAGGAGAAATGAGTTGCCAAGATCTCCTTCCATTATTTAGATCTAAGTGCCCCAAATTGGAGGGGTATATAACATTTCTGGGTGTCCAAAGATGACCATTAAGAAATGATTAAAGATATTGGGAATATTTCAAAGAGACTGACCTGAGAAAGAAGAAAATAAGAGATGCATTTGTTAGAGTAGGAGACTAAGAGGGCTGAGACAAGATGGAGGGATTTGCAGAGGGGCTGCTAGTGTTCAACAACCCCAAAACGAAGGTGATAAGAGGAGTTGGTAACTGCCAGCAAGAATCAAATTCAACCAGCTTGTCAGCTGTCTCTGTCGCCTTACATGAACTTTGGCTAAATTATATCATTTACATTGTGGTTTTAAAATTTCTCCACCCTTGAAATCGCCATGATGGTTCTTAGACAACCATATAAAGTATAAAAATGATAGGGAACCCAATTCTAAGAATTACACCCTAAATTCTTAGTAAAATCTAACCCCTTGGTCTTGAATATTCCTCCCTTCAATTAGTAAAACTATGAGGGATCTAAAACCACCTCCTCCCAGTGCAGCTGCTCTTCTTCAAGCTTGCCCACTGTCTCTCATGAGAGGGTACTTTTGTTCTCAATAAAATGCCATTTCTTGCCAGGCTTAGAGGGTATGTCCTGAATTTTTTTTCCACATGATCACCAAGAACTTGGAAAACCATCCCCTAAGAGGCTGGTAACAGATTTGTAAATGTTCTTGGGCTTATAAGTTGTGAATAAAAATATGTTAAGTGAGGAACAAGGGAGGCTCAGACCAGGACAGTGGTGGTGACATCTCTTGGTATTACAGCAGGCCCAGGCCACAAATCCAAGAGCATACAGGAAATAAAAAGCTCATCCTACTGGAGTACGTCGGCAGAGAAGGGTATGGTGGACAATTGCATTACTAAAAGTGTGAGAAAGCCTGGTACAAATACAAGTTGCCCACCCTTTGACCTAGAAACTTAAAAGCTGGCAAGCTGAAGAGCTCACAAATATCACATTTGTGATATTTCAGGTACTTGGCATACATTCTTCCATTTATTATAGTTCTAACAAAAATAATCCACTGTGGTAGGCACCAACATGGTACCTGTTTTACAGATAAGGAAACCGAAATTCAGAAAGGTTAGTACATTTTCTCTAGGATACCCAGCTGGCAAGGGGTAGATTCATGACTTTAATCCAGGTTTTCTGGTTTCAGATCCTGGATGTTTAATCAATTTCCTCTACAGCAATAAAATGTGACCTGTGAACCACATGGGTCAGAATTAGCAGAGTGTTTGTTAAAATACAGACCCTTGGGCGTCACCTCAGAACCATGGAATCAGAATGTTTGGAGTACAGCCCACCATTTTTATTCTTAAATGAGTGCCTGATACTTATGCACAGAGAAGGTTGATCCAGGATGATCTATTCTTAAAATCCTCAACTGAGTTACATCTGCAAAGAACCTTTCTTTAAATAGGTCTTATTCACAGGTTTCAAGTGGACATATTCGGGGTGGGGGGGCCTACATTCAATCCATTATTCATACCAGACCGTATGAGTCTGCTCATGATAACCATCTCTTGGCAGCAGCTATGATTATCCCCACTTTAGGATGATAAAGTGGCCACAGTCACACACCAGTAAGAGGCAGAGAAAGAATTCCAGTTGTGGTCTCTTACACTCTGAGTTGAGTCTCTCAACCGCCAGTCTACTAGGTGAAGTCCATTTGATGAAAATAGGGCCAAGGGTGAACAGGAGCAAATTCACCTAGTGGGGTCCTGGAAAAAGACTAGGTAGAAATACAAAAGCTATTTATGGAGGTTTCATTGAATGAAGAATAATTAGAAGTTTGGACTTCTTCATAATTGCCTGCATTTTCTTTAAAAAATCTATACCAAGGCTATATTAATTGTATACTCATTTTTTTAAATTTAAATCCACATTTTATTCTTTCACAGATTTTTAACAATTATACACAACTTTTAACATAAAGATAGTGAAATCTCAAGAATAAGGAGGCAATATATATGGCCTCTTAAATTCACTCTTCAGGATGGAAGTAAAGTTCCAAAGGGTACAAGTGTGAGATTTAACACTGGAATTATACATATGAAACTTGTTTAACTGGCTCCACTTAGGACCAGGCACAGCACAATAAATATAGAACTGCATCATCTTTTTAAAAGATCGTTGTAATTTTAACACATTCTTCCTAAAGAAATATGATCAGTGACCAATCTGAAATTCTACAACATATACGTGAAGGGAAACTTACAATGAGTATCTGAGCATAGTATCTCTAGCATCTTCACACTCATACATCAACATTCTCAAAATGAGTAAGAATGACTCAAATTCAAAACACCAAAAACAAATTTGGTCAAACTTTCTTCATCATATCATTCATTCTATCACAATCTTAGTTTGCTGGTAGGTTTAAGGTAATAATAGAAAGCTTTTGAAATCGCTTGTTTAATTTCCACTAGTCTTAGGGTCACTGAGTAGGAGGCCACATTGGAAGCAAACTGATTAAGCAGCACCATTAAGTCTACATCTCAACAAATCACTTCATAATTTTTATCTGTCAATATTCTGAAAGGCTAAAAAAACTAGAATGGAAGAATACCTTTCCTTGGTAACAGGTCACTATAAAAACATGCAATCTGCAAGAATTTAAACAAAACTATACTTGAATTCTCTACTGGTTGTATCTTTCCTTAATAGCCCAAAAGAAATGCACTATTTCAAAATTTAAATAATAACATGCCAGGGCATAAAATAAACATTTTATTTATGCTATGATATTTGGGTATTTGAGATTGTTAAACATGTTCACATCCCCTTTCCTCTTCCCGAAGAGGAACAATGGTGCCAGCACTATTGGTCAGAAAGAGTTAATAGGAAACTTGCTCTCAGAGCTATCCTACAGTGTGCCATCTTATACGAACACAGAGATTATTTTTAAACATATACTTAAAAGACAGGATAAAATGATCTTTTCCATATGACTCAGATTCTGTTATCAGCAGATACAAGAATTTCATCCCTATTAAACAAAATGGAAACTGTTATGCTGCTGCAGCCATAGATATTCTGAGAAACCTTTTGAACCAGTGAATCAAAAAACACATGAAAGAAGTAATATTTTCTACCATTGGTAAACTGGCTGTTCAAAAATTCAACAAGCAAATGAACAAACATAATGCCACTCTGCCCCCAAGAATCTCTACAGCCCAGCTGGTCCTTAAAGGTGCAAACAACCTTTAACCACTACTAATTATCTTCTCTCTGACATATGACTGCCCATCACACTGCCACATGATTCTTAGAAGTTTGGGCTTCTAAGATGTTTGAGGAAAAGAGAGTGTGATGTTGATCAAATTTTCAGTGATTGCTTTAAGTATATTTTAAAAAGAATTTCCTAGTAATGCAGTGTATAATAGTCCTTGATACTGAATTTTTCCTAGTGAAATAAAATATGCTTTAACAAGACAATGTTGACCTAAGTTTGACCGCCTGGCTCTTTTTTCACTTTTTTAGAGCATACTGATTCACATATTGTGCTGAAACCCACAAATGCCTATTTTAATACAGTATAGTTCCCAACAGTTTCCCATAAATATTCCTGATTTATATTGGGGGAAGCAATGCATAATTGGAACATTAATCATTTAAGTTTTTAAAAAGTAATTATTTCCTGCAAAGCAATTACTTTGCAAAATGCTAAGCTGCAAATGACCTTATCTCATAGATACTGAGTCAAACAGTACCTGTCAAAAGGTATAAAAATCTGGCCTTCCATTCCAAATCCACTGCAAAGAGAGTACATGCAGTAGTCCTGTTTACAATTTAATGGAGATCGGGAAGGGGCAAACTTAGGACAAGGAGTGTCATCACCCTACATACAAGTTTACAGTAGTGTAGCCATTACATATCATATTTACTACATTCACCACTTTGGACAAAGGATCAGGGAGGCCCTTCACAACACCAAAACAAAGGAATGTTTGTTTTATATAAGACCTACCAAATAAACAGGGAAACAAATGATAATACACTTAGGCACTAGTCTCAAAGCTGCACAATAGAGAAGCAAAGAGTCTGAGATGAGGAATTTAGGAAAATATACACATATGAGCTTGCTGAGGCAAAGGAGGAAAGAAGTCACAGTTCTAATCTTCAAGACTACGGAATGCATTCAGCATATCTTCAAGAAGCTGTGCATAGTCGCTCTTGATCTTTGCCTCACCATCTTTCACTGGATCCTTTAGTTTCATGGAGGAAAGTCTATACAGGATCTCTCCCATGTGCTCACGGATAATGGACCATGTGATTTTATTATCACTCTGGGCAGTGGTTTCCACAGTTCTACGGGCCATATCATAAAATGCAATCATGTTGGACATCCCTACTGTTTTATAGAATGGGCAGAACCTGTCATAAGGAGTATATCCATTTTGTTGTAGGAAGTCATCTTTGATAAGTTTTGCTACCTCCAGGGTAATTTTATCTGTTTCTGCTAAAGAAGACTTTTCCACAAGCTGTACAATTTCTGCCAGGTCTTCTTCTTCCTGCAGAATCTCCTTTGCTTTGGTCCTCAGAGGAACAAACTCTGTGAAGTGTTTGTCATAGTACTCATCCAAGGCACGCATGTACTTGCTGTAGCTTATGAGCCAATTGACAGAGGGGAAATGCTTACGTTGAGCTAGTTTCTTATCTAAGCCCCAGAACATCTGAACAATACCAAGAGTAGCAGATGTAACTGGATCAGAAAAATCACCACCAGGTGGAGAAACTGCTCCTACAATGCTGACACTTCCTTCTCTTTCAGGATTTCCAAGATATTTCACTCTGCCTGCTCGCTCATAAAAAGAGGCCAGACGGGCACCAAGATATGCAGGATATCCACTATCTGCAGGCATTTCAGCTAAACGACCAGAGATCTCTCTAAGGGCCTCAGCCCATCTAGAGGTAGAGTCAGCCATCATACTGACATGATAGCCCATGTCACGGAAATATTCTGACAGTGTAATTCCAGTATAAATAGAGGCTTCTCTAGCAGCAACAGGCATATTAGAGGTATTGGCTACCAAAGCTGTCCTCTTCATAATGGACTCTACCTTACCATCAACTTCCATTGTGAGCTCTGGGAAATCCTGGAGAACTTCAGACATCTCATTTCCTCTTTCACCACATCTTACATAGATGATTACATCACTGTTGGAATACTTGGATAGAGACTGCGATATCACTGTCTTACCACAGCCAAAAGCCCCAGGAATAGCAGTAGTTCCTCCCTGTACACACGGGAAAAGAGCATCAAGGACTCTCTGGCCAGTCAACAGAGGATGATTGGCCGGCAGCTTCTCAGTGACAGGCCGAACTTGACGTACAGGCCATATTGGACCCATACTGAACTTCTCCTTTACACTTTCAAATTCAAGTTCCAAGACAACATCAGAGGTATCATAATTCCCAGGTGGAGCAATGTAAGTTACAGTTCCTCTATTTCGTGAGGGCAACATGATTTTGTGTTTGATGAGGGAATTCTCATTGACAATTCCATAAATATCTCCACCAGTAATATGACTACCCACCTGTAGGTTTTTGCAAGGTGTAAAATCCCATTTGATATCTCTGCTAAGAGCAGACACATTTACTCCTCTGGGGATATAGATGCTTTGGGTCTGACTGCTGATATTTGACAAAGGTCTTTGAATACCATCAAAAATGGTTCCCATAATGCCAGGACCAAGCTGCACTGAGAGGGGTTTACGAGTGCGAAGTACAGGATCTCCAACAGACACAACAGATGTTTCTTCATACACTTGAATAGTGGCCATATCACCTTCCAATCGAATAATCTCTCCAACCAACTTGCTGTGGCCTACTCTCACCAGCTCATACATGGCTGCACCTGCCATGTCACAGGCTCATGAGACTCCATGTACATAACCAAATGTGCTTTCTTTATCTTCATCAAGTAATTTGGGTAGCTTGGAAAAATCCACCATGTTAAATTTACCTGCTGGGGCACGAGGTGCAGAATCTGTACGGATCACAAACCCAGAAGCTCTGTCACTACGGGAGGGGAAGACTTCAGCTGCCTGTATACTCATTTTTTGTGTGTGTGTGTGTGTGTGTGTTAAATAAGGTTTATTGTTAGCTTTATTGCCTATAGTCTATAAGATGCAACCTTATTATGCCTTTGAAAACAGGATACATTTCTTAAAAAACTGATCAAAATTTTCCATACATATAGCTCTATATGATAGATTACAGTGCAACACTATTCTTGTTACATAATTATAGAAATACTATAGAACCCAAGAGTACAGGGTAAGCAAAAGAAAATACAACCTGAGACATCTGAACAACATGATTTGATGAATCCTTTTACTGTAAGTTTAGAAAACACAGAGGAGGAAAAAAAATACATGCACACTGTAGTCATGAGCAAAATACATCTATCACCTGCTCCTTATTAGGTACAGGTGGGGCAAATAGTGAATTTCAGACACATGCACACTCACTCACGCCCCCATTTTCTTCTCCTGCTTCCCTCCCAGCCCAAATACATTCACTCCCACCCATTCCCAAATATACTCATTTTTTAAAAAAATGAAACTAGTAGAGGCCGACTCTTCTTTTCCAGAAAGGGTCTGGGCTCATATTTTTTGTTTCTAACAGAAGTAGATGTAGCAGGAAAGCCACTGAAACAAACCCAAGAAACCAAGGAAAAGAGCCCATTTCTCTAGTCACACAACTCAGACAACATTGGAGAAAACAGGCAGGTATATACTTGGAAAGCCCAAACCACGAGAAAGCCTAGGTAGTGACTTTTATTATTGAACAGTTAGAATTTAAGCTAAGAAAGGATTAAAGAACAAAGTCACTATGAGCACATCCACAGTGACTGCATAACATTCATGAACCTTAGGCCTGGCTGACTCAATTGGGTGAGGGAGCTTTGGGAGGCTTTGTCAGCAAGCAGGAGATATGGTGCCCATGACAGAAAGGGCCAGGGCGACTGGGTGGAAATAACTGGGTAAAGAACTCAGACCCAATTTTTGCCCCTGCTGTTGAAAAGGCTCTAACAAGTTATCTGTGGAAATGTTAATGGGTGCAAAGTTATGTGAGCCTGATATCTCCTGCAATGTAATTGAATCTGCTAAAACCTAGGATAAGTCAAATAAATGACAATACGTCCATATCATGAACTATCATACAACCACAAACATCACATTTCTAAGGTATTTGATGACATGGGAAATGATAAGTGCAAAAATGAGGTCACAAAATAGAAGATATAACCTGAGGTCAACATTGGTTAAAATTATTTCTATATGTTTTTAATAGTGCTTTTACAGATTAACTTTCTCATATATTTTGAAATCTTTTGCAGTTTGTAAATATTGTATTATGATTCTCAGAATATGATTGTCAAGCTACTGGCCGAATTAAGGATGTCAACTTGAAAGTTAAGATGATGTTCATTCATTCACTCATTCAGGGAAAGTGGGCTGCATGTGTAATTTGTGTCCGGACTGAGGTTTCTGTGGGGCTTCCAAGGTGCAGGTGCACAGGGGACAGCTGAGTCCCGACACCTCACACATGGTGTCCTGAGGATGAAGGCAGAGTCAAGACAGCAGCTAGCAATGAACAGACTACAGAGCCATACATGTCCAGTAATCCAAGATAAGCTTTCTGGGGGAATCCAGGAGAGGGAATGACAGTCTCAGTCTAGAGGACTCAGCAAAGGCTTCACAGAGCAGGAGACTTGGGTCTGGAAGGTTCAGGGAGACCTTGCTACCCAGGGAGAAGACAGAGAGGCATCCTGGAGAGACAGAATCATAAACGTGGATGTGTTGCTTCAAAGGCACACGTTATATTCAATATGCACCTGTAAAGTCAGGCATTCAAGATGGATGATGAGACACTGAAACTTGTGAATTGTTCTTAGGGTTCTCTGTGAGGACCAGGAGTGTGGATTATGGCCAAAGGACCAACCTTTTCAGCATAGCACTTTGGTCCACAGAGAACTTCCAGTGAGTTCCTTTCCCCCCTCCTGGTTTTGCCCACAATGGACTTAAGATTTCTTCAGAAGGGCTCTAGGCTCACTCTTTGTGATGAGCAATCACAAAACACAGCCAGTGCAGTGTGACTGTCAGCTCAGAAGGTGCACAGACCACCCTGGGGAATCTAATGGGGAAAAATACCACCGACCAGGTCCCAACCAGAGATTCTGATCTAACCAGTTGAGGTTTGGTCCAACATCCGTAAACAGGTTCTTGGAAGCTTTGACCTTAAGCAAAATGGCATATGATGGAACCAGTTTTACTGTAGGCTAGCTGATACAGACAAGACTTGTTTCCACAGCACACTTTTGGTCACAAAAACACCACCAAACGTCTAAATAAAAACCAAAAAACTTCCAATATTACACATTGAATTACATGTAAGTTCTACATACATATAAGAAAGATTAATGAAAACAAATAAGACAACTATTTACACTATTCTAGCTCAGGGTCATGTGTGGCTGGAGCCTATCCAGCAGTCCAGGGTGCAGGCAGGAATCACCCAAGACAGGACGTCCTTCCATCATAGGCCACGCTCACTCCTAGTGGGACAATGTAGACACACCAGCTCACTTCACAGGCACATCTTTGGGATGTGGGAGGAAATCAGACTACCCAGAGAAAGCCCACACAGACATGGGGAGAACATGTGAAAACCACACATGGTGCTCCGAGGCAGGGATGGATCTTTTTTCTCATCACAGTCGTAATGAAACAACCCTGTTGGGGCACCTGCCGTATGTATTTTAAAAGTGCCCCAGGTTATGATAACATGCAGCCAGGACTGTAGATTCCACACTGCTGTAGATTCTAAGAACTATTAAAAAAAAGGAGTGAAAAAATATTTGTAGCATGTAGCCTTTCACAGTGATGACTTAGAAAGGAAAACTCTGCCTTGTATGTAAAAGAATTTAAAATATAATAATTAAAAACAAAGACCATTACTTGCTTAAGAGAGCAGAGTTGACTGCTAAGTATCTACCAAGCATATGTAGTCTAAGTTCCTTGAAGACACTACAACAAGTACATTGCTGTATTTCAATGAGATGGGAAAGATTCTATGCCAGGGAATGATGCGATAGGTCCACAGCACTTAACACCTGTATAAGCATGCCTTTCTGCCAAACACCTTTCCCAGAGCCCTTTTCAAATCCCTGTTCCTTAGGCTGTAGATGAAAGGGTTTAGCATGGGGGTCACCACTGTATACAACACGGTAGCTGCGGTGTCTTTCTCAGCTGAGTGAGAGGACGAGGGGTTTAAATAAATAGCAATGATGGTGCCATAGAAGAGGAACACGACAGCCAGGTGGGAGCCACAGGTGGAGAAGGCTTTCCATCTTCCCTTTGTGGTTGGAGCTCTCAGGACAGCACAGGTGATGTGCATATAGGAAGCCAAGATGCAAACAAGTGGGGTGACAGTGACCAGGCCGCCCTCAGTGAGAATCATCATCTCATTGAGGTGAGTGTCTGAGCAGGAGAGTTTTAGAAGAGGAGTCACATCACAGAAGAAGTGGGGGATGGTGTTGTCTGCACAGAATGAGAGTCCAGCCATCAGCAGGGTGTGCAACAAAGCACTCAGGTTGGCCACGACCCACGACCCAGCGACCAGCAGGACACAGAGCTGATGGGTCATCTTTGTCATGTAATGTAAGGGGTGGCACACGGCCACAAAGCGGTCATAGGCCATCACAGCCAGGAGGAAATTGTCCATGTGGGCAAACACGATGAGAAAATATAACTGTGTGAGGCAGCCAGAGAAGGAGATGGTCTGGATCCCAAGCACGTGATTGGCCAGCATCTTGGGGGTGGTAGTGGAGGAGAAGCAGACGTCCACGAAGGACAGGTTGCCGAGGAAGAAGTACATGGGGGTGTGCAGGCGGGAGTCAGTGCTGACAGCCAGGATGAGCAGCAGGTTTCCCAGGACCGTGGCCAAGTACATGCTCAGGAAGAGCATGAAGAGGAGCTGCTGCTGCTTGGGCTCCGAGGAGAGTCCCAGCAGGAGGAACTCGGAGACACCAGACTGGTTTGTACCTTTCATCAGCCTGGGATCCTTGGCCCAGAGGAGGACAAAAAAGGATAAATGCAAACACTTGGGAAATGTTGCTGAATTTTGCTCTCAGGTGGTCATGATATAATTGTTGCTGCCGCTACTCTCTAGGCTCACGTTTACAGAACACTATAGAGAGGTCAAAGCCAGCCTTCTTGGCTCAACTCCCTGAGTCCAGCTTATAAAATTAAAGTGGAAATGACCCACAGATGTGGGCAGAAACTCACCCAATTTGTGTTCCCAAAGCACTGGAGCTCATAAACAGAAAACACAGGTACTGGTCATTACTGGGCTATTGTGAGGAACCACTGAGGATCTCAGGATGGTTTCTGTGGCTCTAGTAAAAGAGAGGAGGAGTGTGTCCCTCTGAGTGTTCCCTGAGAAGCAGTTTTCATGCAGTGCCACTGATCTGACTCTTCCCCAGAAATAATGGCAGTCCTCACTGTCACCTTGCTTCACTTTTTTAGACCAAGCAAGGAGTCATTCGTTCAGGGAGGGAGACTCATCACTGGAGTTTTCAGGCTAAGTCTGCAGGAATAAAGAGCAGAAACACACAGACTCAGCACTTTGGTACAGGAAGGATGTTTGAAAGAATCACAGGGCAAGCTTTATACTGCAGTCTCCATGGCCACTAGGGCTGTATTCCCAGAGAGCTTCATTGGAGACAAGCAGAGAGTAATTAATTGTCCCTTCTTCTCCTTGCGCTCTTTTGAGTCCAACTTTGATAATAAAGACCTGCCGCCCGAGTTGTGTAATTCTGGGTTCAGTAGTTGACAATGATACAATCTTCGAGGTAACAGTTGGCCTCAAACCTATTAGAGAAAACTCAGGATGCTGTACTTTATCTCCCACACAAGCTGGGGTGGTGTCCTTCTTAGGCAACGTGTGATGCCATATAGGGGATAAAATAATAACCTTCAGGGTTTCAGGGATCTGTCTAAATTCCCAGAGCCACCATTACCACTTGTATGACCTTGGAAATCTTCCAAGCTTTGCTAAATCACAAAATTTCATCATCTACAGAGTGGAGAAATAATATTCACTTTGTCAAGTTGTGGTGATAGTGATTAAATGAGGTCGTTTATGCCAAACACCTCATGTCTCCTAACCTCATCACTGCACTGAGCTAGGACCATGTCCACCACGTGAGACTAAAGGTGTTAAAATATGTTGGCATCCCTCACTCTCTGCTCAATCATCTGTACTCTGGATAAATGTCATTTGGAAATAGTGTCATATTCTTATCTTTGCATGTCAATAGTTGTTTTTACAAGGAGCAAGATGACAAGTCTTTTCTTCCATATTTTGATTTTGGGGAGAATGAGATAGAAATATAATAGAAACCATTGCTGAGTCCATTTATAAATTGGTAGAACATGAACTCCAGTGAGGAAACAGAATTCCTGAGTCCAATATGTATCACCCTCTAGAATTTTCCTCGATACTTGTCCTGAAGGCAAGATCTGTTTTTAAGGTGCCTATAAAGCATTGATGTCATGCACCGGCAGGTTTCCTTTCCTGGGCTGCTAAAATTAAAGAGTTACTCTCAAAAATCATGAACCCAATCCTAGCTCTTGGGAGGCTGAGGCGGGCGGATTACTCAAGGTCAGGAGTTCAAAACCAGCCTGAGCAAGAGTGAGACCCCGTCTCTATAAATACAAAGAAATTAATTGGCCAACTGATATATATATATAAAAATTAGCCAGGCATGGTGGCGCATGCCTGTAGTCCCAGCTACTTGGGAGGCTGAGGCAGAAGGATCGCTCGAGCCTAGGAGTTTGAGGTTGCTGTGAGCTAGGCTGATGCCACGGCACTCACTCTAGCCTGGGCAACAAAGTGAGACTCTGTCTCAAAAAAAAAAAAAAAAAAAAAATCATGAACCCTGGGTCAGAGGTGACAGTTCAATTCCTGAAAAGAATGCCCTCTTGAAACCAGAGTGTCCATCTAACCAATCTTCCATTTTCAGTTATTTATGAACTGTGCTTCTCATTCTGACTATTGTGTCTTAATAAATAACATTCACTTGCTCCCAGAAACTCGAACCCAAACCTCAGGGTTATAATGAGCCTTTATGTAGCCATCAGACACATGCTATTAGATGTCAAGTTCTGCACATTCTATATCTGAAGATAGTCTAATAAAAACAAAACAAATAACCAAACACCACCAACAGAAAAGCAAACCACAATGCTAATTATGAAAGATCTGGGGTTGGGGAGGAGAATAGGTACTGAATTAGTAAAGACGATTTTACAATGAAAACCATCATATCCACCCAAGTCGAAATGGAATTTATTGGTTGATGCAATTGTAAAGTCCAAAGTGTCTTCTTGCAAAGCCCATGTGTCTCAGGCAGGGCTACATTCAGGGACCCAAATAATAGCATTGAGACCCTGCATTTCTCCACCTTACTACTCAACTTCATTCCTTAGGCCGTTCCTCTTCATGTGACAGCAAGATGTCCATCAGAAGCTCCAAGCTCACATCCCCTCAGACTAGCAATCGCAGTCCACATAGAAATTCTCTTTACCAATGTTTATTCATTATCTCCAGATAAGTCTGTGATCATCCCTTCATGGGTCATGTGCCCAACCTGAACCAACCATTCTAGATGGGAGACTCGGATATTCTGGTTATCTCAGGCCATAAATTGAATCCACTCCATGTCAGAATCCAGTTACAGACATTATCACCAGGACTACATGGATGAGGAGAGGAGAGGGGCTCCCCTCTTCTTCCATTTATTTGGCTATAATTTAAAAAACAGAAAAATAAATGTTGGTGAGAATGTAGATAAATTGAAACTTTGTATGTTCTTAGTGGGGAATGAAAAATGACGTAGCAAAACAGTTTGGTGGCTCCTCAAAAAGCTAAATGTACAATTACCATATAACCCAGCAATTCCATTCCTAGGTTTCTACTCAAAATTGAAAACAGACACATTCAAACGAATATCTGTAGAACAACGTTCATCACAACATTATTCACAATAGCCAAAATGTAGACAACAGCCCAAGTATCCCTTATAGATGAATAGACAAACAAAATATGGTAGATTTATACAAGGGAATATTATTTATTCATGTAGAAAGGAGTGAAATAATTGTGGATGCCACAGTATGGATGAGCCCTGTAACATTATGCCAAGTGTAAGAAGCCAGATATGAAAAGACAAATAATGTGTCATTTCACTTATATGAAATATCTAGAGAGGCAAATCCACAGACATAGAAAGATTAGGCCGGGCATGGTGGCTCACACCTGTAATCCTAGCACTCTGGGAGGCCCAGGCAGACAAAGTCAGGAGTTCGAAACCAGCCTGAGCAAGAGCAAGAGCAAGACCCCGTCTCTACACTAAATAGAAACAAATTAATTGACCAACTAATATATATAGAAAAAAATTAGCCAGGCATGGTGGCAGATGCCTGTAGTCCCAGCTACTCGGGATGCTGAGGCAGGAGCATTGCTTGAGCCCAGGAGACTGAGGTTGCCATGAGCTAGGCTGATGCCACGGTACTCACTCTAGCCTGGGCAACAAAGCGAGACTCTGTCTCAAAAAAAAAAAAAGAAAGTAGATTAGAGGTTACTAGGGGCTGGGGACAGGGAAATGGGGAGCTACTGCTCAATGGTTACAGAGTTAGTTTGGGATGATGAAAATGTTTGGGAAACAGATAGTGGTGATGTTTGCAAACTGTGTGAATGTAATTAATTCTACTCAGTTTATACTTCAATAAGGTTGCAGTAGACTTTTAATATTGTATATGTATATATATTATCACAATAAAAAAAGGAGGGTAGCTATTCTAGATTTCAGAAAAACTGTGACTGAGTGAGACCTCTCAAAAACAATAAAAAACATAAAATAAAATAAAGAGACCAAAAGTAGTGCTAGAAATTTGACTAGATTCTGGTTCAAGATAAATAGGTGTAAAAGACATTTGGGGAGATTTTAATATGGAGCATAAATTATATGACATAGGGAATTACTAATTTTGAGGTGTGATAGGGGCTAGTGTTTATGTTTGATCATGTCCTTAGTCCAAGGAAGCCCTAGGGAGACAGGATTGCTGTTTCATGAAGCCTATGCCATTTCAAATAGCTCGAAACTGCCAAATTTATAAAAGCAAAAATGTCAAAGATATTACAATTTTGAATCTAGGTCATCAATATATGCTTATTCATTGGATTAGCTTTTCAACAGTTTTTGCAAGCACTAAATTATTTTGTTTTGTTTTGTTTTGAGACAGAGTCTCACTCTGTTGCTCTGGGTAGAGTATCGTGGCATCACCCTAGCTCATAGCATCCTCAAACTCCTGGGCTCAAGTGATCCTCTGCCTCAGCCTCCTGAGTAGTTGGGAGTACAGTCAAGTGCCACCATGCCTGGCTAATTTTTTCAATATGTTTTTTAGTTGGCTAATTAATTTTTTTCTATTTTTTTAGTAGAAATGGGGTCTCTTGCTCAGGCTGGTCTCAAACTTCTGACCTTGAGAGATTGGTCGGCCTCAGCCTCCCAAAGTGCTAGGATTACAGGCATGAGCCACCATGCCTGGCCATCCGTTAAATTCTTAAAAGTGAAAATTTGGTGGAGAAATTAGTTGCCAAGATCTCCTTTTATTATTTAGATGTAAGTGCCCCAAATTGGAGGGGTATATAAAATTTTGGGATGTCCAAAGAAGACATTTAATCATTTAAAAATGATTAAAGATATTGGGAATATTTAAAAGAGACTGACCTAAGGAAAAAGAAAATAAGAGATGGATTTGCTAGAGAAGGAGACTAAGAGGAATGAGACCAGATGCAGGGACCTGCAGATTGGGGGCAGGTGTTCAACGACTCCCCAAAGAAGTTGATTAGAGGGGTCAGTAACTGGCAGCAAGAATCAAGTTCAACCAGCTTGCCAGCTATCTCTGTCACCTTACATGAACTTTGGCTAATTACATCATTTGTATTGTGGTTTTTAAATTTCTCCACCCTTGAAATCACCATGACAGTTCTTTTTTTTTCTTTTTTTTTTTTTTTGAGACAGAGTCTCGCTTTGTTGCCCAGGCTAGAGTGAGTGCCGTGCGTCAGCCTAGCTCACAGCAACCTCAAACTCCTGGGCTCAAGCAATCCTGCTGCCTCAGCCTTCTGAGTAGCTGGGACTACAGGCATGCACCACCATGCCTGGCTAATTTTTTCTATATATATTAGTTGGCCAATTAATTTCTTTCTATTTATAGTAGAGACGGGGTCTTGCTCTTGCTCAGGCTGGTTTCGAACTCCTGACCTCGAGCAATCTGTCTGCCTGGGCCTCCCAGAGTGCTGGGATTACAGGTGTGAGCCACCGCGCCTGGCCACCATGACAGTTGAGAGACAACTAAGTAAACTATGAAAATGAGAGGGAACCCAATTCTAAGAATTACTACCTAAATTCTTAGTAAAAGCTAACCCCTTGGTCTTGAATATTCCTCCCTTCAATTAGTAAAACTATAAAGGATCTAAAACCTCCTCCTCCCAGCGCAGCTGCTCTTTTTCAAGCTTGCCCTCTCTCAGAGAGGGTACTTTTGCTTTCAAAAGAAAACCCTTTCTTGCTTGGCTTACATGGTGCATCCTGAAATTCTTTTCCCCATGATAACCAAGAACTTGGAAAACCATCTCCTCAGAGGCTGGTAACAGATTTGTAAATGTTCTTGGGCTTATAAGTTCTGAATAAAAATAAGTTAAGTGAGGAACAAGGGAGGCTCAGACCAGGAGAGTCATGGTGACATCTCTTGGTATTATAGCAGGACCAGGCCACAAATCCAAGAGAATACAGGAAATAAAAACCTCAAACTACTGGGGTACATCGGGAGAGAAGGGTATGGTGAACAACTGCATCACTAAAAGTGTGAGACAGCATGGTACAAATACAAGTTGCCCACCCTTTGACCCACAAAATTAAAAGCTGGCAAGCTGAAGAGCTCACATTTGTGATATTTCAGGTGCTTGCCACACATTCCTCCATTTATTATAGTTCTAACAAAAATAATCCACTGTGGTTGGCACCATTATTTTACCTGTTTTACAGATAAGGAAACCGAAATTCAGAAAGGTTAGTACATTTTCTCAAGGATACCCAGCTGGCAAGTGGTAGAATCATGACTTTAACCCAGGTTTTCTGCTTTCAGATCCTGGATGCTTAATCAATTTCCTCTACAGCAAGATCCTATAAAATGTGAACCACATCGGTCAGAATTAGCAGAGTGCTTGTTAAAATGGAGACCCCTGGACCTCACCCCAGAACCATGGAATCAGAAGGTTTGCAGTACAGCCCAGAATCTTCATTGATAAATGAGTTCCTGATACTTATGCGCAGTAAGCATTATTCACGGATGATCTATTTTCAAAATCCTTAACTTAGTTACATCTACAAAGAACCTGTTTTTTTTTTGAGACAGAGTCTCACTCTGTTGCCTGGGCTAGAGTGCTGTGGCGTCAGCCTAGCTCACAGCAACCTGTAACTCCTGGGCTCAAGCAATCCTCCTGCCTCAGCCTCCCAAGTAGCTGGGACTACAGGCATGCGCCATGATGCCTGGCTAATTTTTTTCTCTATATATTTTTAGTTGGCCAATTAATTTCTTTCTATTCATAGTAGAGACTGGGTCTTGCTCTTGCTCAGGCTGGTTTGGAACTCCTGACCTTGAGCCATCCCCCACCCCCCAGGCCTCCCCGAGTGAGTCTAGGATTACAGGCATGAGCCACGGTGCCCTGCAAGAACCTTTCTTTAAATACGTCTTATTCACAGGTTCCAGGTGGACATATTGGGGGGGGGGGTAGGGCGGCCACCATTCAACCCATTATTGATAGCAGGCCTTACGAGTTTGCTCCTGATAACCACCACTGGGGCAGCTGCTATGATTATCCATACTTTAGGATGACGAAAGTGGCCACAGTCACACATGAGTAAGAGGCAGAGAAAGAATTCCAGTCATGCTCTCGTAGGCTCAGAGTTCAGTCTCTCAACCACTAAGTATACCAGGTGAAGCAAACATCCATTTGATCAAACAGGTCGCAGGGGAAGCAAGAGGAAATTCACATGGTGGAGTCCTGGAAAAAGACTAGGTAGAAATACAAAAGCTATTTATGGAGGTTTCACTGAATGAAGAATTATTAGAAGTTTGGACTTCTTTATAATTGCCTGCATTTTCTTTAAAAAATTCTATACCAAGGCTATATTAAATTGTATAATCTGAAAAATATTCTTTCTTAAAAATGAAACTGATGGAGGCAGACTCTTTTTTCCAGAAAGTGTCTGGGCTCCAATTTTTTCTAACAGAAGTAGATACAGCAGGAAAGCCATTAAAAGAAACCCCTGAAACCAAGGAAAAGAGCCCATTTCTCTAGTCACACTCATACAGCATTAGAGAAAACAGGCAGTTATATATGTCACAAGCCCAACCACGAGAAAACCTAGGTAGTGACTTCTATTATTGAACAGTTAGAATTTAAGCTAAGAAAGGATTAAAAGGCAAAGGTACTATGAGCACAATCCACAGTGACTGTATAACATTCATGAACCTTGGCCCTGGCTGACTCCATTGGGTGAGGGAGCTTTGGGAGGCTTTGTCAGCAAGCAGGAGATATGGTGCCCATACAGAAAGAGCCAGGGTGACTGGGCGGGAATAACTGGGTAAAGAACTCAGACCCAATTTTTGCCCCTGCTGTTGAAAGGGCTCTCACCGTTTATCTGTGGAAATGTTAATGGATGCAAAGTTGTGTGAGCCTGATATCTCCTGCAATGTAATTGAATCTGCTCAAACCTGAGGATTAGTCGAAGAAATGAGAATACGTCCATATGATGAATTATCGTACAACCACAAACATCACATGGGAAATGGTAAGTGGAAAAATGAGGTCGCAAAATATGATCTTGCAAAATATTATATACACCTTGAGGCCAACTTTGCCTTCAATTATTTTTATGTTTTTAATAGTGCTTTTACAGATTAATTTTCTCATATATTTTGAAATCTTTTGCAGTATGTAAATATGGGATTATGATTCCAGGAATATGATTGTTAAGCTTATTGTTAAGCCTATGATTGTTAAGCTCAATTAAGGATGTTAAGTTGAAAGTTAAGACGATGGTCATTCCTTCATTTATTCAATAAAGTGGGTTTGTGTGTAATTTGTGTGAGGACCAAGCTTTGTGTGGGGCTTCCAAGGTGCACAGGGTACATCTGAGTCCTGACACCTCACATCTGTAGGGTCTTGGGGATGAAGACAATGTCAGGACAGCAGCAAGCAATGAACAGACAAGGCAGCCATACATGTCCAGTACTCAAAGAGCAGCTTTCTGGGAAAATCCAGGAGAGGGGATAACAGTTTCAGCCTAGAGGAATCAGCAAAGGCTTCACAGAGCAGGAGACGGGTCTGGAAGGTTCAGGGAGAACTTGTTACACAGGGAGAAGAGAGAGAGGCATCCTGGACAGACAGAATCACAAATGTGGACATGTTGCTTCAAAATCAAAGGCACAGGCCGGGCGCGGTAGCTCACGCCTGTAATCCTAGCTCTCTGGGAGGCCGAGGTGGGCGGATTGCTCGAGGTCGGGAGTTCAAAACCAGCCTGAGCAAGAGCGAGACCCCGTCTCTACTATAAATAGAAAGAAACTAATTGGCCAACTAATATATATAGAAAAAAAATTAGCCGGGCATGGTGGCGCATGCCTGTAGTCCCAGCTACTTGGGAGGCTGAGACAGAAGGATCGCTTGAGCCCAGGAGTCTGAGGTTGCTGTGAGCTAGGCTGACGCCACGGCACTCACTCTAGCCTAGGCAACAAAGTGAGACTCTGTCTCAAAAAAAAAAAAAAAAAAAAAAAAATCAAAGGCACAGGTTATGTTCAATATGCCCCTGTAAGGTCAGGCAGTCAAGGAGGATAATGAGACACTGAAACATATGAATTGTTCTTAAGATCCTCTGTGAAGCCCAGGAGTGTGGATTATGGCCAAAGGACGAACCTTCTCAGCACAGCACTTTGGCCCACAGAGAACTTCCACCGAGTCTCCTTTCCCCCCCTCTACTGGTTTGCCCAGAAGGGCTCTAGGCTCTCTCTTTGTGATGAGCAATCACAAAACAGCCATTGCAGTGTGACTGTCAGCTCAGAAGATGCACAGAACCCCCTGGGGAACTTAATGGAGAAAAATACCATTGCCCCAGTCCCAACCACAGATTCTGATTTAAATGATTGCGGTTTGGTGCAGCATCCATATACAGGTTCTTGGAAGCTGTGACCATAAGCAAAATGACATACGACGGAACCAATTTTACCATACGCTAGCTGATATAGACGAGACTTGTTTCCACAGCACATTTTTGGTCACAAAAACACTACCAAATGTTTAATAAAGACCAAAACACTTGCAATATTAAACATTCAAATACATGTGAGCTATACATACATATATGAAAGATTAATGAAAACAAGTAAGATAACTATTTACCCTATTCCAGGTCAGGGCCATGGGTGGCCGGAGACTATCCAGCAGCCCAAGGTGCAAGGCAGGAATCACCCTAGACAGGATGTCCTTCCATCACAGGCCATACTCACTCCTACTGGGACAATGTAGACACACCAGCTCACCTCACATGTACATCTTTGGGATGTGGCAGGAAACCAGACTACCCAGAGAGGCCCACACAAAAGTGGGGAGAACATGCAAACTCTGCACACAGTGCTCTGAGGCAGGAATCGATCTTTTTTCTCATTACTGTCGTAATGAAACAACATTATATGAAACGACCTTGCAGGGGACCTGCTGTATGTGTTTTCAAAGCACCCCAGGTTATGTTAACATGCAGACAGGACTGAAAACCACTGCTTTAGATTCTAAGAACTTTTACAAAAAGGAGTGCAAAAAGATTTGTAACATGTAGCCTATCAAAGTGACCACATAGAAAGGAAATATTTGTCTTGTATATACAGAATTTAAAATATAATAATTGAAAACAAATACCATTACCTGCTTAAAAGAGCAGGGTTGTTCTTAAGTCAGACTTCACTGACAGATATCCACTGAGGATATTTATTCTAAGCTCCTCAAAAACACTTTAACAAGTACATTGCTGTATTTCAATGTTTTGGCAAAGATTCTGTGCCTGGGAATGATGGGATGGGTCCACAGCACTTTCACCAGTAGGGACATGTCTTCCTGCCAAACGCCTTTCCCAGAGCTCTTTTCAAATCCCTGTTCCTCAGACTGTAGATGAAAGGATTTAGCATGGGGGTCACCACTGTATACAGCACTGTAGCTGCGGTGTCTTTCTCAGCTGAGTGAGAGGACGAGGGCTTGAAATACACAGCAATGATGGTGCCATAGAAGAGGAACACGACAGCCAGGTGGGAGCCACAGGTGGAGAAGGCTTTCCATCTTCCCTTTGTGGTAGGAGCTCTCAGGACAGCACAGGTGATGTGCACATAGGAAGCCAGGATGCAAACAAGTGGGGTGACAATGAAAAGGGGGCCCTCAGTTAGAATCATCATCTCATTGAGGTGGGTTTCTGAGCAGGAGAGTTTCAGGAGAGGAGTCACATCACAGAAGAAGTGGGGGATGGTGTTGTCTGCACAGAATGAGAGTCCAGCCATTAGCAGGGTGTGCAACAGAGCATGCAGGCTGGCCACGCCCCAGGACCCAGCCACCAGCAGGACACAGAGCTGATGGGTCATCTTTGTCATGTAATGTAAGGGGTGGCACACGGCCACAAAGCGGTCATAGGCCATCACAGCCAGGAGGAAATTATCCAAGCCTGAAAATGCACTGATAAAATACATCTGTGTGAGGCAGCCAGAGAAGGAGATGGTCTGGATCCCAAGCACGTGATTGGCCAGCATCTTGGGGGTGGTGGTGGAGGAGAAGCAGACGTCCACGAAGGACAGGTTGCCGAGGAAGAAGTACATGGGGGTGTGCAGGCGGGAGTCGGTGCTGACCGCCAGGATGAGCAGCAGGTTTCCCAGGACCGTGGCCAGGTACATGCTCAGGAAGAGCACGAAGAGGAGCTGCTGCTGCTGGGGCTGCCTGGAGAGTCCCAGGAGGAGGAACTCGGAGACACTCGACTGGTTTGTGCCTCTCATCAGCCTGGGATCCTGGGCCTAGAGGCGGACGAAGAAGAATAGATGCAAACACTTGGGAAATGGTGGTGAATTTTGCTCTGTGGTGGTGGTGATAAAATTGTAGCTGCTGCTCCTTCTGGGCTCACGTTAACAGAGCACTATACAGAGGTAAGAGCCAGCCTTCTTTGCTGATCTCCCTCAGTCCAGCTTATAAAATTAAAGTGGAAATGGCCCAGAGGTGTGGGCAAAAACTCACCCAATTTGTGTTCTCCTCAGGTCTGGAGCTCATGAATAGACAAGACAGGCACTGGTCATTACTGGGCTATTGTGAGGAACTGCTGAGGATCTCAGGATGGTTTCTGTGGCTCCAGTAAAAGAGAGGAGGAGTGTGTCTCTGAGTATTGCCCAACAAGCAGTTTTCATGCAGTGCCACTGATCTGACGCTTACCCAGAAAGAATGGCAGTCTTCACTGTCACTTGCTTCACTTTTTCAGACCTGGCAAGGAGTTATTCCTTCAGGGAGAGGAACTCATCACTGGGGTTTTCAGGTTAAGTCTGCAGGAATAAAGAGCAGGAACACACAGACTCAGCACTTTGGTACAGGAAGGATGTTTGGAAGAATCATAGGGCAAGCTTTATACTGCAGCCTCCATGGTCACTAGGGCTGTATTCCCCAAGAGCCTCATTGGAAAGAACCTGAGAGTAATTGTCCCTTTTCCTCCTTGTGCTCTTTTGGGTCCAGCTTTGATAATAAAGACCTGCCACCCGAGTTGTGTAATTCTGGCTTCAGTTCTTGGCAACTTTGACAATGATACAATCTTCAGGGTGACCACTAGCAACAAACCTTCTGTTACAGAAAACACAGGATGCTGTATTTTATTGTCCAGCCAAGCTGGGGTGGTGTCCCTGTTGAGAAATGTGTGATCCCATCTGAATAGAGATTCATATAATAACCTTTAGGTTTTCATGGATCTGTCTCAATTCCCAGAGCAAACATTACTAGTTGTATGACCTTGGAAACCTTCCAAGCTTTCCTGAATCACAAAATTTTGTCATCTATAAAGTGGAGAAATAATATTTACTTTGTCTCAAGTTGTGGTAATCGTGATTAAATGAGGTCATTTATGCCAAACATCTCATGTCTCCTAACCTCATCAATGCACAGAGCTAGGACTAGGTCCACTAGTTGAGGCTGAACGTTTTAATTATGTTGACATCCCTAACTCTCTGCTCAATCAACTATATTCTGGATAAATGTCATTTGGAAATAGGGTCATATTCTTATCTTCATATGTCATTAGTTATTTTTAAAAGGGGCCAGATGACAAGTCTTTTCTTCCATATTTTGATATTTGGGTGAATGAGATAGAAATATAATAGAAACCATTGCTGAGTCCATTTATAAATTGGTAGAATGTGGACTCCAGTGAGGAAACAGAATTCCTGAGTCCAATATGTATCACTCTTCTAGAATTTTCCTAAATACTTGTCCTGAAGGCAAGATCGGGCTTTAAGGTGCCTATAAAGCATTTGATCTCATGCACTGGCAGGTTTGCTTTCCTGGGCTGCTAAAATTAAAGAGTTACTCTCAAAAATCATGAACCCTGGGTTAGAGGTGGCAGTTCAATTCCTGAAAAGATTGCCCTCTTGAAACCAGAGTATGCATCTAACCAATCTCCATTTTCAGTTATTTATGAACTGTCCTTCTTCTTCTGACTAATGTGTCTTAATAGATAGCAATTACTTGTTTCCAGTAACTCAAGACCAAAACTTCAGGGTTATAATGAGCCTTTAGGTTGCCATTGGACACATGCTATTAGATGTCAAGTTCTGGCCATTGTATCTCCAAAGATAGTCAAAAAAAACAAAACAACCAACCAACCAACAACAACAAAAAACCAATACACAATGCTAATTATGAAAGATCTAGGGATGAGGAGGAAAATAGGTACTGAATTAATAAAGGCATTGTTTACAATAAAAACCAACTCATGTCCACCCAAGGTGAAATGGGATTTATTGGTTGATGTAATTGCAAAGTCCAAAGTGTCTTCTTGCAAAGCCCATGTGTTTCAGGAAGGGCTAAATTCAGGGACCCAAATAACAGCATCAGAAGCCTGTATTTCTCCATCTTACTGCTCAACTTCATTCTGTAGACCGTCCCTCTTCATGTGACAGCAAGATGTCCATCAGGAACTCCAAGCTAACATCCTTTCAGACTAGTGATCACAGGGCATGTAGAACTTCTGTTTACTAATGTTTATATATTGTCTCCAAGTAAGGTTGTGATCATGCCTTGGTGGGTTGTATGTCCAAACCTGAACCAACCATTGTATACAGGAGACTGGGATATTTGGTCATCTCAGGCCATGAACTGAATCCACTCCATGTGAGAATCCGGTTACAGACATTATCACCAGGACTAAATGGAGGAAGAGAGGCGCTCCCCTTCTCTTCCACATATGTGGCTATAATTTTTAAAAAACAGAAAAATAAATATTGGCGTGGATGTGGAGAAATCAGAACTCTGTATGTTGCAGGGGTGGGGGAATGTAAAATGATACAGCAAAAGTTTGGTGGCTTCTCAAAAAGCTAAATGTAGAATTACCATACAACCCAGCAATTCCATTCCTAGGTTTCCACTCAAAATGGAAAACAGAGATTCAAATGGATATTTGTAGAACAACCTTCATCACAACATTATTCTCAATAGACAAAATGTAGAAAACAATGCAAGTATCGATTACAGATGAATAGACAAACAAAATGTGGTAGATTTTTACCACATTACCAGGGAATATTATTCATTCATGAAGAAAGGAATGAAATACTGAGGCATGCCACAAAGTGGTGAGCCCTGTAACATTATGCCTAGTGAAAGAAGCCAGATAGGAAAGGAAAAATAATGTATTATCCCACTTATATGAAATATCTAGATAGGCAAATCCCTAGGCATAGAAAGCAGATTAGAGGTTACTAGGGGCTGGGAAGGGGAAACAAGGAGTTATTGCTTAATGGTGACAGAGTTAAGTTTGGGATCATGAAAATGTTTTGGAAACAAATAGTGGTGATGGTTACAAACTGTGTGAATGTAATTAATGCCACTGAGTTTATACTTTGAGAACATTGAAGTGGATTTTTTGTGTTGTATAGGTATTTATATTATCACAATAAAAAAAGAAGGTTGGCTATTCTAGATTTCAGAAAAACTGTGACTGAGTGAAACCCTCTCTCAAAAACAATCAAAAACATAAAATAAAATAAAGAGACCAAAAGTAGTGTTGAAAACTTGACTAGATTCTGGTTCAAGATACATAGCTATAAGAGACACTTGGGGAGATTTTAATATGGAGCATAAATTATATGACATTAGGGAATTATTAATTTTGAGGTGTGTTAGGGGCACTGTGTTTATGTTTGATGATGTCCTTAGTCCAAGGAAGCCCTAGAGATACAGGGCTGGTGTGTCATGAACCCTATGACTTTTCAAATGGCTCAAAACTACAAAATTTATATAAGCAAAAATGGCAAAGATATTACAATTTTGAATCTAGGTCATACATATGTGGTTGTTCATTGGATTAGCTTTTCAACAGTTTCTGCATGCACTAAATTCATTTTATTATTTTTTTTGAGACACAGCCTCACTCTGTTCCCCAGGCTAGAGTGCCCTGGCGTCAGGATAGCTCACAGCAACCTCAAACTCCTGGGCTCAAGCGATCCTCTGCCTCAGCCTGCCAAGTAGCTGGAACTACAGGCATGTGCCATCATGCCTTGAAAATACTTTCTACATATTTTTTTAGTAGGTCAATTAATTTCTTTCTACTTTTTTAGTAGAGACAGGGTCTCGCTCTTGCTCAGGCTGTTTCGAATACCTGACCTTGAGTGATCCCCGGGCCTTGGCCTCCCAGGGTGCTAGGATTACAGGCATGAGCCACCACGGGAGGCCATGCATTAAATTCTTAAAAGTGAAAATTTGATGGAGAAATAAGTTGCCAAGATCTCCTTCCATTATTTAGATGTAAGTGCCCCAAATTGGAGGGGTATATAAAATTTCTGGATGTCCAAAGAGGAACATTTAAAAATGGTTAAAGATATTAGGACTATTTCAAAAAGACTGACCTTAGGAAAGAGAAAATAACAGATGGATTTGTTAGAGTAGGAGACTAAGAGGGCTGAGACCAGAAGGAGGGACTTGCAGATTGGGTCCAGGTGTTCAACAACCCCTAAACGAAGGTGATTAGAGGAGTCGGTAACTACTGGCAAGAATCAACTTCAACCTGCTTGTCAGGTATCTCTGTCACCTTACATGAACTTTGGCTAATTATATCATTTACATTGTGGTTTTTAAATTTCTCCACCCTTGAAATCACCATGAAGGTTCTGAGACCATGTAAAGTATAAAAATGATAGGGAACCCAATTCTAAGAATTACTTCCTAAATTCTTAGTAAAAGCTAACCTCTTGGTCTTGAATATTCTTCCCCTCAATTACTAAAACTATAAAAGATCTGAAACCACCTCCTCCCAATGCAGCTGCTCTTTTTCAAGCTTGCCCACTGTCTCTTGTGAGAGGGTACTTTTGCTTTCAATAAAAAGCCATTTCTTGCCAGGTTTACAGGGTTCGTCCTGAAATTTTTTTCCCCACAATCACTAAGAACTTGGAAAACCATCCCCTCAGATGCTGGTAACAGATTTGTAAATGTTCTTGGGCTTATAAGTTGTGAATAAAAATATGTTAAGTGAGGAACAAGGGAGGCTCATAGCAGGACAGTGGTGGTGACATCTCTTGGTATTACAGCAGGCCCAGGCCACAAATCCAAGTGCATACAGGAAATAAAAAGTAAATCCTACTGGAGTACATCGGGAGAGAAGGGTATGGTGGACAATTGCATCACTAAAAGTGTGAGACAGCATGGTACAAATATAAGTTGCCCACCCTTTGACCCAGAAACGTAACAGCTGGTGGGCTAAAGAGCTCACATTTGTGACATTTCAGGTGGTTGGCACACATTCTTCCATTTATTATAGTTCTAACAAAAATAATCCACTGTGGTAGGCAACATTATGATACCTGTTTTACAGATAAGGAAACTGAAATTCAGAAAGGTTAGTACATTTTCTCTAGAATACCCAGCTAGCAAGTGGTAGAGTCATGACTTTAACTCAGATTTTTTGGTGTCAGATCCTGGAAGCTTAATCAGTTTCCTTTACAGCAATATCCCAAAAATTTGACCTATGAGCCACATGAGTCAGAATTAGCAGTGTGCTTCTTAAAATGCAGACCCCTGGCCCTCACCCCAGAACCATGGAATCAGAATGTTCAGAGTACAGCCCACAATTTTCATTCATAAATGAGTTCCCGACACTTATTCACAGTAAAGGTTAATCCAGGATGATGTCTTCTCCAAATCCTTAACTTGTTTAGATCTTCAAAGAACCTTTCTTTAAATGGGTCCCATTCACAGGTTCCAGGTGGACATATTTGGGGGGGACACCATTCAACCCATTATGAATTTGCTCCTGATAACCACCTCTGGGGCAGCTGCTATAGTTATTCCTACTTTAGATGACAAAAGTGGCCACAGTCACACACCAGTAAGAGGCAGAGAAAGAATTCCGGTCATGCTCTCTTAGGCTCAGAGTTGAGGCTCTCAACCACCAAGTCTACTAGGCAAAGGAAACGTCCATTTTATCAAAGCAGGGCCCAGGGTAAGCAGGAGCAAATTCATCTGGTGGGGTCCTGGAAAAAGACTAGGTAGAAATACAAAAGCTATTTATGGAGGTTTCACATTGAATGAAGAATTATTAGAAGTTTGGACTACCCTATAATTGCCTGCAATTTCTTAAAAAATTCTATACCAAGGAATATTAAATTGTATAATCTGAAAAATATTCTTTTTAAAAACTGAAACTGGTGGAGGCAGGCTCTTCTTTCCCCGAGTGTGTGGGCTCCAATTTTTTCTTTCTAACAGAAAGAAAAGCAGGCCCCGGCAGAAGGGGGCCTTCAGCGGTGGCTCAGGCCTGTAATCTTTGCACTCTGAGAGGCCAAGGGGGTCGGATGGCTCAAGGTCAGGAGTTCGAAACCAACCTGAGCAAGAGTAAGACTCTGTCTCTACTAAAAACAGAAATTAATTGGCCAACTAAAAATATATAGAAAAAATTATCCGGGCATGGTGGCACATGCTTATAATCCTAGCTACTCGGGAAGCTGAGGCAGGAGGATCGTCTGAGCCCAGGAGTTTGAGGTTGCTGTGAGCTAGGCTGATGCCACGGCATTCTAGCCCAAGCAACAGAGTGAGACTCTGTATCAAAACAAAACAAAACAAAACAAAAACTAGAAGTACATGCAGCAGGAAAGCCATTAAAAGAAACCCCTGAAACCAAGGAAAAGAGCCCATTTCTTTAGTCACACAAATAAGACAGCATTGGAGAAAACACGCAGGTGTATAACTCACAAGCCCAAAACACGAGAAAGCCTAGGGAGTGACTTTTATTATTGAACAGTTAGAATTTAAGCTAAGAAAGGATTAAAGGAAAAGATACTACATACACAATACACAAGGTGACTGTATAACATTCATGAACCTTGGGCCTGGCTGACTCCATTAGGTGAGGGAGCTTTGGGAGCCTTTGTCAGCAAGCAGGAGATATGGTGCCCATGACAGAAAGGGCCAGAGAGACTGTGTGGGATAACTGGGTAAAGAACTCAGACCCAATTTTTTTTTTTTTCCTCAGACCCAATTTTTGCCCCTGCTGTTGAAAAGGCTCTAACACGTTTGTTATCTGTGGAAATGTTAATAGATGCAAAGTTGTGTGAGCCTGATATCCCCTGCAATTTAATCGAATCTGCTAAAGCTGGGGATTAGTCAAATAAATGAGAATATGTCCATATTATGAACTATCATGCAAGCACAAACATCACATAGGAAATGGTAAGTGGAAATGTGAGGTCACAAAATATGATCTCACAAAATATTATATATAACTTGAGGCCAACTTTGCTTACAATTATTTTATGTTTTTAATAGTGCTTTTACAGATTTTCTCAGATATTTTGAAATCTTTTGCAGTATGTAAATATTGTATTATGATTCCTGGAATATGATTGTTAAGCCTATTGCCCAATTAAGGATGTCAAGTTGAAAGTTAAGACGATGTTCATTCCTTCACTTATTCAGTAAAAGTGGGTTGCGTGTGTAATTTGTGTCGGGAGTTGAGCTTTGTGTGGTGCTTCCAAGGTGCACAGGAGACAGGTGAGTCCCAACACCTCACATCTGTAGGGTCTTGAGGATGAAGCCAGAGTCAGGACAGCACCAAGCAATGAACAGACTAGGCAGCCGTACATGTCCAATAATCAAAGAGAATCTTTCTGGGGGAATCCAGGAGAGGGAATGACAGTCTCAGTCTAGAGGAATCAGCAAACGATTCACAGAGCAGAAGACTTGAGTCTGGAAGGTCAGGGAGAACTTACTACACAGGGAGAAGACAGAGAGGTATCCTGGATAGACAGAATCGCAAATGTGGACATGTTGTTTCAAAATCAAAGGCACACGTTATGTTCAATATGCCCCTGTAAGGTCAGGCAGTCAAGGAGGATGTTGAGACACTGAAAACTTATGAATTGTTCTTAGGATCGTCTGTGAGGCCCAAGAGTGTAAATTAGGGCAAAAGAACCAACCTTCTCAGCACAGCGCATGGCCCACAGACTCCCTCTTTGTGAAAAGCAATCATGAAACATCCAGTGCAGTGTGACTGTCAGCTCAGAAGATGCACAGAACCCCCTGGGGAACTTAAAGGAGAAAAATACCACCACCCAGGGCCATCCCAGAGATTCTGATATAACCAGTTGAGATGTGGTACAGCAACTGTGCACAGGTTCTTGGAAGCTGTGACCATAAGCAAAATGACATATGACGGAACCAATTTTACCAAAGGCTAGCTGATACAGATGAGACTTATTTCCACAGCACATTTTTGGTCACAAAAACACTACCAAATGTTTAATAAAGACCAAAACACTTGCAATATTAAACATTCAAATACATGTGAGCTATACATACATTTAAGAAAGATTAATGAAAACAAGTAAGATAACTATTTACCCCATTCCAGCTAGTCAGGGTCATGGGTGGCTGGAGCCTATCCGGCAGCCCAGGGTGCAAGGCAGGAATCACCCCAGACAGGACAGCCTTCCATCACAGGCCACACCGCCTCCTACTGGAACAATGTAGACACGCTAGCTCATCTCACATGACCATCTTTGGGATGTGACAGGAAACCAGAAAGGCCCATGTAGACGTGGGGAGAACATGTGAACTCCACACACAGTGCCCCAGGCAGGAATCCATCTTTTCTCTCATCACTGTCGTAATGAAACAACGTTGTACAAAACAACCTTGTTGGGAAACCAGCTGTATGTGTTTTCAAAGCACCCAGGTTATGTTAACACGCAGTCAGGACTGAAAACCACTGCTGTAGATTCTAAGAACATTTACAAAAAGGAGTGCCAAAATATTTGTAACATGTAGCCTTTCAAAGACATCACTTAGAAAGGAAAAATTTGTCTTGTATGTAAAAGAATTTAAAATATAATCATTAGAAACAAATACCATAACCTGCTTAAGAGAGCAGGGTTGTTGTTAAGTCAGACTTCACTGACAGATATCTACTGAGCATGTTTATTCTAAGTTCCTCGAAGACATATTAATCATTAGATTGCTGTATTTCAACGAGTTGGCAAAGATTCTGTGCCAGGGAATGATGTGCTGGGTCCACAGCACTTAACACCACTAAGAGCATGTCTTCCTGCCAATCACCTTTCCCAGGGCCCTTTTCAAATCCCTGTTCCTCAGGCTGTAGATGAAAGGGTTTAGCATGGGCGTCACCACTGTATAGAACACTGTAGCTGTAGTGTCTTTCTCAGCTGAGTGAGAGGACGAGGGGTTTAAATACAAAGCAATGATGGTGCCATAGAAGAGGAACACGACAGCCAGGTGGGAGCCACAGGTGGAGAAGGCTTTCCATATTCCCTTTGTTAATGGTACTCTCAGGACAGCACAAGCAATAAAGACATATGACACCAGGATGCAAATAAATGGCGCAATCATTATAGGCCCTGCTGCAATAAGAATCATCATCTCATTGAGGTGCGTGTCCGAGCAAGAGAGTTTCAGGAGAGGAGTCACATCACAGAAGAAGTTGGGGATGGTGTTGTCTGCACAGAATGAGAGTCGAGCCAGAGGCAGGAGGTGCAACAGAGCACTCAGGTTGGCAACGACCCATGACCCAGCGACCAGCAGGACACAGAGCTGATGGGTCATCTTTGTCATGTAATGTAAGGGGTGGCACACGGCCACAAAGCGGTCATAGGCCATCACAGCCAGGAGGAAATTGTCCATGCCTGCAAGCACACTGAGAAAATA
This sequence comes from Microcebus murinus, assembly GCF_040939455.1. NCBI lineage: Eukaryota > Metazoa > Chordata > Mammalia > Primates > Cheirogaleidae > Microcebus > Microcebus murinus. Next base: position 2,634,910 of record NC_134122.1, on the reverse strand, counting down.
TAACTGTGTGAAGCAACCAGAGAAGGAGATGGTCTGGATCCCAAGCACATGATTGGCTAGCATCTTGGGGGTGGTGGTGGAGGAGAAGCAGACGTCCACGAAGGACAGGTTGCCGAGGAAGAAGTACATGGGGGTGTGCAGGCGGGAGTCGGTGCTGACCGCCAGGATGAGCAGCAGGTTTCCCAGGACCGTGGCCAGGTACATGCTCAGGAAGAGCACGAAGAGGAGCTGCTGCTGCTGGGGCTGCCTGGAGAGTCCCAGGAGGACAAACTCGGAGACACTCGACTGGTTTGTGCCTCTCATCAGCCTGGGATCCTGGGCCCGGAGGTGGACAAAGAAGGATAAATGCAAAAACTTGGGAAATGGTGGTGAATTTTGCTCTCAGGCAGTGATGATAAAATTGTTGCTGATGCTACTTTCTGGGCTCATGTTTACAGAGGACATTACAGAGGAAGACCCAGTGTTCTGAGTCCAGTTTATAAAATTAAAGTGGAAATGACCCACAGGTGTGGGTAAAAACTCACCCAATTTTTGTTCCCCACAGCTCTGGAGCTCATAAACAATCAAGGCAGGTACTGGTCATTACTGAGCGATTGTGAGGAACTGCTGAGGATCTCAGGATAGTTTCCATGGCTCCACTTAAAAGAGAGGGAGGAGTGTCCCTTTGACGTCCCCATGACAACCAGTTATTGATGTAGTGCCACTGATCTGACTCTTACGCAGAAAGAATGGCAATCATCACTGTCATCTGGCTTCACTTTTTCAGACCTGGCCAGCGGTTACTGGCTGAGGGAGAGGCACTCATCACTGGGGGTTCCAGGCTAGTCTGCATGAATGGAGAGCTGCAATGCACAGACCCAGTGCTCGGTGCAGGAAGGATGTTTGGAAGAATCACAGGGCAAGCTAAATACTGCAGCCTCCATGGCCACTAGGGCTACATTCCCCGAGAGCCTCATTGGAGACAAGGGAAAGTAATTGTCCCTTCTCTTCCTTGTGCTCTTTTGGGACCAGCTCTGCTAATAAAGACCTGCCACTCGAGTTGTATAATTCTGGCTTCGGTATTTGGCAACTTTGAAAAGATACAATCTTAGGGGTATCAGTTAGCAACAAGCCTTCCGTTAGAGAAAATTCAAAGATGCTGTATTTTATCTCCCACCCAAGCTGGGGTGGTGTCTTTGTTGGGAAACGTGTGTGATGCCACGTAGGGACTAAGATAATCACCTTTGGGTTTTCACGGATCTGTCTCAATCCCCAGAGCCACCATTACTAGTTGTATGACCTTGGAAATCTACCAAGCTTTGCTGAATGACAAAATTTCATCATCTATAGAGTTGAGAAATAATATTCACTTTGTCAAGTTGTGGTGATGGTGATTAAATAAGGTCATTTATGTCAAACACCTCATGTATCCTAACCTCATTAATTGTACTGAGCTAGGAACATGCTCACTAGGTGAGGCTAAAGGTATTAAATTGTGTTTACATCCCTAACTCTCTGCTCAATCATGTGTACTCTGGATAAATGTCATTTGGAAATAGTGTCACCTTCTTATCTTCATATGTCAATAGTTATTTTTTACAAGGGGCCAGATGTCAAGTCTTTTCTACCATATTTAGATTTTGGGGTAAATGAGATAGAAATATAATAGAAACCATTGCTGAGTCCTTTTATAAATTGGTAGATCATGGACTCCAGTGAGGAAACAGAATTCCTGAGTCCTATATGTATCACTCTTCAAGAATTTTCCTCGATACTTGTCCTGCAGGCAGGATCTGGTTTTAAGGCGCCTATAAAGCATTTGATCTCATGCACTGGCAGGTTTGCTTTCCTAGGCTGCTAAAATTAAAGAGTTACACTCAAAAGTCACGAACCCTGGGTCAGAGGTACCAGTTAAATCCCTGAAAAAAATGCCTTCTTGAAACCAGAGTGTCCATCTAACCAATCTTCCATTTTTCAGTTATTTATGAACTGTGCTTCTCATATTGTCTATTGTGTCTTAATAAATAGCACAAACCTGCTTCTAGTAACTCAAAACCAAAACCTCAGGGTTATAATGAGCCTTCAGGTTTCCATCAGACACATGCTAATACACATCAAGTTCTGCCCATTCTATATCCAATGATAGTCAAATAAAAACAAAACAACCCACCAACTAAACAACAACAACAACAACAAAAAACGCAAAATGCTAATTATGAAAGATCTGGGGATGCGGAGGAGAATAGGTACTGAATTAGTAAATGCATTGTTTACAATGAAAACCAACTCATATCTACTCAAGACGAAATGGAATTTATCGGCTGATGAAATTGCAAAGTCCATAGTGTTTTCTTGCATACCCAATATATTTCAGGAAGGGCTAAATTCAGGGACTGAAATAATAGCATCAGGAGCCTGTATTTCTCCATCTTACTGATCAACTTCATTCTGTAGACCGTCCCTCTTCATGTGGGACAGGGAGATGTCCATCAGGAACTCCAAGCTCACATCCTCTCAGACTAGCAATCACAGGGCACATAGAACTTCTCTTTACAAAGTTTATTTATTATCTCCAGATAAATCTGTCATCATCCCTTCACAGGTCATGTGTCCAAACTTGAACCAATCATTCTAGATGGGAGAATGGTATATTCTCGTCATCTCAGGCCACAAATATAATCCACACCCTGTGAGAATCCAGACATTATCACCGGGACTAAATGGAGGAGGAGAGGGGCTCTCCTCCTCTTCCATATATTTGGCTATAATTACAAAAAAACAAAAAAATAAGTGTTGGCGAGGATGTGGAGATATCGGATCTCTGTATGTTGCTGGGGGGGGAATTTAAAATGATGCAGCAAAACAGTTTGGTAGCTCCTCAAAAACCTAAATGTACAATTACCATACAACCCATCAATTCCATTCCTAAGTTTCTACCCAAAATTGAAAACAGAGATTGAAATGAATATTTGTAGAACAACGTTCATCACAACATTATTCTCAATAGCCAAAATGTAGAAAACAACCCAAGTATCCATTACAGATGAATAGACAAACAAAACGCAGATTTTTACAAGGGAATATTATACATTCATGAAGAAAGGATTGAAATACTGATGCATCTCACAGTGTGGATGATCCCAGTAACATTATGCCAAGTGAAAGAAGTCAGATATGGAAAGACAAATAATGTATCATTCCACTTATATCAAATATCTAGACAGGAAACTCCACAGACATAGAAAGTTGATTAGAGGTTACTAGGGGCTGGGAAAGGGGAAACAGGGAGTTACTGCTTAATGGTTACAAAGTTAGTTTGGGATCATGAAAATGTTTTGGAAACAGATAGTGGTAATGGTTGTAAACTGTGTGCATGTAATTAATACTGCTGAATTTATACTTCAAAAAGGTTGAAGTGCATTTTTTATATTGTATATGTATGTATATTATCATAATAAAAAAGGAGGGTGGCTCTCTAGACTTAAGAAAAACTGTGACTGAGTGAGACCCTCTCTCAGAAACTATCAAAAATATAAAATAAAATGAACAGACCAAAAGTAGTGCTGGAAATTTGACCAGATTCTGGTTGAAGATAAATAGCTATAAACGTCATTTGGGGAGATTTTAATATGGAGCATAAATTATATGACATTAGGGAATTATTAATTTTGAGGTGTGTCAGGGGCACTGTGTTTATGTTGGATCATGTCCTTAGTCAAAGAAAGCCGTTGGGATGTAGGGCTGGTGTGTCATGAAGCCTAGGACGTTTCAAATACCTAAACACTGCAAAATTTACAAAAGGAAAAATGTCAAATATATTACAATTTTCAATCTAGGTCATACATATGTGGTTGTTCATTGGATTAGCTTTCCAACAGTTTTTGCATGCTTTAAATTCTTACAAGTGACGATTTGGTGGAGAATTGAGTTGCCAAGATCTCCCTCCATTTTTAAATCTAAATGCCCCAAATTGTAGGGGTATATAAAATTTCTGGGTGTCCAAAGAAGACCATTAAAAAATGATTAAGATATTTGGAATATTTCAAAGAGACTGACCTGAGGGGAAAAAAATAAGAGATGGATTTGTTAGAGTAGGAGACTAAGAGGGCTAGGACAGATGCAGGGACTTGCAGAGTGGATGCAGGTCTTCAACAACCCCCCAATGAAGCTGATTAGAGAAGTTGGAAAATACTGGCAGGAATCAACTTCAACCAGCCTGTCAGCTATCTCTGTCACCTAACATGAATGATGCCTAATTATATCATTTACATTGTGGTTTTGAAATTTCTCCACTCTTGAAATCACCGTGACAGTTTTCAGACAACCATATAAATTAAGAAAATGAGAGGGAACCCAATTCTAAGAATTACTACCTAAATTCTTAGTAAAAGATAACCCCTTGGTCTTGAATATTCCTCCCCTCAATTAGTAAAACTATAAACGACCTAAAAGCCCCTCCTCCCAGTGCAGCTGCTCTTTTTCAAGATTTCTCTCTCTCTCTCTCTCTCTCTCTCTCTCTCTCTCTCTCTCTCTCTCTCTCTCTCTCTCTCTCCCTCCCTCCCTCCCTCCCTCCCTCCTTCCCTCCGTCTCTCTCTCTCTCTCTCTCAGATACTTTTTCTTTCAATAAAAAGCCATTGTTTGCTTGGCTTACATGGTACATCCTGAAATTGTTTTCCCCAAGGTCACGAAGAACTTGGAAAACCCTCCACTCAGAGGCTGGTAACAGATTTGTAAATGTTCTTTTTTTTTTTTTTTTCATCATATTATGGGGGTCCAGATTTTAAGGTTTCAATAAATGCCCTGAGTTTGCTCCTGATAACCACCTCTGGGGCAGCTGCTATGGTTATCCATACTTCAGGATGAGGAAAGTGGCCACAGTCACACACCAATAAGAGACATAGACAGAATTCCAGTCATGCTCTCTTTGGCTCAGAGTTGAGTGTCTCAACTGCCAATTCTATCAGGTGAAGCAAACATCCATTTGATCAAAAGAGGGCCCAGGGTGAGCAGGAGCAAATTCACATGGTGGAGTCCTGGAAAAAGACTAGGTAGAAATACAAAAGCCATTTATGGCGGTTTCATTGAATGAAGAATTATTAGAAGCTTGGATTTCTTTATTATTGCCCGCATTTTCCTTAAAAAATTCTATACCAAGGATATATTAAATTCTATAATCAGAAAAATATTCTTTTTAAAAAATGAAACTGGTGGAGACCGACACTTCTCTGTCAGAAAGCATCTGGGCTACAATTTTTTCTTTCTAGCAGAAGAAGATACAGCAGGAAAGCCATTGAAACAAACCCATGAAACCAAGGGAAAGAGCCCATTTCTCTAGTCACGCAGCTCAGACAGCATTGGAGAAAACAGGCAGGTATGTACTTGGAAAGCCCAAACCACGAGAAAGCCTAGGTAGTGACTTTTATTATCGAACAGTTAGAATTTAAGCTAAGATACTTGCTGCTTTGCTTTAGGAAAGAAAAAAAATAAAAATAAAAAAAAAAAAAAAGAATTTAAGCTAAGAAAGGATTAAAGGACAAGGTACTATGTGCACAATCCACAGTGACTGTATAACATTCATGAACCTTGGGCCAAGCTGACTCCACTGGGTGAGAGAGATTTGAGAGCATTTGTCAGCAAGCAGGAGATATGGTGCCCATGACCATAAGGGACAGAGTGACTGCGTGGGAATAACTGGGTAAGGAACTCAGACCCAATTTTTGCCCCAGTGTTGAAAAGGCTCTCACCGGTTATCTGGGCAAATGTTAATGGATGCAAAGTTGTGTGAGCCTGATATCTCCTGCAATGTATTTCAATCTGCTCAAATCTGGGGATTAGTCAAATAAATGAGAATACATCCATATCATGAACTATCATATAACCATAAACATCATATATCTAAGGTATTTGATGACATGGGAAATGATAAATGGAAAATGAGGACACAAAATAGTAGATATAAACAGAGGCCAACTTTGGTAAACATTATTTTCATATGTTTCTAATAGTGCTTTTACAGAATAATTTTCTCATATATTTTGAAATCTCTTGCAGTATGTAAATATGGTATTATGATTCCCAGAATATAATTGTTAAGCCTCTTGCCCAATTAAGGATGTCAGGTTGAAAGTTAAGACGATGTTCATTCCTTCACTTATTCAGTAAAGGTGGGTTGCGTGTGTAATTTGTGTCAGAAGCTGAGTTTTGTGTGGGGCTTTCAAGGTGAACAGGGTAAGCCTGAGTCCTGACACCTCAACCTGTAGGGTCTTGAGAATGAAGCCAGAGTCAGGATACCAGCAAACAAAGAACAGACTAGGCAGCCATACATGTCCAGTACTCAAAGAGTAGCTTTTGAGGGGAATCCAGGAGAGGGGATAACAGTCTCAGCCGGGAGGAATCAGCAAAGGCTTCACAGAGCTGGAGACTTGGGTCTGGAAGGTTCAGTGAGACATTGCTACGAAGGGAGAATACAGAGAGGCATCCTGGTGAGACAGAATCGCAAATGTGAAAATGCTGCTTCAAAATCAAGGCATACTTTATGTCAAATATGCCTCTGTAAGGTGAGGCAGTCAAGATGGATAATGAGGCCGGGCGCGGTGGCTCACGCCTGTAATCCTAGCTCTCTGGGAGGCCGAGGCGGGCAGATTGCTCAAGGTCAGGAGTTCAAAACCAGCCTGAGCAAGAGCAAGACCCCGTCTCTACTATAAATAGAAAGAAATTAATTGGCCAACTAATATATATAGAAAAAATTAGCTGGGCATGGTGGCACATGCCTGTAGTCCCAGCTACTCGGGAGGCTGAGGCAGTAGGATTACTTGAGCTCAGGAGTCTGAGGTTGCTGTGAGCTAGGCAGACGCCACGGGACTCACTCTAGCCTGGGCAACAAAGCGAGACTGTCTCAAAAAAAAAAAAAAAAAAGAAAAAAAATATGGATAATGACACTGAAAGTTATGAATTGTTCTTTGGACCAGGAATGTGGATTATGGCCAAAGGTCCAACCTTCTTAGCACAGCGCTTTGGCACACAAAGAACTTCCAGTGAGTTCCTTTCTCCCATCCTGGTTTTGCCCACATTACATATAAGATTTCCTCAGAAAGGCTATAGGTTCCCTCTTTTTGATGAGCAATCACAAAACACAGCCAGTGCAGTGTGACTGTCAGCTCAGAAGATGCACAGGAGGTCAGGAGTTCCCTGGGGAACTTAAAGGAGAAAAGTACCACTGCCCGGGGCACCCCCAGAGATTCTGATCTAACTGGTTGAGGTTTGGCGCAGCATCTGTACACAGGTTCTTGGAAGCTGTGACCATAAGCAAAATGACATACAACGGAACCAACTTTACGATAGGCTAGCTGACACAGACGAGACTTGTTTCCACAGCACATTTTTGGTCACAAAATCACCACCAAACTTTTAGTAAACACCAAAACAATTGCAATATGAAACATTGAAATACATGTGAGCTATACATACGTATAAGAAAGATTAATGAAAACAGGTAAGATAACTATTTACCCTATTCCAGCTCAGGGTCATGGATGGCCAGAGCCTATCCAACAGCCCAGAGTGCAAGGCAGGAAGCACCCCAGACAGGACGTCCTTCCGTCACAGGCCACACTCACTCCTACTGGGACAATGTAGACACACAGATCACCTCGTATGTACATCTTTGGGATGTGGCAGGAAACCAGACTACCCAGAGATAGCCCCTGCAGATGTGGGAAGAACATGTGAACACCACACAGTACTCCAAGGCAGGAATCGATCTTTTTTCTCATCACTGCCGTAATGAAATAACATTGTACTAAAAACATTGCTGGAGACCTGCTGTATGTGTTTTCAAAGTGCCTCAGGTTATGTTAACATGCAGCCTGGACTGAAAACCACTGTTTTAGATTCTAAGAGCTTTTACAAAAATTAGTGCCAAAATATTTGTAACATGTAGCCTTTCAAAGAGATCACTTAGAAAGGAAAATTTTGACTTGTGTGTAAAAGAATTTAAAATAGAATAATTAAAAACAAATACTATTACATACTTAAGAGGGCAGGGTTGTTGTTAAGTCAGACTTCTCTGCTAAGGATCTACTGAGCATATTTACTCTAAGTTCCTCAAAGACATATTAATCATTAGATTTCAATATTTCAACGAGTTGGCAAAGTTTCTATGCCTGGGAATGATGTGCTGGGTCCACAGCACTTAACACAAGTAAGAGCATGTCTTCCTGCCAATCACCTTTCCCAGAGCCCTTTTCAAATCCCTGTTCCTCAGACTGTAGATGAAAGGGTTTAGCATGGGCGTCACCACTGTATACAACATGGTAGCTACAGTGTCTTTCTCAGCTGAGTGAGAGGACAAAGGGTTTAAATACACAGCAATGATGGTGCCATAGAAGAGGAACACAACAGCAAGGTGGGAGCCACAGGTGGAGAAGGCTTTCCATATTCCTTTTGTAGATGGGACTCTCAAGACAGCACAACCAATAAGGACATATGACACCAAGATGCAAATAAAAGGAGTGATCATTATAGGCCCTGCTGCAATAAGAATCATCATCTCATTGAGGTGTGTGTCCGAGCAAGAGAGTTTTAGGAGAGGAGTCACATCACAGAAGAAGTTGGGGATGGTGTTGTCTGCACAGAATAACAGTCGAGCCATCAGCAAGGTGTGCAACAGAGCATTTAGGCTGGCCACGCCCCACGACCCAGCGACCAGCTGGGCACAGAGCTGACGGGTCATCTTTATGGTGTAATGTAAGGGGTGGCACACGGCCACAAAGCGGTCATAGGCCATCACAGCCAGGAGGAAATTGTCCATGTCAGCAAACACAAAGAGAAAATACATCTGAGTGAGGCATCCAGAGAAGGAGATGGTCTGGATCCCAAGCACGTGATTGGCCAGCATCTTGGGGGTGGTGGTGGAGGAGAAGCAGACGTCCACGAAGGACAGGTTGCCGAGGAAGAAGTACATGGGGGTGTGCAGGCGGGAGTCAGTGCTGACAGCCAGGATGAGCAGCAGGTTTCCCAGGACCGTGGCCAGGTACATGCTCAGGAAGAGAAGGAAGAGGACCCGCTGCTGCTGGGGCTGAGTGGAGAATCCCAGGAGGACAAACTCGGAGACACTCGACTGGTTTGTGCCTCTCATCAGCCTGGGATCCTGGGCCCAGAGGCGGACAAAGAAGGATAAATGCAAACACTTGAGAAATGATGGGTAATTTTTCTCTCAGGTAGTGCTTATAAAATTGTTGCTGCTGCTCCTTTCTGGAGTCATGTTTACAGAACACATTACAAAGGTGAGAGCCAGCTTTCTTGGCACAGCCACCTGAGTCCAGTTTATAATTAAAGCTGAAATGACCCAGAGGTATGGGCAGAAACTCACCCAATTTGTGTTCCCCACAGTCCTAGAGTTCATAAACAGACAAGACATGCACTGGTCATTACTGGGTGATTGTGAGGAACTGCTGAGGATCTCAGGATGGTTTCTATGACTCTACTTAAAGAAAGGGAGGAATGTCCCTTTGTGGTCCCCATGACAGCCATTTATTGATCCACTGATCTGACTCTTACCCCCAAAGAATGGCAGTCCTCGCTGTCATCTTGCTTCACCTTTTCACACATGGCCAGGGGTTACTGGTTGAGGGAGACGGACTGATCACTGGGGTTTCCAGGCTAAGTCTGCATGAATGAGGAGCTCAAATGCATAGACTTAGTGCTCGGTGCAGGAAGAATGTATAGAAGAATCACAGGGCAAGCTTTATACTGCAGCCTCCATGGACACTAGGGCTATATTCCCCCAGAGCCTTATTGGAGACAAGCAGAGAGTAATTGTCCCATTTCTTCCTTGCCCTCTTTGGGTCCAGCTCGGATAATAAAGACCTGTCATCCACAACATGTAATTCTTGCATCGGTACTTGGCAACTTTGACAAAGATACAATCATGGGGGTGACAGCTGGCAACAATCCTTTAGTTAGAGAAAACTTATGATGCTGTATTTCATCCCCCACCCAAGCTGGGGTGGTGTCCTTGTTGGGAAATATGAATGATGCCATGTAGGAATTAAGATAATCACCTTTGGGTTTTCACGGATCTGTCTCAATTCCCAGAGCCACCATTACCAGTTGTATGACCCTGGAAATCTACCAAGCTTTGCTGAATCACAAAATTTCATCACCTATAGAGTGGAGAAATAATATTCACTTTGTCAAGTTGTGGAGATGGTGATTAAATGAGGTCATTTATGTCAAACACCTCATGTCTCCTAGCCTCATCAATGCACTGAGCTGGGACTATGTCCACTAGGTGAGGCTAAAGATATTAAATTATGTTGACATCCCTCACTCTCTGCTCAATCATCTGTACTCTGGATAAATGTCATTTGCAAATACTGTCATATCCTTATCTTCACATGTCATTAGTTATTTTTACAAGGGGCCAGATGACAATTCTTTTCTTCCATATTTTGATTTTTGGGTGAATGAGACAGAAATATAATAGAAACCATTGCTGAGTCCTTTTATAAATTGGTAGAACATGGACTCCAGTGAGGAAACAGAATTCCTAAGTCCAATATGTATCACTCTTCTAGAATTTTCGATACTTATCCTGAAGGCAAGATCTGGCTTTAAGGTGCCTATAAAGCATTTGATCTCATGGAAAGTTTACTTTCCTGGGCTGCTAAAATTAAAGAGTTACTTGCAAAAATCATGACCCCTGGGTCAGATGTGGCAGTTCAATCCCTGAAAACAATGCCCTCTTGAAACTAGAGAGTCCATCTAACCAATCTTCCATTTTCAGTTATTTATGAACTATGCTTCTCATTCTGACTATTGTGCCTTTTTTTTCTTTTTTTTTATTATTTTCCTTTAATTTTTTCTAGATATTTTACCAAGAAATGACTATTGTGTCTTAAGAAATAACATTCACTTGCTCCCAGAAACTCAAGACCAAAACCCCAGGGTTATAATGAGCCTTCATGTTTCCATACATGCTATGAGACATCAAGTTCTGCCCATTCTATCTCCAAAGATAGTCAAATAAAAACAAAACAACCAAACAAACAACAACAACAAAAAAAAAAAAACCAACACACAATGCTAATTATGAAAGATCTGGGGATGAGGGGGAGAATAGGTAATAAATTAGTAAAGACGTTGTTTACAATGAAAACCAACTCATATCCACCCAAGGCGAAATGGAATTTATTGGTTGATGTAATTGCAAAGTGCAAAGTGTCTTCTTGCAAAGCTCATGTGTTTCAGGAAGGACTAAATTCAGGGACCGAAATAATAGCATCAAGATCCTGGATTTCTCCATCTTATTTCTCAACTTCATTCTGTAGACCGTCCCTCTTCATGTGACAGCAAGATGTCCATCAGGAACTCCAAGCTCACATCATCTCAGACTAGTGATCACAGGGCATGTAAAATTTCTCCTTACCGATGTTTATTTATTATCTCTGGGTAAGGTTGTGATCAACCCTTGGTGAGTCATGTATCCAAACCTGAACCAACCATTCTAGATGGAAGAATGGGATATTCAGGTCCTCTCAGGCCATGAACTGATTCAACTCCATGAGAGAATCTAGTAACACATTATCACCAGGACTAAATTCAGGAGGACATGGGCTCCCCTCCTCTTCCATATATTTGACTATAATAATAAAAAAAAAAAAACAGAAAAATAAATGCTGGTGAGGATGTGGATAAATCGGAACTCTGTATGTTGCTGGGGGGGATGTAAAATGATGCAGCAAAACAGTTTGGTAGCTCCTCAAAAAGCTAAATGTACAATTACCATACAACCCAGCAATTCCATTCCTAGGTTGCTACTCAAAATTGAAAACAGACATTCAAACGGATATTTATAGAACAATGTTCATCACAACATTATTCTCAATCACCAAAATGTATAAAACAGCCCAAGTATCCATTACAGATGAATAGACAAAACGTGGTAGATTTTCACAAAGGAATATCATTCATTCATGTAGAAAGGATTGTAATACTGATGCCTGCCACATTGTCGATGAGCCCTGTAACATTATGCCAAGTGAAAGAAGCCCGATATCAAAGGACAAATAATGTATCATCCCACTTATATGAAATATCTAGAGAGGCAAATCCCTAGACATAGAAAGCAGATTAGAGGTTACTAGGGGCTGGGCAAGGGGAAACAGGGAGTTACTGCTTAATGGTTACAGAGTTAGTTTGGGATGATGAAAATGTTTTGGAAACAGACAATGGTTTGATGGTTGCAAACTGTGTGAATGTAATTAATGCCACTGAGTTTATACTTTAAAAAGGTTGGAGTTCCACTCAATCTCTTGACTTCCAACCCCTAATCAGCACCTCTAAACAAATCCAACAGGGAGATCTGAACCCTCCCTCCCTCACCCAAATATGGGTGGAAACACAGTCTCAGTGTCCTTGGGATCTTTACTTACAAATGGCTGTGGCTGTGTCATGATGCTTCCCCAAATCTGTTTCCTTCTCCTCAACTCAGTGCAGGTTGTGAGGAGCTGGTCTAATTCAGAGAGAAGGAGGATGGGTATTAACCGAAGGTATAACATGCTCTGGCAGCTGCTGGGACTATCCCATATTCTCTCACCTCAAAAAGAAGCTGCTTCTTACAGTGAAGACCCACTGTTTGTCCCTGGGCTGCTCCCTGCTTCCTTCAGCAATGGCAGAGTGCCATTCCACTGGGGTGTTGAGGGCCTACCCAGGGATGCCAAATTCTGTTACTGAAAGTTTGGCACTGTTTCCCAAGGCTGCATCAGAAGATCAAGGACAAGTGGTTTGAGGAGAAGAAAAGAGGAGTTTACTAATTTGCTGGCAAATGAGGAGGTTGGCAGACTCTTATCTCAAAGTACCAATGTACTGTTCTCTTTTCTTAAAAATATCTTAACCCTTATCCAAGTTTTAATGCTTTATATCAAGATCAAGGCCGGGCGCGGTGGCTCACGCCTGTAATCCTAGCACTCTGGGAGGCCAAGGCAGGCAGATTGCTCGAGGTCAGGAGTTTGAAACCAGTCTGAGCAAGAGCCAGACCCCGTCTCTACTATAAATACAAAGAAATTAATTGGCCAACTAAAATATATATAGAAAAAAAAAATTAGCCAGGCATGGTGGCACATGCCTTTAGTCCCAGCTACTCGGGAGGCTGAGGCAGAAGGATTGCTTGAGCCCAGGAGTTTGAGGTTGCTGTGAGCTAGGCTGCCGCCATGGCACTCACTCTAGACTGGGCAACAAAGTGAGACTCTGTCTCAAAAAAAAAAAAAAAAGAATCAATCACTTTGTCTTAATGAATTTTAATTAATTTAATTAATGAGTTTAAAAAAATAAATAAATAAAATGCTTGAAGTGCATTTTTTGTGTTGTATATATATGTATATTATCACAATAAAAAAAGGAAGATGGCTATTCTAGATTTCAGAAAAACTGTGACTGAGTAAGACTCTCTCTCAAAGACAATCAAAATAACAAAATAAAATAAACAGACCAAAAGTAGTGCTGAAAACTTTACTAGATTCTAATTTAAAGATAAATAGCTATAAAAGACATTTGGGGAGATTTTTAAAAAATATTTTTACTATATTTTCTTATTTTTCTTTTATTTCTGACACCAAGTTCCATTTGTTAGGTCTCAGGGGAGATTTTAATAATATGGAGCATAGCTGGGCGTGGTGGCTCACGCCTGTAATCCTAGCACTTTGGGAGGCCACGGCGGGCGGATTGCTCAAGGTCAGGAGTTCGAAACCAGCCTGAGCGAGACCCTGTCTCTAGCAAAAATAGAAATAAATTAATTGACCAACTAAAAATATATATACAAAAATTAGCTGGGCATGGTGGCGCATGCCTGTAGTCCCAGCTACTCGGGAGGCTGAGGCAGTAGGATCGCTGAGCCCCGGAGATTGAGGTTGCTGTGAGCCAGGCTGACGCCACGGCACTCACTCTAGCCTGGGCAACAAAGTGAGACTCTGTCTCAAAATAATAATAATAATAATAATAATATGGAGCATAAATTATATGACAGTAGGGAATTATTAATTTTATGTGTGTTAGGGGCACTGTATTTATGTTTGATGATGTCCTTAGTCCAAGAAAGTCTTAGGGATACACGGCTGTGGTGTCATGAAGCCTAGGACATTTCAAATACCTAAACACTGCAAAATTTATACAAGCAAAATGGCATACATATTACAATTTTGAATCTAGGTCATAAATATGTGATTATTCATTGTATTAGCTTTCTAACAGTTTTTGCATGCTTTAAATTCTTAAACGTGAAAATTTGGTGGAGAAATGAGTTGCCAAAATCTCCTTCCATTATTTAGATCTAAGTGCCCCACATTGGAGGGGTATATAAAATTTCTGGGTGTCCAAGAAGACCATTATAAAATGATTAAAGATATTGGGAATATTTCAAAGAGACTGACCTGAGGAAAAAGAAAATAAGAGATGGATTTGTTAGATTAGGAGACTAAGAGGTGTAAGACCAGATGCCGGGACTTGCAGAGTGGGTGCAAGTGTTCAACAACCCCCAAATGAAGCTGATTAGAGGGGCCAGTAAATGCAGGCAAGAATCAATCAACTTCAACCAGCTTGTCAGCTATCTCTGTCACCTTACATGAATCTTGGCTAATTATATCATTTACATTGTGGTTTTAAAATTTCTCCACCCTTGAAATCACCATGACAGTTCTGAGACAACCATGTAAAGTATAAAAATGAGAGGGAACCCAATTCTAAGAATTACTACCTAAACTCTTAGTAAAAGCTAACCCCTTGATCATGAATATTCCTCCCCTGAATTAGTAAAACTCTAAAAGATCTAAAACCACCTGCTCCCAGTGCAGCTGCTCTTTTCCAAGCTTGCCAACTCTCTCTCATGAGAGGGTAATTTTTTTTTATTTTTATTTATTTATTTTTTTTGAGACAGAGTCTCACTGTGTTGCCCAGGCTAGAGTGTCATGGCATCAGCGTAGCTCACAGCAACTTCCAAGTCCTGGGCTCAAGCAATCCTCCTACCTCATTCTCCCAAGTAGCTGGACTACAGGCATGCACCACCATGCCCGGCTAAGTTTTTCTACATATTTTTAGTTGACCAATTAATTTCTTTCTATTTTTAGTAGAGATAGGGGTCTCACTCTTGGTCAGGCTGGATTCGATCTCCTACCTTGAGCTATCCACCAGCCTCAGCCTTCCAGAGTGCTAAGATTACAGGTGTGAGCCAACACACCAGGTCATGAGAGGCTACTTTTGTTTTCAATAAAAAGCCTTTTCTTCTTTGGCTTACATGGTGCATCCTGAAATTCTTTTCCCCACGATCACCAAGAAGTTGGAAAACCCTCCACTCAGAAACTGGTAACAGATTTGTAAATGTTCTTGAGCTTATAAGTTGTAAATAAAAACATGTTAAGTGAGGAACAAGGGAGGCTCAGACCAAAAGAGTGGTGATGACATCTCTTGGTATTACAGCAGGCCCAGGCCACAAATCCAAGAGCATACAGGAAATAAAAAGCTCAACCTCCGGAGTACATCGGGAGAGAAGGGTATGGTGGACAACTGCATCACTAAAAGTATGAGAGATCAAGGCTAAGTTTGGTCCTTAAAAAAAATAAATAAATAAAAAAAAAAATAAAATAAAATAAAAGTATGAGAGAGCATGGTACAAATACAGGTTGCCACCCTTTGACCCAGAAACTTAAAAGCTGGCAGCTTAGGCCGGGCATGGTGGCGCATGCCTGTAGTCCCACCTACTCGGGAGGCTGAGGCAGTAGGATCCCTTGAGCCCAGGAGTTTGAGGTTGCTGTGAGCTAGACTGATGCGATGGCACTCACTCTAGCCTGGGCACAAAGTGAAACTCTGTCTCAAAAAAAAAAAAAAAAATACAAAAATAAAAGCTGTCAGGCTGAAGAGCTCACTTTGTGATATTTCAGGTACTTGGCACACATTCCTCCATTTATTATAGTTCTAACAAAAATAATCCACTGTGGTTGGCACCATTATTGTACCTGTTTTACAGATAAGGAAAGCGAAATTCGGAAAGGTTAGTACATTTTCTCAAGGATACACAGCTGGCAAGTGGTAGAGTCATGACTTTAGGCAAGGGTTTCTGGTTTCAGATCCTGGATGCTTAATCAGTTACCTTTACAGCAATATCCCACAAACTGACCTGTGAACCACATGGATTAGAATTAGCAGAGTCCTTGGTAAAATGCAGACCCCTGGGCCTAACCTCAGAACCATAGAATCAGAATGTTTGTAGTACAGCCCAGAATTTTCATTCTTAAATGAGTGTCTGATACTTATGAACAGTAAAAGCAAATGCAAGATTATCTCTTCTCCAAATCCTTACCTTATTTACCTCTGCAAAGACCCTGTCTTTAAATAGGTCCCATTCACAGGTTCCAGGTGGACATATGTGTGGGGGGAGGCCATAATTCAACCCATTATTCATACCAGGCCTTATGAGTTCCCTCCTGATAACTACCTCTGGGGCAGCTGCTATGTTTATCCCTACTTTAGGATGACGAAAGTGGCCACAGTCACACACCAGTAAGAGGCATAGACAGAATTCCAGTCATGCTATCTTGGGCTCAGAGTTGAGTGTCTCAACCACCAAGTCTACCAGGCAAAGCAAATGTCCATTTGATAAAAACAGGGCCCAGAGTGAGTAGGAGAAAAACACCAAAACAGGGTGAGTAGGAGCAAATTCACATGGTGGAGTCCTGGAAAAAGACTGTGTAGAAATACAAAAGCCATTTATGGAGGTTTCACTAAATGAAGAATTATTAGAAGTTTGGATTTCTTTATTATTGCCTGCATTTTCCTTAAAAAATTCTATACCAAGGATATATTAAATTGTATAATCAGAAAAATATTATTTTTAAAAAATGAAACTGGTGGAGGCAGAGTCTTCTTTCCCAGAAAGTTGCTGGGTGCCAATCTTTTCTTTCTAACAGAAGAAGATACAGCAGGAAAGCCATTGAAACAAACCCATGAAACCAAGGGAAAGAGCCCATTTCTCTAGTCACACAACTCAGACAGCACTGGAAAAAACAGGCAGGTATGTACGTCACAAGCCTAAGCCACGAGAAAGCCTAGATAGTGATTTTTATTATTGAGCAGTTAGAATTTAAGCTAAGAAAGGATTAAAGGGCAAAGGTACTACAGGCACAATCCACAGAGACTGTATAACATTCATGAATCTTGGGCCAGGCTGACTCCATTGTGTGAGGAAGCTTTGAGAGCCCTTGTCAGCAAGCAGGAGATATGGTGCCCATGACCATAAGGGCTAGTGTGAATGGGTGGGAATAACTGGGTAAAGAACTCAGACCCAATTTTTGCCCCTACTGTTGAAAAGGCTCTCAGCGTGTATCTGTGCAAATGTTAATGGATGCCAAGCTGTGTGCGCCTGATATCTCCTGCAATGTAATTGAATCTGCTCAAAGCTGGGGATTAGTCAAATAAATGACAATACGTCCATATCATGAACTATCATACAACCATAAACATCACATGCCTAAGATATTTGATGACATGGGAAATAAGTAGAAAAATGAGGTCACAAAATAATAGATATAAACGAGACCAACTTCAGTTAAAATTATTTTTATATGTTTCTAATAGTGCTTTTACAGATTAACTTTCTCATATATTTTGAAATCTTTTGCAGTATGTAAATATTGTATTATGATTCCCAGAATATAATTGTTAAGCCTGTTGCCCAATTAAGGATTTCGTGAAGTTGAAAGTTAAGACGATGTTCATTCGTTCACTTATTCAGTGAAAGTGGGCTGCATGTGTAATTTGTGTTGGGAGCTGAGCTTTGTGTGGGGCTTCCAAGGTGCACAGGGTAAGCCTGTGGAGAATTGAATGGGGAAAAATACCACTGCCCAAGTTCCATCCAGAGATTCTGATCTAACCTGTTGAGGTTTGATGCAGCATCTGTACACAGGTTCTTGGAAGCTGTGACTGTAAGCAAAATGACATACGACAGAACCAATTTTACGATAGGCTAGCTGACACAGACGAGACTTGTTTCCACAGCACATTTTTGGTCACAAAAACACCACCAAACTTTTAAATAAAGACCAAAACTCTTCCAATACTACACATTGAAATACATGTGAGTTATACATACATATGAGAAAGATTAATGAAAACAAGTAAGATAACTATTTACACTATTCCAGGTCAGGGCCATGGGTGGCCGGAGCCTATCCAGCAGTCCAGGGTGCAAGGCAGGAAGCACCCCAGACAAGAGGTCCTTCCATCACAGGCCACACTCACTCCTACTGGGACAATGTAGACACACCAGCTCACCTCACATGTACATCTTTGGCATGTGGGAGGAAACCAGACTACGCAGAGGAAGCCCACACAGACATGGGGAGAACATGCAACCTCCACACACAGTGCTCTGAGGCAGGAATCGATCTTTCTTCTCATCACTGTCATGATGAAATAACCCTGTTGGGGGACCTGCCGTATGTGTTTTCAAAGCGCCCTAGGTTATGTTAACATGCAACCAGGACTGAAAACCACTGCTGTAGATTCTCAGAACATTTATAAAAATGAGTGCCAAAATATTTGTAACATGTAGCCTTTCAAAGTGATCACTTAGAAAGCAAAAATTTGTCTTGTATGTCAAAGAATTTAATATATAATAATTAGAAACAAATACCATTACCTGCTTAAGAGACCAGGGTTGTTGTTAAGTCAGACTTCGCTGGCAAATATCTACTGAGCATATTTATTCTAAGTTCCTCGAAGACACTTGAACAAGTACATTGAAGTATTTTTTAATGAGTTGGGAAAGATTCTGTGCCTGGGAATGATGCGATAGGTCAACAGCACTTACATCAGTAAGAGCATGTCTTCCAGCCAACCACTTTTCCCAGAGCCCTTTTCAAATCCCTGTTCCTCAGGCTGTAGATGAAAGGGTTTAGCATGGGTGTCACCACTGTATACAACACTGTAGCTGCAGTGTCTTTCTCAGCTGAGTGAGAGGACAAGGGGTTTAAATACACAGCAATGATGGTGCCATAGAAGAGGAACACGACAGCCAGGTGGGAGCCACAGGTGGAGAAGGCTTTCCATCTTCCCTTTATGGTTGGAGCTCTCAGGACAGCACAGGTGATGTGCATATAGGAAGCCAGGATGCAAACAAGTGGGGTGACAATGATCAGGGAGCCCTCAGTGAGAATAATCATCTCATTGACATGTGTGTCTGAGCAGGAGAGTTTCAGGAGAGGAGTCACATCACAAAAGAAGTGGGGGATGATGTTGTCTGCACAGAATGAGAGTCGAGCCATCAGCAGGGTGTGCAACAGAGCATTCAGGCTGGCCACACCCCACGACCCAGCCACCAGCAGGACACAGAGCTGATGGGTCATCTTTGTGGTGTAATGTAAGGGGTGGCACACGGCCACAAAGCGGTCATAGGCCATCACAGCCAGGAGGAAATTATCCATGCTTGCAAGTACACCGAGAAAATATAACTGTGTGAGGCAGCCAGAGAAGGAGATGGTCTGGATCCCAAGCACATGATTGGCCAGCATCTTGGGGGTGGTGTTGGAGGAGAAGGAAACATCCACGAAGGACAGGTTGCCGAGGAAGAAGTACATGGGGGTATGCAGGCGGGAGTCGGTGCTGACAGCCAGGATGAGCAGCAGGTTTCCCAGGACCGTGGCCAGGTACATGCTCAGGAAGAGCACGAAGAGGAGCTGCTGCTGCTGGGGCTGCCTGGAGAGTCCCAGGAGGATGAACTCGGAGACACTCGACTGGTTTGTGCCTCTCATCAGCCTGGGATCCTGGGCCCGGAGGTGGACAAAAAAGGATAAATGCAAACACTTGGGAAATGGTGGTGAATTTTGCTCTCAGGTGGTGATGATAATATTGTTGCTGCCGCTACTTTCTGGGCTCACATTTAAAGAGCACTTTACAGAGTTAAGAGCCAGCCTTCTTGACTGAGCTCCCTGAGTCCAGCTTATAAAATTAAAGTGGAAATGACCCACAGGTGTGGGCTGAAACTCACCCAATTTGTGTTCCCTACAGTACTGGAGCTCACAAACAGACAAGACAGGCACTGGTCATTACTGGGCTATTAAGAAGAAGTGCTGAGGATATCAGAGTGGTTTCTGTGGCTCCACTTAAAAGAGAGGGAGGAGTGTCCCTCTTAGTGTCCCCCAACAAACAGTTATTGATGCAGTGCCACTGATGTGACTCTTACCCAGACAGAATGGCAGTCCTCACTGTCACCTTGCTTCACTTTTTCAGACATGGCCAGGAGTTATTCATTCAGGGAGAGGGACGCATCACTGGGGTTTTCAGGCTAAGTCAGCATGGATAAGGAGCAGGAACACACAGACTCAGCACTTCAGTGCAGGAAGGATGTTTGGAAGAATCACAGGGCAAGCTTTATACTGCAGTTCCATGGCCACTAGGGCTGTATTCCCGGAGAGCCTCATTGGAGACAAGCAGAGAGTAATTGTCCCTTCTCCTCCTTGCGCTCTTTTGAATCCAGCTCTGATAATAAAGACCTGCCACCCGAGTTGTTTAATTCTGGCTTGAGTACTTGGCATTTTGACAATGATACAATCTTCAGGGTAACAGCTGGCAACAACCCTTCTGTTAGAGAAAACTCACGATGCTATATTTTATGACCCATCGAAGCTGGGGTGGTGTCCTTGTTGGGAAATATGTGATCCCATCTGTATAGGGATTCACATAATAACCTTTGGATTTTCATGGATCTGTCTCAATCCCCAGAGCCACCATTACTAGTTGTATGACCTTGGAAATCTACCAAGCTTTGCTGAATCACAAAATTTCATCATCTATAGAGTGGAGAAATAATATAACTTTGTCAAGTTGCGGAGATGGTGATTAAATGAGGTCATTTATGTCAAACACCTCATGTCTCCTAACCTCATCAATGCACTGAGCTAGGACCATTTCCACTAGGTGAGGCTAAAGGTGTTAAATTATGTTTATATCCCTCACTCTCTGTTCAATCATCTGTACTCTGGATAAATGTCATTTGCAAATAGTCTCATATTCTTTTCTTCATACGTCATTAGTTATTTTACAAGGGGCCAGATGACAAGTCTTTTCTTCCATATTTTCATTTTGGGGAGAATGAGATAGAAATATAATAGAAACCATTGCTGAGTCCATTTATAAATTGGTAGAACATGGACTCCAGTGAGGAAACAGAATTCCTGAGTCCAATATGTATAACTCTTCTAGAATTTTCCTCAATACTTTTCCTGAAGGCAAGATCTGGCTTTAAGGTGCCTATAAAGCATTTGATCTCATGCACTGGCAGGTTTGCTTTCCTGGGCTGCTAAAATTAAAGAGTTACTCTCAAAAATCATGAACCCTGGGTCAGAGGTGGCAGTTTAATTCCTAAAAAGAATGCCCTCTTGAAACGAGAGGGCCCATCTAACCAATTTTCCATTTTTAGTTATTTATGAACTATGCTTCTCATTCTGACTATTGTGTCTTAATAAATAGCACTCACCTGCTTCCAGTAAATCAAGACCTGAACCTCAGGGTTATAATGAGCGTTCATGTTTCCATCAGACACATGCTATTAGACATCAAGTTCTGTCCATTCTATCTCCCAATATAGTCAAATAAAAACAAAACAAACAACAACAAAAAACCAACCCACAATGCTAATTATGAAAGATCTGGGGATGAGGGGGAGAGCAGGTACTAAATTATTAAACATATTGTTTATAATAAACACCAACTCATATTCACCCAAGGTAAAATGGAATTTATTGGTTAATGTAATAATTTTCAAGTCTAAAATGTCTTCTTGCAAAGCCCACGTGTTTCAGGCAGGGCTAAATTCAGGGACCCAAATAATAGAATCAGGTCCCTGTGTTTCTCCATCTTAGAGCTCAATTTCATTCTGTAGACCGTCCCTTTTCATGTGACAGCAAGATGTCCATCAGGAGCTCCAAGCTAACATCCTCTCAGACAAGTGATCAGAAGGCATGTAGAACTTCTGTTTACCAATGTATATTTATTATCTCCGGGCAAGTCTGTGATCATCTCTTGGTGGGTCATGTTTCAAAAACTGAACCGCCCATTCTAGATGGAAGACTAGGATATTCTGGTCATCTCAGGCCATACACTGACTCCATTCTATGTGAGAATCTAGTCACAGACATTATCGCCAGGACTAAATGGAGGAGGAGGGGGCTCCACTCCTGTTCCATATATTTGCTATAATTTTAAAAAACAGAATAAGTGTTGGCAAGGATGTGGAGAAATCAGAACTCTAAATGTTGTTGGGGGAGGATGTAAAATGATGCAGCAAAACAGTTTGGTAGCTCCTCAAAAAGCTAAATAAATGTACAATTACCATACAACTATGCAATTCCATTCCTAGGTTGCTACTCAAAATTGAAAACAGACATTCAAACGGATATTTGTAGGACAATATTCATCACAAAATTATTCTCAATAGCCCAAATGTAGAAAACAACCCAAGTATCCATTACAGATGAATAAACAAAATGTGGTGGATTTTTAAAAGGGAATATTATTCATTCATGAAAAAAGGAATGAACTACTGATGCATCCCACAGTGTGGATGAGCCCTGTAACATTATGCCAAGTCATAGAAGCCAGATATGAAAGGACAATATATTATTCCACTTATATGAAATATCTAGAAAATGCAAATCCACAGACATAGAAAGTAGATTAGAGGTTACTAGGGGCTGGAGAAGGGAAAACAAGGAGTTACTGCTGAATGGTTACAGAGTTAGTTTAGGATCATGAAAATGTTTTGGAAACAGATAGTGGTGATGTGGCCGGGCGTGGTGGCTCAGGCCTGTAATCCTAGCACTCTGGGAGGACAAGGCAGGCGGATTGCTTGAGGACAGAAGTTTGAAACCAGTCTGAGCAAGAGTGAGACCCCGTCTCTACTATAAATAGAAAGAAATTAATTGGCCAACTAATATATATAGAAAAAATTAGCCGGGCATGGTGGTGCATGCCTGTAGTCCCAGCTACTCGGGAGGCTGAGGCAGAAGGGTTGCTTGAGCCCAGGAGTTTGAGGTTGCTGTGAGCTAGGCTAACCTCACAGCACTCACTCTAGCCTGGGCAACAAAGCAAGACTCTGTCTCAAAAAAAAAAAAAAAAACAGATAGTGGTGATGTTTGCAAACTGTGTGAATGTAATTAATGCCACTGAGTTTATACTTTAAAAAGGTTGAAGTGCATTTTTTATATTGTATATGTGTGTATATTATCACAGTAAAAAAGGCAGGGTGGCTAGATTTCAGAAAAA
Source organism: Microcebus murinus (assembly GCF_040939455.1). Taxonomy (NCBI): domain Eukaryota; kingdom Metazoa; phylum Chordata; class Mammalia; order Primates; family Cheirogaleidae; genus Microcebus; species Microcebus murinus. Next base: position 2,611,624 of record NC_134122.1, on the reverse strand, counting down.
CTGTGATTGAGTGAGACCCTCTCTCAAAAATAATCAAAGAAAATAAAATAAAAAGACCAAAAGCAGTGCTGGAAACCTGACTAGATTCTGGTTCAAGATAAATAGCTATAAGAGACATTTGGAGAGATTTTTAATATGGAGCATAAATTATATGACATTAGGGAATTATTAATTTTGAAGTGTGTTAGGGGCACTGTCTTTATGTTTGATGATGTCCTTAGTTCAAGGAAGCCCTAGGGATACCGGCCTGGTGTGTCATGAAGCCTATGACTTTTCAAATGGCTCAAAACTGCAAAAATTATACAAGCAAAAAAGGCAAAGATACTACAATTTTGAATTTAGGTCACAGATATGTGGTTGTTCATTAGATTAGCTTTCCAACAGTTCTTCCATGGATTAAATTCTTAAAAGTGAAATTTTGGTGGAGAAATGAGTTGCCAAAATCTCCTTCCATTATTTAGATGTAAGTGCCCCAAACTGGAGGGATATATAAAATTTCTCAGTGTCCCAGAAGACCATTATAAAATGATTAAAGATATTGGGAATATTTCAAAGAGACTGACCTGAGGAAGAGGAAAATTAGAGAAAGATTTGCTAGAGTAGGAGACTAAGAGGGCTGAGACAGATGCAGGGACTTGCAGCGTGGGTGCAGGTGTTCAACAACCCCCAAATGAGGCTAACTAGAGGGGCTGGTAACTGCAGGCAACAATCAACTTCAACCAGCTTGTCAGCTATCTCTGTCACCTTACATGAACTTTGGCTAATTATATCATTTACATTGTGGTTTTAAAATTTCTCCACCCTTGAAATTGCCATGACAGTTCTGAGACAACCATATATAGTGTGAAAATGAGAGGGAACCCAATTCTAAGAATTACTACCTAAACTCTTAGTAAAAGCTAATCCTTGGTCTCGAATATTCCTCCCCTGAATTAGTAAAATTCTAAAAGATCTAAAACCACCTGCTCCCAGTGCAGCTGCTCTTCTTCAAGCTTGCCCTCTCTCTCTCTCTCTCTCTCTCTCTCTCTCTCTCTCTCTCTCTCTCTCTCTCTCTCTCTCTCTCGGGTACTTTTGCTTTTAATAAAAAGCCATTTCTTGCTTGGCTTACATGGTTCATCCTGAAATTTTTTTCCCCACAATCACCAAGAACTTGGAAAACCATGCACTCAGGGGCTGGTAACACATTTGTATATGTTCTTGGGCTTATAAGTTGTGAATAAAAATATGTTAAGTGAGGAACAAGAGAAGCTCAACCAGGACAGTGGTGGCAACATCCCTTGTTATTACAGCAGCCCTAGGCCATAAATTCAAGAACATACAGGAAATAAAAACTCAACATACTGGAGTATATCGGGACAGAAAGGTATGGGGGACATTGTACCACTAAAAGTGTGAGAGAGCATGGTACAAATACAAGTCGCCCATCCTTTGACCCAGAAACTTAAAAGCTGGCAAGCTAAAGAGATCACATTTCTGATATTTCAGGTACTTGGCACACATTCCTCCATTTATTATAGTTCTAACAAAAATAATCCACTGTGGTTGGTGCCATTATTGTACTTCTTTTATAGACAAGGAAACCAAGATTCAGAAAGGTTAGTTCATTTTCTCAAGGATACACAGCTGGCATGTGGTAGAGTCATAACTTTATCCCAGGTTTTTCTGGTTTCAGACCATGGATGCTTAACCACTTTCCTCTACAGCAATATCCCATAAAATGTGACCTGCAAACCACATGGGTCAGAATTAGCAGAGTGCTTTTTAAAATGCAGACCCCTGGGCCTCACCCCAGAACCATGGAATCAGAATGTTTGGAGTACAGCCAGGCGCGGTGGCTCACGCCTGTAATCCTAGCTCTCTGGGAGGCCAAGGCAGGCAGATTGCTTGAGGTCAGGAGTTCAAAACCAGCCTGAGCAAGAGCAAGACCCTGTCTCTACTATAAATAGAAACAAATTAATTGGCCAACTAATATATATATAGAAAAAATGAGCCAGGCATGGTGGCGTGTGCCTATAGTCCCAGCTACTCGGGAGGCTGAGGCAGGAGGATTGCTTGAGCCCAGGAGTTTGAGGTTGCTGTGAACTAGGCTGACGCCATGGCACTCACTCTAGCCTGGGCAACATAGCGAGACTCTGTCTTAAAAAAAAAAAAAAAAGAATGTTTGGAGTACAGCCCAGAGTTTTCATTCTTTTTTTTTTTTTTTTTTTGAGACAGAGTCTCACTTGTTGACCAGGCTAGAGTGAGTGCCATGGCGGCAGCCTAGCTCACAGTAACCTCAAGCTCCTGGGCTCAAGCAATCCTTCTGCCTCAGCCTCCTGAGTAGCTGGGACTACAGGCATGCGCCACCATGCCCAGCTAATTATATATATATATTAGTTGGCCAATTAATTTCTTTCTATTTATAGTAGAGACGGGGGTCTTGCTCTTGCTCAGGCTGGTTTCGAACTCCTGACCTCGAGCAATTCGCCCGCCTCAGCCTCCCAGAGTGCTAGGATTACAGGCGTGAGCCACCGCACCCGGCATACATTGTATTATTATATATATATCTATTATGATCTACATTGTACAGGTGGAGAAGTGGAAGGACCAGCAGGCTGACTCCACACAACTGTACTTGTGCCCCTAGAAGCCCATCAGTAGAAGATGCTATTGCAAAATGCCACATTTCATTTAAAAGACTCTCTCTCTTTTTTCCCTTCTCTTTTACATTATAGAAAATTTCAAATACAAAACTAGATTTGTCTTGAAAGGTTTCCCACATCCTGGCTTTTGTTTATCAGTCTCCATGTCCTGGTTTACTATTTTTAGTCTATTTCTCGAATCTCCTGTAAACTTAGATCTAGGCCTGTGCTGTCCAAAGTCGTGGCACCAACCACAGGTGGCTCTGGAGCACTTGTCATACAGTCAGTTGGAATTGGGATGTACCTAAGCACACTACATTTTGAAGACTTGGAATTAAAAAGAAAAAAAGAATGTAATACATCTCATTCGTGCTGTAGATATCAATTACATGGAAAATAATGTATCAGTTCAAATAAAATGTATTATTAAAATTAATTTCACTTTTCAAAATGTTAATGTGGCTACCAGAAAAACTATAACTACAAATTGTCATGCTATCACAAGCATCCCCTTCATGGGCCATGTTATATCTGGTTGTTTCTCTCCTTCTGGTTATATATATATATCTCCTTCTCTTTCTCTGTCTCGCTAAATTTGTAAACTTTGAAGTGAAGACTTTGGCACAGGCTTGAGAGTTGTGGGTTTCTCACCCTTCTCTGTTCAGAGAAAAAGAAGCATTTGCCCAATGTGGGCCACGTTGGGCTCAACCCCATGACCCTGAGATTAAGAGTCTCATGCTCTACCGACTGAGCTAGCCAGGCTGGTGGTGAATGACTTCTGATCACGATGAAACTTGTGCTCACCACTCAACATGAGCATGAGGACAAAGGGACCACCACCAATTGCGGGCCGGATCCCATACCTCCAAGGAAAAGCGAAGGTTACCAGGACTGGACTTGATCTCACTGTCCTGGTCAGCGGGCCTGGAAGCCCCAGGCAGAAGCTCAGCAAGGAAGCCCACCTGGTGTGTCCCACTGTCAGCCCTGGATCCCAAGCAACGCCCAGACATGCCCAAGGCCCCATTGACTAACAAAGACATTCATTCACTCAAATATTTATTGAGTGCCTACTGTATGCCAGGCACTGGGGATACAACAGTTAACAAAACGGATTTTTAAAGCAGAAGAAAGCAGGTGGATTCTGGCCCAGAGGCAGCTGCAGTTCATCACTTCCGTTCTCCTCCCCACCAGGCCCGCCCCTCGCGGTTGAACTCAGCGCATGTTTAACCCGCACATCAACCACAGCAGCCGTCTTTTTAGGGGCAATTGTCTCTCCCCTATTCCGGTAGACGCCCTGCACTCTTTAGAGGAAGAAAGGGAAGGAGGAAGGACCAGAGGTGCAGGGGCTCCGGCACGCCTGGACTCCCAGATCCTCTTCCCAGGGCCAGGTGGGCATTGTGTTCCCGAGGACACTGAGCCTTCCGCCAGAGTGCTCACTGAGTGCCACGGCAACGAGACAGCCTTTGCTAGACACCAAATCTCCGCCGGAGAGGCCTTTTCTGCCCTGGAGGAACTATCAAAAGTTACAGAAGTAACTCCACTGAAACACAACTCCAAGCAGAAAAATCACTCAAAATCATAAACCAGATGAAGTCCACGTTATCATTTGCTCAGGTCACTTCCAGTTCTCCAAGTGTCCATTCAATTTTTACACACCCACATATCAAAGGACTCTGTTTTCTACATTTCCTGTCTCCATTTGACCTACGTGTTTTTCCATTTTGCTAGAATCTTTTTCCCCCCTCCCCTCCTCTGTCCAGAGTGGCAAGAGCCTTTCATACCAGTCATACACACCTGGGACTTGGGAGTTGCTGCTTGTTTTATAAACATTGTAGCATGCATCTCTCCCATGGTGGACATTCCAAGTCAACCAGAAGAGATTGAATGTTTTTTTCTAGGTTGAACAACATTAACCAAGCAAAATTTGTTTAATTCTTCCCCTATTGAGGCCATCCCCGTCCCCACCCCACCCTTTTAAACCAAACCCTGCTGTAATAAAACATCCTTGTACATACACTGGCACTTTTACTTCAATGGCAAAGAGTCACAGGAGTAGAATTGGTGGATCAAAGAGCGGTGTATACCAGAATTGCTTTCCAAAAAAAAAAAAAAAAAAAAAATCGCAGCCCCCACATTTTCCCATTGAGTTATAGGAGTGTACATTGCTTTTTCTTTCTCCCTTATTTTTAAAAAAATTTTTTTAGAGACAGAGTCTCTGCTGCCCTGAGTAGAGTGCAAGTAGCATCATTATAAGCTCACTGCAACCTCAAACTCCTGGGTTCAAGAGATCCTCCTGCGTAGCTGGGACTACAGGCCTGTACCACAAATTTTTAGCAGGGGCTCAGGCCCCTTCACTCCTGGGCCTCCCACAGAGTGCTAGGATTACAGGCAAGAGACAACACTTGTGGCCTCTTTCTTCCTCCCTTCTTTTGTTGGGAGAGAAGAGAGCATCTCACCCTTGCTTAAATTCCCCACATACTAGAGAGGCCAAATGTCAAATTGTTTCTCTTCCAAATTTGTATCCTTTGTTTTTCTATATATTATCCCTTTTTTCTACATTAAAGGTCTCTACTCCAATTTTTGAATTCAATTCCTTTTGCTTTTCTGTTTAGTTTAATCTAAAAACATCTGCCTATAGGAACCCTATTACCCCAGGTGGGACTCGAACCCACAATCCCTGGCTTAGGAGGCCAGTGCCTTATCCATTAGGCCACTGGGGCAACCACCATGTTTGCCCCTGGAATGTTAAAAGAAGGAATAAGTCATTACCAGTGGCTAGAAACTGATTTTGGAATTGGTTCAAACATTTACCTTGAGTAAGTTTGGCTGAGTTATTACAATGCACCATCCTCAATCCGTCTGCTCCCTGAAAGGGACGCCAGGCCCCCGAACGCACTGGGTTCTCCTGCAGACGATGGCAGCCAGGGAGCAATGGAGGGCTCTGGCTGGATGGTCAATGGAGCAGCGAGCCTTGGCATGAGGCTCTTTGGCCGCCCTCCTGTGTGTTTGATAAACGTTGGGTCCTGCCGGAGCCCGGCGCTTGGCGGAAGAGCCAGCAGGGCACAGTGCTGGGGAGGAAGACGGCGCGGGACAGACACCGTCTGAAATAGGAAGGCACCACCACCAGACCCTCCGAGGCTCAACCGCCGGCCACAGCCTGGCCAACGTCCAGGACCGGGAAGACCCTACCCCAGACCTCCAGTATCCAGGCACCGGCACGAGAGGGGGCGCAGAGCGCCAGGCAAACCCCTCCCCCCACCGTGGTGCTACCCAAAGCTCCGGGTATCACGGACGCAATCTCCGGCATTTTCCTGGAAACCCACCCTTCTTTATTCATTGTGGCTTGTAGTTTATCCAATGGTAAAAAAAAATTCCCCAGAATCCAGAGCTGTTCAAAATACTCATCCCTCCAGGGCAGCTTCCGGGACCTCAGACACTCCCCCTCCTTCCAAGTTACCATTTATTTGTCTGCCAACAAGGTGATTTAACATACAGTCCATATTCGAATTTTCCCCAATAACATCCTTTACGGCTTAAAAAAAAAAAAAAAAACAAAAAAAAACAATCCAGGACTGAATGAGAGACCACACTGCGTTTAGTTGTCGTATCTTCCAGTGTCCTTCAGTCCTGCCTGCCCCGGCAATCTGGCCCCAGGCCCAGAAGATGAAGCAGGGAGCAGTGCCCTAGAGAGGAACAGACCTGGTGGTTCGGAATGAAGGAGCCAGAAGCCGAGGGTCCTCGACGGCTCAATTGTCCTGCTGTTGCGAGCTCCTTGTTCTCTGATGTGCTTTTCCCTTTGGACGCGCGAGGTACCCACACCAGCTCTCCACTTAATTTTAAAATCGTTTGCATTTTAGCAGAAGGCGGAAGAGAGGGGAGCCCTGGGCTTCTGCGGTCAGAGCTGTCTCCAGCTGGTTCAGGGTCCAGCCCCTATTCTGCTGTCCTGGCCCCAAGGCTCTGGAAGATGCGGGAGCGACGGAAACCGATGAAAGCTAACCCCTCAAACGCCACAGGACTGGCTCTGTGGGTCAGGCTGGGACACAAGGACAGGCCAACCTGCTCTTTAAGACTATGGACGACTTGATATTTATAAAGAGACCAGGTCAGTTGTCTGGATTTTTCTAATTGTTTTTTTTTTGTTTTTTTTTTTTTAGACAGAGTCTCGCTTTGTTGCCCAGGCTAGAGTGAGTGCCGTGGCGTCAGCCTAGCTCACAGCAACCTCAAACTCCTGGGCTCAAGCAATCCTCCTGCCTCAGCCTCCCAAGTAGCTGGGACTACAGGCATTCGCCACCATGCCCGGCTAATTTTTTGTATATATTAGTTGGCCAATTAATTTCTTTCTATTTATAGTGGAGACGGGTCTCGCTCTTGCTCAGGCTGGTTTCGAACTCCTGACCTTGAGCAATCCGCCCGCCTCGGCCTCCCAGAGAGCTAGGATTACAGGCGTGAGCCACCGCGCCCGGCCTAATTGTTTTTTTTTTTATGACTAGATTCAAAAGTTAAATGTTTTTGGCAAGAATTCTACACAAGTGAGGTTGTGTCTCCCCCTTACCAGCTATAGCACCCGACAGGAGACACATGTCAGTTAATCCATTGTTGGTGGATTAACCCGGACTCAGCTGAGTGACTGATCCCTTGATTAAGGTACACTACACTCCCAAATATCCTAGTAACATTTTTGGATTACGCCAGGAGCGATCTTGCACGACTTTTGTTAGGTTTATTCATGGCACTTTGATCATCTTCTGTGCTGCTATAAAGGGGTCTCTCCTTGAACCCACTGCTTGAGGGTTTTGGACTGTGGAGTGGGGGTACACGTGGGAGATGTGATTTGTTCTGCATAAGCCCTGGAGGAACACCGGAAGGTCCCAACGTCTTAGGACACACACATCCCCTTATAAGACCCTTTCCAGGGGCAGCTGGCGGCCAGATTGGGGCAGGATGCGTGTGTTTCTGCACATACTCATCTTTCAGTTCCACAGATTCAAGGGGATCCCGGCCACCTGGAGTAGGTCCTAAGCTCTGCTTCGTTTCTCAGAGCGCAGAGCAGTCCCGTTTGCAGGACTTGGCAAATGCTTTTGGAGCCTGCAACTTTGGAGCTCCGCCCCTGCTGGGTTCCCTCATCCGTTTAAACTTGGCCTGGAATTTCTTTACTGTCCTGGACGCTCTTTGCCGCTTTTAAGGTTTGGGGGTTTGTTCTTTTTTTTTAACATTCCCAGGATTTTTTCAGCATTTTCTGTGGATTCTACTGAGGTTGGTCCCAACAGCCCTACACATTCGTGTTGATAGAAAACGCGAGTCTCTCCGAGATTGTTTTTCTTTGTAATTTCCTTAAAGCAAAATTTTTAAACCAATAAATAAGAGGGCTTTTTTGTTTGTTTTTGTTTTAACTAACTTTAGGACGAAAGTGGTTGCCTGCAGGAAACCAAGCATGAGGGTCAGCGCCAGAGGCCTACAGTGGGCTCTGGAAGAAAGAGGAGATCAGGCCTGAGCTGAGACCCCAGCCCATGCTTGCGCGGAAGCGGGGAAGCCTTCATCCCTTACGTAAATGCGCTCTCGAAGCTGGAACTCAGAACCTCCCTTAAGGACCTAAGTCAAACCCCACCTGGACTCCCAACCACCCAGAAAGGGGACCCCAGGACTTGATACCGAATCAGGCTCCAGGGACCCTTTCCCAATCTAGGACCCAGAGCAGACCCAGGAGCGCCCAGGTGAGGGGTGACGTGGAAATGGAGGGAGGCGGAGAAAGGAAAGGGAAGAAATAAGGGAGGAGGGCCTCGGTCGCCCGCTCTAAGCGCCCTCACCGCGACCTCCCAGGTCAGCAGCCAGGGCGCTTAGCCAGAGGGTTGAATCTCACTGGAGTAATCCCTGGACTCTTAAAAGTGTATGGCTGTGCGAAAGCGTTGCCTCTGACGGACTCCCCTTCCCTTCGGGACTGAACCAGAACCGAGCCAAGATGGGGGCAGAGAGTCCTGCCCCGGGGGTGTCCACACTGCTCCAGGACACCAATCATAAGTTTAAAGAAGCTGGGGGTGGTGCGCACCTGTAATCCCAGCTACTCGGGAGGCTGAGGCAGGAGGATCGCCTAAGCCCAGCAGTCCCGTCTGGACGATATAGCAAGACCCCATTTCCAAAAAAAAAAAAAAAGAAAGAAAAAGAAAGAAAAGAAAAGAAAAAAAAAGCCTAAAAACCTCAGGAACCAGCTAGACCCTTGTAAAGATTCTCCTTTACTCCCTCCTGCAGAGTCGAGGTTAGATGCCCAGGAATTAGGTCACTCGGCGGTTCCACACTCTCTACAAAAAAAAAAAAACGACAAAACTTTTGTGAAAGGGAGGGCTCGTCCGGGATTTGAACCCGGGACCTCTCGCACCCTAAGCGAGAATCATACCCCTAGACCAACGAGCCACAGATATTAACTTCTCTAGCTTGTCTCTATGGCCAATGTAACGTCCTCAGGACAGGGACGGGTGGAACCAGGGTTGCTAAGCAGTGGCTGTCAGCCCCACCGGGGAAGCGGTAAATTCAAAGATGGAGAGAATCCAACATCCCAGCCTCTCCCTGCGCCGCACAAAATGAGAAGCCCCTGCGCCACTCTCCCCATCCAGTGGTCCCCCTCGGTCCTTGCCCGCTGCTGCCACCACCACCCTCTCCTGGGCTGGATGGAGATCCACACGTCCAAGCACAGCCCTTTGATCACTTTGCAGACACTCCTCGCTGCCCCTAGGCGCGGTGGGGAAAAAGATGGGAAATGGATTCTCGTCCAGGGGAGAGGGGAACAGGAACTACCTTGGTGCCTTTTGATCTGAAGTCCCTGGGACACCCTGCTTGGAAAGGCTGCAAACTGCACTCCGCAATGTCGCACCCAGCCAACGCTCTCTGAGAACCAGCTGAGTTTCCCAGGACTCCTAGTCCAACCCCAAGAAAACAAGCCGCCCAACGTGGGGCTCGAACCCACGACCCTGAGATTAAGAGTCTCATGCTCTACCGACTGAGCTAGCCGGGCCCCATATCAGTACCTATGCCCTGTCAAGAATTTGACGAGAGGCTGGATGTGGTGGCTCATGCCTATAATCCTGGCACTCTGGGAGGCCAAGGTGGGAGGATCATTTGAGTTCAGGAGTTTGAGACCACCCTGAGCAAGAGGGAGACCCCATCTCTACCAAAAAAAAAAAAAAAAAAAAAAAATAGAAAGAAATTAGCTGGACAACTAAAAAAAAAAAAAAAATATATATATATATATATATATACACACACACACACACAGAAATTAGCCGGGCATGGCAGCGCATGCCTGTAATCCCACTTACTCGGGAGGTTGAGGCAAGAGGATCGCTTGAGCCCAGGAGTCTGGGGTTGCCTTGAGCTAGGCTGACACCACGGCACTCTAGCCCCCCCAACGGAGTGAGATTTTGTCTCAAACAAACAAAAAAGAACAAAAACGCAGCTGGGAATTTGAGGTGGAAAGAGGCTAGTCTCCGTGGTAGGCAGAATAGTGGCCCCTCAAAAACGTCCCCAGAGCCTATGAATGTGTTAGGCAACGTGGCAAACAGGAATTAGGCTGCAGATGGAATTAAAGTTGCTGATAAAATGCCCCGGAGACAGGAAGGTCATGCTGAAGCATCTGTGTGGAACCAACATAGTCATAAGGGTCCTTAAATATGGAGGAGGGAGGCAGAAGGGAGCCAGAGCAGTGGCAGCATGAGAAAAATTTGTTCAACCTTGCTGACTTTGAAGATGCAGGAAGGGACCCTGAGCCCAGGAATGTGGGTGGACTCCAGAAGCTGGAAAAGGTAGAAAATGGCTTCTCCCCTAGGGTCTCCAAAAGGAATGCAGTCCTGCCGACACTTTGATTTAGCACAGTGAGACCCATTTTGGACTTCTGTAAGTGATCATTTTGTGTTAGTTTAAGACATTATATGTGTGGTAATTTGTTACAGCAACAACAGAAAATTAATACAATCTCCCTTCCCAGTTTGGGCTCAGTGCCCTCCCAGCCCAAACAGGAAAGGGAACATTGCAGCTGTCCTGCCCAGGAACCTGGCCCACCAAGGCTGGAACAGCAGTTGTGCTCCTTTTCCCTCTATCAGAAGTTATTTTGGGGCTGGGTGCAGTGGCTCAGGCCTGTAATCCTAGCACTCCGGGAGGCCGAGGCAGGAGATTGCTCAAGGTCAGGAGTTCAAAACCAGCCTGAGCAAGAGCGAGACCCTGTCTCTACTATAAATAGAAAGAAATTAATTGGCCAACTAATATATATAGAAAAAATTAGCCATGCATGGTGGCGCATGCCTGTAGTCCCAGCTACTTGGGAAGCTGAGGCAGAAGGATGGCTTGAGCCCAGGAGTTTGAGGTTGCTGTGAGCTTGGCTGACACTGTGGCACTCACTCTAGCCTGGGCAACAAAGTGAGACTCCATCTCAAAAAAAAAAAAAGAAGAAGTTATTTGGGGCCCAGCAAAGAGTTGCTGGGAAATTTAATCCCCCTGGGCCTTCTGTCTCAAACTTTCACCCCTAGGGAAGATTCAGGTTCTTGAAACTTCAAGGTCTTAGGGCAGAAATCTGAGAACTGGCTGTCTTGCTGGAAGGGGTGCTGTTTTTCGCACAATGGTCAGAAGCTGCTGAGGAAGATCAGTGCAGGTGACAGGATTATGTATATGGACACATGGAATAGCATGTGCAAAGAGCTTGGGGTGAGAGCCTTCCTCTATGGCTGCAACTGAATCAGAAGAACAATGTTCAAGGTGATGGCGGAGCCTCATAAAACAACATAAGGAATTTGGATCAGATTTTTTCAATCCTTAGGAAGGACAGGAAGTCATTGTAGCCCCTGTGCCCACTTCAAAAATGATAAGCCTTGGTCTCAGAGTTAGGAGCAGCTAAAGAAGGGCTGCAGCTCAGATTCTCTGCCCATCTCCACTGAGATCAAAGACAGTGTACTGCAAGATTCACAAAACAGGAACTGCAAGTGGCCAATTTGAAAAGCAATTGAACTCTAATTTTAAATTTTTAGAACACTTTTATATTTAAATTGTAAATTGATGATTTCTCTCTGAATTCTCAATATCCAGTATTTGCTTGGATAATTCTCAAGCATTGATAGCAGAAGTGAAATTACATCCACATTTCTGGGAAGCAATTTAGCAAACACTGAAAATGTTCATATCAGAAATTGCTTTTTATTTATAGCATAATGTAGAGTCAATCCTCATGTTTTGCAACATGGATTCCCAGTTGACTCAGGACCATTTTTAGAAAAGACTGTTTTTTCACCACAGTTCAGCAATGTGCTGCTCTGTCAATATCAAGTGTCTATTTGTGTATTCATCCATTTCTGGACTCCCTACTCTTGTTTCATTGGTCTATATGTCAATTCTTATGCCCATTGGCATATCACACTGTCTTAATTGACGTATCTCACTGTCTTAATTACTTATATCTCTAGAACAACTCACTTTGTTTTTTTTTTGTTTTGCTTTGGTTTTTTTTTTTTTTTTGCCCTACCTGTAACCATCACTGTGTTCTTAGCCATTTTAGCCATTACTGGAACTTCCATACTGATTTTGGGGTTTCACTGGAATTATCTTAAAAATATGAATCAATTTGGGAAGGAACTGATATTTGATTATTTTAATTCTTCCAATCCATGAACATGGTATGTCTTTCCATTTATTCAGGATTATCCTAAGGTTGCTCATAATGTTCCAAAAAAAGTTTTCCCCAAGGATTTAGATTTATTCACAAATATTTTATATTTTTTAATATTAGGATGAACCTTATAAAATTTCCCTTTTATCAATAACAATATTGAATATTGGTAATTTCATTTAGTGCAACCAAGTCAATGGAATACCTTTATTTTTTATACATTTATTGCAGGTATGCAGAAATTAAATTAATTTGAATTAACTTTTTATCTTGAGAATTGTAGATTCATATGCAGTTGTAGGAAATTATACACAGATATACTGCATACCCTTACCCAGGTTCCCCCAAAGGTAAATTCCTGAAAAACTATCCTGCAATATCACAACCAGGATATTGTCATTGATACAGACAAAAAACAGAATATTTTTTTAATCTCTAGTGTAAGCTTATTTATACTTCATTAATTTCTCATTATTTTTCCCATTGTTCTAATGCCTTTAGGTTTATATTATGCTGTTCTAACTTCTTTCAATTAATTTTCAACCCTACTTTTCTACTGTATATATCTAAAGCTATATATTTCCCTCTACTGCTTTGGCTGTGTTCAGATGTCCTCAGAATAGAGTGGAGGAGTCCCCAATCCTGAGAGACACTGGGATTCAGGACCCAGGTACCCGGGTGCCCAGTTCAGTCTGCACTCCTTCCCACACTGGGAGAAGGGGAGAAGAGGAGCCCCAGGAAGCTGCGCCCAGGTGAGGAGTGACAGGGATGTTGGGACGGGAAAGGGGTCAGTACCTCTGGACACCAGTTACAAACGCCAAGAGCCCATTGCCTCTGGTCAAGGTCCCCGCCTCCTCTGCATAAGGCTCTGGCATCCTGAGCCAGTCCCAGACGTGACGTTTTAAAGGCGTCTGTGAAGACAACTCGGCTCTTATTGTATATAGGAAGGACTTCTCTCTTCCTCAGTGCCTCAAAGAATTCATACTGACAAAAGTAGCTTGTCTGTCGTCAGGGCTGTGGAAACACTGGTCCAGGGCTCCAATTAAATTTTAAAAAGCGACAGCGGGTGGCTTCAGACCCTTTTAAAACACACCTTCGAAGGACTCAGACTCCGATGTCCAGCAGTGAGGTTTCAGGGTTAAGCCTAGGTCCCTGACCTGCGTCTTGGGGAGAAAAAGCCGCAAAATGATTGTTTTGAGGAAAAAAACATGGGCTCGTCCGGGATTTGAACCCGGGACCTCTCGCACCCTAAGCGAGAATCATACCCCTAGACCAACGAGCCACCTAAGGGGCATATTTCGGCCAGTTTCTGTGGCCGTGGTGGCGCCTTTTGGGCAGGACTGGCGGAGCCAGCAGAGCGCAGCAGGGAGGAGACGCGGATGACAGACCCGCCAGCAACTTCCGCCCACGGTTAATGCAAGGGCGAGTGGGAGCGGAGCCCTCCCGGCCCCCCCTGCGCCGCACAGAGTGGGTAACGGCCCCTACGCCACCGCCATCCTGTGGCCCCTTCAGTCCTCGCCGGATGCCGCCACCCTGGCCTGGGCCGGCGATCCGCGCGTCCTCTTGCCGCGCGACTCGCGCCCCGGCCACTTTACGGTCACTCCTCACAGCGAGGAGCTCCAGAGCTGGACGGCCGGACCTGCCAAGAGCCAGGCAGCGACTGTGTGGAGTCCTCGAGCCGCGAGCACTGAGGCGGCCGCCTGGGATAGCTATGCTGCAGCCCCGCAGGTGGCACCAATGGGTGCGAGCAGAAATCAGCCACCGCCCCCTCTCCCTCGGCCCTCCCCATGCTTCTCCCAGCTCTGCTCCCGCTTTCACGCCCAGCGGCGAGGCCAAAAGCCAAGAAAACGAGCTTCCGAGGTGGGACCTCGACCTCAGAAGGCTGACTCTGGGAGCCGCTTTGCCCCACGCTGAACCCGCCGCGCAGTGCCCGAGCATGGCCGGGTGCGGGGAGGGTGGGCCCTGGAGGAAGGCGGGTCAGCCAGACCGCGCACCGAGGGCGGGTCAGCCATGCGCCCCGTTCTCCCCTCGCTGGGGAGTGTTGGCGGGACTTCCCGTCCCCAGGACGTCAGGAGGACAAAGGACGCGGCCCTCGGGGCTGCAGAGGCCTCCTCCAGGCGTCGGGGGTCCGGTTCCAGGCGGTCGTTCTGTCCTTCCCAGTGTCCATGCTTGGCGACCCCGAGAATCCAGCAACTAAGCTGACCTGGTCTCCCTCACCCCTCCGGATCCAAGCCGCGAATTTGCTCAGCGGGAAGGCCCAGCGGCCCGGGCGTGGAGGCGGGGGCCCCACGGAAGCGCTGCGGAAGCCCGGGCCCCCTCTTTCTTCCCGCCCTCGCTCACCGCCCCTCCCCGCTCGAACACAGATACTCTCTCCTCCCTCGATAAAATGCAATCGCGAGCGAGCGTTGGGCTCCCTGGGACTTGAGCCTCTCGAGACCTGCAAAAAATTCATGGCTCTGGAACAACCCAAGAGCCCCACACGTTTTTCCTCATTCTAAATAACCTCCTCCTGCTTCCCGGAGTCGTCTCTTTTAACCGCAGCTGCCACCGTTGGCTACTAGCGCTGGATCCCATTTCAAGGTGATGAGACTGTTGAAGTGAGCGCTTGCTTCCCGTCTGTCCCTGTCCCGGTCTCAGAACCCGGGAGGTCCCCACCCAGACGGCATTCTCTGGAGCCTCTGGCTTCTCAGCCTTTTATCCTTACTGCGAAATCTAAAGGGTTAAAATGAAAACCAGGGCTCGTCCGGGATTTGAACCCGGGACCTCTCGCACCCAAAGCGAGAATCATACCCCTAGACCAACGAGCCGCTGAGCTATTGAATTTTTTTTTAAAGGCACGCCCTTCCGCAGCTGACGCTTAGCGAGATTCTCTGTGTCATCCCAATAGCTCAGTTAACAGCGTGCGCACCTGCGAAGCGAACCCGGCAATGTGGATTCGCGGGTTCGCGGCCACGCTCAGATTTCCAGGGCCTATGTTAGTTCTGCTAGACACACCAACAAGGTTATCTGCTGAGGTTATGAGCTGGTAGCTTTTCCACTTTCCAAAAGTCTTACTAGTATAAAATATAGTTGGATTTTCGTGTTATTAAAATGAAAGACTTTCCAAGCATGATAATGATGTTAAAAATCACAAAGGAAGCCGGGCGCGGTGGCTCACGCCTGTAATCCTAGCTCTCTGGGAGGCTGAGGCGGGCGGATTGCTCGAGGTCAGGAGTTCGAAACCAGCCTGAGCAAGAGCAAGACCCCGTCTCGACTATAAATAGAAAGAAATTAATTGGCCAACTAATATATATATAAAAAAAATTAGCCGGGCATGGTGGCACATGCCTGTAGTCCCAGCTACTCGGGAGGCTGAGGCAGCAGGATCGCTTGAGCCCAGGAGATTGAGGTTGCTGTGAGCTAGGCTGACGCCATGGCACTCACTCTAGCCTGGTCAACAAGTGAGACTCTGTCTCAAAAAAAAAAAAAAAAATCACAAAGGAGATGTACAGATTTTACCCAGTTTTTTTAAATGGCAAATGATAATCCAAACAAAATCCAATACAAATGACAAGCCAAGGGCTTATAACTTGGCTCCATAAATTTAAAGTTCTTTAAAATTATATAGCTTTAAAGACATTTTAAGAAAAGAAACGAAGATCTACGACAGAAATTGCTAATTATCCATCACGGTGTCTGTTTTCTTCATCTTTCTTACCTGGGCATGTGGCTAAACAGAATTAACACGCTCCTCCTGTGCTATTAAGCAGTAACCCCAGACACCAATAAAAAAGAAAAAGAAAAAGAAAAAAGAAGTATAAAGAATTTTAAAATAAAATAAAATAAATTAAAAAAAAATAAAAAAACAAAAAAACACGCTCCTCCCGGTGTCACTTGCAGGCAGGTGCAGCCCTGGCCTGCTCCTAAGCAGACACAGGTGGGAAACAAGAGGAGGCCAGGTAAGAGCAGATTGTCCTGGAGCTTCCATGGGAAGAGTTTGGAGACAAGGTTCACCAAGCAGCAGTACATGGTAAAATGGATGTGTCTGGAAGCTGGCCTGGTGGCTTCAACAAGTTCCATGAGAAACCACAGAAGCAAAAGAGAACCTCTCTACTCACCAGCATCCTGTCTCCTATGGATGCTCCTTTCTAGCTACCCGCTGCTTTGGGAGCAAAATAAAAGCGAAGGAAACCAAGAACAGAAACCAACTTGGCATTCTTGCCGGATGTTACCGAGTATGGTCTGAACTCTGCTGGTTTACCAGACTAACTCACACTGTGTTCCAACAGGCGCCTGAGCGGCAAACTATCACCCTCATGTCTACAGACCACATAAGCAAGGCACAGAGAGGTTAGGTAGCTGGTCCAAGTTCATATAGCCAGGACGTGCCCTTCAACAGCGGTCCCCAACCCTTTTGGCACCAGGGACCAGTTTCGTGGAAGATAACTTTCCACAGACGGGGAGGGGTGGGGGTGTGGGAGGCTCAGGCAGTGATGCGAGTGACGGGGAGTGGCTGTGAATACAGAAGAAGCTCTCCGCTCACTGCCCCGCAGCTCACCTCCTGCTGTGCGGCCAGGTGCCTAAGTTTCACGGAAGACAATTCTTCCACCGACTGTGGGGGGCGGAGGAGCGGGGCGTGGGGGTTGGCGCTCAGGTCGCGTTGCTCAGCCCGGGGGTAGGGGACTGCAGGGAAGTCTGGCTAGAGAGCCACACTCGAGCACGGGGACAGCTGCCTCCACGTACACACCAACAGCTAATTCACAGAAAAAGGAAATTTAAAAACCACGAATGGCCACTAAACATGAAAAACCACTCACATCACTAGTAAACGTTCTTTCCGCATTTGCTGTACCACCCACAGTGGTTTGTCTCTTAATCTTACCACAGAAGCCAGCTGGGGAATCATGACACAACTGAATTCTCGAACTGAATTCTTCTGGGGGCACATGCTTTCCCCCAGCATATTTATAATTGAGACATAATACACACGACATAACATTCACCACTTTTAAAGTGTGTGATTCAGCGGCTTTTACGTATTCACAAGGTTATGCCACTATCACCACTATCTAATTCCAGGATATTTTCATCATCCCAGAAAGAAATCGGGTGCTCCATTCCGTTTTCTGGCTGCGTCAGGGCGCCGGGCCTTACGGCACGGAGCAGCACAGATCCCGCGGGTGAAACAACAGAAACCGGGTTACTCACTGCTCTGGAGGCTGGAAGTCTGAGGCGAGGCCTCCCTGCCCGGCCCCCAGGCGGCCGTCTCCTCGCCGCGTCTTCTTCACGCGGGCTTCCCTCGGCGCGCCCCCAATGCAGGTTTCCTCTTCTTACAAGGACGCCGGTCCTATTGGATTAGGGCCCACCCGAATCACCTCATTCTGTCTTAACCGCCTCTTTAAAGGCCCTATCTCCAAATACAGTCGCGTTCTCAGGTACTCGGCTCGGGGGGCTGCTGCCTGTGGACGGGAGGGCATACGACTCAGCCCACTCGCTGGGGTGCAGGCTCTTGGGCTCCCTGTGCCATAGAAATTGGCGTAGGCCACGGCAGTGTCACAGGCCAGGCTTTACCGGGGCTAACGTTGGAACGTAAGGGAGGCAGCTCAGACGAAAACAGACCTCAGGCTGCCCCCTGAGGGCGGCTCAGGCAGAGCTTTAGAGGCTTAGGCGGGAACAGCCGGCGTATAGGCGCGCGGAGAGCAGCTTTGCTTGCGCATGCGTAGTTCCATATCTTGCCGCTACACGCTTTGTGTGCCTCATTAGCATGTTCAATCTCCACCCCTGCTGATGACTTTTAGCATTAAAATGAGATTATAATGAGGGGAAAGTCACGTTAAGATCAATGTGGGGGGTCTGTTTTGGCTTAGGGTGTTTAGATACAGATAGGAATGGTTTCTTTGCAGCCAGGTTCGTTATCAGCTAGCGTCAGCACCGTGCTTCAGTGGTCTTGGAAAAACACTCCTCAGGGGACAGACGTTTTGGCCCCCTCTTTAAATGGTTGTGGGCTGAATTCCAATGGCTGGGAGATCATTTGGTCATTTTTGCACTTCTATAGTTATGCAGTCTGGGTCACGCAGCCCCATGTTGCCTCCCTTGGTCAGAAGTGAGGCCCAAGTCCTGCACCTATACTGTCTCACATATAGCCATTAAAACAATCACCTGTACATGGTTTTGTATGAACATATGCTTTCAATTTTCTTGGGTATAGGAGTGGAATTCCACTTAGAACTGGAATTTCTGGGTCGTTTGGTAACTCTATGTCTAGTATTTTGAGGAACTACCAGACTGTTTTGCACAGTGGCTACATAACTTTACATTCCCACCAACCTGACCTGGAGTTTTTATCCTGGAAAAACAGTAATAGATTTGTGCAGATAGCTAGCAATGAACATCTTTATTCTAGGATTATATTTGTAAAAACCTGGAAACAATCTGCTGGCCCCAAATTTGGGGATCAATTAAATGAAATTATCATATATCCAAAAGATGGAAGATTATGTGGTCATAAAAATTGATGTTCTACACAGTAGGATCCCATTTACATAAAATTCTAAAAAAATGCAAAGTAATACAGTGACAGAAAGCAGATCAATGGTTGCCTGGGGAGGAGGATTGCCAAGGGACACAGGAAGCTTTTGAGGATGACAGATGTGTTCACTATCTTGCCTGTGGTGATGACTTGTGGGTGTACACATATGTCAAAACTTGCCAAATCACATTTTAAGTATGTGAGGTTTGTTGTACGTCACTTTTACCTCAATAATGAAAAATTGATATTCTAGTTTATTGAGCAGCAAGGCAAGATGCTCATCATGTATTGTGAAGAGACAAAAGAAGTCATTAGAACACCGTGTTCAATATGATCCTCGGTGTGCCTGTGTATTTAGAGCAGGATAGACTAAAAGGTTAACAACTGGTGACTTACAGTAGCAGCAAGTGCATGGACTTTGAAGCCAAACAGAACTGGAGCCTAGTCTTCCTGTCTCTGCTACTTCCTTGCCAGGTGGTATAAATATTGTGTGTCTTGCTGTTTTTGCTTTGCAATTTTAGTGAGATTTATTCACATAAGTGGATCCCACAACCCCACCCAGATAAAGAGGGAGCAGTGGGGACATTCCCCTCCAAACAAGTTAGATTTTCAAGCACCCCCTCAGCCCCGCCCCCAGCGAAGAAGTGGGTTGTGCCCTGAGAGAAGCTGACCGAAGGTGGGGTCAGAATAGCTACCCCCCCCCCAGCCTGCGGCTCCTGCAGCCAGGCCTCACAATACTGGCAGCGCCAGCACCTAGCACCTGCTTGGACTGGGAATTTGGAGAAAGGAAAGCCAGAGGCCCTTGGCTAGATCAGAACACTGGAAACCAGACGGGGACCCAGGGGCAACTGCGGTGCTCGAGCCTTCACGCTGGCTTCCCTTGTCCCTGCAGATCCATCCTCTGGACTTACAAGGTCTCCAGGACATGGACTCAATCCCCACCAGCCCTAAAGCAAAGCTGGAGGGCACTGGCCACCCTACCCCCACTTGTTTGCTGCTGAGGCTGGAATGGAAGGCACCATGCACCTAACTTAGAATGTTACTGATTAGGGAGAAAAAAGTTTTGGCTCATTCTTTGAGCATGAGATCTCTTACATCTTATGTGAGAAGTAGGCCACGTTCTCCAGTGGGCTGCAAGGTCACTGTCTTGAAAGGCCAGGTCTGGTTTTGTTTTTGTTTTTTTTGTTTTTTTTGAGACAGAGTCTCACTTTGTTGCCCAGGCTAGAGTGAGTGCCGTGGCGTCAGTCTAGCTCACAGCAACCTCAAACTCCTGGACTCAAGCAATCCTGCTGCTTCAGCCTCCCAAGTAGCTGGGACTACAGGCATGTGCCACCATGCCCAGCTAATTTTTTCTATATATATTAGTTGGCCAATTAATTTCTATTTATAGTAGAGATGGGGTCTCGCTCTTGCTCAGGCTGGTTTTGAACTCCTGACCTCAAGCAATCCGCCCGCCTCGGCCTCCCAGAGTGCCAGGATTACAGGCTTGAGCCACCGCGCCGGCCAGATGTGTGTTTTAAAATAGTAGCATATACTGATGGAAAATGGCTGAGAAAAAAAAAAAATAGTAGCATATTTCAGCCCTAGGGAGTCACATGTGGCTCGTGGATGCCGTGGGGTCGTCGAGACACAAGGAGCTTGGCCCTGGAGCAGCTGAGCAACCTGGCCTGGGGCGGGCAACAAATCATCCGGACCGTGACAGAGCCACAGCCAGCTTCAGGGCGTCCCTGTCCCTTACAGCAGTCTGTAGCAGAGTCCAACAGCTCCGCGCGGACGGACCAGGGTTCACTTCAGGCTTAGTCTCCGCTTTGAGCTGCTAAAATGGCGGGGAAAACGACCTTCTCCCGGACCCGGGAGTTGAACCCGGACCCGGGAGTTGAACCCGGACCCGGGAGTTGAACCCGGACCCGGGAGTTGAACCCGGACCCGGGAGTTGAACCCGGGACTTCTCGCACCCAAAGCGAGAATCATACCCCTAGACCAACGAGCCCCCCCACCTGGGCGGTGGCCCTAACACTTCCTCTACTGGTTCTGGCGCGATTCAGTTCACTGGGAACTGCCCCTCCTCGCCTCAGGCCGGGGACGGACAGCTGGGGTCGCAGCGGGGATCCCCAGAGGGCCAGCGTGGCGGAAGAGGGGCTCACAGAGCCGTGACTGGGGGAATCGATTCTGTCCCAAGGGAGTAAGGAGAGAAAATGAGGGGACGTCGACGGGGGACTTGGGGGAGCAGAAGACACGTTGGAGGAAGGACCCCCCTCTCCTGGGAGCCCTTGGCCTCGGGCTGTGATGGCGGTGGGGGGCTGCAGTCTGCGGCTACGGAACAGGCCACAGGCATCGAGTAAGCCCTGGGCCCCTAGGACCAGGCCTGTGCGCCCCAATCCCTCCAGGAGAAGCGGAAGAAGCCAAGGTGACGGTTCCATTTCTTGCTCCTGGTTCCATGGCCGCCACTCTGGGTGAGGAAGAAGGAAGCGCTGAGAGAGGATCCTGATCCCCCCTGTAGATCCCCGAAAAGCCTCAGAGTGGGCGACGACCCCCCTTGGAGCCCCTGCTGTCCCTCTGCAACCGTGGGCAAATCGTACTCAGTTGATCATACTTGAGCGTATACTTTCCTGTTCCTTTCTTCTGTGGGCTGTGTGTGCTCCCAGCATGGAGCCAGCTTGGGCCATAAGACCCAAGGCAAATCACACTACAGATGTGTCAGACTCTAAATTTGGGGCATTATAGACCGAGGAATGACATGTGCTTTGATTAGAAGACCGGCAAGGCCCTGAGCTTGGCAGGCCCTCAGAGTGGGGGCCACAGTTCCTGGCAATGAGTGCACTTAGGGCTTTTGGGGGGATGACTCTACAAGGAGGGATGGAGAAAGGCCTCCCGCAGTGGGTCAAATAGTGGCCCCCAAAAGATATGTCCACATTCTCAACCCAGAACTTGTGAATGTGGCCGTATCTGGAAATCAGATCTTTGCAGATGTCACTAAGGATCTCAAGATAAATCATTCTAGATTACCCAGGTGGGCCCTAAATTCAATAAGTGTCCCTCTAAGAGACAGAAAGAAGACACAAGAGGAAAGGAGGCGGCCACGTGAAGACGGAGGCAGAGATTGGAGTTACATGTCTATAAACCGGTGAACGCCTGGAGCTACCAGAAGCTGGACGAGGCAAGGAAGGCTCCTCCCTTAGAGCCACCAGAGGGCAGCGCAGGTGTACTAAATCTAGAAGACAGGTTCTGAGCGTTTGTTCTGGTCCTTGAACCAGATCACCAAAATCTGATTACACCAAATATATGTTAGTTGCCTCAAAGAGGCTGAGTCCTGCACAAAGACAGATAGTTGGTTGTGCCTCTCTAGCCTTAGCTCAGGGTCAAAAGCCACACGCCCAACGTGGGGCTCGAACCCACGACCCTGAGATTAAGAGTCTCATGCTCTACCGACTGAGCTAGCCGGGCAGATGTTAGCAGGATGGTCCCGTTCTCTTCAGAAGCCGAGATGCAGGTGCTGCACTAAAAGGAGAAAAGTGAGGACGCCTCTAGAGAGATGGTGCGGGTGTACTAAGCCACTGGGCGCCACCCAGGGGCTCTTGCGACCCTCTCTGCTCAAAGGTTATCTCCTCCAGGGCGGATGTTCCGGGTCTGGTCCCTGCAGAGTTCCCAGCACAGCTCCTGGCCCAGAGTCCGGGGGCAGACGATGTTTATGGGATGAATGGGAAATGGAGCCAGGGGCAGGGAAGGTCGCGAGGCAGTAGGGATAAGAGGGACACAGAAAGCCCAGAGGGGTCTAGAGACTTGAACTTTTCTGCACTTTTTGGGGCACGAACTGGAATGCATGGAGAAGAAGGGCTGGGACCCTCAGCAGAACTCTGTGGAGGACAGAGTCACCTGGGCTGGAAGAGTTGGGGCCTGGGGCCCAGGACACCAGCTCAGGGATGGAGGCTCCTGAGGGAGGGCCAGGGAAAAGCCACACGCTGCCCAGGCCACACTGGTAGTCTGGCGTGACCGCTGCGCCTCACCCCGAAACCTCACGCTTGTTCAACCCCAAATTCGCTGCCAAGCGGAGCAGACCTACAGCTGAGCCCTGTGACCGCTCGTTGGGACGGAAGAATCCAAGGACCCTTCCCTCCCAGTGTCCCTGGGCCTGGGGCAGGGAAGGCGGGAAGGACTCACGAGTTCCTCTCAGTTTGGAGACATCAGTTTCGGGGCGTGGAGCGGCCCTGCAGGCCCAGCACTGGGGGAGGCAGAATGACCTCGCGGACGCCCAGAGCTGCCCGGCCCCCGGGACTTGGCGCCGGCAGGGACATTCCTCCCCTCCAGGCCTGAGAGCTGGACGCACAGGAGCCTGGTGCGGCCGCTGGGCGACGCAGACACTGTTGCGAGACTGGGGGCATGGGCGTGAAGGAGACCTGGAACAAGCAAATTCAAGGACGTCTGGGGCTGGCTCGTTGGTTTGGGGGTACGGATCTCGCTTGGGGTGCCAGAGATGCTGGACGAGCCCTGTTCGTTTCCCGTTGTTCTCAAACTTTCGTCTCCTTCCTCAAAGGCTAGGAGCCGCGGAGGTCCGAACATCCCGTCCCAGAAACCAGCGGGAGCCTTGGGGACCGACCCCAGGGCCTGACGCCGGGCCAGGGCGGGCTTGGGGTCCTCCTTCCCCCCGGGGCGCTGTTCGGCTCTGGTGTGCCGCCGCCTCCCCGCCCTAGCCCAGCCCGCCAGCACGGTCGGAAGGGCCAGACGACCCCTACTCCGACTCCTGAGTTGGAGCCCGATTGGGCGGTTTGGGAAGCTGGGGCCTGCAGGTTCCCAGACCCGGGGGGCCGCCACCTCAGCCCGGGGCCGCCGCGCTCTGCGCACGCGTCGGCGAACTCTGCGCGGCCGGGCTGGTTTCCCGGCCTGAGCCGCCAGGAGGCGCTGCGGGCCGGGGCGCGGGCTCCCCCTGCGCAGGCGCCGCCGAGGCGCGCAGGCTGACCAGACCCCGTCTGCGGCGCTGCTGCGGTTAGGGAGCCGTGCGGGCCCCGACGCCTTTCCCGCGGGGCCAGAGGAGAGGGGACGTAGCGGGCCCGTGACCTTGGGCCCCAATTTCTTTTTGCCTTTTGCTTCCTGAGATCCCAATAGGAACTAGACGGCCCCCTCGGCCCGTGCCCACCGCCCGGCAGCGGCCCCCGACGGCCCCTCACCTCTCCAGCGTCTCGTGAGGGCTGGGGGCTTGGCCCCACGGTCCCCTCTCCGCGCGGGGAGCAGCACGCGGCGCCCTTCCGCTCGCGGCCTGGCGCGTCCGGGAGGCCTGGAAGACTCTGACTGTAGGCCGGGCGCGGTGGCTCGCGCCTGTAATCCTAGCACTCTGGGAGGCTGAGGCGGGAGGATTGCTCAAGGTCAGGAGTTTGAGACCAGCCTGAGCAAGAGCGAGACCCCGTCTCTACTAAAATAGAAAGAAATTTATTGGACAACTAAAAATATATAGCTAAAAAAAATCAGCCGGGCATGGTGGCGCATGCCTGTAGTCCCAGCTACTCGGGAGGCTGAGGCAGAAGGATTGCTTGAGCCCAGGAGTTTGAGGTTGCTGTGAGCTGGGCTGACGCCACGGCACTCTAGCCCGGGCAACGGGTGAGACTCTGTCTCAAAAAAAAAAAAAAAAAAAAAAAAAAAGACCCTAGCTGGAAAGAGAAAGGACAGTAAAGAATGCGGCGCAGATGTTGGAACATCTAACAGGAGCCATAAGGGTGGTGAGGCGGCCTTCGCAGAAATGCTTCAGGAGCACTTAAAACAAATGAAAAAGCAAGCGGTCTCGACGACAAAGTAGAAAGCATGAAGACTAACCTAAGTTTAGAACTGAAAAATGCAAAACCGGAGGAACAAACTTAGCAGAACCGGGAAAAAAAAACTAAAGAATCGGTAAACTTGGGAGATGATAAAACGACAGAAAGCACCCGATCTGAAAAAAAGAGAGAAGATAGACCTTAAAGAAACTAACAGAGCATCTGGTGCTTGTGAAACTATATTTTTTTAATGGGGGGGGGTCTCCATATGTTGCCCAGGCAGGCCTCGAACTCCATACCTCAAGGGTTTCCTCCAGCCTCAAACTTCCCAGATTGTTGGGTTTACGGGCGTGAGCCACCGCGCCCGGATCCCTAAGAAATGTTTTTAAATGTTTTTTGTTTGTTTTTGAGACAGAGTCTCACTCTGTTGCCCGGGCTAGAGAGCCGTGGCGTCAGCCTAGCTCACAGCAACCTCAAACTCCTAGACTCAGGCGATCCTCCTGCCTCAGCCTCCCGAGTAGCTGGGACTACAGGCATGCGCCACCAAGCCCGGCGAATTTTTCTATTTTTGGTAGAGACGGGGTCTCGTTCTCGCTCAGAGCTGGTCTGGAACTCCGGAGCTCAAAGGAGCCGCCCGCCTCGGCGTCTCAGAGTGGTAGGATCACAGGCGCGAGCCACCGCGCCCGGCAGAAGTGCTGTTAAAAATTAATTTGGGCCGGGCGCGGTGGCTCACGCCTGTAATCCTAGCTCTCTGGGAGGCCGAGACGGGCGGATTGCTCAAGGTCAGGAGTTCGAAACCAGCCTGAGCAAGAGCGAGACCTCGTCTCTACTATAAATAGAAAGAAATTAATTGGCCAACTAATATATATAGAAAAAATTATCCGGGCATGGTGGCGCATGCCTGTAGTCCCAGCTACTCGGGAGGCTGAGGCAGGAGGATCGCTTGAGCCCAGGAGTTTGAGGTTGCTGTGAGCGAGGCTGACGCCACGGCACTCACTCTAGCCTGGGCAACAAGTGAGACTCTGTCTCAAAAAAAAAAAAAAAAAATTAATTTGCCTCAACCCTTCTTGGTCTGGGCGACCCGGAGCTGCTGGGACCTGCAACCTGGCGGTGGATGGAGGACGGAATCCGGGGGCACCCACTCTTAGGCGCGCCTCCTGCCCGCCGCCACCGCTCCAGTCTCCCAGGACACAGAGGTGCGGGTGGGGTGGGGGTCCCTGGCGGGGTCGGGTCGGTCCTTGCGGGCCCGCCCCGGCTGTGGGACGGCCGGCCACGCACCTTCCTGGCCCCGCTCCCATCCCAGGAAAGAACTCCAAGGAAACAATGCGAGGAGCAAAGCGCGCTGACTGGGCGGAGGGCCTGGGAATGGGACCCCGCCCACCCCCAAGCCCCGGAGTCGCGCCCCCTGGGGGAGCCGCCGCGGGCCTGCTGACAGTTCTCGCTCCACGGCGCCGCGTGCGACCTGGCCCGCATCCTGAGGGGAACCCAGGGCAGAGCGGAGGCTGGGGGGCGGAGGGGAGGCCTGCTCACGGAGTGCGGGTCGGAGAACACGGAAGAACTATCCGCAATGTTGGATGTGCCTATGGCGTGGTGGATACTTAAAAACGAAAAGCCTTCATTTGTAGAGATATATGCAGCAGCTTTTGTGAGTGAAGTGACACTTTAAGGGCTTTGAAATATGTCAGAAAAAAAGTAAGTAGAGAGGCCGGGCGCGGTGGCTCACGCCTGTAATCCCAGCTCTCTGGAAGGCCCCGGCGGGTGGATTGCTCGAGGTCAGGAGTTCGAAACCAACCTGAGCTGAGCAAGAGCGAGACCTAGTCTCTACTATAAATAGGAAGAAATTAATTGGCCAACTAATATATAGAGAAAAAATTAGCCAGGCATGGTGGCGCATGCCTGTAGTCCCAGCTACTCGGGAGGCTGAGGCAGAAAGATCACCTAAGCCCAGGAGTTTGAGGTTGCTGTGAGCGAGGCTGACGCCACGGCACTCACTCTAGCCTGGGCAACAAACCGAGACTCTGTCTCAAAAAAAAAAAAAAAATGCGTGTGTGGAGGACAGGAGTATATGGAACTCTGTACTTCCCACTCTTTTGCTGTGAAGCTAAAACTGCTCCAAGAAATAAAATCCGATTTTGGCCGGGCGCTATGGTTCACGCCTGTAATCCTAGCACTGTGGGAGGCCGAGGCGGGCGGATTGCTCGAGGTCAGGAATTCGAAACCAGCCTGCGCGAGACCCCGTCTCTATTAAAAATAGAAATAAATTAATTGACCAAATAAAAATATATATACAAAAAATCAGCCGGGCAAGGTGGCACATGCCTGTAGTCCCAGCTTCTCCGGAGGCTGAGGCAGGAGGATTGCTCGAGCCCAGGAGTGTGAGGTTGCTGTGAGCTGCCTGATGCCACGGCACTCACTCCAGCCTGGGCAACAAAGCGAGACTCTGTCTCAAAAAATAAATTAATCAATAAAATAAAATAAAATCTGTGGGGTTTTTTTAATGCACTGGAAATTTTCAGCTATTAGGCACTGAGTCCCGTCCACACTGCGGAGCTCCCAGCAGCTGTCTGTCCGACCCTCCGCCTCCACCCCGCACGCTTCTAGCCCCGCGCCGCAGCCCGGTGGCTCTCTGGATCTTCTCAGGACGCCGCGATTTCCAATCCAGTTTCCCGCCAGCGGCACGGGGCATGGGCCGGAAGTCCAGAGTCCCCGGCGGGGTTGGCTCCCAGCAGTCCCGACACTCACGGTGCCCAGAGGAGTACTCTAGGCCTCTAGGCTGGCCACGGCCGCGCCAGCTTTTCGGAGGACCCGACCTGCCTGGTCATTTTGGTTCCTGGACAGCAAAGCCCCTGCCATGTGTGCAGCCCGTCACCGCGCGCCGCCAGCCAGCCAGACCTCTCCTTACCCGGCGTCCCAGGCGCGCTTTTCTCTCTGAGAGACGCGTCCGTCAGGGATTTGAACCCAGCTACCAGACGAGCAATCCGCAGTTGTTCCTTTAGTCAACAGAGCGAGCCACTGCTGTTAGCCCCGCATCTGCAGGACAGCCCGGCCGCAGTCGCAAAAGTCTAACCTTCCCTGGGGACTCTCCCTTCGGGGAGGAGGTTGGGCCTGGAGTCCCAGATCACAAGCATCACCATTGCCGCTTTCAGCAGTTCGGGTGTGGCGCTTGGCAGTCCAGTGCGAGGAAGGGAAGTTCCCCTAGTGAGGCCGAACCAGGCAGGCCTTTGTCACCCGCGGCTAAGCACTGGTGGTCCTAGTAAAACTAGGGCTCGTCCGGGATTTGAACCCGGGACCTCTCGCACCCTAAGCGAGAATCATACCCCTAGACCAACGAGCCACCCCGCGTGGTGCTTCTTTTTCGCCTCTGGTGTGGTCAACCCGGCTCCGCCCTCGCCCTCGCTAGTTTGAATTGCTCCTGGTTTTCTGGACCACAAATTGTCCCCCTTCCCCGGAGTTTGTTGGGAAAAGATTTGATTCTGGTCCCCATAGGAAGGAGGAGCAAG
This sequence comes from Microcebus murinus, assembly GCF_040939455.1. Classification (NCBI taxonomy): domain Eukaryota; kingdom Metazoa; phylum Chordata; class Mammalia; order Primates; family Cheirogaleidae; genus Microcebus; species Microcebus murinus. Next base: position 2,583,614 of record NC_134122.1, on the reverse strand, counting down.
GGGAGCGTCAGCACACCCTAGCACTCCAAGTCGGAAAGTCCCTGGCCCAGATTTTTTAGTGTCCCGCTCGCTCCTCCGCCGCTGGAGAACTGAGACCACCAGCTCCCGAAGCGCCCGCCGGTCCTCCTTCCGTCTCGCGCTGAGGATTGCCTCAGTGCAGCTAGGAACCGGGCTTGGACTCCTCCCGGGCCGTCGCGGGCTCCCGTTGCTCTGGGAGCCGCAGCCTCCTCCCACGCCACACACTGGAGGGAGGCACCAGGCCGTCCCCTCTGAGCCCTGCCCAGCACCGCTGCCTCAGGACCTGGGGCCTCCACCTCCAAGGCTACTGAGCCCTGGACCCCAGCAGGAGGAGGGGCCCTGCGCGCCCCTGCAGCTCCCCCCTTGGGCCCAGGGACCCACCTTCCGGAGCCCTAGCCTGGAAGCAAGCGCAGGTAGCAGTCGGATGGGTCTAGGGCAGGAGAGGGAGATAAAGAAGGAGCTAAAGGATGGGGAGCGTGTTGAGGAAATTCTCAGAGTCATCCTGAGAAACACCTCTGTCCACTGAGCACGCTGGACCCCTGGCCCCAGTGCCCAGGCCAGATCTGGCCATTCAGGTTCAGCTCGGATCTGGTCCACTGCACACTGGGCCTGTCTCCGATCCAAACCCAAAGGCCCAGACCCCATCCCAGGTCTGCTGGGGGCTCCACCTATGCCCGAAAGTGACCACAAAAAGCAAACTGGTTCCTCTAGGATTTAAGCTGAAGAGAGAATAAGGTCTCCTCCCAGGAACCTTTCTCCATGGAGTGGCATTTGTCCTCTTTCCATTCTGTGGACCATGAATGGTGGCTGGCCTGATGCCAAAGTGCTGAGTGGGCCAGGGCAGGCCTGAGGGACAAACACCACTGACTCCTAAGGGGACTTCAAGGAGGAACTATTCCACTGGTGGAGCCCACAGACGTTTCCCTTTAAGAAACAGGAGTCTTGGCCGGGAGCGGTGGCTCACGCCTGTAATCCTAGCACTCTAGGAGGCCGGGGCAGGCGGATTGCTCGAGGTCAGGAGTTCGAAACCAGCCTGAGCAAGAGTGAGACCCCCGTCTCTACTATAAATAGAAAGAAATTAATTGGCCAACTAATATATATAGAAAAAAATTAGCCGGGCATGGCGGCACATGCCTGTAGTCCCAGCTACTCCGGAGGCTGAGGCAGGAGGATTGCTTGAGCCCAGGAGTTTGAGGTTGCTATAAGTTAGGCTGACGCCATGGCACTCACTCTACCCTGTGCAACAAAGCGAGACTCTGTCTCAAAAAAAAAAAAAAAAAAAAAAAACAGGAGTCTTAAATGTTCTGGCCACAGAAGAACAAAGCAACTGCTGTGGTGGCAGGTTACCTGGGCCACAGGGTCAGGAGAGGCCTCTCCAAGCAACCTAGTGCCCCCTCCCCACCCCCCACAGTTCTATGCAAGAGACCCAGCTCCATTTGTAGGGGCTCAAGAGTCAGGAGGCATGAAAAGGGCATTCAGCACACATGGCCCCAGGCTTGAGAAGAGGAACTCAGGCCAGTTTAGGTCAGAGAGGAGGCCCTGCTGCTCTGGATCCTCATATGCCCAGGAGCTCTGGCCCCACCCTCAGCTCACCTGGTGGGGGCAGTGATCTTGGGGTTGGTGTGACTCTGGGGTTCAGATCCAGTAACACTTCCTAGCTTGGGAGGCCCCACAATTTCCACTAAAGCCCTCAGTCCCTGCCTGTTTTAACCATTTCTTTTATTTTCTATATACTGATGCTTTGCTATCTGAGACATTACTGACCTTGGAGGGACTGTCCCTCCCAGAGTTAACCAATTCCTAAAGATAGTAAACGACTCCTCCAAGATGGTACATTTCAAATGCAAACCAACCAGTCCAGAGCCCACAGCCCCCACCCACCTCCTTTATCCAGCTCACACGCCAGGCAACACTACCTACCCTGCTCACCCCAGGGCCCAGTACCAAACAACCGGTCCTAAACGTGCTTACGCTGCCTCTTCTGTTCCCACTATGAAACCCACAATACAAGCACTTGCCTACTCACTCACACACACGCACACATACACACACACAGACCCTGGTGCTTCCCCATGTGACCATCCACGCGTGGTATGCTCCCTCCTCCTGAAAACTGTGAGTGACAAACTATCTTCTCGATGGCAGTCTTCTCCTGATCTGGTGGCCCTGCCATAGCGTAATAATAAAACCTATTAAAACGCTACTGTTGAGGTGCCTCACGCCTGTAATCCTAGCACTCTGGAAGGCCGAGGCAGGCGGATTGCTCGAGGTCAGGAGTTCAAAACCAGCCTGAGCAAGAGCATAAACCCCGTCTCTACTATAAATAGAAAGAAATTAATTGGCCAACTAATATATATAGAAAAAATCATCGGGGCATGGTGGCGCATGCCTGTAGTCCCAGCTACTCGTGAGGCTGAGGCAGTAGGATTGCTTGAGCCCGGGAGTTTGAGGTTGCTGTGAACTAGGCTGATGCCACGGCACTCACTCTAGCCTGGGCAACAAAGTGACACTCTGTCTCAAAAAAAAAACAACAAAAAAACCGCTACTGTTCTTCCAGCGTGGAGAAGTGACCAGTGCTTGGAGCGCAGTCCCCTGGACGTTCATGGTGACACCACGCCCTTCGTGGCCAGCACCGAGGTGTAGACCCTCGCAGTCTTCAGGACCCGCTTTGTCTTCCCTTCCCTTGCTCGTGGAAGGCGCCCCTGACAGCCCCTCAAGAAGGAAAAAAAAAACGTCTGAAAACCTGGGCTTTTCCACAATTTGAACGTACGACCTTTCACACCCAAAAGAAAACCACACGTCCAAAGTTCCATGGTCACCGCGGACCCTGCGGTAGCCTGGCGCGCGGCACAGACCGGACCTCTCGTCCGCGGAGACGGGCGTGGCGCGGGAGGGGTTCGCCCTCCTCTCGGGTCCGGGTCCCCGGGGTCCGACGCCCGGTTGTCCGGGTCCGTCGCCCCGGCGCCAGGCCTGGGGCGCACCCAGGACTCTGCAGGGGGAGCCTCAGGCCAGCAGGCGCCCCCGGCCTGCGTGCGTCGGGTTCGGGCCAGCCAAGACTCCGCCAGGCTCCGCAGCCCTCCCCATCAGAGAACCAGGGTGTCCGAACAAAGCGGGCTCGTCCGGGGTTCGGACCCGGGCCTCTCGCACGCAAAGTGAGGATCATACCCCTAGACCAACGAGCCGCCGTGGGGACCCTCTGACGTGTGTCCCCATGCGGAAGGGCCTATGACACGAGTCCTTGGAGATCTGCGCGCTGCCTCGGGCCACCCGAGGTGTGCGCGGGGTCGGGGGAGGTTTCGGTTTCGCCTCGGGGGAGCCGAGGCCGGTGCGGGCCCCGCAGGGAGCTCCCGCACGCCCCCGCCCCAGACCCGCAGAGTCAGACCCCCACCCCAGCCCCCCAGCCCGGAAACGCCAGCTGCCAGGGGAGGGCCGGGGACAGGGGCTGCAGCCCGAGGGAGGAAGAGTCTGTGTGCCTGAGTGAGCGCGGGGCCCCTCATGGCGGACCCCAGCCCAGAAAGTTCGCCCTATATGGGACCCAGGTCCAGGACCTGAGAACGAGGCTCGGCCGCCGCCCAGCTGGCCCGGCGGGCCTGGCGCAGCCCAGGTAGGGATCCAGGGTCCCCCGTCCTCAGCCAAGCCCGGCCTTGGCCTCAGTTCGGCTCAGAAGTCCCTCGCAGCTCCGGGACCCCCGATAACAGGGGTCAGAGCCGCGCTCAGAGTTAACTTCTTCCCCAACGGGCGTCTGTACGGACGCCCCAAACGTTTCTTCCCTGTCCCGCTGGCCCGGGATCCGGTATCTTAGGACGCTGGGAAGGGGGACGTTGCCGCCCGCCCTAAAGGGGGAGGATGAGAGTTTGAAATGAGGGGTCGTCGGTGATTCGACCCCGAAGCCTCACGCTCTAATCCCGGACCACACCAAATGACATTCATCCCCATGTTCTTGGGACTCCCCGCTCCCGGGAGCTTCAGGGGTCACACATCCCCACCGACCGACAGCAGACGGGGCGGGGGACCCGCGAACTCAGGCCTGCAGTAACCAGATGCAGCGCGTCTACGATCCAGGACCTATTCCCACCAATTTTAGGACAGCAAAGTCCTGGAGAACTTCCACTACCTGTGCGTGAGCACCTTGGTGCAACTGCCCGGCTAGCTCAGTCGGTAGAGTATGAGACTCTTAATCTCAGGGTCGTGGGTTCGAGCCCCACGTTGGGCGCTGGTTTTAAAACCCAGACCACTAAGCGGCTTGCAAATACATAAAACTTGGAAAATACGGTAGAATGGACCAACAAAAAAACTAAAAAGGGGAAAAAATTGAAACAATTTATAAAAAGTAGGTAAAAGGAAAGTAAAGATTGCTCATGCTTGGGAAGGCTGACACACAACACAATTTGGCAGCCTCGAGTTTTGCCTCATAAATGTTACCTGTGTGTGAAATTTACATAAATGTTCCGTAAACGTACAGAGAGCATTTGGGATCCTCTCTGCAGAATACTTGTCCTGAGAGGGGTTCCTCTTCTAGAGACTTCCTTGAAATTCCCGCGACCGGGGCGGTGGCTATGGAGGCCGAGTCAAGCAACGTCGCCCCACCGAGGGCTGCAATCCACCACGTAGGAGGAGTCTCAGCTCTGCCGCCTGGGCAAAGGGCAAGGGACGACTGGAAGTGGATTTCCTGCTCCGGAGTAGGGACCCACGTGGGACCCCCACCTGGATTCGGGGGTGCCCCAGCCCTCCACACCACGACTCTCGGTTCCCCCAGCACTGTCCCCATCCCTCCCTACTTTCTAAAGTAGAAAGAGAATTGTTGATCATGGACTTCTGGCCAGCTCGATGTCTGTTAGGCCTTGTTTGCCAAGAGGAGTCCCTAGAGGAAGAAGGGACTTGCTACTTCCTGTTTGTTTTTTGTTTCTGCAGCCTCCCCCAGCCTCCCTTTTCTATGCAGGCAGCAACAGTTCATTCCAGAAATCGCAGATGAATCCACTCTGAAGTTTGTCCGTCACCCACAGAACCAGCCCTGTCCCCAGCCCTGTCAGTGGTAGCTGCTCTCTGCCTTTTCAACTGCCTTGGTAACAATTCTTTGTACTTATTTAATAATTTTCATATTAAAAATTCAATTAAAATAGCTGACAGCTGGTTGGACCCTGGTTTGGTTACAGATTTGGGCTTGAATGCAGCACTGAGCTCCTTGCCAAGGGAACATGAGATGCTAGGGCAAGCAAGGGCATCAAGATGGAGCAGTGCACGGCCAGGTGGGTTATGATGAAGTGTGGAATGAAGCCGACTGGCCCTGGGGACCAGTGGCTGCTGCATTTGACTGTTGCAGTGCAGATGACTGCATGGACTGTCATCAGCCCATGGCATGGAAAGGATTCTTCTGAAGACACTTGTTTGCTTACAGAAAGAAATTGACAAGGTCGAGCCTTTACGTTTTCAGCCTAAGTCATGTCCAGAGACCCAGGGACATTTTGTGGCAATCATAAAATAATCTTATAGCCACAGGGCTACTATTGCTAAAAATCAAACACATAATTTAATTATGCATGTCGTGGAATGTCAGTGTAAATTGAATTCACAGCCTCAGGAAATATTTCACGTGCAAGATAAAGCATTGATTAGGAAGAAGTGAGAGAAAGGCTTGAGGACATCAGGGTGGACTCAGACAAAGTTGAGAATCTTGAAGCAGAGTCACTTTCAGCCTCTCTTGCCATCAAAAGCAGCCTGTGGGGCCGGGCGCGGTAGCTCAAGCCTGTAATCCTAGCTCTCTGGGAGGCCGAGCCTGGGCAGATCCTTTGAGCTCAGGAGTTTGAAACCAACCTAAGCAAGAGTGAGACCCCCGTCTCTACTATAAATAGGAAGAAATTAATTGGCCAGCTAATATATATAGAAAAAATTAGCCGGGCATGTTGGCACACGCCTATAGTCCCAGCTACTCGGGAAGCTGAGGCAGGAGGATCGCTTGAGCCCAGGAGTTTGAGGTTGCTGTGAGCTAGGCTGACACCACGACACTCACTCTAGCCTGGGCAACAAAGTGAGACTCTGTCTCAAAAAAAAAAAAAAAAAAAAAAAAGGCAGCCTGTAGGCTGGTCTGATGGTAGTGGGTTATCAGAGAACTTATTAACATTGATGTCGATAAAGTTGGTATACAACCCTCACTGCTAAATTTGACTGGAAAGAAGAATAAAGAGAGAGATGGAAGGAAGGAAGGAAGGAAGGAAGGAAGGAAGGAAGGAAGGAAGGAAGGAAGGAAGGAAGGAAGGAAGGAAGGAAGGAAGGAAAAAAGAAGGAAAGAAAGAGAAAAAGAAGGAAAGAAAGAAAGCACATCCTGTGGTATCTGCAGAAATTAGCCCATAATCTCACCTGGAGCAGTTATCTTGCAAGAGGATGCTAGCTCTCCTCAAAACCTAAACCCACCACCCCTTGTTAGCACTTAACCTATAACTAGAGTCAGACCTCAGCATGCTGCAGGAAGCAGGTACAAAGGCAAAGGCTGACTTTGGAGGAAGCAGCTTATACTGAAATAATAATAATAATAAGTTTTGATACTTTATGCTGGGAGAAACCTGGGGGATACGTGTGGGAGTGGGGTTATGATGTTAGAGTAAGGAGAATGGGATATGATTTGTGTATCTGCTGAATTTATCAATCTGGGTGCACTTTCCAAAAAGCCTGTGTTTGATATGTTTTCTCGTGCAGGCGAACATGGCCCTACCATGTTTCTGGGTTGATTGGCTGAAAACTGAACTCATTGGTGGCCTAGTTTAATAAGAATGAGATACCAGAACGTCCCTCGCATCATGTAGAGAAAGGAACCCAAAGATTTTGAGCACTAGAAATGTCGGAGTGGGTCTATCATGTATGATGTGCAAACCCACCACCCCACTGAGAAGGCCCAGATGACATGCCCTTTACTAAGACATCCAGAAAAAATTGGCCAGGGCAGCGCCAGCATCCTTACATAGCTCTGCGGTGACCATGCTCTGCAGGGGCGTATGAACGTGGAATATAGATAATGCCATTGAGATGAGGGCCCTTACTGCAGTGGGGATGATGGAGTCCAGGATGTTTGGGGAAGTGGGAGAAGCCAGGCCACGGCTGGAAAAACAGGAGAGTCTCATTCATGGGTTTTAAAGGCAAAGGAAAACCATGTTTTTTTGTATAAATGACAAACTCCAGCGGTGGTCCCCTAGGGGGCATATGGAATGGGAAGCTTCTGGTTTTACTTTGTATCATGTCCTGTAGTTTGGGAAATTTTTTACCTCGAAGATGAAGTCATGTATTGCATGGATTTTTTAAAAAAGAATACCATGGACTATTTCAAAAGTGCATTAAACCAGAAAAAATAATATAATGTGCCCTCATGTCCCCCCGTTACACCACATCTACTCCTGAATGAGTTTGGACCTTTACATCCATGCAGCCCATTGATTTTAAAGCAACCAGTTGTCCTGTAATTTAATCTCTAAATAATTGTGTGTGCTTATAAAAAGTAAGAATTTTCTAAAAAATGTATATACCCACCAATACAATTAACACACATAGAAAGGTAAACAATTATTCCTTTATATGAAGTAGAATAGATGCTTCCTAAAATAGTGTGAAAAGTTCAAGCACTGTTTTTTGAAAGTTGAAAAGGTGCACGCCTCTTCTGAGGATAATCCTTGACTTCTAATCACAGTTGTGTTCAGAAACCCTCCTGGGTTCCTTAACTGGCTTGTTTCTAAATCTCCTCTGTAGGGTGGACTACTATGAGCCTAAAACACTACTCTTCTTACCCCGGGTGGGACTCGAACCCACAATCCCTGGCTTAGGAGGCCAATGCCTTATCCATTAGGCCACCGGGGCTGACAGGCGTTATTGCTTGCTGGACTTAGCTTAGTCTCTTAGTCACCTCCTCGATGTTCCTGCACACCCTACGGTCCCATCCTAGCCTGTATCTAGACACTGAGCTTCAGTTTTTGTCTGCGCTCCAGCTGGTACTTGGATCTCGCCCTCTGCTGAGCATCCTCTCGCCCGGAGAGACCGCGCACGTGCAGACGGTGCTGAAAGGCGTTGAAAGTCAGCTTTTAGCTCGGCTGGGTGGCCTAGGGGTACCAGCTTCGCTTAGGGCACGAGAGGTCCCCGGATCAAACCCCCGAGTAGCCCGGTACTGTAGCTCACCTCCAGGAGAGAACCCAGGTGCTGTAGGGATAGCTGGAAAGGGGCGCGGTGTGCGCTCTCTGTGATGGCCAGTTCCCCATCCGGAAAGCCACCTGCTTGGGCTAGTGGACTGTCAGCCCTCGTCCTCCTTCCCATTGTCCCCTGGAACAAGACACTGCCGGGTAGCCTGAGGTCTCTTACTTAATAATGGCCCTCCAGATCTGTTCTGTACATCCCAGGCTAGCTCACTGTTAGTCTCAAAAACGTTAAAGAACACTCCGCACGACCCCAGGTCACCAGCGCCCGCGGACTGGGATGCCCAGGTGCGACTTCCCGCAGCACTTACCCCACCTGCGCCTCACGCTCAGCGCGACGCTGCTCGGCCGCACCTGGATTTTGCCGCTTGACCGCATCTCCTTGGAGAGAACTCGGGTTCAGCAGATAGAGACATTTTTTCCGGGTGAAATGTTAACTAAATCCTGGACATAATCTTTCTATTTAAAATTTTAAATATGCATTTAACTACTCATTCAAAGGAACTCTCTCACTGCAAGAAATCTATTAGGTTTTGTTTTACATTTTAAACGATGGATATATATTTTGCATACATAACATATATGCAACGTTTGCCATTTTAACCATTTTCAAGCGTACAATTCAGTGGCATTAATTGCATTCACAATAGTGTGCAGTCATTACCACTATTTACAAAATTCTTCATCACAATAATCTAGTGGATTTTGAAATGCATATGTCCTTTGATACCCCCTTGGGGCAACTGCCCAGTGCAAGCAACCCCAACCCCGCGTCTGTCACAGTTTTCACCTTCTGAACCCTACTTCGCGTGGCCAATCCCCTATGGGTTCCCGGAACTGGTGGTCTCTGGCCTCGGGGTCCGCAGTCAGCCAGTGTGCGGCCAGCGTAGTGACCCTGCAGTGCCCTCGGGGTCGCCCCCGCTGCAAAACTGGCCCTGGGTCCCGATCTGTGCGATTGCAGGAGAGGGTAGGCATCGGCGGAGCCCCAGGGTGGTGCGGGGCTTGAGGCTGGAGCAGCCGAAGTGTCCTAGGTCTATACAGGGAGTCAGTGCTGATAGAAGAAAAATTTTAAATGGGGTTCAGGAAAAAAAAAAACCAAGCCCAGCAGCGACCACGAAGGGACTCGAACCCCCAATCTTCTGATCCGGAATCAGACGCCTTATCCATTAGGCCACGCGGCCCCGCGCGTGTAGGCTCTGCAGCTCTCCCTATAAAGCCTTTCAGGCGCCTGCGCAGTATGCCCTGGTATACACGTTTAGGACGAAGCGGAGCCCGGCCCCTCGGGAAGCCGTGAGGGCGGAGTTCCAAACTGGTCCTCCGCGCCCGGCAGTGCTGGGGCACCTCGCAGGAAACCGCCGCTGCGAGCCGGCGGCTGCGAGTTCGAGCCCTGGCGAGCCCGTCCGCAGCAGGCCCCTCTCGCGTCCTCTTCCTGCGCTTGCCGCCCGCGCGTCTCGGGCCTCGGGCTGCCCACGGCGCCCCCAGCCGCTGTGCTCGCCCCGTGCCTTCCCCGGTCTGCTGCAGAGGCGTTCGGCCCCACCCTGGCTCTTAGCTCCGCGCCTCCGCGTTTCCACGGCCCGTCGCGGGGTGGGGCGGCGCGGCCCGCGTGCACAGGGACACCGCTGGGAGGGGAGTGTGGCCTCTGGGCCGCCCCTTCCCGGAACCCCTTTCCCCCGGGGTCGCTCCCAGCAACTCCAACCTAGCCCAGCTCGTGATGGGTTCCGCAGTCCCGGGCGCTGGCCTCCGGACCCACCCTGGGCCGGGGCTCCCTGGCCGTCTGGCCTTGGTTCCCAGGGGCACAGGTGCGCCCTTAGGAAGTGCCAGGTACTTTGCATACACCATCTCCCCTTTTTCCCACGTCCCCGAGAGCAGGCCCTGTTCCCGAGCACAGCATCAACACATGTTTATTGCCTGCCAGCTAGCGCCGGCCCCGTGCTGCCAGCCCCCATTTACAGAAGAGCAGACAGAGTGGACCGGGTGGATGGCGGCGCTGGGGTTTGGCCGCCCTCTCAGCACGCTCCGGTGGCTGTGGAGCCCTCACGCCTGCAGGCAGAGCCGGCGCCTGAGGGAGCTGCGGATCTCCAGGCAGGCCTTGCGGAGCTCGTCGCAGTCAGGGCCCAGCACGTCCTGCTCACACACCCGCCTGTTGACCTGAGAGGACCACACCCAGCCTGTGCCCAGGGCTCCGGGCCCTGTGAGGCTCGGGCTCGCACCCAGGGGACAGCCCCTGGCCGGGTGCATCGTAAAGCCTAAAATTTCAAGGGCTGCCTTGACATCTTTGAGCCTCTCAGGGCACCAAAGGCCTAAGGCTGAGTCCCCCTCCCTCACCAGACCTGCCCCCACCCAGGGGGACAGGCGCCCACCCTAGAGTTCCCCTATCAGCCAAGCCAGCTGCTCCCCGCCTGCTCCTCAACCTAACCTGCTTCGGTTATTCGGTTATTCCCTGCCAGCCCTTCGGGAATATCCAAACAAACCCATTACATCCCCCTGCAGGAACAGGGGCATCCACGTGTTTCCCACCAGCCCTGCTAGTTGACTCGGCTGGCTCTGTGTACCCCCCACTATGTGGCCCGGCATAACCTGCGGTACCTTCCCCCACCCTGGACTTTAGAATATGTGACCAATAACTGCTGTGGATCGCATCTGTCCAGTGTCCTGTCTTTGGTCATCTCCCACTATTGAAGGCGGGGATCCCTCCTTCACTGGCAGAGCTAATGGGCACCAGGGCTGGGGAAAAGGACAACTCTTGCCCCTCTGCCCTGTCACCCTCCTTCCCCCAACACACCTCAGTCAGCAGCTCCAGGAGGTCTCCTCCAGGCTTGGCTCTGAGGACCTCCACCAGGGTCTGGATAAAGTCTGAGCCCTTGTCATCCCGATAGGCCACATAGCCTAAGTCAGGGGACCAGGGCCAGAGTGTCAGACTCAGGCCCTGACCCTCTGCCTCCCTATCCCCAGGGGCCTACTGTGCTGGACATGGGGGCAGCAAGCAGGCAGGACCTCAGGGAGCAGGCAAGAGAACAGGGCAGGGAGCAGCGACTTCTTGCATCTGAAACATGCTGTTGCTAGATATTTGCAGAGTGAATAGAAGGTTAGATTCACTACTGAACAATATTGACTGTGGACCTACTATGTGCCGGGCATGGAGCAGGGCCTTGGGGCAAATAGATCGGCCCTGCCCTTACGAAACTTACAGCCTGGGGGGAACAGCACACATGAAGCACTTGGCACAGCGGGCACTGAATGGTGCCTCGTTACTATTACACTAAACAAACCATGGAAGGAAGGTGGCTTAACTCCAGCTGGGCTGGTACCTCTGTACCCTGACACTAAGCCCTAGTCGCCCTGCATGCCACTCCAGATTTTAGGCCAGGAAGCTGGGCCCTGTGTAATCATGGGCTTCCTGATGACCCATCTTCTTACCCTCAGCGGCTGCATAGACCGTCAGGATGTCTGCTTGGTCAGAGCTGCCTGGCAGGGAGCCCTTGGAGGCGCTGCCTGTGAGAAGAACCATGTGCATTCACCAGCTTTCCGGGACTCCACCAGCCCCAGGGGCTCCACATCTCTGGCTTAAGGCACAGGGCAGTGGAAAGAGTGCAGGGCATGAAAGACAGATGCAAGTTCCAACCTCAGCCCCGCCACTTACCAGCCATGTGACCTCAGAAAAGCTATTGCACCTTGCTGACTCCAGGGTTGTCACAAGGCTCAAACAGGGGAAGAGGCTCCCACTTCTGAAAGGCCCTTGCAGTGTAGGAAGACTTTACTTCCCATTGTCTTTGCAAAGGGAGGACAGAGGTGGCAGCAGGGCCCCAGTTAAGAGCCCTAGAAATGCTCTTGGGATAGTTCCCATCACCAGCCCTGCCCACACCCAGGCTCTGGAAGGAAGGCAGAACCCACCCTGGGCGTCGGCGTAGATCTGGAGGACATCTGCGTGGGAAGGGATGGCGGGAGGTGCCCGCAGCCAGCGCCAGTACCAGGGGAGAGCAGTGGGACCCGCTCCAGCGTCCTTGTTCCCTGGGGAAGGAGAGAGGCAGACATCTTCGCTCGGGGATACCAAGGGATGCCTCCAAGTGTCCAGACCCTGTTTGAATGGTTGGGTCAGACAAGAGCCCAGGCCCCAGAGCTCCAGAGCAGGCCTGCCAGGCCAGGAACATTCAGAGCACTGAATGGCAAGTGCTGAGGGTTAAAGGCTCAAGTTCGTGGACTTGACCTCTAAGAAGAGGGGAGAAGGGATTCAGAGCACTGAATGACAAGTGCTGAGGGTTAAAGGCTCAAGTTCATGGACTTGACCTCTGAGAAGATGGGAGAAGTGATGGGGAAAGGTGAGCAACCAGGCTCCCTGCAGGAGGTAGACAGCAAGTCCTAGGAGGCTGCGGGCTGGCTGAGGCTTGGGCCGGAGGAGCAGGCTGGGGTGCCGCTCACCCCCACGGCAGGCCTGCAGCAGGAAGATCTTGGGGCAGCCCCGCAGCACCCGGCAGTGGCTCAGCTCCTGCTTCAGCACCTCTGGTTGCACCTCTTGCCCGTCAGCCCCTATCAGCTGTCCCCGCGGCCCCCCATGGGCCATCAGAGCCACAAGGGCACAGCTCACAGGGCCACTGCGGGTGTCCAGTCGCTCCCGAAACTGGGCCAGCTCCTCCTGGAAAGCCTGGGGTGGGGACGAGGTTGAGGCCTGGGCCAAGGCCACCGCCTTCCCAGCCCCTGGCTGTCCTCTGCAGGGCGATGAAGATTCCCCAGCCCCTGCCCTCCGACCTCCGACCTCCTCCCAGTGGCAGGCCCAGGGAGGAAGTTCTTTTCTAACCCCTGCCGCAAGGCCTGGCATGGCACCATTGGAGGTGACATGGTCCAGCTTCCTGGAGGGAAGGGGGGCTGGAGGGTGTCCAGGAAGGGAACCAAGGCCTCGGAGGCAAAGCTCTGAGCTGGGGACAGAGAAGCAGCCAGTGTGGGAGGCCGCACAGTGAGCTTCCAGAGCATGAAAGTGACTGCCCAATGCATGCAGCAGGGGGGATAGGGGCTAGACTTGCAGGTGCACTTCCTGCTGGTGATGGAGAGAGGCCCAGGAGAGTCCCCCGGAGCCCTTCCTTCAGGGCACCAGCAGAAATTCTGGGCTTCTCTTCACCTGGGCTGTAGGGTCTGTCCTCAGGGTGGTCTCGAAGCCCAGGGCCTGGCAAAGCCCCCTCAGTGCCTCCACGTCGTGCTGGGCCCCAGGCCGGCCCCGGATCACAGCCAGGAGGAGGGCGGCCCTGGCCCTGGACAGGTCATAGTGAGTGTTGGGGCCGGGAACTGGCTACAGAAAGGGTTAAGGCATATTCAAAGTGGTCTGAGGGGACTCCCGCCCCTCGCCTCCCTGCCTGAGTCTCCATTAGCCTCTGTCCCACTGGAAGCCAGTGGCCACATGTTTGGAACCCACCCCAGCCCCTCACCTCAGGCATCCAGGGCTCCACGCCTCCCAGGCACAGTGTCCCCCGCAAGGAGCTCCGGAGGATGGGGCAGTAGGTGCCCTCTGTGGACTCTACAGCCACCCTGCAGAAGAGCTGGGAGGGCGGGGCCCGCGGTCACCTTAGTGGGCTGCTCCCTGGAGGAGCAGAGAGGGGTGCAACCCAGGCCGTCTTTCCTGGCATCTGGTGAAAGACTCTGCAAGGCTCATGGCTACTAAGTGTCTTCAGGGTCACTGCCAGGACAGGGGGAGGAAGTGCAAAGGGGGCAGGGCAGCATGGCCCCAGGCAACATGTGGGTTCCAGTTAGGCTCAGGCTCATGGACTTCCCTGGGCATGGATGGCCGCAAGTGGACAGTGGCCATACCATTAACCCCCACCTGGGATCGGTGCACACAGAGGCGGGGACAATCCCCAGAGCAGGGCAGGGCCTGTCGGGGAAGGCTCATGGGATGGGCACTGCCTGCAGAGGCCACCAGGCCTAGGAGAGCGGTGGAGCCGAACTGGAATCCACAAGCCTCACCTCCAGGGCCACCCAAGGGCCGCCCAGCTGCCCAGTGAGACCTTCAGCCCTCGGTAGCAGACTTGAACCATTCCCAATCCCAGCTTCTAGTGTCCCGCAGTCTAACAGGGCAGATGGTCACTGCCTGCATGAGTGTGAAAAGGGGTGGCCTGAAGTACAAGTGCAAGGAAAGGCATTGCCGACAGCCCGGAAGGGACTGGGTAAGGCTGCCAGGACAACAGGGAGGGAACCGCCTGGGCAAAGGCATGGAGTTGGGAGGCAGTCTGGGGTGTCTGAGTGGGTTGACAGGGGGTTCTGAGGTGCGGCCAAGGCCCCAAGGCTGACACCATAGGTACAGACAATAAAGGTTTGTGGAAGGAATGGGCTGGGGTGTGAATGACTCTAACTGTTACTGGCTCGGGCAGGAGAGCATGACAGAGCCAGGGGACAACAGGGCCAGCTCCCTCCCTGGGACTCCCCCACTGGAGCCCCCACCTCCGTCAGCAGCTGCACCAGAGACCAGTGAGGAAAGCAGCCGCAGAGCTCTCTCAAGCCCGAGAGGAAGGCTTCAGGCTCCAGGGTGGCTGGGTGGAGAAGCAGCGTGTTGGCCTGAGGGAACCCCGCTCTCCTGCCCACCCTCACCATGCTCTGCTGTCCCAGAACTGGGGGCCCTGCCCTGCCCACTCACCCCCAGGGCCACTGGAAAGCAGCAGGAAGACTTTGGGGCAGCCCCGCAGGGCCTCACAGCAGCTCAGCTCCTGGACCAGCTGCTGTGGCTGCCTCAGCTGCCCGCTGGGGGCCACCAAGGCCACTAGGGCACAGCCCACAGGGCCCCCATGGGCATCCAGCCACTCCCGGAACCAAACCAGTTCCTCAAGGAAGCCCTAGGAGCAAGAACGAAGGCCTGGGCTGAGAGTCTGGGGAGGCTCCCCATGGGGCTGGGAGCTGGGCTTGGAGGGAGGGAAGGGGAGAGAGGGGAAGGGGAGGGGAGGGAAGGGGAGGAGGAAGAAGGGGAGGGGAGGGCTCACCTGGACTGAAGCCTCCCTCCTCTCGCAGGTGTCAAAGCCCAGGGCCTGGAACACGCCTTCCAGGGCAGCAACTGCAGCAGCAGACACCCCAGGGCTGCTGAGTGTCAGGGCCACCCTTGGACCCTGTACGCTGTACTTCCCCTGGGGAGGCAAGGCCAGGGCTGGGCTGGGCTGGGGCTCAGCTGGGTGTCGGGAGCAGGCTGGGCCAGGTGGGGCCTCCCACTACCTTTCTCCCCAGGCTGTCTTGAGCATCTGCTATCTGCGCAGCCACCTGCAGGGTCCCAGCCACCAGGAAGGCCATGGGGCCAGGTGGGCTTCCTCCAAGCTCCGAGCACCAAGCACTGAGCTCACCTCCTGGCCCCAGCTCCCAGCGCCCTGGATCCTAACCCTTGTCCTATCCCCACGCCCACTCTATCAGCTGTTTATGAACTGAGCTGGACTCTGCCCCTCTCCCCTGGAAGCCTGGGTCCTGGGCCCCACTCCCCAACCCCGTCTCCGTTCCCTGGCTCCACCGGTGACTTCCTGGCTGGCACTGACTAGCCCCCACCTGAGCCAGGAACCAGTGTCCAATCCTATTCTTAGCTCCTGGCCCACGCTCCTATCTGATCTTGTTACACCCCAGTGTCTCCCTTTAGAGCCAGCCACAGCACCAGAAAAGTCCCTGTACTGCTCCCACCTCCTCCTCACGTACCCATACAACAGCACCAAGCCCCCAGAGGTAAAAATCGCCAACTGGAAACAGCCCTGTCCATAGCAAGACCTTGGTGGGGACAGTCCCAGTGACCCCCACATGATGTGTTGAATGGTCGCTGGCTGAGGAAGGGCCTGGGGGTAGAGAGGCAGGCATACAAGGACCAGCTACCAAGGGACAGGAACATCTTGTCTTCACCTGTCCCACCTCCCCTCCAGGGGCCCTGCAGGAGGGATCCGCAAGGCTGGAAGGAGACTCAGACTTCAAGGACCGCTGCCCTGTGTTCTGTGCAGGCCCCAGCCTGTGGCCCAGGCAGAGAGTAAGGGCAAGCCTGTGGCTTGTCAGCCCACTCTCCCAAGGGACACAGTGCAAGGCAGCTCTGAGTTCTGGATCCCCAAAGAGCGAGAAGCGCACGCGTACCTGACAGCGCCTCCAAACCCCTTCCTCATCCTCATCGCACTGTGGGGGGAGAGGAGTGGCCTGGCAAAGACCCCAGTCCTGCTGGGCTCCCCATTCTCCTGCCATGGCAGGGAGGGTGTCCCCAGAGCAGGCAGGCATTGGGGACACAGGGCAACGAGAGTCCTGGGGCTCACAGCTGCCCCTTGGGGCCCAGCCAACCTGGAAGCCAGGGATGTGGCTCCACCTGGTGACTACACAGCACCACGTGCCACCAGGACTACCAGACCAAGGGGTACAAATTCCAGGAACCCTCCCCCACACACACACACACCATCAACCTAAAGAACAGAACACCCTGGAGGGAAGTTTCCACGTTTATTCAAACCCTTCCGCAGCCCTTTTGAGGCCCGCTGGGCTGAGCGCCTTTGAAAGGCCGGTGGTCTGTCCCTGTTAATACACATCTGCAAAAGCTGCAGACGGGAAACACAGAATGCAGTGCTAGGGCTCAGTGACAAAGTGCCGGTGGAGTGCCAGTGCTCAGCATGAGCAGGCTGTGCCACTGGAGGAGCAGGCGATGCCAGGCGCCCTGTCCTTGCTCTCCAGGGTTGGCCTCCTGTCACTGGAACCACCACCACCCTCACCAGAATGGCAGGGGTGTGGCTCCCAGGGGCTCACACTGGGGCAAGTCTGCTGGGGGCAAAGG
This sequence comes from Microcebus murinus, assembly GCF_040939455.1. NCBI lineage: Eukaryota > Metazoa > Chordata > Mammalia > Primates > Cheirogaleidae > Microcebus > Microcebus murinus. The sequence continues at coordinate 2,566,679 of NC_134122.1, read as the reverse complement.
CAGGCAGCTTCCGTGTGGCCAGGACAGGGCAGAGTGGTCGTGGCCTAGAAATGGGGGGTAGGGGGTCAGAAAGCCTCTGTGGCTGTGCCTGGACCCAGACTCTCACTCTTATGGTGTGGGCTGAATGTCCCTCTCAAAGCCCAGCAGCCCCCGGGGTGGGGGGGCGTGATCAAAGCCAATCCCCACCCCCACTGGAAGGCACAGGTTGGCAGGACAGAGGGCCTGGGCCACAGCCCCACCTAGGAGGCAGGAAACAAGGAGCCACACAGCAAACATGGCCAAGAGGGCTCCTGGGAAGGGACCCTAGGCCCTCCTGCGGCCTCAGGCTACCCTGCTGTCCCTGGAGGACTGTGCTGGGCTCGGGAAGCCAGGGGGAGACAGAGATTCAGAACAGGAAGGGGAATGACGGGGCGGGGAGGGACACCTCCATTCCCTTTGAGTGCTGGGCAAGCTCTGCGTCTGGGTGCCCTGGGGTCCCTCCCGGAAGTGCACAAAGGAGAATGTGCCGCTGCCAGACCGCACAGGGAACACCCGCCCTCCTGGGCGGCCTCAGGTGCCGCTTGGCCGCTCAGCCCACGGGCTGGGCCATCTTGGCGTGCAGGCTCTGGTGGGCGATGAGGTGGGCGCGCTGCTTGAAGCTCTTGTCGCACTCGCCGCAGCCGAAGGGCCGCTCGCCGGTGTGCACGCGCCGGTGGTCCAGCAGGTAGGAGCGCAGCGAGAAGCTCTTGCCGCAGTCGCTGCAGCCGAAGGGCTTCTCGCCCGTGTGGATGCGCTGGTGGTCGGCCAGGTAGGCGCTGCGGCTGAAGCTCTTGCCGCACTGGGAGCAGGAGAAGGGCTTCTCGCCCGTGTGCACGCCCTGGTGGCGCACCAGGTCCGAGGAGCTGCGGAAGCTCTTGTCGCACTCCGGACACTTGTGCGGCTTCTCGCCCGTGTGCGTGCGCTGGTGCCGCGCCAGGTCCGAGCCCCAGCGGAAGCGCTTCCCGCACTGCCCGCAGCTGTGCGGCTTCTCGGCCGCCAGGTCCCGGAACTGGCGCCGGCGCGTGGGCGGCCGCCCCCGGCGCGCGCCCACCGTTCGGCCCAGGGTCGCCCTGGGCCGGTTCTCGCTCTCCCAGGCCTCGGCCTCCTCGCGGCTCCAGGACACAGTCACGTCGCCACCCGCCTGGCCCGGCGGCGCGGTCACCACCTCCTCCAGCCGGGACCTCTCACTGTGGCTTTTGAGCCCCAAACCTGCCAGGGAGAGGAGACACCTCCTTCAATCCCGCTCGGTCCTGGGGCCAGAGCGGAGGGGGGCAAGAAACGCGGCCCAGGGAAAAACTTCCTGGCTTTCGGGTCCAGACAGCCATGCCTCAGTTTCCTCATCTACACAATGGGGATGATGGCTGACACTGCAGAGAAGCGGTTCTGAGAAAGCCTGGAGAACTCCCCCCGGGTCAAGGCGCCTGCTAATCACGAGCCCCACAAGCTGTCGCCTAACCCATTCCCCCCACTACTGCAGGCGGATGCAACTCCCCACAACGAACTCTGAGCCCTGGCTCTTCAAACTCCAACATGAAATAGATTCAGGTGATTTTGCAAATTGTCCCAACTCTCAGTGTGGGAAGCTGAGGAACCAGGTGGCTCCTGTGGTTCCCCTCACCACACAGGCTCTAGCTCTCCAAACTCCAGGGCACAAAACCCATTTGGATAGGGCGGCAAGGGGGGAGCCCCTCACAGACCAGTAAGGATGGGGTGGGAAGGAAGACTAGGATTCCAGCAAGATTTGGCGATTTGGAGGGGTGGCCTGTCTAGACCCCCAGGGCCCTGAGCGCTTACCCTGGGCAGTGTTCCGAGAGTTCTCCCGCTTTATGTCCCAGAAGAGATCCCTCTGAGCAGGATCTAGGGTGCCCCATTCTTCCCGGGAGAAATAGAATGGGATGTCTCCCAATGCCACAGGTCCCTAGAGGGGGCAAGAAAACCAGGCTCAGGGTTCCCTTGTTCAGGCCTCCCAGCAGCCGTGGGCAGGGACAGGATGGGTTGGATGCAAAGGCCTTGACAGGAAGGCCAGTCTCAAAAAGGACAAAGGGACTGGCAACTCACGTGGACCCCAGAGGCAAAGCAGGTATCCGTTGTCTCTCTGGCGTGACCCTCTTTATGAAGAGTAGGCAGCTGGGCTGAAGGAAAACAAAGGAGCCTCAAAAAGGCCAGCCCAGCACTCTAGCCCAGGCAACAGAGTGAGACTCTGTCTCAAAAAAAAAAAAAAAAAAAAAAAAGGCCAACCCAGGCCTGAGACTCAGACCATGCGGTATCCCGGCACAAGCACATGGGCACACATTCTTGGGCTTCACGGGCTGGAAAGACCCCACCTGCTACCCTTAGGGCAACGCCAGTAAAGGTGCCAGGCCCCTGCCCAGCCACTCTACTGCCTACAGGGACAGAGGCTTACTCACCACCAAGGCTGTGCTGCTCCTGGGGTACAGGTGGCCGGCTCCGTGTCCCCGAAACAGATTGCTGAACTGCAGCCTCAGGTTCCACCTTCTCTGAGGGCACATCCTGTGCAGGAACCACAACATGCTCATCAGCACCGAGACCAGACCCGGGGAGACAGAGTTTAATCCCTGGGAAGGAGACATAGGACACGACCCTCAGGATGTTGGGGTGTGGGGAAGGAGATCAGCATGGAGCCCAGGAAAGCCCAGAGAATGTGACACCAGGTGGTGCTGTGTGCTCAAGGACACTCACTGATCAATCACGATGCAAAAACCAGCTGCCAAAGACCAAAGTCATGGCCACTCAGCAAGGGCAGAACCCCACACCCTGGACACTCATTAGCACCACCCCAGATGCTTCCAGTGTCAAGGACCCAACACCCCACAAGACAGTAGGTGCCCATGGACAGCTCCACCTTCTTACCCCCCTATGGTGCTCTACCTGTCCATATCGCTGTGTCCCCAGGGCCTGGCCTAGAGCAGAACATGAATAAACATCTGTAGAACCCAGATGAATTAAAACCTCCTTTCTGGACCATTCCCACTTTGGTCCTACTGCTGCCCTCCAAAACCACCAAAAAGAAACACTTTGCTCAGCGTCTTTCCAAAGGTAACCTATATACACACTCCCTCAGGCTTTGTCTTCCCGTGAGCCCCTGGAAACCCATCTCTAAGGAGATGGCCACCTCTCCTCAGCCCAGGGACCATCCAGGTGCCCCTCGGTGCAGGGGGCCTCTCACCTGCGGCCAGGATTTCGCTGGCTGCTTCTGTAGGTCCTCCACCAAGGCTACAGCTTCCTCGCCACTCCTTGGGTGCTGCTCTCGCACCCAGCCCTGTATATCCCCGGGCAGCACCGTCAGGAACTGCTCCAGCACCAGCAGCTCTAGGATCTGCTCCTTGGTGTGCAGCTCCGGCCGCAGCCAGCGCCAGCAGAGCTCCCAGAGCTGGCTGAAAGCCTCATGAGGCCCATGCACATCCCCGTAGCAGAACTGCCGAAAGCGCTGGCGGCAGGCCTCGGAATCCCTGCTGTCATCTTGCTGGGCAGATTCCTGCTCCCAGGAGGAATCCTCCACCTTCACGATCAGAAGCCCTTCTCCCTCCCCAGGGGTCTGGTCCTGGGGCTCCAGGGGGGCTGCCATTCCCCTGGCCCAAGGCTCAGGGTTGGTGGGCCTCAACCTGGGCCCCAGAGCTTGTCCTTTCAGTCTCCCAGAGGGATCCCCTCTGGCGGCTGGGCTGGCATTTGGATGTGCACTCCTGGAGAAAGAACAAAATTGTAGGATTGGGGGGTGGGGTGGAATACATGACCAAACACCAGCCTGAAGTGCCACCTGCGGACTGCAATACTCATCCTTTTGTAGCCCTCAAACCTTTCTTTTTTTTGAGACAGAGTCTCACTCTGTTGCCCAGGCTAAAGTGAGTGCCGTGGCGTCAGCCTAGCTCACAGAAACCTCAAACTCCTGGGCTCAAGCGATCCTTCTGCCTCAGTCTCCCGAGTAGCTGGGACTACAGGCATGTGCCACCATGCCCAGCTAACTTTTTTCTATATATTTTTAGTTGTCCAGCTAATTTCCTTCTACTTTTTTTTTAGTAGAGACGGGGTCTCTCTCTTGTTCAGGCTGGTATCGAACTCCTGAGCTCAAATGATCCGCCCGCCTAGGCCTCCCAGAGTGCGAGGATTACAGGCATGAGCCACCGTGCCTGGCCCTTTTTTAGGCTTTTATGTGCACTGTAGTCTCTTTCTCAAATGTGAAAACTTCTGAATTCCAAAACACATCTGGTCTTGGTGTGGGGGAGGTAGGATGTCAGAGAAGGGCTCACAGACATCATCCAAAGCCATTTATGCACAGATATATGTGAATGTATGACACACATTTATAATTTACAATGTTACTCTTCCAGTGGTTCTGAAAAGTGTACTTTGGAATTTGGGGTTTTGTTTGTTTGTTTCAATAATAAAAGTAATACAAACCATTATAACAAAAAAGAGAGGGGACATTTAAACAATAGAAATGTATAAAAGAGAAACTCCCTTCCTCAACGCAGTTACACCCCCTCAATTAACATTCTGACATATGAAGTCCCAGACATGGGGGGAGACCCTGCCAAGGCCACATGTGGCCCTCCAAATCCCCAAATGCAGCCCCTCTACCAAATCCAAACTTCACAGATCAAATCCCTTAAAAAGATTTATTCAGTAAAATTTGGATTCAGTCAAAAGGCCGCATTCAAGGATCCAGAAGACCACAAGTGGCCCCAAAGGCCATGCTTTTACTTACAATGTTATTCATAGAAACAAAGAAAAAAATGTGCTTGATATGTTTTTACATAAATGAGATCTTACTATTGTGTCATTTGCTTTTGCCACCTAGCAGTGGTTCATTAGAGGCACCATGAGCTTCCCGGTACCTATGCGCTGCAGTTTCCGAACGAACGAATACCCGAGTGATGCATGCAAGTTTCCAGTTCTCTATTACACACTAAGCACTTTATTTATTCTGCTGCTCAGACCCCTGGAAGATAGGCACGCCATTCTCATCCTCCAGTGACCGAGAAAGAGTTTCCTTGGAGAGGACCAGGACTCACCAGGGTCGCTCGGCAGGACGCGGCAGGCGGGAACGCTGACCCGGCCGGAGCCCCGCGCTGTCCCCAGCAGCCTCGCCTGCGCGGGGCTGAGGGAGCGGCGTCACGCAGAGGTGTCTGCCCAGGGATCTAGCCGGCAAAGGGGTGCTGGGGGGACCCGGCACTACCAAGAGGTGCGCGCCCCCTCCGGCCTCCACCTCAGGGCGCCGGCCCCCGCCACCTGAGCCCGGCACTAAACTGCTTAGCCGGTCCCCGCCCCCTCCCACGGCTGCCCAGGCGTTCCCAGTTCCGCCGCCAGGTTCTGGTGCCGGAAGTCCGCGCGCAGCTCGCCGGGGAACTACGCCGCGCATGCGTCCCGGCAAGTATTTGGAACTACACTCCCCACAAAGCCATTCGTCAATTGAGGCTGGCCAATGAACGTGAAGACTTCTCAGGCTGCCCAATCAGACGGCAGCTACGCCAAATGCTCCGTGCTCAAACTCCCAGGTGAAGCTCGGGGCTCTGAGATTTGATTCTCTGTGCATTTCTCCGTCTCTGCTTTTTTTTCACTTTTTTCTGTGCCTCTGGCTCCTAAGCGGCAAGATGGGGAAGCCAAGGCTAGCCTGACGAGCGGAGACGGCGCCTGGCCCCGTCACGAGTGGGACGCTCGCTCCGCCGGAAGGGATGTGTCGCGTGGACCGTTGCTTCCGCCCCATTCTCTTTCCGCTCCAGCCAGTGGGTCAAGGGCCAGGAGGCCACCGGGCGGGAGCTGGAGCTCGGGCCGGGGAGACTAGTTTCCAGCCTCATGGGCCCGCTTCTCCATAGAGCTTCTTGCGAAATGCAGTGCAGTGAGGGCGCGGAGCCAGCCGCGGCGACACTCCCTCCCTGTGTCGCTCAGCAGGTCGCGGCTGTTGGGACGCTGAACTAGGTGGAGTCCCGCGGTCTTCTCTCTGCAGCTTCGTCTGCGCGGTGCTGAGGAGCGACGGGGTCTTGGGGCCCGGAGGGATCCAGAGCAAGCCATGTCCAGGAATCTCCCTTCTATACACAGTAAGACCCACTCCCACCTTCTCCACGCCTTGACCTGAACAAGGTCTCAGGCTCCAGGTCCTTTTCCGAAAGGGAAAGAGCTAGCTTGTTTTGCTTTGATTATGCACGTCTTAAATGCTTGGAAGAGAAAATTAAGAGATTGACAAATTATGAAGGTATCTCTTTTTCCTGCTATCCACAAGGCTAGCGCCTTTACTCTCTGCTCAAATGCCACCCCCTCAAAGAGGCCTTCCCTAACCCTCTTCCTTATTTTTCTTCCTAACATTTATCACTATCTGGTATTCAATATTTGTGTAATATTAATATTTGTCTCCCATTACTCGATGATAATTAGTTCCCTGAGGGAAGACACCTTTTACTGCCCTACCCCCAGCACCTAGAATTGTGTCTGGCACATGGTAGGTGCTCAGTAAATATTTGAATGAATGAAGGTGAAACACATTCTTTTAGCCCAGCGTGGTGGCGCCAGCCTGTAGTCCCAGCTACTCCGAAGGCTGAAGCAGGAGGATCACTTGAGCCCAGGAGTTTGAGCTTGCAGTGAGCTATGGTAACACCACTGCATTCTACCCTGGCAACAGAGTGAGACTCTGTCTTAAAAACAAAAAAAAATTTCTCATACAACCATCTAGAAATAAGCACAATAGTCTGTTTTTGTTTTGTTTTGTTTTGTTTTTTGTTTGAGACAGAGTCTTGCTTTGTTGCCCTGGCTAAAGTGAGTGCCGTGGCATCAGCCTAGCTCACAGCAACCTCAAACTCCTGGGCTCAAGCAATGCTGCTGCCTCAGCCTCCCGAGTAGCTGGGACTACAGGCATGTGCCACCATGCCTGGCTAATTTTTTCTATATATATTAGTTGGCCAATTAATTTTTTTCTATTTATAGTAGAGACAGGGTCTTGCTCTTGCTCAAGCTGGTTTCAAACTCCTGACCTCAAGCAATCCTCCTGCCTCGGCCTCCCAGAGTGCTAGGATTACAGGCGTGAGCCACCGTGCCCGGCCACAATAGTCTGTTTTTACAGTTCTATGTCTATGAATATATTTAGAATATGAATCAATAATCACTCTATAATTAATGTTCTGTTGACTCAGTAGTAAATCAGGGCTGTCTTTCCATCTGTGTATAAATAAAATTCATCAGTTTTGTAAGTTGCATATTATTTCATAGAATGAAAGTTCCCTTTTTTTTTTTTTTTTTTTTTGAGACAGAGTCTTGCTTTGTTGCCCAGGTTAGATAGAGTGAGTGTCGTGGTGTCAGCCTAGCTCACAGCAGCCTCAAACTCCTGGGCTCAAGCAATCCTCCTGCCTCAGCCTCCCGAGTTGCTGGGACTATAGGCATGCGCCATGCCTGGCTAAGTTTTTCTATATATATTAGTTGGCCAATTAATTTCTTTCTATTTATAGTAGAGACAGGGTCTTGCTCTTGCTCAGGCTGGTTTCGAACTCCTGACCTCGAGCAGTCCGCCTGCCTCGGCCTCCCAGAGTGCTAGGATTACAGGCGTGAGCTACTGCGCCCGGCCAAAGTTTCCATATTTTATTTAAAGTCCCCTACCCTTGGACATTTAGATTGTTTCTATTTTTCTGTACTTGTAGATAGGCTTCTACATACACTTTTGTGCATTTGCTTGAACATTTCCTTGAGAAAAACTAGAAATGGAATTGCCATATGTACTTTGTGTATATATTTCCAAACTATCCTCCAGAAAAAATGTAACACTTTGCACTTCCATTTGAGAATCAAATGTTTGCCTTCCTCTATTCCCCAAATTTTCCACATTTACAGCATCCAGTGGTTGTTGAAGTCAGCCCAGTTTTGTTGGGAAACAGCTTGATGTACCTTCCCCATATGTTTCACAGTAATGGATATTAAACGTCAAAATCATAATGGTACCATTTGTAGAGTGTTTACATGTCAGGCACTGAGCTAAGTGCATTTCTCATTCTACGATTTCTAGGGAAGCTTAATGTGCTTTCTATTTTTCAGTTATTATTGGCTATTTCTATTTGTCCTTTTGTGAATTACCTATTGTTATTTCCTGGTTTTTCTATTGGTATATTCTTAAGGTATTAGATTTTATATATCAAGGATATATGTGCATAGCCTGATATTCAGTAAGTACTGTATTTGGTTTTTTCCCTCTCTTCTATTTCTCTTTTCAAGAATAAGTCAATAAGTTTGTTGAATAACTTGATTTACCCTTTAAAATATGGTACAAATATTTTCTCATGTTTAATTTGTCTTTTGATACCAATCATGTGTTTGGATATTGGTTTTTATTCCAATACAGAAATGTTTTTTGTTTGTTTGTTGTTGAGACAGGAGCTCACTCTGTTTCCTGGGCTAAAAGTGCAGTGGTGTCATCATAGCTCGCTGCATCTTCAAACTCCCGGGCTTAAGGGATCCTCCTGCTTCAGCCTTTTGAGTAGCTGGGACTCCAAGTGCATACCACTGTACCTGGCTGATTTTTTTTTTATTTTTGTAGAAATGGGTGTGTCTCTCTATGTTGCCCAGGCTAATCTCAAACTCCTGGCTTCAAGCAGTCCTCCTGCTTGGGCCTCTGAAAGTCTAGGATTACAGGCATGAGCCACCAAGCCAGGATCCAATACAGAAGTTTTAAATATTAAGTAAAGCTCTCCTTCTTATATGGTTTCTTCCATTGAAGTCAGGCTAAGAATGGCTTTGAGAGCTACCTGGCTTTCAACTTTTTTAATTTAAATATTACCCCATCTGGAATTTATTTTGATGAAATGAAAGAAGTATAAAATGAATTTGTCCCCCAGTTGGAGCCAGATTAAGCAGTTTCACAACTGTCATTCCATCCTTTCTTGGCTGCTCTTTCATATTTCATATCTAAATTCTATTATACAGTAGGGTGACTATAGTTAACAATAATGTATATTTCAAAATAGCTGGAAGAGAGAATTTTTTGAGTGTTCACAACACAAATGATAAATGTTCAAGGTGATGGATATGCTAGTTACCCTGATTTAATCATTACACAATTTATGCATCTATTACACATCACATTGTACCTTATACTATGTACAAATACTATGTGAATCAAGAATAAAACTTAAAAAATGAATTCTAAATAAATAAATACTATCATAGATGAGTTTTTCTCAATTTCCAGGTATATTTCATTGGTTTCTGTGTTCCATTAGTTTTATAATATGTTTTGATATTCTCGACTAGCATATTTTTCCTCATTAATTGCAAAATAATTTTATCAAATTCCAAAACATATGCCATTGACATTTTTATTGAAATTTTTGTTAATATATAGGTTAATATTGGAAAGAATTGACATTTTTACAATACGTTTTGCAAAAATATGTAATTTAACTCCTGTATACCTCAGTAAAATTCTGTAGTTTTTTCTTTTCTTTTAATGTAGGTTCTGCATCTTTCCAGTTTGTTCCAAGGCAGTTGTAATTTGTGGTTGCGAATATTTCCCTGTAGTATCATTCGCTCTGATCAGGAGATAAAAATCATAGCAATAATTTGAACAGAAAATTTGATATAAAGAATTGTTAAGTTGTCCAAGATGGTTAACTACTAACTCGAGTAAAAAAGGTCTTTCAAAGTTACAGAAATAGCAACCACAGAAAGCAACTCATGTGTTTTTGAGGGATAAACTTAGAAGCTCAAAGGGGCTCCTCCCCTTTCAGTGCCAGGCAGAGATTGAGACCTTTTGGAAAAGGGAGTGGCTGCCACGACAGGACTGGCTGATAGAGAAAACTCCAGAGGCAGTGGGAGCTGCGGAATTGGCGGCCACCAGGCTCCCTCCCCTTGCCTCTACCTTGCCCAGTGGAACACCAGGGAAGAAGAAAGGCCTTTTCTCAGCTGTGACCCGACATCGCTCTCTACTGGCAAAGGCTAGCATCACGTTGGCTTGCAAAGATGTGTCCACAGGACCTAGAGGAGATCACTCTTTGGATCTTAGCCAAAAGGCCGGGACTGTGATCCAGCTCATCATCACAAAGCAGGATGAAAAGGGTGTATTTCAGGCTGGGGGACAATAGATTAATAACTGCCACACTTACCATATTTTCTACTAGGCATTCTAGGATAGGTAAATTATTTGTATACAATTTTGTTAAAATCGACCACCATATTGAAATTACACTTATTCCCTCTGGTGGTTTTTTAGTTTACTTTTTTGTAGTTAGTATATATAATCTATAAACAATGAAAAAAGTAAAATTTTTTTCTCCAGGATTTATACTCATTCTTTTCTTAGTCTTATAGCATTGTACAGAACTCTCAAAACAGTATTAAAAACTGAGGACAAGACGGGTGCGGTGGCTCACGCCTGTAATCCTAGCTCTCTGGGAGGCAGAGGTAGGCGGATTGCTCGAGGTCAGGAGTTCGAAACCAGCCTGAGCAAGAGCAAGACCCCGTCTCTACTATAAATAGAAAGAAATTAATTGGCCAACTAATATATATATATATATAAAAAAAAAAATTAGCTGGGCATGGTGGCGCATGCCTGTAGTCCCAGCTACTCGGGAGGCTGAGGCAGCAGGATCGCTTGAGCCCAGGAGTTTGAGGTTGCTGTGAGCTAGGCTGACTCCATGGCACTCACTCTAGCCTAGGCAACAAAGCGAGACTCTGTCTCAAAAAAAAAATGAGGACAGCAGACATCACTGTCCGGGATCTTAAGTTAATGAAAATGTTTTTAATGATTTGCCATTAAGCTGGGCGCAGTGGCTCACGCCTGCAATCCTAGCACTCTAGGAATCCAAGGCGGGCAGATCGCTCAAGGTCAGGAGTTCGAAACCAGCCTGAGCAAGAGCGAGACCCCATCTCTACTAAAAATAGAAAGAAATTAATTGGCCAACTAAAAAATATATAGAAAAAATTAGCCAGACATGGTGCCACATGCCTATAGTCCCAGCTACTTGGGAGGCTGAGGCAGAGGATCACTCGAGCCCAGGAATTTGAGGTCACTGTGAGCTAGGCTGAAGCCATGGCACTCTAGCCTGAGCAACAGAGTGAGACTCTGTCTCAAAAAAAAAAAAAAAAGATTTGCCATTAAGTATCTACGGTTGGTCCATGTTCATAGGCAAGGAAGTTCCATCTGTTCTCATTTGCAGCAGGAAGACTACTCGTTATTCTCCAATATCAGTTTCCCATTCTATGACAAGAGTTTTGATGAGTACATGGCCATTCAGAATAAAGAGTATATCCCCCAGTCTGTCCTGCAACTATGGCCATGTAATTCATATTTCATTAAATATGCAATGTCTGATTTCAAGGCTGGGTGGTGACTCATGCCTGTAATCCTAGTACTCTGGGAGGCTGAGGCAGGAGAATCGCTTGAACCCAGGAGTTTGAGATTGCTGTGAGCTAGACTGACACGATGGCACTCTAGCCCAGGTGACAGAATGAGACTCCATCTCAAAAGAAAAAAAAATGAGAATAAAAAGTGAAATGTCCGATTTCGAATCAAAAGTGTAGTTTATTATATCTCAAACAAGAAGCAGTACAATTAATCAAAATATGTGCCTAAATTGTCTACAGAATTTTTCCAGCTTAACAGTAGCTTGCTTATGCCAGCAGCGAAGAAGCATGGAGAGCAAGATTTTTCCTTGCAAGAAGTGGTCCAATGCCTGGATGGAAGTGGTAGTCAGTTGGTGCAGGGTCTGGTAAATATGGTGGAAGATAAAGAGGTTCCAAATCCTCTGTAGTTTGAGCAACGTTGTTTGTGTGACATGTAATGGAGCATTGTCTTGCAAGAGGATTGGTCTGTCTCTGTTGACCAATCTCGGCTGCCTAATCACAAGCATCCTCATCATTTCATCCTGTTGGTTGCAGTAGACATCCCTGTAATCAACTGATCAGGTTTCATGAAGCTGTAGTGGATAATACCAGCGCTGGACCACCAAACAGACACCATTAGCTTTTTTTAATGAAATTCAGTTTTGGTACTTCATCTTTATCCAACCGTTGTGCCGAATGCTTACAATTGTCAAAAAAAAAAAAAATTTCCGGCCGGGCTCGGTGGCTCACGCCTGTAATCCTAGCACTCAGGGAGGCCGAGGCAGGAGGATTGCTCGAGGTCAGGAGTTTGAAACCAGCCTGAGCAAGAGCGAGACCCCATCTCGACTATAAATAGAAAGAAATTAATTGGCCAACTAATATATGTAGAAAAAATTAGCCAGACATGGTGGCGCATGCCTGTAGTCCCCACTACTTGAGAGGCAGAGGCAGGAGGATCACTTGAGCCCAGGAGATTGAGGTTGTTGTGAGCTAGGCTGATGCCACGGCACTCACTCTAGCCTGGGCAACAAAGTGAGACTCTGTCTCCAAAAAAAAAAAAAAATTTTTCATTACATGTAAAAAAAAAAGAGTAGAAATGGTTCACCTTTATGTTGTTACAGCAAAGAAAGGCAAGCTTCGAGATGATGTCTCTTCTGATGCTCATTTAATTCATGCGGAACTCAATTACATCTATCCAGCTTCTTTACCTTGCCCATTTGTTTCAAATGGTCCAATATTGTTGGAATAGTAATGTCAAACGTGCTGCTAATTCGTGTATGGCTTGAGATAGTTTCACTTCCACTACTGCTTTCAGCTCCCCTTTATCCACCTTGCTCTCAGGTCACCCACATGGCTTATTTTCAAATCACTGGAACAGAACTTCTCAAACCATCAACATACTGTGCATTCCTTAGTCACATCCTTCCCAAACACTTTGTTGATATTTCAAGCTGTCTGTGCTGCATTGGTTCCAGAACAGAACTCATATTTGAAAATAACGCAAAATTTTTACTTATCCATGGATATCAAGTGTCCAACTTTGTATTTAAGGGAATTGGACATTTCATACTTAATAACCTAATAAATTGGGGCTAATGAGATGTCAGCATAAGAGATGTATACATCTTACCATAAAAGGATGGCTCACATCCTCCTGTTCTCTTTTCTCCGACTACTAGCAGGAATGTGGACATGGTGGCGTGGACCACGCAGATGATGGTAACACTCTAGAGCTGTCAGAGCAATAAGATGGGAGGTGCCTGGGTTCCTCCAATCTTATCGGGACCCAACCTGATGTGCCCATTCTGCTGCTGCCACCACAGAAGGTTCTGGGGCAAACCCTGAATATTGGGCCCATGTGGCTGATATACAGTTACCAAGCAGGTGACACGACCACCCTGCCTGTGCTTCTGTGGCAGGCCTTGGAACAGAAGAGCTGGGAATAGGAGTTAGCCTATGTGGTAGAGTCTCCAGAGGCACCCAAGTTTTGCTGCTACCCACATGGCCCCCAGACTTAACCCACTTCTTCAGTGTTGCCTCGTTGGCCTCATTCTGCCTGCGTGATGATGCTGGAGCCCCCAGAATAGCTCTGGATTTATACCCAGACAGTTGTATGAGGCAGAAATAGACACCTGCTGTGTTTAAGCCACTTTTACTTTGAGTCTCTATACCCTAACACCACTGGCTACTAAGAATTTTTCTTTTTTCCTTAAAAATAGATTTTTTTTGTTTTTTTTTTTGAGACAGAGTCTCACTTTATTGCCCAGGCTAGAGTGAGTGCCATGGTGTCAGCGTAGCTCACAGCAACAACCGAAATCTCCTGGGCTCAAGCAATCCTGCCTCAGCCTCCCAAGTAGCTGGGACTACAGGCATGCGCCACCATGCCCAGCTAGTTTTTTCTCTATATATTAGTTGGCCAATTAATTTCTTTCTATTTATAGTAGAGACGGGGTCTCGCTCTTGCTCAGGCTGGTTTCGAACTCCTGACCTTGAGCAATCCCAGGTGGGCCGAAGCCTGCCTTGGCCTCCCAGAGTGCTAGGATTACAGGCGTGAGCCACCACACCCGGCCAAAAATAGATATTTATTTGTATAATTCCTTCTATGGAATATTGGCTAGTCAGAATTTCTATGTCTTCTTCAATAAGTTTTGATAGCTTATATTTTCTAGGAAATCATCCCTTTCATTTGCAACTTTCAAATTTGTTAACATAGAGTTGTACATAGTATTCCCGTTTGATTGCAATTTTGAAGTCAGCATGTGCGGTTAAATCTTATTCCTTGTTTTGGGATTGCAAAATGGCACTTTCATGGTGGTGAAGTGGCTAGAGGAGCCTGGGTCCCTGGTCACTCTGTGGAGTAGGGTGTCCAAACTGGCTCTACCTCACCCACTTGCCTTCAGCCCACTTCCAGATGCTGCCACGAGGTTTTTTCTGTTGCAGTAGTCAAACCAAATCCTAAATGATTCACTACCTCATAGGGTTGTTATAAAGATTAAATGAACTGGTGTGGTGGCTCACGCCTATATATAATTCCAGCACTTTGAGAGGTCCAGGCAAGAGGATCACTTGAGCCTAGGAGTTCAAGGCTGCAGTGAACTATGATTGTGCCACTGTACTCCAGCCTGAGTGATAAAGCAAGACCCTATCTCTAAGAAAAAAATTTTTTAGTTTTAAAAAAGGATTAAATGGGAGAGTGCATGTAGATAACTTAGCCCAGTGGCTGGCACACAGAGTGAGACCCAGTCTCAGATAAATAAACAAACATCTGAGCTCCTGTGAGGTGACAGCCTCTCTGAGTTCTGTCTCTTTTGTAAAATGGGGATAATAATACCTTGAAGGGTTTTTGCAAAGATGAAAGGGAATGACACCAGTCAAGTGAAGGCATAGCACTTAGCATGGTTACAGTCAGTAGGTGGCAGTAGTATCCTTCAGTGAAGATTATTACTTGGGTGATAATTTTTTATTTTTATTTTTTTTATTTTATTTTATTTTTTTTGAGACAGAGTCTCACTTTCTTGCCCAGGCTAGAGTGAGTGCCGTGGCGTCAGCCTGGCTCACAGCAACCTCAATCTCCTGGGCTCAGCAATCCTACTGCCTCAGCCTCCCTAGTAGCTGGGACTACAGGCATGCGCCACCATGCCCGGCTAATTTTTTTTTTGTATATATATTTTTAGTTAGTCAATTAATTTCTTTCTATATTTTGGTAGAGACGGGGTCTTGCTCAGGCTGGTTTTGAACTCCTGACCTCGAGCAATCCGCCCACCTCGGCCTCCCAGAGTGCTAGGATTACAGGCGTGAGCCACCGCGCCCGGCCGGGTGATAATTTTTTAATAGGGAGTTTTATTAAAACAAAAACTGTTCTGCGGCCAGGCATGGTGGCTCACGCCTGTAATCCTAGCCCTCTGGGAGGCAGAGGCAGGAGGATCACTCAAGGTCAGGAGTTCAAAACCAGCCTGAGGCCAGGTGCGGTGGCTCACGCCTGTAATCCTAGCTCTTGGGAGGCCGAGGCGGGCGGATTGCTCAAGGTCAGGAGTTCAAAACCAGCCTGAGCAAGAGCCAGACCCCGTCTCTACTATAAATAGAAATAAATTAATTGGCCAACTGATATATATATAAAAAATTAGCCGGGCATGGTGGCGCATGCCTGTAGTCCCAGGTATTCGGGAGGCTGAGGCAGGAGGATTGCTCGAGCCCAGGAGTTTGAGGTTGCTGTGAGCTAGGCTGACGCCACGGCACTCACTCTAGCCTGGGCAACAAAGCGAGACTCTGTCTCAAAAAAAAAAAAACCAGCCTGAGCAAGAGCAAAAGCCTGTCTCTACTAAAAATAAAGAGAAATTAATTAGCCAACTAAAAATACACAGACAAAATTAGCCGGGCATGGTGGCGGATGCCTGTAGTCCCAGCTACTTGGGAGGCTGAGGCAGAAGGATTGCATGATCCCAGGAGGCTGAGGTTGTTGTGAGCCAGGCTGACACCACGGCACTCTAGCCCAGGCAACAGAGTGAGACTCTGTCTCAAAAAAAAAAAAAAAAAACTTCTATGGAGGAACCTGCGTCCTCTGAAATGTACTTGCCAATGTTCTTTTGCTTGCACTGAAAAGCCTGTGAGAGCATGGTCAGACCAGGTTGGCACCAGACCCAACCCAATGTGCCCGTTCTGTCTGCTGTTGCCACCACAGAAGGTTCTGAGTCAAACCCTGAATATTGGGCCCACGTGGCAGGTGACACGACCACCCTGCCTGTGCTTCTGTGGCAGGCTTTGGAACAGAAGAGCTGGGAATAGGAGTTAGCCTATGTGGTAGAGTCTCCAAAGGTCCCCAGATTTTGCTGCTACCCACATGGGCCCCAGACTTACCCACTTCTTCGGTGCTGCCTCGTTGGCCTCATTCTGCCTGTGTAGATGTGCTGGCTGGAGTTTATTCAGAGTGTTTACTCAGGGCAATGGTTGGCCTTAGTGCTTTGAAGCAACAGAACCTCTTAGTCCAAGATTCTTAAGCAGAAGCCCTACATGTAGGAAGCCCATAGCAGTGGCTGCTCTGATGCAGCAGGTGCCTGAGATCTGCTCACTTGGCCATGTCCTTCAAAGTCCCAAAGCTCCAAAATGGACTTTTATAGCCAGCCCTCCACTGCCAAGGACCATAGTTGGAGAAACACAGGCTGCAACACTGCCCAGTGCCTGCCATTTTGGGGAGACTCCCTGAGTTCCACGTGGGTGCTGCCTGCTTGGCTGGGGGCTCTTGGTCTCCTCTAGAGTGTGTTCCACACACTTGGTGCACAGAGCTGTGCAATCACATCTGCTGCTCAAGCCATTGCCTCCAAAACCTCCTGGATAACCAAAGCTAAGGGCAGGGACACTCCGTTACTCTCGTGTGCAAAAAGGATCTGCCCTAGGGGAAGCCTCGGAGGACCAGGTGAGTTGATTTGCTGTCTTCTGCAAATTCTTCCGTGGAAATTTGATGTTCCCGGAATGCAAGTGTGTGAAGGATATTTGAGTGGACAAACACAAGCTGTCGTGTTCTCTGGGAGTGCCTACCCAGGCTTTGTGAACCCCTCCGCTGCTCACTCTGTCCTCCCAGGGGAGAAGACTGCTGAGTTTGCATCCCATGAATCTGCTCCCAGCAAACCAACTGGTTTGGGGGAACGAGGTGGTTGTTGGACCCAGACTGCGTCCAAGAACTCTTCTTACCCTAGAACTGGGACTAGGGAAGATTGCAGTCATTTTTCCATATGGCAGTAGCATACAGACCCATAAACTGGCAGAGGATGTGTTTCCTCCTGTTTTCTAGGCACAAGATCAGTGAATAAGAATGTGCCTAGACAGGGAAAGATAGGAGTCATCTGAGGGAACCAGCAGGAGAAACAGAGGGACACTGAAACAGCTCCCTGGTCCTAAGTCCTGCCTCAGACCCACATGTTTCATGAAGACAATCTGTATCTTTACAAAAATGTCCCTTTTTTGCTTTCATTGGTTTTCTTTGTTATAATGAGAGAACTGTAAATATTACATGATCATTGGCTACATGAGTGTTTTTATGGTTTTAATCATGTAATTGATAAAAAATAAATATTTTACCTAGTGTAACCTGTTAATGGTAATTTGCTATTTTTAAGTGGGTTGGTTTTGGCCAAGTGTATCAGTTACCAACTACTACTGTGACAGAGACCACAAATTCAGTTGCTTAAAACAACCCAAATTTATTATCTTACGATTCTGGAGCTCAGAAGTCTGAAATCAATTTCACTGCTAAATTCAAGGTGTCAACAGGACTCACTCTTTCTGGAAGCTTTGAGGGAGAATTCATTTTCTTGTATTTTTCAGCTTCTAAAGTCTGCCTGCATTCCTTGGCTTGTGCCCCCTTTCTCCATCTTCAAATCACATCTTTCCAATCTGCTACAAACACTCCTTTTCCAAATCAAGTAATATTGTCAGGTTCCAGAGGTTAGGACCTGATTTGGGGTTATTATTCAGCCTACTGTAAGTCTACTCTGGACCTTTTCAAACTGCATGGTTCAGTTTGTAACCTCTAACATTGAATATTTAAAATTTCAGCCCTGAGGGCAGACTGAAAGCTGTCTTATCAACTCATAAGAACTTTGGTTTTCAGCTGGGCATGGTGGCTCACACCTGTAATCCTAGCATTCTGGGAGGCCGAGGCGGGCGGATTGCTTGAGCTCAGGAGTTCAAAACCAGCCTGAGCAAGAAGAGTGAGACCTCATCTCTACTATAAATAGAAAGAAATTAATTGGCCAACTAAGATATATATAGAAAAAAATTAGCCGGGCATGGTGGCACATACCTGTAGTCCCAGCTACTCGGGAGGCTGAGGCAGCAGCATTGCTTGAGCCCAGGAGATTGAGGTTGCTGTGAGCTAGGCTGACACCATGGCACTCACTCTAGCTTGGGCAACAAAGCGAGACTCTGTCTCAAAAAGAAAAGAACTTTGATTTTCATCCATAAGAGCCATTTTTCATTTGTCACTGAGTCTAAAAGGCTGGTATGTGGCAGATACATGTTGGAATTTTCTTAAATTAGATCCTCAATGATATAAATTGCTTCTAACATACACTAAAGGTTAGCAAAACATTTTTTTTTGAGACAGAGTCTCGCTTTGTTGCCTAGGCTAGAGTGAGTGCCATGGTGTCAGCCTAGCTCACAGCAACCTCAAACTCCTGGGCTCAAGCAATCCTACTGCCTCAGCCTCCCGAATACCTGTGACTACAGGCATGTGCCACCATGCTCGGCTAATTTTGTCTTTTTATATATTAGTTGGCCAATTAATTTATTTCTATTTATAGTAGAGACGGGGTCTCACTCTTGTTCAGGCTGGTTTTGAACTCCTGACCTTGAGCAATCCACCCACCTCGGCCTCCCAGAGTGCTAGGATTACAGGCTTGAGCCACCTGGCCTGGCCAAGGTTAACAAAACTTTTAAGAGGACATACTTTTTTAATGAAGAGCTTGTATTTATGATTCAAGTGCCACAGAAACACAAAAGAATACAAGTCATCCATGTATTAGTTGTCTATTGCTGTATAACAAATGACCCCAAATCTTACTGGTTTAAAACAACAATAAAAATGTGTTATTTTGTGAATTAGACATTTGGGAGCTGCTAAGATGGGTATTTCTGCCTCAGGATCTTTCACGATGCTGCATACTTAGTGTCAGCAGGGACCCCAGTTCATCTGGTGCTGGAGGATCCACTTGGAAGTGGGTCATTGACTGGGCTATTGGCAGAACACCTCAGTTCTTCCCCACACAGACCTCCCTGTAGAAATGCTTGAGTGACCCTTTTGCCAAATGATTAAATATGTTCTGGTTTTGGATTAGCTGCTCTGCTGCATGGGCCATATGACCCAGCACTTTCTTTTTTTTTTTTTTTTTTTTATTTTTTTTTATAGACTCTGGCCAACAGGAGTATCCTATTGGTCAGAGCCAGCACTTTCAATGGTGCTTGAAGTGTCAGTTCCTGGTAAGGGTTGTTATATGGAACTGTTGGTAGCCCGCTAGACAGGAACAGTAACATAAACCTGCGCCGGTTATTGACTGATTACATCCCAACTCCAGATTTATTACACATTGACTGCTCCAGGAAAATGGATCTGGCCCTTTAGTTTTTCCTTTGCCAACTGGCACGGTGCTAAGCTTTGCCAGTAGAGGGCACTGGAGAGGCATTGCAGGAGGGTGGTTTCCCTTCCTGGTTCTGG